>NW_026974535.1:3967517-4638440 GCF_015220805.1 Pogoniulus pusillus | reverse complement strand
CTGTGATGGTTTGGGGGTTACCCCGCCCCCCCACACTTTTGAATTTGCCCCAGCTAACTCAGATGGATCCTGGGAATATAGATGAAGCAATTTATTTACAGCTAGCAGAATTTACAAGCAGCTATTTACTATATATACAGTTATATACAATTATATACAGAAATATACAAAGGATAAACAATACAAAAGCACAACTCCCCTCCCAGAAACCTGAGTCCCCAGGAGGGGCTCTCAAACCACCCCAACACCTCCCCCCGGCCCTCTCAACCTTACCCCAGTTCTCAGGAAGAAAAGAGGTGCAGCCAAGAGGTTAGGGAGCAAGGTTAGTAGGAGCAGGGTTAATGAGATGTGACCAGGTCTAAGGCAAAAGGAAGAGTGAAAAACAAAATGGAGAAAAAGTCTTTCTTCTTCCCAGAGTTCTCAGCGTAACTGTGAGAGAAGTTGACATCAATTGTTTTTCATTTCACTGCCCGTTATCTAGTTCTGTTACCAAAACATTCCAGCTTGCTTCAAACTAGCACAATCCACCCCTGTCTACTTCGCTCAGAGTATCGCTGAGAATTATCCAATCTAATCTAAACCAATATTTACACTAAAACAATATATACAAGTTCAGTTCACACTTCAACCACATGTAGGTGATTCAAAAGCTCAGAACAGGGACTCTCAGGTGATGTTGGGTTCGTGCTCACATACTGTAGATTCTATCGTAGATTCTCTCAGTGTTGGGCGCCGATGTTACCTAGAACAGAAAACTCCTAACAGCTTGAATTTAAACTCTCTCAGCTAAAGTTAGATTTCTCTGTGGAATACACTGGATTTCACCATTCTCCTGCATTACCCAGTATGTATGACCAGGACCTTCAGCAGAAACCACCCCTCGGACAGGTTTCCCTTCGCCCGAAGGAGAAAATACCCAAACAGTTTTCCCTAACAGATTCTTCTCACGTACAACAGGAACTTTATCACCGTCTACTGTTTGGACCAAATCTGATTGTGCAGGTCCTGCTCTGTTTACTGAACCTCTACTATTTACCAACCAGGTAGCTTGTGCTAAATGTTTGTCCCAGTTTTTCAGAGTTCCACCCCCCATGGCTTTTAGGGTGGTTTTCAGCAAACCGTTGTAGCGCTCAATCTTCCCTGAAGCTGGTGCATAGTAGGGTATGTGATAGATCCACTCAATACCATGCTCTTTGGCCCAGTTTTTCACAAGATTGTTCTTGAAATGAGTACCATTGTCTGACTCAATTCTCTCTGGAGTTCCGTGTCTCCACAAGATTTGTCTCTCCAAACCAACAATGGTGTTACGTGCAGTAGCATGTGGAACTGGATAGGTTTCCAACCATCCGGTGCTGGCTTCTACCATCATTAGCACATACTGCTTGCCAGAACGAGATCGAGGTAAAGTGATGTAGTCAATCTGCCAGGCTTCACCATACTTGTACTTTGACCATCTCTCACCATACCATAAGGGCTTGATTCGCTTAGCCTGCTTAATAGCAGCACAAATGTCACAGTCATAGATGACTTGGGTGATAGCATCCATGGACAAGTCAATTGACCTATCACGAGCCCATCGGTATGTTCCATCTCTGCCTTGATGTCCAGATGAGTCATGGGCCCACCGAGCTAAGAACAGCTCACCTCGGTGTTTCCAATCAAGGTCAATGTCAAGATCAGAGTTGGTATCAACTTGAGCAATCTTAGCAGCTTGATCTGCCTTCTGGTTGTGGTGATGTTCCTCATTGGCTCTGCTCTTAGGCATGTGTGCATCTACGTGCCTCACCTTCACTGGAATTTTCTCCAGCCATGCATCAATGTCCTGCCATAGATCAGCACACCAAATAGGCTTTCCTTTCCTCTGCCAACCATTCTTCTTCCAGTCCTTCAGCCAACCCCACAGAGCATTGGCTACCATCCACGAGTCGGTGTAGAGGTAAAGGATAGGCCAATTCTCACGTTCAGCCACATCAAGAGCAAGTTGAACAGCTTTTACCTCAGCGAACTGACTGGATTCTCCTTCGCCATCTTTCGTTTCGGTAACTCTCCTGGTTGGACTCCAAACCGCTGACTTCCATATTCGCTTGATCCCAACAAGACGACAGGAACCATCTGTGAACAGAGCATAGTTCTTTTCCTGATCAGAGAGATCACCATAAGGAGGAGCTTCCTCAGCACGAGTTATTTTCTCCTCCGGAGGTTTGGAACAGTCTGTGCCTTCCGGCCAGTTGGTGATCACCTCCACCAGACCAGGTCGGTCAAGATTACCCATTCGTGCTCGTTGGGTTATCAAAGCCATCCATTTAGACCAGGTTGCATCTGTGGCATGATGTGGTGATGAACCTTTGCCCTTGAACATCCAGTTAAGAACTGGCAGTCTAGGAGCTAAAAGCAATTGTGACTCAGTTCCAATCACTTCAGAAGCTGCTTTCACTCCCTCATAGGCTGCTAGAATCTCTTTCTCAGTTGCAGTGTAATTTGTCTCTGAACCTCTGTAACAACGTCCCCAGAAACCAAGTGGACGACCACGTGTCTCATTTGGAGCTCTCTGCCAAAGGCTCCAAGTTGGACCATTGTCACTGGCAGCCGTGTACAGAATGTTCTTAATGTCTGGACCAGATCTCACAGGTCCTAAGCCCACTGCATGGACTACTTCTCGTTTAATTTGATCAAAGGCTGCTTGTTGTTCAGGTCCCCACTCGAAATTGTTTCTCTTACGAGTCACATCATGCAGAGGTTTGACAATCTGACTGAAACCAGGAATGTGTAGTCTCCAAAATCCCACCACACCAAGAAAAGAAAGTGTGTTCTTCTTACTGGTGGGAACTGCCATGGTAGAGACTTTGTTGATCACATCCTGAGGAATGTAACGGCGACCATCCTGCCACCGCACTCCCAGAAACTGAATTTCTCTGGCAGGTCCTTTGACCTTGTCTCTCTTAATGGCAAAACCTGCTTGCAACAGAATGTCAATGATTTTGTTACCTTTCTCGAAGACTTCCTTAGCAGTTTGGCCCCACACAATGATGTCGTCGATGTACTGGATGTGCTCTGGAGCTTTGCCTTTCTCCAGTGCATTGTGGATGACTGAATGACAGATGGTTGAGCTGTGTTTCCACCCCTGAGGCAAACGATTGAACTGATACTGGATTCCTCTCCAGGTGAATGCAAACTGAGGCCTGCACTCCTTTGCTATGGGAATAGAGAAGAAAGCATTAGCAATGTCTATGGTTGCATACCATTTAGCCTCCTTCGATTCCAGCTCGTACTGGAGCTCCAGCATGTCTGGCACAGCTGCACTCATGGGTGGTGTCACCTCGTTGAGGGCACGAAAGTCAACTGTCAGTCTCCAGTCACCCGTAGGTTTGCGCACAGGCCAGATGGGACTGTTGAAAGGTGAATGAGCTTTCTCGATGACAGCCTGATCCTCCAATTGACGAATCAGCTGATGAATGGGCAACAAAGAGTCACGGTTAGTTCTGTACTGCCTATGATGAACAGTTTGAGTTGCAATTGGCACTTCCAGGTCCTCTATGTCATGATGTCCCACAACTGCAGATTCATCAGAAAGTTCAGGTCTAACAGACAATTTCAATTTATCATCCTCAATCTCTACAGATGCTATTCCAAAAGCCCATTTGTGACCCTTAGGATCTTTGAAACAACCTTGTCTCAAAAAGTCAATTCCCAGAATGCAAGGCGCATCAGGACCAGTTACAATAGTATGTGTCTTCCACTCTTTACCAGTTAAACTGATCTCAGCCTGTATCTTAGTTAACTCTTGAGATCCACCAGTGATTCCAAAAATAGAAATGGACTCTGTCCCTTTGCAATTAGATGGCAATAAAGTACACTGAGCACCTGTGTCAACTAAAGCCCTGTATTTCCGAACTCTTGAACTGCCAGGCCACCTAATGAATACATTCCAATAGATTCGGTTCTCTCCACTATCCCTTTCCTCCTCCTGGCTGGAGGCAGGGCACCCCTAATGCTGAACATGGCATGTGGGGTGTACACAATGATTGGTGTTGTTGTGAGAGGAACTGCAACTGTTGGAACAATTGCAGTTGCTCTCGGGAGCTGAAGAAGTGACAGGTACTTTTCTAGCATTACTACCTCTGTTTCTGCCACTCTGCAGTTCCCTGACCCTCTTTGAAAGAGCTGAAGTAGGTTTACCATCCCATTTCTTCATGTTCTCCCCGTATGTGTCACGCAGAAGTATCCACAGTGACGCACGTGATTGCTGCTGTCTGGGTGGAATTTGTCTCCTCCTAGGCTGGAATTGCCTTGCAGGAGGTGGGCGTCTGTTCCTGACCGCAGAAACATGCACCCATTCAGATGATGCAGGAACGGTATCCTTTACCAGATTAGTAATGTTTTTGAGATCCTCCTTCAGTTCTTTCATGGTATCTTTAATCTCTGTGGTCATAGTTTGTATGGCACAGATTATACCAGAATGTGACAAGCTATCCTCTATCTGCCTGAGCTGGTCAGTGAATTCACCAACAGTGAAAGATCTTCCATTATCACTCCTTGCTAGGAATTTGCTGGCCAAGATGTTAGCATAGGATGAAGGAGCAAGCTTAATCAGCTTCTTCATGAGACCTGTTCCCAAAGGAATATCATCAGGCTCATGAGTACCATGATCTCCATAAAGCACTTCCTTCACAGCAAACTCCTTCAGAAGCTTAATTCCCTGCTCAACGGTGTTCCACTTCTTGGCAGCCCATGGCAAATCATCTCGGGAAGGATATCTCATAGCCACAGCCAACAAAAGGCGTGTCCACAAGCTAACCCTACCAAGAGGACTTGCCAGGTGTTTGTCCACTCCACTCTCCTTAGTGAGTGGTCCCAGCTGCTTGGCAGACTTGTCTCCTACCTGCAGAGCATTAGCACCAATGCCACGGCATCTCACTAGCCAGCTTAGGATTGGCTCACCTGATTCCCTTGTGTATTCCTTCCTAACCTCCCTGACCTCTCTGAGTGGATCCTTGGAGCCTTGGATGTCATCTTCCTCCTCTTCCTCCTGTTGTTCTGGTGGTGCCGGGCCTGTGCTAGTTTGAAGCAAGCTAGAATGTTTTGGTACAAGAACTAGATAATGGGCAGTGAAATGAAAACAATTGATGTCAACTTCTCTCACAGTCTCGCTGAGAGCTCTGGGAAGAAGAAGTAAACATTCTCCATTTTGTCTCTCACTCTTGCTTTTGCCTTAGACCTGGTCACATCTCATTAACCCTGCTCCTACTAACCTTGCTCCCTAACCTCTTGGCTGCACCTCTTTTCTTCCTGAGAACTGGGGTAAGGTTGAGAGGGCCGGGGGGAGGTGTTGGGGTGGTTTGAGAGCCCCTCCTGGGGACTCAGGTTTCTGGGAGGGGAGTTGTGCTTTTGTATTGTTTATCCTTTGTATATTTCTGTATATAATTGTATATAACTGTATGTATTGTAAATAGCTGCTTGTAAATTCTGCTAGCTGTAAATAAATTGCTTCATCTATATTCCCAGGGTCCGTCTGAGTTAGCTGGGGCAAATTCAAAAGTGTGGGGGGGCGGGGTAACCCCCAAACCATCACATTTTTATTGGCGCCCAACGTGGGGCTAGATATTTCAGTGAGTGGAAATCAGCTCTGGGAATTAAGATGAAGCTAATCAAGCAGCTATTGTACTTGGTGGGGATTGCTGTGTGGCCTGTTTTCTGGTTTTTTGTGTACAACTGGATCAAAGATCAAATTGGTTATTTCTTGCTTCATGTAGTTTTTAAGAAGGCTAAAGTTAAGCTTTCAAACATGTTCTGGAGCTGGGGTGATTTTATTCTTGGTTATGCTGGTTTTAGTGTCACTGAGAATATTACTAGTGATATTACAAGAGTTTTTGTCAATAATGTTACAATCAATCGAGAGTCTGCTTTATCTACTGCTCTCATGAGGGTCATCCAGCCCCAAACTGAAATGCCAAATCCATGCAAGGATTTCTACTCGAAACAGAGCATGGCAGGGATGCTGGGCATTATACTGGCTCTTGTAGTTTTAAATTTCATATTAATTTTGGCATTATGTGTGAAAAATTCAAAACCAGCTTCTGTAAGAGCTAGGAAAATTTCTGTGTCTCAGAAGCAGTCTCTTTCACAGCAAAACAAGGGAACACAGTTGTCGGCTTCCCCCTTGCCAGCCTCTGCCCCTCCTTCCCCAAGTGCTGGGAACACAGCCAGTGTTCCCCCCACTAACGTAAACAATGATAAGGATAACCAAAACAAGCCACAGAGTTTAGCAGGAGCCTCAGGAGGACAGGCAGGTACCCAAAATCAGAATGTTCCTAGCAACAATCAAAACACATCAGGGTTGGCAGGCATCCCAGGAGGACAGGCAAATAATCCCACTAATGTTAATAATACTACTAGTGCTGGTAACGCTAGCCCAGTCAGTCCAAATCCTAATGACACCAGCTCAGCCAATTCGAACCCCCAGCCAGCAGACCAGAACCAAAATCCTCCTGTTAAAAGTAAGGCAGATTTGAACTCACAAGCTCCAGGTCAGACCCCTAAGGATACAAATGCTCCAAGTCAGACCTCCAATAATTCAAATGCTCCAGGTCAGACTCCTAAGGATTCAAACCCACCAAGTCAGACTCCTAAAGATTCAAATCCTCCAGCAGACACATCCAAGTCTGTTGCTGCTCAGGCCCTTCTGGCACCAGCTAAGGCAAGAGCTAAAACAAAGAGTGGTTCGCAGGAGGATGTAAGACAGGGGACGTCTGGTGGTCAGCAGCAAGAGGAGGAAGAGGAGGCAGTTAGTCTGCTAGACCTTGTAGATGTGCTGAGACAACAATACTCAAGTGAGAGGAGTGCTGTGAGGTTAGCTGCCAGGAGAGAGGATGGTTCCAATGAGTTTAGGAATGCTATGAGGAAGATTGTGTTAGGCCCGGCACCACCAGAACAACAGGAGGAAGAGGAGGAAGATGACATCCAAGGCTCAAAGGATCCACTCAGAGAGGTCAGGGAAGTTAGGAAGGAATACACAAGGGAATCAGGTGAGCCAATCCTAAGCTGGCTAGTGAGATGCCGTGGCATTGGTGCTAATGCTCTGCAGGTAGGAGACAAGTCTGCCAAGCAGCTGGGACCACTCACTAAGGAGAGTGGAGTGGACAAACACCTAGCAAGTCCTCTTGGTAGGGTTAGCTTGTGGACACGCCTTCTGTTGGCTGTGGCTATGAGATATCCTTCCCGAGATGATTTGCCATGGGCTGCCAAGAAGTGGAACACCATTGAGCAGGGAATTAAGCTTCTGAAGGAGTTTGCTGTGAAGGAAGTGCTTTATGGAGATCATGGTACTCATGAGCCTGACGATATTCCTTTGGGAACAGGTCTCATGAAGAAGCTGATTAAGCTTGCTCCTTCATCCTATGCTAACATCTTGGCCAGTAAGTTTCTAGCAAGGAGTGATAATGGAAGATCCTTCACTGTTGGTGAATTCACTGACCAGCTCAGGCAGATTGAGGACAGCTTGTCACATTCTGGTATAATCTGTGCCATAAAGACTATGACTACAGAGCTTAAAGATGGTATAAGAGATGGCATCAAGGAGAGCATGAAAGAACTGAAGGAGGACCTTACAACCTCAATTTCCAATCTGGTCAAGGATACCATTCCTGCATCATCTGAATGGGTGCATGTTTCTGCAGTGAGGAACAGACGCCCACCTCCTGCAAGGCAATTCCAGCCCAGGAGGAGACAAATTCCACCTAGACAGCAGCAATCACGTGCGTCACTGTGGATACTTCTGCGTGACACATACGGGGAGAACATGAACAAATGGGATGGTAAACCTACTTCAGCTCTTTCAAAGAGAGTCAGGGATCTGCAGAGTGGCAGAAACAGAGGCAGTAATGCCCGAAAGGTAGCTGTCACTTCTTCAGCTCCCGAGAGCAACTGCAATTGTTCCAACAGTTGCAGTTCCTCTCACAACACCACCAATCATTGTGTACACCCCACATGCCATGTTCAGCATTAGGGGTGCCCTGCCTCCAGCCAGGAGGAGGAAAGGGATAGTGGAGAAAACCGAATCTATTGGAATGTATTCATTAGGTGGCCTGGCAGTTCAAGAGTTCGGAAATACAGGGCTTTGGTTGACACAGGTGCTCAGTGTACTTTATTGCCATCTAATTGCAAAGGGACAGAGTCCATATCTATTTTTGGAATCACAGGTGGATCTCAAGAGTTAACTAAGGTACAGGCTGAGATCAGTTTAACTGGTAAAGAGTGGAAGACACATACTATTGTAACTGGTCCTGATGCGCCTTGCATTCTGGGAATTGACTTTTTGAGACAAGGTTGTTTCAAAGATCCTAAGGGTCACAAATGGGCTTTTGGAATAGCATCTGTAGAGATTGAGGATGATAAATTGAAATTGTCTGTTAGACCTGAACTTTCTGATGAATCTGCAGTTGTGGGACATCATGACATAGAGGACCTGGAAGTGCCAATTGCAACTCAAACTGTTCATCATAGGCAGTACAGAACTAACCGTGACTCTTTGTTGCCCATTCATCAGCTGATTCGTCAACTGGAGAGTCAGGCTGTCATCGAGAAAGCTCATTCACCTTTCAACAGTCCCATCTGGCCTGTGCGCAAACCTACAGGCGACTGGAGACTCACAGTTGACTTTCGTGCCCTCAACGAGGTGACGCCACCCATGAGTGCAGCTGTGCCGGACATGCTGGAACTCCAGTACGAGCTGGAATCGAAGGAGGCTAAATGGTATGCAACCATAGACATTGCTAATGCTTTCTTCTCTATTCCCATAGCAAAGGAGTGCAGGCCTCAGTTTGCATTCACCTGGAGAGGAATCCAGTACCAGTTCAATCGTTTGCCTCAGGGGTGGAAACACAGCTCAAGCATCTGTCACTCAGTCATCCACAATGCACTGGAGAAAGGTAAAGCTCCAGAGCACATCCAGTACATCGACGACATCATTGTGTGGGGCCAAACTGCTAAGGAAGTCTTCGAGAAAGGTAACAAAATCATTGACATTCTGTTACAAGCAGGTTTTGCCATTAAGAGAGACAAGGTCAAAGGACCTGCCAGAGAAATTCAGTTTCTGGGAGTGCGGTGGCAAGATGGTCGCCGTTACATTCCTCAGGATGTGATCAACAAAGTCTCTACCATGGCAGTTCCCACCAGTAAGAAGGACACACTTTCTTTCCTTGGTGTGGTGGGATTTTGGAGACTACACATTCCTGGTTTCAGTCAGATTGTCAAACCTCTGCATGATGTGACTCGTAAGAGAAACAATTTCGAGTGGGGACCTGAACAACAAGCAGCCTTTGATCAAATCAAACGAGAAGTAGTCCATGCAGTGGGCTTAGGACCTATGAGATCTGGTCCAGACATTAAGAACATTCTGTACACGGCTGCCAGTGACAATGGTCCAACTTGGAGTCTTTGGCAGAGAGCTCCAAATGAGACACGTGGTCGTCCACTTGGTTTCTGGGGACGTTGTTACAGAGGTTCAGAGACAAATTACACTGCAACTGAGAAAGAGATTCTAGCAGCCTATGAAGGAGTGAAAGCAGCTTCTGAAGTGATTGGAACTGAGTCACAATTGCTTTTAGCTCCTAGACTGCCAGTTCTTAACTGGATATTCAAGGGCAAAGGTTCATCACCACATCATGCCACAGATGCAACCTGGTCTAAATGGATGGCTTTGATAACCCAGCGAGCACGAATGGGTAATCTTGACCGACCTGGTCTGGTGGAGGTGATCACCAACTGGCCGGAAGGCACAGACTGTTCCAAACCTCCAGAGGAGAAAATAACTCGTGCTGAGGAAGCTCCTCCCTATGGTGATCTCTCTGATCAGGAAAAGAACTATGCTTTGTTCACAGATGGTTCCTGTCGTCTTGTTGGGAACAAGCGAATATGGAAGTCAGCGGTTTGGAGTCCAACCAGGAGAGTTACCGAAACAAAAGATGGCGAAGGAGAATCCAGTCAGTTCGCTGAGGTAAAAGCTGTTCAACTTGCTCTTGATGTGGCTGAACGTGAGAATTGGCCTATCCTTTACCTCTACACCGACTCGTGGATGGTAGCCAATGCTCTATGGGGTTGGCTAAAGGACTGGAAGAAGAATGGTTGGCAGAGGAAAGGAAAGCCTATTTGGTGTGCTGATCTATGGCAGGACACTGATGCACGGCTGGAGAGAACTCCAGTGAAGGTGCGGCATGTAGATGCACACATGCCTAAGAGCAGAGCAACTGAGGAACATCAACATAACCAGAAGGCAGACCAAGCTGCTAAGATTGCTCAAGTTGATACCAACTCTGATCTTGACATTGACCTTGATTGGAAACACCGAGGTGAACTGTTCTTAGCTCGGTGGGCCCATGACTCATCTGGACATCAAGGCAGAGATGGAACATACCGATGGGCTCGTGATAGGTCAATTGACTTGTCCATGGACGCTATCACCCAAGTCATCTATGACTGTGACATTTGTGCTGCTATTAAGCATGCTAAGCGAATCAAGCCCTTATGGTATGGTGATAGATGGTCAAAGTACAAGTATGGTGAAGCCTGGCAGATTGACTACATCACTTTACCTCGATCTCGTTCTGGCAAGCAGTATGTGCTGACAATGGTAGAAGCCAGCACTGGATGGTTGGAAACCTATCCAGTTCCACATGCTACTGCACGTTACACCATTGTTGGTTTGGAGAGACAGATCTTGTGGAGACATGGAACTCCAGAGAGAATTGAGTCAGACAATGGTACTCATTTCAAGAACAATCTTGTGAAAAACTGGGCCAAAGAGCATGGTATTGAATGGATCTATCACATACCCTACTATGCACCAGCTTCAGGGAAGATTGAACGCTACAATGGTTTGCTGAAAACCACCCTAAAGGCCATGGGGGGTGGAACTCTGAAAAACTGGGACAAACATTTAGCACAAGCTACCTGGTTGGTAAATAGTAGAGGTTCAGTAAACAGAGCAGGACCTGCACAATCAGATTTGGTCCAAACAGTAGACGGTGATAAAGTTCCTGTTGTACGTGAGAAGAATCTGTTAGGGAAAACTGTTTGGGTATTTTCTCCTTCGGGTGAAGGGAAACCTGTCCGAGGGGTGGTTTCTGCTGAAGGTCCTGGTCATACATACTGGGTAATGCAGGAGAATGGTGAAATTCAGTGTATTCCACAGAGAAATCTAACCTTAGCTGAGAGAGTTTAAATTCAAGTTGTTAGGAGTTTTCTGTTCTAGGTAACATCGGCGCCCAACACTGAGAGAATCTACGATAGAATCTACAGTACGTGAGCACGAAACCCAACATCACCTGGGAGTCCCTGTTCTGAGCTTTTGAATCACCTATATCTGATTGAAGTGTGAACTGAACTTGTATATATTGTTTTAGTGTAAATATTGGTTTAGATTAAATTGGATAATTCTCAGCGATACTCTGAGTGAAGTAGACAAGGGGTGGATTGTGCTAGTTTGAAGCAAGCTAGAATGTTTTGGTACAAGAACTAGATAATGGGCAGTGAAATGAAAACAATTGATGTCAACTTCTCTCACAGTCTCGCTGAGAGCTCTGGGAAGAAGAAGTAAACATTCTCCATTTTGTCTCTCACTCTTGCTTTTGCCTTAGACCTGGTCACATCTCATTAACCCTGCTCCTACTAACCTTGCTCCCTAACCTCTTGGCTGCACCTCTTTTCTTCCTGAGAACTGGGGTAAGGTTGAGAGGGCCGGGGGGAGGTGTTGGGGTGGTTTGAGAGCCCCTCCTGGGGACTCAGGTTTCTGGGAGGGGAGTTGTGCTTTTGTATTGTTTATCCTTTGTATATTTCTGTATATAATTGTATATAACTGTATGTATTGTAAATAGCTGCTTGTAAATTCTGCTAGCTGTAAATAAATTGCTTCATCTATATTCCCAGGGTCCGTCTGAGTTAGCTGGGGCAAATTCAAAAGTGTGGGGGGGCGGGGTAACCCCCAAACCATCACAGGGCCTAACACAATCTTCCTCATAGCATTCCTAAACTCATTGGAACCATCCTCTCTCCTGGCAGCTAATCTCACAGCACTCCTCTCACTTGAGTATTGTTGTCTCAGCACATCTACAAGGTCTCGCAGACTAACTGCCTCCTCTTCCTCCTCTTGCTGCTGATCACCAGAGGTCCCCTGTCTTACATCCTCCTGCGAACCACTCTTTGTCTTAGCTTTTGCCTTAGCAGGTGCCAGAAGGGCCTGAGCAGCAACAGACTTGGATGTGTTTGCTGGAGGATTTGAATCTTTAGGTGTCTGACCTGGAGGGTTTGAATCCTTAGGGGTCTGACCTGGAGCTTGTGAGTTCAAGTCTGCCTTGCTTTTAACAGGAGGATTTTGGTTCTGGTCTGCTGGCTGGGGGTTTGAATTAGCTGAGCTGGTGTCATTAGGATTTGGACTGACTGGGCTAGCGTTACCAGCACTAGTGGAATTGTTTGCCTGTCCTCCTGGGATGCCTGCCAACCCTGAGGTGTTTTGATTGTTGCTAGGGACATTCTGATTTTGGGTATTTGCCTGTGCTCCTGAGGCTCCTGCTAAACTCTGTGGCTTGTTTTGGTTATCCTTATCATTGTTTACATTAGTGGCGGGAACGCTGGCTGTGTTCCCAGAACCTACAGAGGAGGGTGGAGAGGCTGGCAAGGGGGAAGCCGATAACTGTGTTCCCTTGTTTTGCTGTGAAAGAGACTGCTTCTGAGACACAGAAATTTTCCTAGCTCTTACAGAAGCTGGTTTTGAATTTTTCACACATAATGCCAAAATTAATATGAATATTAAAATCATGAGGCAAATATTAAAAATTGTGAGAAGAAAAACAGTTTTACACGAGCATGTACCTAAACAAACAGTTGGAATTCCTGTCTTAGGCTGAATAACTCTCATTAGAGCCATATTTAAAGCAGAATTTCCATTGATTGTCACATTATTCACCAGAGCTCCTGTAATGTCCTTGGTAATATTCTCAGAGATATTAAAACCAGCATAACCAAGAATAAAATCACCCCAGCTCCAGAACATATCTGAAACCTTAGCTTTAGCCTTATTATAAGCCAGATCAATGAAATAAGCAACAATTTGACCTTTTAACCAACTAAATGCCAAGAAAACAAAACCAGACCAGAGCAATGCACCAACCAAATACAATAGCTGCTTGATTAGCTTCATCTTAATTCCCAGAGCTAATTTCCACTCACTGAAATATCTGGCCCCACGTTGGGAAAGCCAATTAAAAAATGTGATGGTTTGGGGGTTACCCCGCCCCCCCACACTTTTGAATTTGCCCCAGCTAACTCAGATGGATCCTGGGAATATAGATGAAGCAATTTATTTACAGCTAGCAGAATTTACAAGCAGCTATTTACTATATATACAGTTATATACAATTATATACAGAAATATACAAAGGATAAACAATACAAAAGCACAACTCCCCTCCCAGAAACCTGAGTCCCCAGGAGGGGCTCTCAAACCACCCCAACACCTCCCCCCGGCCCTCTCAACCTTACCCCAGTTCTCAGGAAGAAAAGAGGTGCAGCCAAGAGGTTAGGGAGCAAGGTTAGTAGGAGCAGGGTTAATGAGATGTGACCAGGTCTAAGGCAAAAGGAAGAGTGAAAAACAAAATGGAGAAAAAGTCTTTCTTCTTCCCAGAGTTCTCAGCGTAACTGTGAGAGAAGTTGACATCAATTGTTTTTCATTTCACTGCCCGTTATCTAGTTCTGTTACCAAAACATTCCAGCTTGCTTCAAACTAGCACAGCTCCTCAGTTGAAGAATCACAGACCCACAGAACTTTAGAGGTTGGAAGGGTCCTCCAGAGATCATTTTGTTCAACCTCCCTTCCAAGCAGGACCCCCTAGGGTAGTTTGCACAGGAAATGCATCCAGGCAGGTTTTTAAAGTCTCCAGAGAAGGAGACTCCACAGCTTCTCTGGGCAGCCTGTTCCAGGGCTCCATCACTCTCACTGCAAAGAAGTTTCTCTTCATGTTGAGGTGAAGGACAAGAAAGTACTTGAGAGAGTCCAGTGCAGAGCCACAAAGATGATTAAGGGAGTGGAACACCTCTCTTACAAGGAGAGACTAAGGGAGTTGGATCTCTCTTGGAGAGGAGGAGCCTGAGGGGTGACCTCATTTGTGTTTATCCATATGTGAAAGGTGAGTGTCAGGAGGATGGAGCCAGGCTCCTTGACAGAACAAGGGTGCAGGCTGGGGCACAGGAGGTTCCACAGAGAGGATTATACAATGCTGGAATGGTCGCTGGAGGTGTTTAAGCGGCCTGTGACCCTGACACTTAGGCACATAGTTTAGTGTTTAACCTTCAGTGCTGGGTCAAGGGTTGGACTGGATCTCAGAGGTCTCTTCCAACCAGATGTTTTCTGTGATTCTGTGATATTTGTAAACATAAATGAGATCACCTCTCATTCTCCTCTCCAGAGACCTATCTCCCTCAATCTTTCCTCACAATTGAGAAGTTCCACTCTCTTAATCATCTTTGTGACTCTGTGCTGGTTGTTTTCAATCAATTCTCTGTCCTTGAACTGCCCAGAACTAGACACAATATTCCAGATGTGACCTCACCGGGGCAGAATAGAGGGAGAGGAGAACCTCACTCAATCTACTAGCCACAGCCCTTCTAATACACTGGAGACCTTCTTGGCCACAAGAAGACATTGCTGGCATTATGGCCATCCACCAGGACCCCCAGGGCATACCTTAAGCCTTCCCTTGCTGAAACCCAGGTGGTGGTGCTAAATCAAAGAAACCAAGCTTTGTTCCTGTCTTCAGAAATCCAGAATTGAAGGACAATTTGCAGGTGATGCTGTAAAGATCACTAGTATGTCTTGAAGCTATTAGTTTTGTCTAACCTCTTTGATGCAGCTGCAGCCACCAGCACCTTGCACTAAGCCAAATGAGCTGCATCAAAGCTATGTGAAACAGATGGCTCATGACAGCATCTCAGGACCTCTGTTTGTAGCTTGCCAACTACTTGTGACTTGGTGGGAGGAGTTTGGCTGCTGGTTGCCTCCCAAAGCAGAAGAATCACAGAAACATTTTGGTTGGAAGAGATCTTTAAGATCAAGTCTAACTACAGCCTGGTTCGGCAAGACAGCAGGACTGAGGCTGAAACGCGCTTTCTCGAAGCCTTTTTTCTCCTCCATTTTGAGGCTCTCTCCATCTGAGGAGCCCAGAAGGGGGCAGGGAGCGGCAGGTGCTAAGTGCTTGCAGGAAGGTGAGTCAGAGGGGCGGTGCCTGGCGAGCGGCAGATTTAAACGAGGAGCATCAGAGGTCTCTGCTGAGCCCAGCGCAGCGCACGCCGGGGGAGGAAAAAAACAAAACAAACAAAAAAAAACCCACAAAAAACCCCCAACACTCACATCGGACCTTCAGGAAAGCCAGACATGGTGCAAACTAGGTCCAAGCTGTACAATACTTGTAAAACTGTGGGCACCCAAACAGAGCTCACCTGTAGGAATGCAGGTGTGCAGACGTCTGGATGTGAGGAGTGCTGGAGCCTGGCACTCAAAGTCGAGGGAGACACAGGCATTGGCTGCATTAGGTGTGAGCAGATTAATAGTCTGCTTAACCTGGTGGCTGAACTCAAGGGAGAGGTGGAACGCCTGAAGGCTGAAAGGGAATGTAAAAGAGATCACCTGCTCTGCAGTCCCCCTTGCCAGAGGGAGATGAACGGAGCAACCAAGGAGAATGGATGCAGGTGCCTGCCAGAAGGGGCAAGGGAAAACCCTTCCAGCCATCTTCACATCCCCAGCTGCCCTTACATAACAGATATAGGGCACTAGAGGTTGAGGATGAGGTGATACTGGAGCAGGCAGAAGCATCACCGGCTGGGAGGGCAACTGAGACAAATCAGTTGCCCCCTCGCATCAGAACAAGTATGCAGAAGAAAAAGAGGAGTAATTGTTATTGGTGACTCCCTTCTGCAGGGAACAGAGGGCCCCATATGCCTGCCAGACCCCTTCCACAGGGAGCTCTGCTGCCTCCCTGGGGCCTGGGTCAGGGATGTTACCAGGTGGCTCCTACTGTAGTGCAGCCCTCTGATTACTATCCCTTATTAGTTATACAGGGAGGGAATGATGAGATTAATAACAGAGGGCTAAAAGCTATCAAGAGGGACTTTAAGACACTGGGAAAAGCAGTTGAGGGAGCAGGGGCACAGGTAATCTTTTAATCTATACCCTTAGTCACAGGCTGGAATACAGAGAGGAATAGGAAAGCGTATTTGATGAACAAGTGGCTCAGAGTTTGGTGCCTCCAACATAACTTTGGATTCTTTGATCTTGGGGAACTTCATCTTGCCACAGGTCTGTGTCCTGGAGTCCTGTACCCCTAAATTCCTCTCCTGCCCGGACTTCGGGGGGAAAGGGGAAAAGCCGCCTGGTTTCCCCCCCCCCCTCGCCTGCCCTGCAGCCGTGAAGGGGTGGGGGGACTGCCCCGTGAGTTCCTGCGCTGGAGCCAGGCTGGGATTGGCCGTGCGCTTTCGCGCCTAAGGTGTGGTAACTCTGCCCTTTGTCTAGCGAAGGTTATAAATATTGGGGGTCTTCCCGCCTTTGGGGTTCCCGCTTTGGAGTTTGCCTGTGCCTGGACGTATGTGTCTGCCTGAGCTCACACACTCCCCGTGCCTGGACTGCAGAGAGACCAAGCATTCGCTTACCTGTTAGGCACACCTTTGTGTGCCTAACGACCCTTAGCGATCCTTAACGATTCCTGCAGCCGCTGGAAAGGAAGAGGAACATAGACCGCACGAGCCAGCCTGAGTGAGTTATTTGGCTTAGCTTAATTTAGTAAGAAACCGCTATTAATTAATAGCTGAGTCCTTTTCCAACTTCTGACTTCCAAATATAGTTAGATTATTGATGGTATCCTTGTAGATTAATTCTCATGTAACTGAACCTGTTTATTAAACTAAATTAATCTTTGTATATATAGTTGTGGGGGCGGGTTTTTGGGAAAATAAAAAATATCTATTTTTGATAAATTCTCGACTCGGCCACGTATTCCTGCTCTCCGCAACATTTCTCCATGTATTGAAAACTCTATGATTTCATGGTCACTGGACCCCAGGCAGCCTCCAACCACCACATCCCCTACCAGCCCCTTTCTATTTGTGAGCAGCAGGTCAAGCCGGGCTGCCCCCCTGGTAGGCTCACGTAACAGCTGAGATAAGAAGTTGTCAACCATGTATTCTAGGAACCTTCTAGACTGCCTCTTCTCTGCAGTATTAAAGTGCCAGCAGATGTCTGGCAGGTTAAAGTCACCCACCAGAACGAGGGCAGGGGATCTTGAGGCAGCCTTCAGCTGCTTAAGGAGTAATAAATCAACCTCTTCTTCCTGGTTGGGTGGTCTGTAACAGACTCCAACCAGGATATCAGTCTTGTTGGCCTTCCCCTTAATTATCACCCATAATGACTCAACTTGATGATCTTTGATTTCTACCCCCATGACATCCAGAGCATTCCTAATATACAGAGCCACTCCCCCGCCCTTTCTCCCTTGCCTGTCTCTCCTGAAGAGTCTGTAGCCATTGATTACAGCACTCCAATCATGTGAGCCATCCCACCACGTTTCAGTGATGGTGACAATATCATAGTTTTCCTCCAGCACCAGAGCTTCCAGCTCCTCTTGTTTGTTACCCATACTGCGTGCATCAGTGTACATGCACTTCAGCTGGGCTGCTGCTTTTACCCCTATCTCTAGCCTACCATCCTCAAGTTCCTTTGGCTTATCTCTGGTGCTGTCATGTTTAACCCCCTCCCCCTTCCATTCTAGTTTAAAGCCCTCTCAATAAGCCCAGCCATCTTATGTGCCAGGGTCCTTCTCCCCTTCTGTGTCAGTTGTATCCCATCTGCTGATTGCAGACTGTTGCAGAGGGCAGGAATTAATTCATGGCCGAGTCGGGAATTTATCAAAAATAGGTTTTTTTTTATTTCCCCAAAAACCCGCCCCCACAACTATATATACAAAGATTAATTTAGTTTAATAAGCAGATTCAGTTGCATGAGAATTAATCTACATGGATACCATCAATAATCTGACTATATTGGAAGTCAGAAGTTGGAAAAGGCGTCGGCTATTAATTAATAGCGGTTTCTTACTACATTAAGCTAAGCCAAATAACTCACTCAGGCTGGCTCGTGCGGTCTGTGTTCCTCTCCCAGCAGCTGCAGGTGTCGTTAAGGGTCGTTAAGGGTCGTTAGGCACACAAAGGTGTCAGTAGGAAAGCGAATTCCTGAAGGTCTCTGCAGTCCAGCCGAGGGGAGTGTGTGAGCTCAGGCAGACACATACGTCCAGGCACAGGCAGGAGAGAAATTTAGGGGTACAGGACTCCAGGACATCCTACCCCGGTGGTAATGAGCATCTTTGTCTAGAACTTGAGTGATAGGTGATCCCCCTTCAATTTAGTAACCTATTAATATATATATATAGCTTAGCTTTTTCCAGCATTAACAATATGTAACACATTAATCGCCCCAACAATATTTAACAATAATTAACAAGGCTTAACAATAGCCCCAAACAGTATTAATAAAGCTACACAGTCAATTGAAGATTGCTCTGTTCCTGGTAGAACAACCAAGTTCATGGCAAAGCCTTAGATGCTCTGAGTCCATGGCTGGAGGTCACAGTCCGTGGGTCCCGATGCCATCATCCACTGGCCACCCCGGTGATATGACTCCATCCCTTGTGTAGCTGGCTCTCCCTTTCCCAGGTGCTGGTCAGGTGGTCAGGAACTGGTCCTCTGCCTCGACCTTAACCTGTAAGGAGACAAAACCTGCCTCGGCCTATAAAGGCCAGGCTTGACAATTAATAATTGGGGACGATCCACCGTGCACTGATCCGGTGGCCTTTTCCATTTGCATCTAGGGCTTCCCAGGCATATAAGCCTCTGGGTTTACCCAGTGTCATTGGCACCACCCCTATAGAGGGTAGCCTGACAAGCACAGGTTGGCCCACTTGCATCTGGGACAAGGATTTATCCTTAATTCCCCCTGGCACAAGGTCACTGTCCACTACTGGCTCAGCTGGGCAGAAGGCCTTAATCTTGGGGCTTCCATAGCTTCCCCAACGATTATTGACTGTAAAGACTGCTTGGGCCAAACGCGAGTCCCAGCCACCCTTAGACACATTTGCATGTCTTTTTATCAGGCCATGTGCCCTCTCGACAATGCCATTTGCCTGGGGGTAATACGGGGTATGAAACACCCCATTTCACCCCTTCACTATGTGCCCAGTCTTGCACTGAGGTTGCAGTGAAGTGCGATCCATTGTCGCTCTGGATGCACTCAGGCATTGTCAAGATGCCGAACCAGTGTTTGAGAGTCTCAACGGTTTGAGCTCCCGAGGCTGCACTGGTGGCAGTGGCCATGGTTAGACCAGAGACCACTTCTACGCCAACCAGTATGTATTTTTTTCCATGCGATGGCTTGAGGGGTCCCACATAATCCACCTGCCAGGTGTTCCAGAGACTTTTGTCCTGGCGGATATGCTGGGCTGGTGCAAGGTTTGGGTGGTTGGCCTTCAGCCTTATCTGGCATTGTGGACAGGCTGAAACAATGGTCTCACATGTTGAGAGGGAGACTGGCCATCCCCGAGACCTGCACTCATAGTAGAGATCAGCTTTGCCTGAATGTCCCCTTTTAAGGTGCAACCATTCAGCTAATCTCTCCCAATCCTTTTCCCCACTGCCCACTACATGGATACGTGCCAGGTAGTCAGCCTGCTGATTCCATTTTGCAGCAGGGGTTTCCTTCTTAGAGTGCCCTTTGACCCACCCCACCTTGATGGGTCTCGACCGGCCTATCTCCAGCAGTCTCTGCCAATCTCCAGCTCTCCAGACCTTGGTGCTGCCAATCTCCCATTGATTTGCCTCCCATTGGCAAATCCACTCCGTAGCTCCCTTAAAGGTGGCATAGGAGTCTGTGTAGATGGCTTTGGCACCATTTTCTACAGCTAACATGAGGGCCCGCAGTTCACCCACTTGAGCACTGCCTTCACCCTCCTCAGTAACAGTCCTGCCTGTACTGATTTCTAAAGCTGCTGCTTTGTAGTGCCACTGTGCGCCCACTCTCTGGGAAGAGGCATCGGTGAACCACACTCCCTCAGTGTCAGAGTCTGTGGTTATCTCTGGAGCTACATCTATTGGAGATGGCTTATAGGGCTGTCCCAGTAAAGTCGTGTCTGGATTTACTGGTTGCTGGAGTTTGGACACCTTGGCCGGGCCCTCTCTTAGGGGCATGAGCTGGGCAATTCCCTCTAAGTAGGCATACCACTTCCTTACAGTGGATTTTTGGGCTATCCCCTCTGGTGGAGGGGATCCCTTGAGAATTGGTTTAAGCAGGAGGAAAGGTCCTTGCACCACAATATCCTGTGTGGTGCGAAGCTTCTCTGCCTCCTTAACAGCCCTTGTAAGGGAAAGGAGCCCCTTTTCCCATTCAGAATACCTCTTCTCAGTGTCCTTGAACGCTGTAGAGGAAAACAACAGGGCTCTAGTGGGGCCTTTAGGTCCCTTCTGATAGATTCCACAATAGGAAGCATGTTCAGAGAAGCCCCATTCTGCCCTTAAGGGGTCCTGTGGGTGTAGTGGGCCCAGTTTCTGGTAGGCCTTTAACTCGTCCTTAAGGGTTTTAAGGCTCTCACTGTGTTTTGCTGTCCAATCCCAGGCCTTGTGCTTTTTCAGCAGATCATACAGTGGCCTGGCAATCACCGAGAAGCCGGGAATATGCTTCCTCCAATATCCAAGGGTTCCCAATAACTTCACAGTATCACAGTATCACAGTATCACCAAGGTTGGAAGAGACCTCACAGATCATCAAGTCCAACCCTTTACCACAGTGCCCAAGGCTAGACCATGGCACCAAGTGCCACATCCAACCTTGCCTTGAACTGCCCCAGGGACGACGACTCCACCACCTCCCCAGGCAGCCCATTCCAGTGCCCAATGACTCTCTCAGTGAAGAACTTTCTCCTCACCTCGAGCCGAAATTTCTGCAGTTCCTTTTTGTTCCCGGGGATTTGGCCCTTTTCAATTTCCTCCAGGGTGTCAGCAGGCACTGCCACTGCTCCTGCTATCCACCAGGCCCCAAGGAATTTGATTTCCTGTCCTGGGCCTTGGCACTTGGCAGAGGGGATGTCTAACCCATTCTGGGTCAGCAGTTCCCAGATGGCTTTTGCTACGGAGCCCACCTGGTCTTTGTTGTCCCCACCCACTAATATGTCATCTATATATTGATAAATGACAATGCCTTCTGGGACCTTGATAGTGTCCAGAAGCACTGCCAGTGCATTGTGGGCAATGGTAGGAGAGTGCTTGTACCCCTGGGGCAAACGATTAAAGGTGTACTGAATCCCCTGCCAGGTAAAAGCAAACTGAGGCTTATCCTCCTCTCTCAGGGGAATCATGAAAAACATATCCCGGATGTCCAGGGCAGCCATCCACGAGTGGGATGCAGCCTGAATGGATGTGACCACTGAGGTTAGGCTAGGCACTGCTGCTGCGAGGGGAGGAGTATTAGCATTCAGCTTCCTATAATCTATAGTAAGTCTCCAGCGCCCATCTGGTTTTTTAACGGGCCAGACCGGGGAATTATATGGAGAGTGAGTCCTACAGATTATCTGTCTCCTCTCCAAGTCAGCAATCACCTCAGAGATGCCTTGCCTGGCTGTTGCAGGTAAGGGATATTGAGATGCATAGGTGATGCCAGCTTGAGGTAACGCTGGAGCCAACTGCAAGGTGTTTACATGGGCTGTTCTCACCTTCCTTGACTCCACCCCGTAGGCACCGAAGCTCCAAAGAGAGCCATTTGGAAGATGCCACCTCTTGCCAGCCAGCACATCAAAACCCAATATATTCCCCGGGTAGGGGCTTAAGGCAACTTCCACCAAGGTGCTGCGTTTGTCCCCTGGGAGCCACACCCTTGTTTTAGCTAGGTAGCAGCTATCAGGTGCCCCTGTAACACCTTGTATTCTTATCCTTTTACGGGATGGATGTATCCCCAGGCTCTTTGCCAATTCTAAGTTTAAAACACTAATTTGAGCACCTGTGTCAATTAGGAATTTTACGGCTGCTCTACTGGGTCCAGTTGGGATTAGGATAAAGGGTTCGTCGTTGTCAGACCATTGACAGATGTTTACAAAGCGGTGACAGAGGCCTGACGCAGTCACCGCCTCATTTAGTTTTTTGACTCCTGCCGGGAAGGCAAGGAAGAGTTAACCTTCCTGCCCGGAGAAGCAGCTGAAACAGTCGCTGGGGGGCTGCCGCTTCTGGGCGTGCCGCTCCCGGAGCCACCGCTGGGCGTGCCGCTGCCGCTGGCCCTGGGCTTCTTGCGGCTGCCTCTGGATTTCGTAGCTGATCTCTGGAGACACTGCACTAAATCCTTCAGCTGCCAATCTGCCAGCTGCTTTAAGACAGTCTTTGGTACCCCTAAAGTCAGGGCTGGTCTATACCAGCTGTTCTTTTCTCTGGGTCTCCAGTCACTCTGTTGGTCTCTGCCCCTTCCCCTCGGGGAGAAACCTGCAAGACCCGTCCCCCTGGGGGGGCAGTCCTGCACTGGCCGGACTTGCCGGCGCAGAGCCCTGGAATTTTCTGGGGGAGAAGCACGAGACTGTCTCTCCCCAGCCCCTTTTCCTTCAGGAGACCCAAACCCAAACTGCAGCCCGTGGGCATTCAAGTCAGTTAACAGTTCAGCCCAAGTCATTACATGCTCTGTAGCATCGTCCTCTGAATTCTTTGCAATCACACGTTCAATTTTCTCAACATTCTTCATTAGTTGGATTTGCAGAGTTGCTGGCAAACCCTTCATAATAGGGTGCAGTCTCTCCGGGTCCACAGGGGCATAAAACGGGCAATCATAATTTCCCTTATCATAGATAGCCTGGACACAGGCAAGTCTGTGGAGAGCAGTGATGAGCTCAGAGGAGCTGGTGACCCTCAATTCCATCAGCTCCCCCCGGTAGGCTGGGCGGACGCTGCTTGCCCAGTAAGGTATCCGGGCGGTGAGGCTGTGTGTCCCCTCGGGTTCACGTGTCAGGAACACATCGTCCCCCCAGTCTCCAGCCGCTTCCTGCGAGTCTAGAAGGACCCGGTCCCCACCGGCTCGGGACACTCGATACACATAGTCAGCGACTGAGTCCCCAGGATCTCTCGCATATTTGACTTGTAAGTCACTGAGCTGTGCGTCTGTGAACTGCTTTTTGATCACGGTGGTCCCTGCAGCGCCTTTTCTGCCCTTCACGGACTGAGTCCTTATTACCGGCAGCACGTGCTTCTGCACCATGGCGCCCTCCTCACCGGAGCTCTCTTCGCCGCTAGCCACGGGGGAGTCCGGTCGGGACCTGCGCTTTCTGCGTGGCTTTGAGGCTTTCTGCCGCGCAGAGGCATGTGCAGAGGAATTCTCTGAGTCTCTAGCAGAGTCTTTTGTGCCTGGTTTCGGGGAACTCCTCTCCCCCGAAGAGCCCCTCGGGGCATTCTCTGCCTTTTTCCCCGATTCCCGCGAATCACTCCATTCAAATTCAGACACGGAGACTGAAGAGGTAGTGTCTGCAGGCGTTACAAGCCTTTCTTTCATCTGGGCAGTCAGTGCCGCGGTCAGGCTATTTGTCTGCGCCAGCATGCTTTCCCAGATACTTTGGCTCTTAGCTTTTTCTGCTAATAAATCCTTTTCCAAGGCCTGAATTCTTTTTTCATAATTTTCAAATTCAGCCAGAGTCTGGGTCACGACTGACCCCAGAACAACAGAGAAATGCTCCATTGGAGACTCGGTAATCACAGGGTCTGAGCACTCAGCTAATTTCTCCAGGATTTTCTCCGGATTTTTACAATTTTGCTGAGCCCAAATTAAATCAAGTCCTGTGATTAGGCATCCCTTTTCATGTAGAAATTCTATGATTGAACTACCTTGCATACACTGCGCCATAATGTTGCGGAGGGCAGTAATACGTGGCCGAGTCGGGAATTTATCAAAAATAGATATTTTTTATTTTTCCAAAAACCCGCCCCCACAACTATATATACAAAGATTAATTTCGTTTGATAAACAGGTTTAGTTGCATGAGAATTAAATCTACAAGGATACCATCAATAATCTGACTATATTTGGAAGTCAGAATTTGGAAAAGGACTCAGCTATTAATTAATAGCTGTTTCTTACTAAATTAAGCTAAGCCAAATAACTCACTCAGACTGGCTCGTGCGGTCTGTGTTCCTCTTCCTTTCCAGCGGCTGCAGGAGTCGTTAAGGGTCGTTAAGGGTCGTTAGGCACACAAAGGTGTCAACAGGAAAGCGAATGCTTCGTCTCTCTGCAGTCCAGACAAGGGGAGTGTGTGAGCTCAGGCAGACACATATGTCCAGGCACGGGCAAAATCCAAAGCGGGAACCCCAAAGGCGGGAAGACCCCCAATATTTATAACCTTCGCTAGACAAAGGGCAGAGTTACCACACCTTAGGCGCGAAAGCGCACGGCCAATCCCAGCCTGGCTCCAGCGCGGGAACTCACAGGGCAGTTGCCCCCCCCCTTCACGGGGCAGTCCTCTCCCCCTTCACGGCTGCAGGGCAGGTGAGGGGGGGGAAACCAGGCGGCTTTTCCCCTTTCCCCCCGAAGTCCGGGCAGGAGAGGAATTTAGGGGTACAGGACTCCAGGACAAGAAACCAGGGGGGATCAACAGAACCTCCACACTGGGCTGCCAAAGGGCAGACTTCAGCCTATTTAAGGAACTAACTCAGAAAGTTCTTGGGAAAAAGCCCTTGAAAACAAAGGGGCCCAGGAAGGTTGGACCTGCTTCAAGAAAGAACTCCTCAAGGCGCAGGAGCAGCTGTGCCATTGTGCTGGAAGACAAGCTGAGGAGGGAGGCATCCAGACTGGATGGGCAGGGAGCTGCTGAAGGAATTAAAGATTAAAAAGAGAGTGTATCACCTTTGGAAAAGAGGGGAGGTGTCCCAGGAAGAGTTCAAGGAAGTTCCTGGGTCTTGTAGAAAAAAAATGAGAGAGGCAAAAGCCCATTTGGAGCTTAGGCTGGGCACTGCTGGTAAGGAAAATAAAAAATGTTTCTGTAAATATATGAATGGCAAGAGAAGGGCCAAGGACAACCTCCAGTCCTTATTAGATAGAGAGGGGAATATAGTGACAAAGGATGAGGAAAAGGCAGAGGTGCTTAACACCTTCTTTGCCTCAGTCTTCAATAGTGGGACAGGTTGTCTGCAGGACAGCTGGACTCCTGAAGTGGTGGATGGAGTCAGGGACCAGTATAGTCCCCCTCTAATCCATGAGGAAGAAGTAAGGGACCTGCTGCGTCATTTGGATCCTCACAAGTCCATGGGACCGGATGGGATCCATCCTAGGGTGCTGAGAGAGCTGGCAGCTGAGCTGGCCAAGCCACTCTCCATCATTTATCAGCAGTCCTGGCTCACTGGAGAGGTCCCTGAAGACTGGAAGCTGCCAATGCGATAACCATTCATAAGAAGGGTCATAAGGAGGAGCCAGAAAACTACAGACCTGTGAGCCTGACCTCAGTGCCAGGCAAGGTCATGGAAGAGGTCATCTTGGGTGCCATCACAAAGCACCTACAGGATGGCCAAGGGATCAGGCCCAGCCAGCATGGGTTTAGGAAGGGCAGGTCCTGCCTCACCAACCTCATCTCCTTTTATGATCAGGTTCCCTGTCTGGTGATTGTGGGGCAGGCTGAGGATGTAGTCTACCTGGACTTCAGCATAGCCTTTGGCACAGTCTGCCACAACAAGCTCCTGGCCAAGCTGGCAGCTCATGGCTTGGACAGATTCACTCTGATGGGGGTCAAGAACTGGCTGGATGGCAGAGCCCAGAGAGTGGTGGTGAATGGTGCCACATCCAGTTGGCAGCTGTCACTAGTGGTGTTCCCCAAGGATCAGTGCTGGGCCCAGTCCTGTTCAATATCTTTATTGATGACCTGGACGAGGGGATTGAGTCCAGCATCAGTAAGTTTGCAGATGACCCCAAGCTAGGAGCAGGTGTGGATCTGTTGGAAGATAGGAGAGCCCTGCAGAGGGACCTGGACAGGCTGGATGGGGGGACAGAGGCCAACGGGATGAGATTTAACAAGGCCAAGTGCAGGGTTCTGCACTTTGGCCACAACAACCCCAAACAGTGCTACAGGCTGGGGACTGAGTGGCTGGAAAGCAGCCAGGCAGAAAGGGACCTGGGAGTACTGATAGATAGTAAGCTGAAGATGAGGCAGCAGTGTGCCCAGGTGGCCAAGAGAGCCAATGGCATCCTGGCCTGCATCAGGAACAGTGTGGCCAGTAGGACAAGGGAGGTTATTCTTCCCCTGTACTCAGCACTGGTCAGGCCACACCTTGAGTGCTGTGTCCAGTTCCAGGCCCCTCAATTCAAGAGAGATATTGAGGTACTGGAACATGTCCAGAGAAGGGCAAGAAAGCTGGTGAGGGGCCAGGAACACAAACCCTATGAGGAGAGGCTGAGGGAGCTGGGGTTGTTTAGCCTGGAGAGGAGGAGGCTCAGGGGTGACCTCATTGCTGTCTACAACTACCTGAAGGGAGGTTGTAGCCAGGTGGGGTTGGTCTCTTCTGCCAGGCAACCAGCAACAGAACAAGGGGACACAGTCTCAAGTTGTGCTGGGAGAGGTCTAGGCTGGATATTAGGAGGAAGTTCTTCACAGAGAGAGTGATTGGCATTGGAATGGGCTGCCCAGGAAGGTGGTGGAGGCACCGTCCTTGGAGGTGTTGAAGCAAAGCCTGGATGAGGCACTTAGTGCTATGGTGTAGTTGACTGGATAGGGTGCTAGGTTGGACAGGATGATCTTGGAGGTCTCTTCCAACCTGGTTGATTCTATGTTTCTATGATCTGGCCAATGCTAAGCCTCTTTGGAAAACTGGTAGATATTTGCCTGTCCTGTGGCCTTGTTGTCACATTAGGGAAGGAAGATGGCCTTAGAGAAGCTGGATCACAGATGACAAGGAGGGGAAAGGGCTGACTGGTACCTCACCAAAGAGGGTAAGGACTCCTGTAGTAGCAGAAAGATCCAAGTTGTCTTGACCTCTTTGTGCCAGCCTTAGGTGATTTTGGAATGATCTCCACTGCAGTACAGCCTGCTCCCAAACTCCATCATCCTGAAGAGATCATTTGGGACATGCACACCACACTCCCCATTCTCTTCGTTCCCTGCTTGAAGCTCTGAGCACACTCTCTGCAGGCCCTGCTTTCTGAGTTTTTCCTGCTTAATCAAGGCATCTATCCATTTCTATTCAGTAACTGCCTGGTTTCCCAGGGCACTCATTCTCCTCTCTATCAGCACCAGCACATTCCTAGTTTCCTGGACTATGGTCATGACCACAGACTTATATTGGAGAAGGAAACTCTGCTGCAGGCCTCCAAGCACACTTTCTAGGATTTTCAGGTTGACAGTGGCATCTTTGCAATTCATTTTACCTAGTCCAACACAGTCCAACCTAGACCATATTCACTCATGTGGATAAGAAACTTGTTCATCTAAACCACATCACTTCAGAGTAGATATTACTCCTTTAACCTGGTTTCCCAAGGCTCCAAACTGTTTATTAAGTCTAAACAGGATTGCAACAGAATTGGCCACTAACAGCATCCAGGCATGGAGAAAAAGCAAGGAAATACATAATGTATGCCTTTTGTAGTAATGCCTGCCTGATCTCTGGGATACACCATCTTGACCTGTGGTACAAAGACCTGCTTTTCATAGAAACTCTAGTGTGGTCACTGATCCAGCCAGCCATGCACAGTGCAGGGATATGCTGTGTTCCTGAGCTAACACTAGGTGTTGGCCATGCACTGTAGAAAATGATACCATGAGCCGGCAGCAAAGCTTGCGTGAGGGATTTAGAACTGCCAAGGTGGGTACAAGCTATGGGCATCTTGTTACAGAATTATTTCAGACAGCAGTACAATTATATTTCTGCCCCACTTTATCTAGTAGTTATTTCTTCTTATTTTTCTTCCTACTCTGTTTGTCTCACTACTCAACCTGGAGCTGTTTAGTCTGGAGAAAAGACTGAGAAGAGATCTAATCAATGTGTACAATGTGTACAAATATCTGAGGGATGGGTGTTAAGTGCCTGGGGCCAACCTCTTTTTGCTGGTCAGCAGCAATAAGACAAGGAGCAAAATCTACAAACTGGAACAGAGAAGGTTTCAGCTCAACATGAGAAGAACCTTCTTTACAGTGAGGGTGACAGAGCCCTGGAACAGGCTGCCCACAGAGGTTGTGGAGTCTCCTTCTCTGGAGATTTTCCAAACCTGCCTGGATGCATTCCTGTGTGAACTACCCTAAGGGATCCTGCCTTGGCAGGGGAGTTGGATTGGATGATCTCATGGGATGACAGGCATGACTGGGCTGCTATACTGGGGGGATATAACCTCTTCAGGAGAGATAGGCAAGGGAGAAGAGGAGGAGGGGTGGCTCTGTATATTAGGGAGTCACTCCATGCCACTGACCTTGAGGTGAGGGATGAAGGGGTTGAGAGCTTGTGGGTCAAAATCAGAGGGAGGACAAACAAATCTGACATCCTGGTTGGAGTCTGTTATAGACCACCCAACCAGGATGATGAAACAGATGAGATATTTTACAAACAGCTGGAGGCTGTCTCAAGATCAGATCTTGTCCTTGTGGGCGACTTTAACCTGCCAGATATCTGCTGGGAACTTAATTCAGCAGAGAGGAGGCAGTCCAGGAGATTTCTAGAGTGCATGGAGGACAGCTTCATGTCCCAGCTGTTAAGTGAGCCTACTAGGGGTCAAGCTCAGCTTGACCTGCTGCTGTCCAACAGAGAAGGGCTGGTAGGAGATGCGGCAGTGGGAGGCTGCCTGGGGTGTAGTGATCACGAGTTAGTGGAATTTTCAATATGCAGGGAGGTAGGGAGGCACTACAACAAAACCTACACCTTGGACTTTCGGAGGGCAAACTTCAATTTGCTTAAGAAACTTATTTCCAAAGTCCCCTGGGCAGCAGTCCTTGAGAACAAAGGGGTCCAGGATAGTTGGACCTACTTTAAACAGGAGCTCTTGAAGGCACAGGAGCTGGCAGTTCCCATGTGCCGAAAGATGAGACAGCGGGGAAGGCGACCAGCCTGGATGAGTAAACAGCTCCTGAAGGAACTGAGGGAAAAAAAGAGGGTGTATCACCTCTGGAAGGAGGGGAAGGCTTCTCCTGACGTGTTTAAGGAGATAGCCAGATTATGCAGGAGAAAAATTAGAGAGGCTAAGGCCCAGCTAGAACTTAGGCTGGCCACTTCCGTGAAAGATAACAAAAAGCACTTTTATAAATTTATCAATGCTAAAAGGAAGGGCAAGAAGAGCCTCCACTCCTTACTGGACCAGGAGGGGAATACTATAACTGATGATGTAGAAAAGGCTGAGGTCCTGAATGCCTTCTTCCCCTCAGTTTTCAACAGTAAGGAGGGAGGAGTTCAGGGCAAGTGAGCTCTTGGACTGGGGGATGGGGTCGGGGAGCGGTGTGTTCCCCTGGAAATTCATGAAGAATTAGTTCAGGACCTGCTGAGCCATCTGGACACCCACAAGTCCATGGGACCAGATGGGATCCATCCCAGGGTGCTGAGAGAGCTGGCAGATGAGCTGGCCAAGCTGCTCTCCATCATTTTCCACCAGTCCTGGCTCACCAGAGAGGTCCCAGGACACTGGAAACTGGCCCACGTGATCCCCATCCACAAGAAGGGTCGGATGGAAGAACCCGGGAACTACAGACCTGTCAGCCTGACCTCAGTGCCAGGGAAACTGATGGAGCAGGTTATCTTGGGGGTGATAAGAGCGCACCTGAGGAATGGCAAAGGGCTCAGGTCCAGCCAGCATGGATCTATGAAGGTGTGGCCGTTTGAGCTGATTCTCTAGCTCAGACATAGGGGAGAGATGAACATTCCAGCGATAGGCCACATAAATGGCAACAATAGATAAATTAATATAATTTCGTTGGAGCATCAAGAACTTAATGTCTAGAAGCACAGTTTGTTCTCCCCCTTCTCCTGCTGGCTTCGGCTGCTGCAGCTTCGCCTATCTTCCCCGACTGCTGTTTTGGCTATTGCTGCTTCTGCTGCTTCACCGCCGCTTGACCCCTCCCCCATCTCCCTTAAGGTTATTGTATTGTTTTTTTCCCTTCCTTCCTTCTCTAGTTATTATCTCTCTTTACACTGCTATACTTATAGTATAAGAAAATACAACTTCATCTTTCCCTGACTTTCAAAAAAAGAAGGGGGGTTTGTGTTGTGAATTTTCTTCCCGGGGGAGGGATCAGCCCAAACCCGGGACAGAAGAGCAGATCCTGCCTCTCCAACCTGATCTCCTTCTATGATCAGGTGACCCGCTTGGTGGATGTGGGGAGGCCTGTGGATGTGGCCTATCTGGATTTCAGCAAGGCCTTTGACGCTGTCCCCCACAGCAAACTGCTGGCTAAGCTATCAGCCCACGGCTTGGATGGCAACACTCTGTGCTGGGTTAGGAACTGGCTGGAGGGCCAGACCCAGAGAGTGGTGATGAATGGTGCCACATCCAGCTGGCAGCTGTCACTAGCGGTGTCCCTCAGGGAACCGTGCTGGGCCCCATCCTCTTTAACATCTTCATAGATGATCCAGATGAGGGCATGGAGTCAGTCATCAGCAAGTTTGCAGATGACACCAAGCTGGGGGCAGATGTGGCTGGGTTGGAGGGCAGAAGGGCTCTGCAGGGGAACCTTGACCGCCTGGACAGATGGGCAGAGTCCAATGGGATGGCGTTCAACAGCTCCCAGTGCCGGGTGCTGCACTTTGGCCACAACAACCCCATGCAGAGCTACAGGCTGAGGTCGGAGAGGCTGGAGAGCAGCCAAACAAAAAGGGATCTGGGGGTGCTGATTGATACCCGCTGAACATGAGCCAGCAGTGTGCCCAGGTGGCCAAGAGGGCCAATGGAAACCTGGCCTGCATCAAGAATGGTGTGGCCAGCAGGAGCAGGGAGGTCATTCTGCCCCTGAACTCTGCACTGGTTAGACCACACCTTGAGTACTGTGTCCAGTTCTGGGCCCCTCAATTTAAGAAGGACATTGAGATGCTTGAGCGTGTCCAGAGAAGGGCAACGAGGCTGGTGAGAGGCCTTGAGCACAAGCCCTATGAGGAGAGGCTGAGGGAGCTGGGATTGTTTAGCCTGGAGAAGAGGAGGCTCAGGGGAGACCTTATTGCTGTCTACAGCTACCTGAAGGGTGGTTGTGGCCAGGAGGAGGTTGCTCTCTTCTCTCAGGTGGCCAGCACCAGGACAAGAGGACACAGCCTCAAGCTATGACAGGGGAAATTTAGGCTCGAGGTGAGGAGAAAGTTCTTCACTGAGAGAGTCATTGGCTACTGGAATGGGCTGCCCGGGGAGGTGATGGAGTCACCATCCCTGGGGCAGTTCAAGGCAGGATTGGACGTGGCACTTGGTGCCATGGTCTAGCCTTGGGCTTTGTGGTAACAGGTTGGACTTGATGATCTGTGAGGTCTCTTCCAACCTTGGTGATACTGTGATACTGTGATATTGGTGTAAGCTCGTGTCTTTCTGGTCTCCCGCATGGACTTTGAGGAACCCAGCAGTCTTGCTCCTTGCCTTCGCTTACAGTGGGAGGCATTTTGTCTCCCTGGTCTCTATCCTGTGGGCCATCAACATGAGAGCCATGAGGAGAGGGTTTGCCAGTGAAGACTAAGGCAAAAACGTTGTTGAGAATCTCAACCTTCTCCTCATCCATTGTTACTAGTTCCCCACTGTTGCGCATCGGGGAGGATGCTTTCTCTAACTTTCCTGTTCTGGTTTAGTTACCTGTAGAAGCCTTTCTTGTTTTTCTTTACATTCTTTGCCAAGTGCAGTTCCAGCTGTTCCTTGGCCATCCTGACCTCATCCCTACACCACCAGACAATGTCCCTATACTCTTCCCAGGCTGCCTGTCCCTTCATCCATTTCCTGTGTAGTCCCATCTTGCCCTTTAGTTTGACCAGTACGTCACGGCTCAGCCACGGTGGTCTCTTGCCTTCCTTGCCCAATTTCTTACATGTGAGGATTGAGATCTCTTGTGCTCAATAGAAAGCATCCTTAAAGATATGCCAGCTTTGTTCCGCTCCCTTGTCCCTGAGGGCCATTTCCCATGGGGTCCTATTTACTAACTCCTTGAAGACCTGGAAGTTTGCTTTCCTAAAATTTAGAGTCCTAACTATGCTTCTCGTGGGCTTCATATCCTTTAGGACAGTGAACTGCACTAGTGCATTATCAATGCAGCCCAGGCTGCCTTTGACTTTGACATTCCTGATGGCTTCACTTGGATTTGTGACCAACAGGTCCAATGATGCAACCCATTGTGTAGGGCTGCTAATTTCTTAAGAAGTTGTTGTCTAGGCACTCTAGGAGCCTCCTGGATTGCCTACAGCTAGCCATGCTACAGATATCAGGGTGGTTAAAATCCCCTAGAAGGATGAGAGCCTGTGATTGCCATGTCCCCTCAATCTCAAGTAAGAAGGCTTCATCAATAGGCACTGCTTGATGGGGCAACCTGTAGTAGACTCCTGTCACAAGGCTTTCTTTGTTGTTCCAATCCCCAACACCTACCCATAAGCTTTCAACCTGCTCATGGCTATTCTTTAGCGACAGTTTTCCACACTCTATCCACTTCTTTACATAGAGGGCAACATCTCCACCCCTTCTTCCTCTCCTGTCCCTTCTGAACAATTTGTAGCCATCAATAGCCACACTCCAGTCATAGAATTCATTCCACCAAGTTTCTGTAATTGCCACTGTGTCATAGATTTCCTGTAGCAGGATAGCTTCCAACTCCTGTTTGTTGCCTATGCTGTGTGCATTGATGTAGAAGCACTTCATCCGGGCTGCCAGCCATGTCACCTTATTAGAGTGGCACACCAAAAAACATGTCACAAAAAACGTTTAATGGGAACTACCCTCGTGTCTCATATTATCTCAGAGGCTTGTGACTCGGGTCTGTAAGACTTTGCCTTTGCTTCAGTGTTCACATCATGCTTCAGGGCAACAGGTTGAAGGTCCTTACTATCACCCTATCCTTCCAACCTGGTGTGTCTTCCTGCCACTTGTCACAGAAAATTTTGATATTGTCACCATCTCCCACCTCAAGTGAAATGGCAGACTGAAGGCTGTCCTTAGGCTCATCTCTAGTGTGCCTGGTTTTCAACGAGCCCTGCCAACTCATGTGCCAGGTTCTTTTCCCCCCTCTGAGACAGATGTACTCCATCTGTTGGTAGCAGACCCAGTGCCATATAAATTTCCCCAAAAAAATAAACAAACCCCAAAATTCTGTTGGTGGCACCAGCCTCTCAGCCACTTGCTAATCATGCACGATTTCTTGTTCATTATTCCTTCCTGCAGCTAAGGGTATTGACAAAATATTACCTGTGCCCTCGATCCCTCAACCAGTCTCCCCAGTGCCTTGAAGTCTCTTTTGATTGCTTATGGATTTCTGGTTTCGACTTCATCACTTCCCACTTGCATAACTAGCAAGGGATAGTAATCAGAGGGCTGTACCAGACTAGGCAGCCTTCTGGTAACATCTCTGACCTGATGTCCTGGTAGGGCATAAATCCTGCCAGGCAGGTATAACCCTGGCTCTCTTCCTCCTGTTGTGTTGGGGCCTGGGAGTGAGTCAGATGAGCAAATAATAAGGGCAGGGCCCCAGCAAAGCCTTGAGAGCTAGGGGGCTTAGCATCACGTGTCAGGTGTCTTGTGCTGCCCTCACTGTGCCTGTGTGGTCAAAGGAGGCACAAAGCTTTGAATTCATTGGCCAGAACAATGGTGCTTGTGCCTACTGGCCAGTTTGATTTTCAAAATTAAGTATATAAAGGAGGATGATTTAGAAAACTGTGCCTTTCTACACCTGCCTTGTCTGCATCAGCCTTCCTGCCTCTCATCATTTGTGGCTCGTTCAAGGTGGCCACGTGTTGCTGCTAACACTAACCAGCTCAGCAGCATCTTCTTCCCTCTGCCTGAACTATTTTATATGCTACCCTGGGATCACATTGCAAGTTTGAGAGTGTCTTTCATACAGGAGACTTACTCAGGGACCAAAGGAATTGTGAGTACATATGCTGGAGTGAATGCTGAGACTCCATAGGCACAGTTAGAATTCTTCCTGTTCTTGTGTTCCTATTTTCCAAGTTCTGATTGTTTAAACTGTTTAATTCTGTGCAATTGCTTCCTGTTGACCAAAAATCCAAAGAACCTCAGGGAACTTTATTAATAATAAAAAAGTATTATTAATACAGAAATTAATAGCCATAATTCATAACTATTATTAATTTCCAATACACCCAGCCCCCAGGGAGGCAGCAGACTTCCCTGTGGGAAGGATCTGTCCCTCTGTTCCCCTCAGAATGGAATTGTCAATTACAGTTACCCTCCTCTTTTTTTAAGGGTACAAGTCCTGATGTGACGGGGAAACTGATTTGCTTTAGGCAGCCCCCCAGATGGTGTCTCTTCTGCTTTCTGGTTTGCATCACCCTCAACTTCCAGTGCCTTATGCTTGTTGAGCAAGGGCAACTGGGAAGGTGAGGGAGGTCGGGAGGGGTTTTCCATGCCTCTCCTAATAGGGACCTATATCCATTCCCCTCTGCTTCTTGGGTCACCTCCCTCCAATAGGGGGCTCTGCAGATCCTGGTTCCACAAGTCTAACTTCCTTTCACATTCCCTTGCAGTCCTTAGTCATAGAATCATAGAATCAACCAGGTTGGAAGAGACCTCCAAGATCATCCAGTCCAACCTATCACCCAGCCCTGTCCAATCAACTAGACTGTGGCACTAAGTGCCTCATCCAGTCTTTTTTTGAACACCTCCAGGGACGGTGACTCCACCACCTCCCTGGGCAGCCCATTCAAATGGCAAATTTTATCACTTCTTCCTTCAGCTCAGCCACCAGGCTAAGCAGATCATTCACCTGCTTACACCTAAAACAGATGTTGCCTCTGCCACCCTCCATTGCAAGTGCCAGGTGTTCTCTGCAGTGCAGACTGCATTCTCTGCAGTCTGTGTGTTTGTGTGCGGCCTCTGTCTGGGTACCCACAGTTTTTCTAACAGGCTTCAGCCTAGTTGTTTGGGTTTCCTTTTAGTCTGCCTAACTGCTGTCTATGTTTTATTCAGGCTACCTCTGAGACTGTTGCATTCTGCTGCCCAACCCAGCCTGTGCTGGTTCCTGTTTTTCCGTGTTTGAATCTCTCACAGTTGCCCCAGAAACTCCCCCAGCTGCATGCTGCCCCTCCTCTTCTCTCCAGGCCTCCCCACATTGGGAAGCTCCTGTTCACCTGAAAAGAAAACTGAGATAAGTGCTGCTCAGCCAGAGCTGGAGCTGGTCCTGGTGCTACTGCATCTCTGAATCGCATTTGAATCTCCCACAATATGTCCATGTCTCTGATGTACTGGGGAGCCTAGACTTGAACATGCAGCCTCACTAGTGCTGAATAAAGGGTAAAGAGCACATCCCTCAAATTTCTGGATGTGATATCCTAATGCGGGCCAAGATACCATTAGCTTTCTTTGCCACAAGGGCACATGACTGGCCCATGTTCAGCTTGGTGTCCACCAGGACATCACACATACATCCTTGTCCTTTTCTGAAAAGCTGCTTTCCAGATCGTGCTAGTTTGAAGCAGGGTAGAATGTTTTGGTGAGAGAAACGAGATCACAGGCTGTGAAAGGAAAACAATGGTGATGTCTACTCCCCTCAGAGTCTTGCTGAATGAGAAATGTAAACATTAGATAACACTCTTGCCATTTTGTGGCACTCTGCCTTGAGCTTCTGACTGAGCTGCAGCCCCCTAACCTCACCTTCCACTCACCTTTGCTTCTTAACCTCTTGGCTGAACCTCTATTCTTCTTTAGGACTGGCATAAGGTTGAGAGGGGCAGGGGGAAGGTGCAGGGGTGGTTGAGAGCCCCTCCTGGGGACTCAGGTTTCTGGGAGGGGAGTTGTGTTTCTGTATTACTTTTACCTTGTATATTTCTGTATATAATTGTATATACTGTAAATATTTGCTTGTATATTGTGCTAGCTGTAAATAAATAGCTTCATTTATATTCCCAGAGCCGGCTGAGACAGTCTGGGTGACTTCTAAAGTGTGGGCGGGTGGGGTACACCCAAACCATCACATATTTTTATTTGGCACCCAACGTGGGGCAAATTCATTTGGAGTGATTGTTAATTAATTCTGGGAATCAGAATGAAGCTAATGAAGCAGCTATTTTACTTGGTGAGGGCTACTGTGTGGCCCGTTTTCTGTTTTCTTGCATTCACTTGGATCAAAGCCCAAATTTTTTATTACTTTCCTAATGTAGCCTGTATGAAAGCTAAAGCTAAGCTCACAACCATTTTCTGGTCCTGGGGGGATCTCCTTCTTGGGTATGCTGGTTTTAATGTCACTGAAAATTTTACCAGTAATATTACAGGGGTACCAATAATTTTACCAATAATTTTACAAGCAATCAAAGCACTGCCTTATCTAGGGCATTGATGAGGGTGATTCAACCCTGAACTGAGATGCCAGACCCTTGTTCAGGATTTTGTTCATGTAAGACAATGATGTTACTCTTAGGTGTCAATTTATGTCTTGTAATTTTGATTTTCATATTAATTCTGGCATTACGTGTGAAAAATTTGAGTGCAATGCCTGTAAGAACTAGGAAGGTCTCAGTGTCACAAAAGCAGTATACCAGTGCAAACCAAAACAAAGATAACTCAGGGGGATCACCATCTTCTCTCTCCCAGCCAGGGACAGTCACTACACCTCCCTCTCCAGATTCTCAGAAGGCTGCCAGTACTCCTAGTGGCAAAGATAACACGACAGGATTGGCAGGCGTCCCAGGAGTACAGGCAAACACTCAAAGCCAGAACGTTCATAATAACACTGATAATACTAAAACACTAACTCAGGCAGTTCGAATCCCCAGCCAGCAGACCAGAACCCTGTTAGCTCTAAGGCAGATCTGAACTCACAGACCACAGGTCAGACCTCCAATGATTCCAACCCTCCAGTAGACACATCAAAGTCTGTTGCTGTGCAGGCCTTTTTGGCACCTGCTAAGGCAAAAGCCAAGACACAGCATTTGACAAAGTGTGATTCAAAAAAGGATGTAAGAGAGGGGACCTCTGGTGAGCAAGAGGAGGAAGAGGAGGAGGATGACATCCAGGACTCCAACGATCCTCTCAGAGAGGTCAGGGAAGTTAGAAAGGAATACTTGAGGGAATCAGGTGAGCCAATGCTAAGCTGGCTAGTGAGATGCCATAGCATTGGTGCTAATGCCCTTCAGGTAAGAGACAAGTCTGCCAAGCAGCTGGGACCACTCACCAAGGAGAGTGGAGTGGACAAATACCTAGCAAGTCCTCTTGGTAAGGTTAGCTTGTGGACACGCCTTCTGTTGGCTGTGGCTATGATATCCTTCCCGAGATGATTTGCCATGGGCTGCCAAGAAGTGGAACACCATTGAGCAGGGAATTAAGCTTCTGAAGGAGTTGGCTGTGAAGGAAGTGCTTTATAGAGATCATGGCACTCATGAGCCTGATGATATTCCTTTGGGAACAGGTCTCATGAAGAAGCTTATTAAGCTTGCTCCTTCATCCTATGCTAACATCTTGGCCAGCAAGTTTCTATCAAGGGGTGATAATGGAAGGTCTATCACTGTTGGTGAATTCACTGACCAGCTCAGGCAGGTAGAGGACAGCTTGTCACATTCTGCCCTAGTCTCTGCTATAAAGACTATGACTACAGAGATGAAAGAGATAAGGAATTACATTAAAGATACCATGAAAGAACTGAAGGAGGAAATCAAGACCTCCATTTCCAATCTGGCAAAGGACACCATTCCTGAATCATCTGAATGGGTGCATGTTTCGGCCATCAGGAACAGACGCCCATCTCCTGCAAAGCAATTCCATCCCAGGAGGAGACAAATTCCACTTAGACATCAGCAATCACGTGCGTCACTGTGGATAATTCTGCGTGACAAATACGGTGAGAACATGAACAAGTGGGATGGTCAACTTACTTCAGCTCTTTCAAAGAGAGTCAGGGAACTGCAGAGTGGCAGAAACAGAGGCAGTAATTCCAGAAAAGTAGCTGTCGCTTCTTCTGCTCCTCGGAGCAACTGCAATTATTCCAACAATTGCAATTTCTCTCACACCAACACCATTCACTGTGTACACCCTACATGCCATGTTCAGCATTAGGGGTGCCCTGCCTCCATCCAGGAGGAGGAGAGGGATAGTGGAGAGAACTGAATCTATTGGAATGTATTCATTAGGTGGCCTGGCAGTTCAAAAGTTCGGAAATACAGGGCTTTAGTCGACACAGGTGCTCAGTGTACTTTATTGCCATCCAGTTGCAAAGGGACTGGTGGATCTCAAGAGTTAACTAAGTTGCAGGCTGAAATAAGTTTAACTGGCAAAGAGTGGAAGAAACTTAGTATTGTAACTGGTCCTGATGCGCCTTGCATTCTGGGAATTGACTTTTTGAGACAAGGTTGTTTCAAAGATCCTAAAGGTCACAAATGGGCTTTTGGAATAGCATCTGTAGAGATTGAGGATGGTAAATTGAAATTGTCCATTAGACCTGAACTTTCAGATGAATCTGCACTTGTGGGACATCATGACATAGAGGATCTGGAAGTGCCAATTGCTACTCAAACTGTTCACCACAGGCAGTACAGAACTAACCATGACTCTTTGTTGCCCATTCATCAGCTGATTCATCAAGTGGGGAGTCAGGCTGTCATCGAGAAAGCTCATTCACCTTTCAACAGTCCCATCTGGCCTGTGCGTAAAGGTAACAGAGACTGGAGACTGACAGATGATTTTCGCGCCCTCAACAAGGTGACGCCACCCGTGAGCGCAGCTGTGCCGGGCATGCTGGAACTCCAGTACGAGCTGGAATCGAAGGAGGCTAAACGGTATGCTACCATAGACATTGCTAATGCTTTCTTCTCTATTCCCATAGCAAAGGAGTGCAGGCCTCAGTTTGCATTCACCTGGAGAGGAATCCAGTACCAGTTCCACCGTTTGCCTCAGGGGTGGAAACACAGCTCAACCATCTGTCACTCAGTCATCCACAATGCACTGGAGAAAGGTAAAGCTCCAGAGCACATACAGTTCATCGACAACATCATTGTGTGGGGCCAAACTGATGAGGAAATCTTCGAGAAAGGTAACAAAATCATTGACATTCTGCTGCAAGCAGGTTTTGCCATTAAGAGAGACAAGGTCAAAGGACCTGCCAGAGAAATTCAGTTTCTGGGAGTGTGGCGGCAGGATGGTTGCCGTCACATTCCACAGGATGTGATCAACAAAGTCTCCACCATGGCAGTTCCCACCAATAAGAAGGACACTCTGTCTTTCTTTGGTGCAGTGGGATTTTGGAGACTACACATTCCTAGGTTCAGTCAAATTGTCTAACCTCTGCACGATGTTACTCGTAAGGGAAACAAATTCGAGTGGGGACCTGAACAGCAAGCAGCCTTTGATCAGATCAAGCGAGAAGTAGTCCATGCAATAGGCTTGGGACCTGGACGATCTGGTCCGGACATTAAGAACGTTGCATACACGGCTGCCAGTGACAATGGTCCAACTTGGAGCCTTTGGCAGAGAGCTCCTGTGCTAGTTTGAAGCACGCTAGAATGTTTTGGTAACAGAACTAGATAACGGGCAGTGAAATGAAAACAATTGATGTCAACTTCTCTCACAGTCTCGCTGAGAACTCTGGGAAGAAGAAAGACTTTTTCTCCATTTTGTTTTCTCACTCTTGCTTTTGCCTTTGACCTGGTCACATATCATTAACCCTGCTCCTACTAACCTTGCTCCCTAACCTCTTGGCTGCACCTCTTTTCTTCCTGAGAACTGGGGTAAGGTTGAGAGGGCCGGGGGGAGGTGTTGGGGTGGTTTGAGAGCCCCTCCTGGGGACTCAGGTTTCTGGGAGGGGAGTTGTGCTTTTGTATTGTTTATCCTTTGTATATTTCTGTATATAATTGTATATAACTGTATATATTGTAAATAGCTGCTTGTAAATTCTGCTAGCTGTAAATAAATTGCTTCATCTATATTCCCAGGGTCCGTCTGAGTTAGCTGGGGCAAATTCAAAAGTGTGGGGGGGCGGGGTAACCCCCAAACCATCACAGCTCCAAATGAGACACATGGTCGTCCACTTGGTTTCTGGGGTCCTAGCTACAGAGGTTCAGAGGCAAATTACACCCCAACAGAGAAAGAGATACTAGCAGCCTATGAAGGAGTGAAAGCAGCTTCTGAAGTGATTGGAACTGAGTCATAATGGCTTTTAACTGCTAGATTGCCAGTTCTAAACTGGATGTTCAACGGCAAGGGTTCATCACCACATCATGCCACAGATGCAACCTGGTCTAAATGGATGGCTTTGATAACCCAACGAGCACGAATGGATAATCTTGATCGACCTGGTCTGGTGGAGGTGATCATCAACTGGCCGGAAGGCACAGACTGTACCAAACCTCCAGAGGAGAAAATAACCCGTGCTGAGGAAGCTCCTCCCTATGGTGATCTCTCTGATCCGGAAAAGAACTATGCTTTGTTCACAGATGGTTCCTGTCGTCTTGTTGGGGACAAGCGAAGATGAAAGTCTGCAGTCTGGAGTCCTACCAGGAGAGTTAATGAAGTGAGAGATGGAGAAGGAGAATCCAGTCAGTTTGCTGAGGTAAAAGCTGTCCAACTTGCTCTTGATGTGGCTGAACATGAAAATTGGCCTATGCTTTACCTCTACACTGACTCATGGATGGTAGCCAATGCTCTATGGGGTTGGCTGAAGGACTGGAAGAAGAATGGTTGGCAGAGGAAAGGAAAGTCTATTTGGTGTGCAGATCTATGGCAGGACATTGATGCACGGCTGGAGAGAATTGCAGTGAAGGTGCGGCACGTAGACGCACACATGCCTAAGAGCAGAGCCACTGAGGAACACCAACACAACCAGCAGGCAGACCAAGCTGCTAAGATATCTCGAGTTGATACCAACTCTGATCTTGACCTTGATTGGAAACACCGAGGTGAACTCTTCTTAGCTCGGTGGGCCCATGATTCATGTGGACATCAAGGCAGAGATGCAGCATACTGATGGTCACGCGATAGGTCACTTGACTTGTCCATGGATGCTATCACCCAAGTCATCCATGACTGTGACATTTGTGCTGCTATTAAGCAGGCTAAGCAAATCAAGCCTTTGTGGTATGGTGAGAGATGGTCAAAGTACAAGTATGGAGAAGCCTGGCAGATTGACTACATCACTTTACCTCGATCTCGTTCTGGCAAGCAGTATGTGCTAATAATGGTAGAGGCCCGCACCGGATGGCTGGAAACCTATCCAGTTCCACATGCTACTGCACGTAACACCATTCTTGGCTTGGAGAGACAGATCATGTGGAGACATGGAACTCCAGAGAGAATCGAGTCAGACAATGGCACTCATTTCAAGAACAATCTTGTGAAAAACTGGGCCAACGAGCACGGTATTGAGTGGATCTATCACATACCCTACTATGCACCAGCTTCAGGGAAGATTGAACGCTACAACGGTTTGCTGAAAACCACCCTAAAAGCCATGGGGGGTGGAACTCTGAAAAACTGGGACAAACATTCAGCACAAGCTACCTGGTTGGTAAATAGTAGAGGTGCAGTAAACAGAGCAGGATCTGCACAATCAGACTTGGTCCAAACAGTAGACGGTGATAAAGTTCCTGTTGTACTTGAAAAGAATCTGTTAGGGAAAACTGTTTGGGTAATTTCACCTTTGGGTGAAGGGAAACCTGTCTGAGGGCTGGTGTCTGCTGAAGGTCCTGGTCATACCTACTGGGTAATGCAGGAGAATGGTGAAATCCAGTGTATTCCACAGAGAAATCTAACCTTAGCTGAGAGAGTTTAAATTCAGAGTGTATAATACAAGCTGTTAGGAGTTTTCTGTTCTAGGTACCATCGGCATCCAACAATAAGGGAATCTACAGTACATGAGCACGAACCCAATGTCACCTGGGAGTCCCTGTTCTTGTCTCATCTGTGAGGAGACAAACTGGTGTTTTCTGAGCTTTTGAATCACCTACATCTGAGATAGCAGGAATGAAGAGTGAACTGAACTTGTAATATTCATTAGTGTAAATATTGTTTTAAGTTAGATCAGTTCTTAGCAATACTCTGAGTGAAGTAGACAGGGGTGGATTGTGCTAGTTTGAAGCAGGGTAGAATGTTTTGGTGAGAGAAACGAGATCACAGGCTGTGAAAGGAAAACAGTGGTGATGTCTACTCCCCTCAGAGTCTTGCTGAACGAGAAATGTAAACATTGATAACACTCTCGCCATTTTGTGGCACTCTGCCTTGAGCTTCTGACTGAGCTGCAGCCCCCTAACCTCACCTTCCACTCACCTTTGCTTCTTAACCTCTTGGCTGAACCTCTATTCTTCTTTAGGACTGGCATAAGGTTGAGAGGGGCAGGGGGAAGGTGCAGGGGTGGTTGAGAGCCCCTCCTGGGGACTCAGGTTTCTGGGAGGGGAGTTGTGCTTCTGTATTACTTTTACCTTGTATATTTCTGTATATAATTGTATATACTGTAAATATTTGCTTGTATATTGTGCTAGCTGTAAATAAATAGCTTCATTTATATTCCCAGAGATGGCTGAGACTAGTCCGGGTGACTTCTAAAGTGTGGGCGGGTGGGATACACCCAAACCATCACACAGATGATCAGCTCCCATCATGTACTGGTGGCATAGAGTTGTTTCTCTGCAGGTGTGAGACTTTTCACTTCCCCTTGTTGAATTTCATGATGTTGCTTTCCAGTCTGTCATGGTCCCTCTGGATGGCAGCATGACCACTCTGAGTGTATCAATCCCTCCTCACAGTGAACTTTGTGAGGGTGTATTCCTTCCTACTGTCCTGGCGTCTTGGCAACTTAGTGACAAAAATATATTTTGAGGTATCCATATAAAAATTTTCCCCTTTATAATCAGGAAAGAGCAAGGAATAAGGAAAATCTTATAATTTCTTATATTCAAAGTCAAGCTTAGTAATTTACCTTTATTGACAAAATAATTAAGTGTTCATGCATTAGTATGAAAAACTTATGCATCTTAAAGAAATTCATATCATTGTGGTATTATTTTTTTCACTGCTCATCATCTCTATGTTTGGATAAATTCTATTCTTTTTTTTTAATTTAGTGAGAAAAAAAAAAATTTATTTAAGCACTTTAGTTCAAAGCAGACACATGTATCAGCTAAACACTTCTACTGTTCCCTGCTGCTGAACTACTGCTAATAGTGTGAACTATAGTGTGTTCTGGAAATAAGAGGGTCCCTCATAGACTTGCATAAAACCCAAAGGAGGAAATGTTCTGCTTTTGGTGAAATGCAATTTAAGCATTATTACCTCAGTCAAATTCCATCTTATTGTTATTCATACTAGGAAGAAAAAAGAATTTTAAAAAACTGACTTAGCAAGCAAACTTATTTTATAGGAAAAAGTATTATACCAGCATACATGGCTCAACTTTTAAATACTTAGTCTTTTTTAATTAAATACTGAAGAAACTGCTCAGAGTCTGAAGTCACATCACTATATTTTGCTTGAGAACAAAATTTACAATTGTGAGTTGCACATAAATGATTTATTTTAAATGTTTTAAGGATAGAGTTACATCATAATTATAAAAATTACTTACAGAATTAACAGATTTAAAGTGGTTATACTTCTAAATGCAGAGAAATAAAAACAATGAAACTGAGCTCTAAAGATGAAGTCATTATCTAATTCTAAAATGTGAACACGAAGACCTTTGAACTATACACATACTAAGAACCATCCAAATTGCACTAGTGATGTAAAATACAAAAAGCACAGCATTTTCAAGGAACCAGAAACTGCTTTTACCATCATTCTTTTTCCCTGAAGCAACTGTAATCTATTCCATCTGAAGATAAAGCCTCCATTTTAAAATAATTATTTTAATGAAGGATAATATCCAATTCAATTAATAGGATTTCCCTGAAAATATATCATAGAATCAATCATGTTGGAAGAGACCTCCAAGATCATCCAGTCCAACCTATCACCCAGCGCTATCCAGTCAACTAGACCATGGCACTAAGTGCCGCATCCAGTCTTTTCTTGAACACCTCCAGGGACAGTGACTCCACCACCTCCTTGGGCAGCCCATTCCAATGTAGTCCACCTTAGTTTAGGGTTTGGCAGTCAAAAGGAAAAACAGTAGTGTTTTACTTATCAGTTCCTGTTATTTATTCTTGAACAGAATACATGGTCCCTTTAAATGCTGTATGATACATACAACTGGAAAATTACCTTCAGTTGGCACATTTGCCTCACCAGTGCATTTAATCCTACTAACAACCATTCAAACAGCACAATAAGCAAATTCACAAAAAAATGAGCACAAAATAAAAACAAAGCAAACCCCAAACCTAAACATTATAACATGCAACTTTAGTTTGTTACATTGAACATTCTAATCTTCTAAGCATGCAAAAAAGGATGGTCTGCATTTAAAGGTATGGTGTTTTTTTTTCCTTTTAAAAAGTTTTACATGATGGCCTGACAATCACACACACAATATATAACAATATTACAACAAGTAAATGAGAGGTGCCAGTAACTTTTATACAAAGATCCATGGCTTATGCCATCACAAGACCTATGATAAATTTGGAAAACAATGTTGAACTCCTAGAACAAATAGCCAACATGTAGTTACTAGGGTAATGCAAGCACTGCATGCAGATCTGAAACATGAGCCTAAAATAAAGCCCAAAGCAGATGGCAGGGACTGGAATTAGTCTCAAAAAGGAGGTTTAAGCTACTAGAAAAAAAAAAATTTAAAAAAACCCAAAACATGAAAACAAAAACACCCCCCCCACTACATCTTGAGAAAAAAAATAAAAGAAAAAACCCATGCGACAGACAATGGGGACATCTAAAAACAATAATAATATTTGATGGTGTATAGATTATATTCTAATTAACAAAATACGTGGTATATAGAGTGGCTTGCATAAAATCCGCAAATGCAAGTCAGATGCTAAAAAAATGTTCCTGTAGATCTAAACCTGAAATATTGCAAAACAAACCTTGTATTCCTTAGATGCAAAGCCCAAAATTCATTTTACCAAGTTATTAATGCATTTTGTGTGCAATCAGTACAGTTGTTCTTGTGCCATAAATATCAACTCGGGCTCATGGAGCCAGGCTCAGCTTTGAGATTTACATGCAGGACTCTTAAGAGTCAATAGAAAGCACATAAAAGATCTGCAGGATGAAAGCATCATGTTGCAAATCTGCTCACTTTGTTCAAAACACAATGAAAATGTATTGACTCGGTGCTTAAAGACTGGATTGAGAAGCTGTGAATGGAAAGACAATTTTGTTGCCCATAATGAAATACAGGACATAATGCAATACAGTAGCAAGGGACAAAGAATTAAGATACCATATTTATATAGTATTACCATATATATTATATAGTATTACCATATTACCATTACAGGATAATGATGCACGAGCCTTAAGGCTAAAATATGAAAATCAGGCCAAAAATAATGGACAGAAAGGGACTGAAACTGCTGAGTCTTTGATATGAAGAATATCCACAATAGAGGACAGACCTCTGGTCTCTGATTAACAGTATATTTCCTGCATCCCTCCACTAACATCATAAGGTTGATTATCTATGTATTCCTTCTTTCTATGAACAGTGTTGACTGTATTCATATTCTTCACACAGTATTTCTGTGAAGCATTGCTTTGAAGCTTGTAGAGTTCTGATTTACCATGACAATTTTGTTGCTGTACTGATCCTTGTTATAATTCTGATACTATTAAAAATTTGCTAAACTTAAAAAACACCAAATACCCTAACCTTGATTTACAACTATCTTACAAGATTAAAACTGTAAAAAGATTCTGCTGTTGTGGGGTGCTGTTTATATCCACAATCTAATGCAGATGACTGAACCACTGAAACTGTCTATAGCTCCCATTAGGTAGTACACCACTGGCATGCAGAACTCTAGTATTCTTAGAATGAAATTCATGTTAATAGCATACCTTAAAGTATACAGCATACACCACAAAAGACAACAACAGATTGTAGATTTGTCTGGACACTCCTTATGTGGAAAAGCCAGAAAAAGAATGCATTGAGAAGATGCTTTATTGAACCAAAATGGTTAAAACCAATAGTAAACCCCAAAACAAAGCAAAGGAATACAGCAGACTGAGCAGAAGGCAACAAATGCTTCTCCTTTGCTAAAGGAGGTCTTCAGCGTAAAAGGACCCCCACTCCCACAAGATTGTATTTACCTTTTAAAAGATTAACTACTATTAGATTTCTAAGTCCACACACAAACATCTAGGTTTCTAGGTTCTGATATTAAATTAGAGACTACTGGTTGCCAATGGGTAGTCTAAAGTCTTCTCTACCATATATACTGCTAAACTTGTGGCACCAAGCATTTGGGTTCTGCTAAGAAATGCATATAACAAAACAAAATACAACTTTTAGGATTAAAGGTAGCTTCGTTGTATGTATTTTACTGGTTCCTACAACTTGTAAACACAGGCCCTTAACCTGCATTTTCCAATTAACAGGTTATACAGATTAAATATATTTTTATAGCTTAAAAGCCTTTTCACTGAAAGATGCAGAAGTCAAATACTTGATATTCTACTGCTCCGTGACTAGTAAAAAATGCAGAAGTGTTTCCATGTACTGCAAGTTCTTAAGAAGTTTAATTTGAAACAAAGTGTAGAAAAACAGTAGATTGATGTTACTTGAGTTAGGCACTCCTTACTGTTTAAACATTTCAGAAGAGTTGCCTCTGCCCCAACCCACAAAACAAGGACTGCCAGTAGCCAAGAAATTAAATTTAATGTTACAAAAGAAGGCATATTGAAAATAGCCAACTACACTTGCATGTGGCAGTTGAACAGGTGAGTGTAACGTTGAAGAAAAAGTTAAAATCTATGAAAAAAAATTATCTAGATTACAATACTAGATTGACTTCACACAGTTTCAATTTGCAGTTGTTCTTTGCTTTTAAATCCCTCCCATCCAAATATATCAACTTCTTTCAAGAAAAGGAGCTCTCTAATGTAAAATGTGTGATATTCACATAAATTTATATTCAGAACAAAAAAGTTTTGCTGTCAGAGACTGTGAGTTCACAGGGACATTTAAGCTTTCATTTAACTGAAAAACAGTCAAGTCTTTGTGTCTACAAATTTTGCATTTAATAGTTCCACACATTTGGCAAAAGTTCACGAAGATGTCTAGGATGTCTTTACCAAATCGTAGACATAAATATGAAAATCATCATCAAACTTGATGAAATAGACAGATGGTTTGGCTTCAACTTGATGAATGACCATGCCAGTCCTTTTTGAGCCATCTTCTTTGGCATATTCCACTTGTTTGCCTACCAGGCTGTCCACAACTTCACCTGGTTCCCGTTCTGCAGGAGGTGAATCATCTGCAATATGAAAATAAAATGTACTTTGGTAGGCATTTATGGATTTTTTTCCCATTATACAAAACTGCAGAGCCTCCTTCAAAAATTAAGAAACAATCACAAGTTTAAAATGCAGAGTATGTCTAAACCACATTGAGTTGTTCAGACAAGCTTCTAAGAACATACAGTCACAGATATATTTTTTTTGTAATACCATCTTTGATTTTATGAAGTAAAAAAATAGCATTTCAATTGGTTAGAAAAGTAAGTCTTTTTGATATGAAGGTTTATACACCAATTACAGAAGATGTTTGTAGATAGCTGAATTTAACTGCCCAACACAGCAAGTCACTGAGTCTCTTTAACAGAAAGACGTGTGTTAGAACTCCCTCTCAACCAACACTTTATAAAAAACATCAATGCAAACATGTCAGTGCAATAAAACCACATCTTCAAAACTAAGTGTAATCTCCTTAATCAATAATGTCGTTAAAAGGGGCTTTTGATTTCACACTAGAATGGATACTGTTGAGAAATCTAGATATATTAATTGCTTTTCTAATGAAATCTATGCAGAAGTATCTTTAAGGACACAGTTCATGTTGTCTTTAAAAGATCCAGATCCAGAGAAAGTAGGTCATAGTATAGAGTGTCTTAGAAACAGAGTTAGTTAGTAGATTGCCTCGGGTGAAAAAGAACACATTAAAAACTTAATTCTTAAATATGGAAAACATAAGCCTTTTATCTCTTCTAAGATGAAAGAAAGCAAAGTAGAATTTAAAAAGAAATTGCAAGGTATTGGGAGGTACCAATTCTAAAAGAGCTTGCTTTATTTATTTATTTAGGAACATAAAGGTCACTTTTTCTATTAACATTTGTGGTTCATTCTCTTCAAGTCACAGATAAGTTGCTTTTTGTTAGTCTGGAAAAGTGACAAATCTGAAAACCCTAGGATTACTACAGAGGTTATGCAAGTAAGAGCAACTTGTTTACTCAGACATCAGACTATTTGTTATCAATGGTAAATCTGAAGGAAGACATTCTCAGAAATTCAGTGAGTGAGTTTAAAATAATATTTATGTAATGCATTGCATAGACAAACACTAGTTATCTAATTAGTAATTAACTTTAAAGCCAAAATTTCATCTCTGACAGAGAATTGTTTTTGTGGTTCAGGAGAGAAACGAGAGCACAGTATTCCTTACAAACTTTATTTTCCTTTTGTACTAGCTATTCAAATCTCTTGAACAATACTGATTCTGTGGAAATCCTTATACTATATTTATAGGGGAAAAATCAATAACTTTCACTTCAAGAAAGGAAAAAATAATATCCCTCCTAATCTATTGATTTTTTTCCTGTTTGTGTGTTTAAACATGAGAAAAAATGAGTTTTCAAAATATTATTGCTTCTTTCCTCAAAAAAACTATTCAAAAGCTTTCCAAACTGAAGATGCCTATCCAAAACATTATTCTTATACAAGCTGCTTTAGAAATACAACTCTTTGATATGGTTCTTTATTTTTAACAATGGAGGGCTTCTAGTTTGTCAGTTTCTACTTTAAAAAAAATCTAAATGTAATCTCTTCCACAATAGCATGCATATCTTTATCAGAATTAGCAATTACTGTGGAAAAGTATTTTCAAGTATTTATTGCATTATTTCACTACTGATTCAAGTAAAACATTTCAGAAATTGTTTAATACAGATGTATTTTCAGCTATGCTATAACCTTTGTTAGTACTTAAAAAGATCCTTGTTTGTCAACTCTTTTCCATACATAAACCATAAACCAAAGACAGATGCAGTTTTCCAGAAGAAAAAAAAAGTAGCTGGTCTACTTACTGGAATCAGGCATAATGCGAAGGTCACCTTCTTTATAGTCATCTAAGAGTTGGTACATGTATAAGACAGGATCTTTCTCATAAGTAATATAAAACCACGTGTTCATAATAGGAGCTCGAGCCAAGACCATCCCCCTCCATTCATCCTTTGAGCCATCCTCTGTTTCAAACATGTGTTCCACAGCTTTGCCAATCATTGTGTCTGCCAGGTGGGCATCGCTAATTCGAGATGAAGCTGAAACGGTAGTAGTTCATAAGTATGTCCATTCAAAAGCACAGAAAGAAGTCTTTGTAAAAAATAATCTTTATCCAGACTCGTTAATAAATTTGCTTGAAAGTTAATCAATTCACATGCAAAACAAATACTGTCCATTCCAGAGAGTTGAAGAGTAAAACTACAGAACTTGAAGTATGTTAACACTCTTACTGATAATTTAAAATATTTGTATCATGGGGGGAAGGAAGAGAAGTTAAATCATGGAACAGCTGTATGATGTTATTAATGAAGGTGTTCAGTTTTGTTTCCTCTGACCTCATTCTAGAGGCTGCTACTAATGTCTTTGCAGTTGGGAAAAAAAAAGAACTTATTCAATTCAGAAATAGGTAATTATCCAGGTAAACTTTCAGCTTTACAGTTTGGAAAACTCCACAGTTAAACAATTCAGTGCAAATTCCAACAAACAATAAATACTTGTTATTATTCAAGTTATTTAACTTAGAAAATGCCCCCCCCCCCCGTTTGTTTTACTACCTAGGGAAAGCACATGAAAAAAATAAACACACACATTATTGCTGTCAACCACATAAGACAACATAGCCGGGACATTTCTGAGCTGGCTCAGAGTTTAAATTTTAATGGAAATACCAATGTTACATGTACATAAGCTTGTTAAGGAAGAGACTCTAAAAAAAAAATTACAGAATTTATTGCACACCATTTAAAGACAAAATACACCACTAGGCTCTCCAGTATCATCAAATCTTTGCAAAATCAGGAAAAATTAGATCATTTAGATTATCTGCCATGTGATGAAATGTAATTTAACAAATTTTCAATGTTCTGACAACATATGCACATATAGGAAAAAAACCTCTTACCAACTCTATCTGGAAGGACTTCAAGTGCTGAAACTCTTTCATCTTTGTGCAGTTCTAGTCCATACACACAATCAAATCCATCATACTTTATAAGATAGAGAGAGGGATTTACAGGAACTTGATCAAGAACCGTGCCCTTCCATTGTGTTACAGGTCCGCTCCCTTCTTTCCAGCCATGTTGTATTCTGCAGCCTACAATGTTTCTTCGTGGCTGAGAAATAGGTTTGCTTGGTCCAACATTGTTTCTATGCTTTCTGTACACAGATACAAACATAATATTAAACAAGTACATACTCAAAATTCTGCTTTGGACAAGAGATATAGGATTTAAGGAAACAATATATTACTATATATTAATAAAGATACATTAAATTCTAACACAGCTTCATGTACCTTATTCAGATTAGGGTATAAAGCATATTACACTGTACTGGAACAAGAAAAGAATCCCACACCAAAAATTAGCAGAACATTGTAAACATTTTGTATAAAGTTGCTTTCATAACAGTAGTTTCTAAAATTAGCTTGCTTAAGCAAAAAGAACTATATTAGTTGTTGCTACATTGAACATCAAAAGTAAAACTTGCTTGCTCAGAGCAATGTTACCTTTTTAGGTATTGTACTTTTGCTACTTTGTTGTTCTCTGCAGAACAGCAAACATAATTTCCTTACCCCAGGAGGGAAAAGTCAGTGGAAACATTGGAAGTGATTGACTTTCCTGGTTTCGCAGTCTGCTCTCATGAGCAGCAAGCCCCCCCCCTCAAACACAGACATGAGGGAAAGTAACACAAAAAGCCCTAGGTTGAGATAAGGAGTGTTTAATGAGATGATATGATGTATCACTTCCTTAGCCTATTTCACAGAAAAGCACAGCAAAAGCAGAAGCAGCAGCACAAGCCAGTGATAAAACAACTCCCCCAAGCCCCCCACCTATACAGCAGAAAACAACACCCCAAAATGGGAAAATGGAAGCAGCAACTGGAAACAGGAAGCCTCTCATGGTATAATCTGAACTACAAGACCCATGATACTTTGCTCCAGTCAGCACTTCCATTTTAAAGCTGGCATGACATCAGCATGATATCAAATACTTATCAGTAGATTTCCATTACATTCTCCGCCCCTTATTCTATATCACATGTCATGCCCAGTAGCAATTAACATCACACAACATACATCATACATCATGCATCATTCACTGTCCATACTTGCTCAAAATGAGAATGCCTTATAGTACACAACAGGCTTCCTGCTGCAGATGCTCTATTCCAGTAGTCTGGATGGGTCCTTAATCAGTCCAAATGATAGAATCATAGAATTGTCAGGGCTGGAAGGGACCTCAAGGATCATTTAGCTCCAATCCCCCTGCCATGAACAAGGACACCTCACACTAGATCAGGTTGCTCAGAGCCCCATCCAGCCTAGGCTTGAAGACTTCCAGGGATGAGGCTTCCACCACCTCCCTGGGCAACCCATTCCCATGTCTCACCACCTTCATGGTGAAGAACAACTTCCTAACATCCAATCTGAATCTACTCACTTCTATTTTTGCTCCATTCCCCCTACTCCTATCACTACTGACATCCTAAAAAGTTCCTCCCCAGCTTTCTTGTAGGCCCCCTTCAGATACTGGAAGGTCACAGTAAGGTCACCTCAGAGTCTTCTCCTCTCCAGACTGAACCGGCCCAACTCTCTCAGTCTGTCTTTACAGCAGAGGTGCTCCAGCCTTCTGATCATCCTAGTGGCCCTTCTCTGGACATGTTCCAGCATGTCTATATCCCTCTTGTAATAGGGGTTCCAGAACTGGATGCAGTACTCCATGTGGGGTCTCGCCAGATGGAGTATAGGGGCAAAATCACCTCCCTTGACCTGCTGGCCACACTGCTCTTGATGCAGCCCAGGATACGGTTGGCTTTCTGGGCTGCAAGTGCACACTGCTGTCTCATGTTGAGATTCTCATCCACCAGCACTCCCAAGTCCCTCTTCCCAAGGCTGTTCTCAAGCCAGTCACTGCCCAGTCTGTATTTGTGCTTGGGAAGACCCAGGTGCAGGACCTTGCACTTGGTCTTGTTGAACCTCACGAGGTTGGCTTGTGCCCACCTCTCCAGCCTGTCCACCTGTCCAGGCCCCTCTGGATGGCATCCCTTCCCTCCAGTGTGTCTGCTCCACCACACAGCTTGGTGTCATGATCAAACTTGCTGAGGGGGCACTCAATGCCACTGTCCATGTCACCGACAAAGATGTTGACCAAGACCAGTCCCAGTACTAATCCTTGAGGTACTCCACTTGTCAATGGCCTCCACTTGGACATGGATCCATTGACAGCCACTCTTTGGGTGTGGCCGTCAAGACAGTTTTTAATCCACTGAGTTGTCCATCCATTGAACCCATGTTTTACCAGTTTGGAGACCAGGATGTTGTGCGGGACAGTGTCGAAAGCTTTGCTCAGGTCCAGGTAGATTATGTCAGTTGCTCGTCCCTTGTCTATTAATGTTGTGGCCTTTTCATAGAAGGCCACCAGGTTTGTCAGGCATGATTTGTCCTTGGTGAAGCCATGTTGGTTGTACCAAATCACCTCTTTGCTATTCTTCTGCTTTAGCAGTGCCTCCAGGAGGACCTGCTCCATGATCTTACCAGGCACAGAGGTGAGACTGACTGGCCTATAGTTCCCTAGATCTTCATTTTTTCCCTTTTTGAAAAAAGGTTATGTTTCCCCTTTTCCAGTCAGTAGGACTGTGGTTCCACCCCTGGGGCAGTTGATTCCAATGACTCCTTCCATCCCTCCAAATGAAAGCAAACTGTGGCTTGCATTATAGTGTTCTGCTTCCTACACATCCAGCTGTTGAGATCCCTTTGTCACATCAGAAATATAGATGGTTTCCACCTCTTGTAGTTTGATAGCATCAAATTACACTGTGCACCTATATCTACTAAAGCTTTATACGCTTGTGGGTTAAACTTGCTAAGCCATTGGATCTATACAGTCCAATAAACTCAGTTGTCCTTCTCCATCTGGTTGCAGGCAGGGCCCCCCTGATTCTGACTGGAACCACTTGTGTCCTGTGAATCATATCATAGAATCATAGAATCAACCAGGTTGGAAGAGACCTCCAAGATCATCCAGTCCAACCTATCACCCAGCCCTATCCAATCAACTAGACCATGGCACTAAGTGCCTCATCCAGTCTTTTCTATGCATTGGAAGTCCCTTCAGGAGGATCAGAAGCAGTATCAGTTCTGCTCTTGTTGGTCAATTTTCCACTGGAAAACTAGGGCAGAATTTATTTGTAAATCAGACTTGTGCAGTTAGGTCTGAAGTGGGTTTTCCATCCCACTTACTCAGTTGTCCCCATGGTCATGTAAGTAAAACTACAGGGTATGCCATGGTGTGTGCCTCCTAGATTCTCTCTCTTGGACAGGTGTGGATAGATTTCTTGCTGACAGAGGACACAAATTGCTAAACATGAGCAACCCGTGCTGCGAAGAAGTGTCCTTGAGCTCATCTCGGAGGCAGGAACTAAGTTGATGAAACAACCCCCACGTCCAGCTGCAAGGAGGCAGGGTCTGCTGGACGCAGGAGGCTGACCCTACAAATTGTTTATATAAGTTTAACCTATCTATACCTCATGCATAGCCTTAAAGCCTATCTGTACCTTCCACATGTACCAATCCTAATTAAGCTAGCTGTGCATGTCTCTTCTAAGTTAGCATATAATACACTGTATCACTGCAATAAACGGGAGCACAACTTGTAACCACATTGGTGTGTGCAGCGTGACTCTGGACGTGATTTTCACCAACAAATGGTGCCCAAACAGGCTGGACCAGATCGGCATTAGTCCCAGGTTGAGACTGTAGGGTTAAAAGATTTTCTGGGGACTAGAAGATTGTTATTCAATCCCATAATTCTGCTATCTCTTTATAAACTCACAACAAGGTCAGTTCGTTCTCATTTCCTCCTCTTCCCTGCCCTGTGTGTGTGGCAGGAGCCACTTTATCAGGAAGAACATGTAAGCAGTAGGCCTCCAGAGGCTTGTTTTGGCCTCTTTGGATGGCAGAGGCATTGGGGGGGGAGGACTGGAGCACTGGGGAGTATTAGATTTAGTTTTTGGGATGGGGGAAAATTCAAGGGGTTTTACCAGGGATGTGGCAATTGCTTTGTAATGTCTCTCTCTGTATCTCTGTCCAAATATAATTCTGTATTTTTTTCTCCAATTTCATTTGAGAGTTTAATTTAAAAACCACGACAGAATAATTGGCGGCCTGTACGGGGAATGAGATGGTAGCTGGTTTGCATAGACTGAATTGGAGAAAATACAGAATTAAAGCTTAGGGAAAATGGTGCCTCTTAGTGAAGTTGGAATGGAGAATTGGAAGGTTTGGAGAAGTGAGCCGCTCCCCTCTTGGGTGGTGGAGGGGTAAAAGGAAGCGGCAAGAAGCGAGTTGAAAGGCCTGAGGTGGCTGAAGATTATATGGTTCCCCCGCCCCTGGAGCAGCCATGGCTTGTGCTGACCCACAGCACAGTGCCGAGCAGCACTGCACAGGATGAGCTGGAGGGGTGGGGTAGAGCGGAGCAGGCAAACCTGATTGGAATTCGCAGATGGTGGAAACACAGGCAGCTCTGGCCATGCTGGTAGCTTCCTATGGTCCCGTAGCTCCGAGTCCGGACAGTGTTTCAAATATGGTACCACACGGAAGCAGCCCCATCCTTCTTGGGGGGCTGATTGCTGTGGCAGCCATCCTCTTGCTGGGTGCAGCCACTCCCTATTCAGGGGATGAGCTGGTGACTCCAGAAGAAACAGCTGTGCCTCGGTACCATTCTTGTCCCAGCACAGGCAGTGTGAACGGGCAGGCTGGGGCTGTAAATGACGAGTTTGTGTTGCAGGCCACGCTGCCTGCTATCTCTGCTTGGTGCAGGAGCCATGGTAAACAAGCCCATAGACCAATATGGTGTTGGGCCAGCCACGAGGGTCTTCAGACGATTCAATGTGAATTATGCAGAAGCCCATTTTATTGATGTATCAGCGTGAATATATACAGTGTGATGGTTTAGGCTGTTAACCGCCCCCCCACACTTTTGAATTTGCCCCAGCTAACTCAGACGGGCTCCAGGAATATAAATGAAGCTATTTATTTACAAGCAGCACAATATACAAGCAGATATTTACAATATATACAGTTATATACAAAGAAAAAGTAATACAGAAGCACAACTCCCCTCCCAGAAACCTGAGTCCCCAGGAGGGGTTCTCAACCACCCCAGCACCTCCCCTGGCCCCTCTCAACCTTACCCCAATCCTGAGAAAAGAAAAGAGGTGCAGCCAAGAGGTTAAGAAGGAAGGTTAGTGGCAGTGAGGTTAAGGAGATGTGGCGTGGTCTGAAGGCAAAATCAGAATGAAAGACAAAATGGAGAATGTTATCTAATGTTTACTTCTTCTTCCCAGAACTCTCAGCGAGACTGATGAGGGAAGGAGACACAACCATTGTTTTACTTTTCACAGCCTATTATCTAGTTCTTTTCACCAAAACATTCTAGCTTGCTTCAAACTAGCACATACACTCAGCCAGTAGAGCTCATGCCTACATATTAGCATAATTAGTCAGGAACAACCCACCACATCTGCATACATACATGCCTTGTTATTCTCGTTAGCGAAGTGTCCATTATCTACCCCTTCTGAGATAAGGTGGCCAGCTGCATGTGAGACCCAAGGTCTGTTGTTACAAGGATCTGCCTGTTGTCACTTCACTCCGTTCCCACAGCTCACCTGCACCCCACAACTCTTCTGCATTCTGCATTCCCACAAGTCTGCATTTGGAGTGTGCCCTGCTGGGGAAGATTCGGAGAGCAGCGATGGGGATCCCCTTCCCCCGCTGCAAGTCAGCCTTAACTTTACTGTGGCGAAACTGTCGGTTTGCCCTGCTTCCCACACACTCCTGAAGGTTCTGTACAGGGTAGCCAGCCAGGACTAGCGGCAAAGGGCAGTGTGTCCCCACGTATCCCCGCTGGGTTTCCAGCGGTGGCAGAAGCAGCAGTGGCAGCCTTGGAGCCAAGTTCAAGTGGCAGGGCAAGCCGCAAGGGTACCCTGACAGTAGTGCCTCCTCTGGCCAGTGAGGCAGTGGTGAGGATGGACACTGCTGGTCAGGCAGTGGTTCCTGTGAATGGAACTGATCCCATAGAGGTTTTCTTCCCTATTCTGCCACCTCCTCCTCATCCGCCACCAGATCCTCCTCCTTCTCAGTTGTCTGTTGAAAAGGTGGAGGGAGAGGTGCTGGGAAACGTTAAATAAAATTCAAAACTGTTTTGTTTACATTGGGGAAGGAAGACAAGGGCACAGACTGGTGGTGTAGCTGGTTCACTTCTGATTGTGCAGGTAGAGCAGAGGAACTGCAGGACGAAACTCTCAGGGGTGGTGGATGGCCTGGTACAAGAGACAAGTAGAAGCATGGGACTCTTGTAGATACTGGAACTCATCTGTGACAGAGAGATGGAATTCATCTGTGACGAAGGGATCTTTACTCCTGCATGCGTGAGAAGCAAACTGGAGCAACAGCTTGAAGAATAGAAGTGAACTGGACTTAGTTGCCCCATTTGACTGCCCCAGGGGTGGAGACACGCCATTGGAGATGATTGTGGGCTGACCCATATTGTGCTGAGAGGGACTCTAAGAGAATCTGACATGAGTAATTGAGACTTTGCAGCAGGCAGTTGTTTGGATGCATGGACTGCAAAGATTTGAATGAGAATGGACTGGGACTGTCCATTATTTGATGTTGAGTGCTGCTGAGCACAATGCAGATGGGAATAGAGTTCCTTTGTTTGTGAAATTTTTGAGGAAAATTGTATGGGTGTTTTCTGCCTTTTGGGTGGGGATACAACCTGTCCAAGGGGTGGTTATTTCCTGGTGGGGGAAGTCCAGGACATGTATGTTGGACAATGCAGGAAGATGGTCAGATCAAACACGTTCTACAATGGAATTCTGAATTGGACTGAGACAGTTTGAGTTTAAATTATGTACAAGTTGTTATTGAGGTTTTTTTTCAGATAGTGGATGTCATTGGAGAAGTCCCATTCAATGAGAAGAGTTGTATCCAGGATCTGAGCGACAGATGGGTTTGAAGAAAAGCAGCGGAACAATACAGGATTTGGATGGCACTATTCACTATATAGAGAACCTGTTTCTAGTTAGATGAGTAGTGTGATGAGCAGGAAGTATGGGACTGAATATAGGGGTGGAATGTCCCAGGTTGAGACTGTAGGGTTAAAAAATTTCCTGGGGACTAGAAGATTGTTATTCAATCCCATAATTCTGCTATCTCTTTATAAACTCACAACAAGGTCAGTTCATTCTCCTTTCCTCCTCCTGCCCTGTGTGTGTGGTGTGAGCCATTTTATTGGGAAGAACATGTAAGCAGTAGGCCTCCAGAGGCTTGTTTAAGCCTCTTTGGATGGCAGAGGCATTGGGGGGGGGGGGGGGGGGGGGGGGGGATTGGAGCACTGGGGAGTATTAGATTTAGTTTTTGGGATGGGGGAAAATTCAAGGGGGTTTGCCAGGGATGCGGCAATTGCTTTGTAATGTCTCTCTCTGTATCTCTGTCCAAATATAATTCTGTATTTTTTCTCCAATTTCATTTTAGAATTTAATTTCTGTCGCTATCTTTAGAAACCACAACAGGTAGCAGTCCCAAATCTTTGCGGAACACGAAGACAGGGATGGGTGACACGTGCAGCAGAAGGGCGGCACTGTGAGGCAATGGGCACGCATGAGCTGGAATCTGGAATCCGGAATCCGGAATCTGGACCTAGACCTCTGCACGGTAGGACCGGTCGCAATGGAATTGGAAGCGACAGTTCGATTTTGCTAGCGTGCATATTCTCTGAGAACCGTCTCTGCTAGCCAGCATGAAGTCTGTGAGTTGATTAACTGGGATAAGGGCAAGGGGTACATGTCAGAAATTCCCCTATTCCTTAGTCCGCATGAGTGGAGTGACATTGATAGTGCCCTATGGGATGCCACTGTCACTGGTGATACAGCTAACGAGGCGGCTAGGGACCTGGGTCCAACTTGGAGGGACGTAATTACCACATGAAGAGCAATGAAAGCAAAACAACGGATCACTATGGCTGCCTCGCACACTCTCATTGCCACTTCTGCTTTTCCTGTCGAAATGACCGGTAACTACCCGACCTGCGATAAACATTCAGATGGCAAGGACGGCAAAGAGGCTTCTCGCTTTGAAAAGTTTTCGGAACTTACTGTGTTATCACCTGTGAAAAATCTGACGCTGAAGTACTAGAAGGGGGAGATGGAAATAGTCGTAAGAGCTTCTTCAAACCTTTTTCTCTCTGTGAGAGATGTACTTTAAAAGTTATGTTTGCTGTGCAAGAGCATTCTTACAATAACCTGGGATGTGGTGAGAAAAGCCCTGAGGGATGACAGAAGCCAGGGCTCCAAAGACTCATGAGTTTGCCTTTACAGACAAGATGAGGAGAGTAATAGGAAGCCATCGGCAGAAGCCGCAAAGGTATTTCAGGAATTTTTACCTCTATTCAGAGACTTGTGATTACAACCACTGATAAGCCGAATGAAGTAGAACTGTCATCTCTTGAAGCATCTATGTGGAAAGTTAACTCTTCAGCTGCAAAGATGGAGGATCTGTGCCTCACACATAGCCTTAAGCCTATCTGTACCTTCCACATGTGCCAATCCTAATAAAGATAGCTGTGCACGCCTCTTCTAAGTTAGCATATAATGCACTGTATCACTGCAATAAACGGGAGCATGACTTGTAACCACATCGGTGTGTGTAGCGTGTCTCTGGCCGTGATTTTCACTGACAGACAGGAAAGTGCCTGTTCCTAATAGCTGAAACATGGGACCATACAGGTGGGAAACAGAACATGTTCTTTTAGAGTTGATGGATCTCCTGGGACAGTTCCTTCATGGCTAAAACACAGGCCTGTACAGAAGAAGAGAGACTTTGTTTGCATTTCTGGAGCCTGCTAGCCATTTCATCAACCATTTCCCTTGGTTATCTTTCAAGGACAGATATAAAGACTGACTACTGCTCTTCCTCTTGTTCCTGTGATAATCCTTATTCATCCTCACCCTTTGCAAGATGAGGTGCTTTCCTTGTATATTTCTTTTTCCGTACAAGGGTGACTGACAGTGGCCCAGGCTGCTGCCATGCCTGCAGCTGGGGTCTGACTAGCTGTGGTGCCTGCTGGTCTGCCTGTAGGTCCAGAGACCTTCTATTGACCCTGAGTGCTTAGAACAGTGATGACAAGGGTTTTATAAGTACGGGACGGGCTAGGCCCCAACGCATCACATGATTTCTGTGTCTTGGGAACTTTTTCCAAATATTTTACCAGTTTGACAGGATTTTGCGCTTGTTCAGGGGTAAAATTCCAAGAAATCAGAGGTGACCACCATCCTAGGCACTTTCCCATACTCTCCCACAAACCCTGCCACTCATAATTATCCAGCCTCAGGGAAGACCTTCAAATGGTGCTGTGTGGTGTAGGGGCAGTATCCCCAAAACTGAGGCTTTTCTATGCCTCTACATGCCAGACATGTTCTTCTGCCAGGACCCACGAGGCAGCAAACAAATTGTGTAACACACACACGCCCAGCCTGTGTACCCCTGAGGTCCGGGCAGGTAATCCCCTATTGGGAGGGTCCATGCATGTCTCTATTGCCTATAGGGGCAAGGTTTGGCTTACGGCCAGCCTAATTGGTCATTTTAGATGTCCAACGAGCCACGAATCTCGGCCCCAGAGCCTTTAAAGAGGGGTGCACAGCAGCACCACATGTTCATTCTGTTCAGACGGTCCAGAGTGTTTACCAGTTCAGAAGCTTAGAGCATTTAGACTCAGCTCTGATCCACAGCAGCACCTTGCTGCACTGACCTGCTTGCATTGGCCTAGACAAAGGATCAGGCCTCACTCACCTGCAAGCATTACCGAGGCCCAGACCTCATGAATTGATCTCAAGGCGCAGTCACGCTATATGCGAGCCCTCTGAAAAGCAGAGCACATTCATGCCTGCACTTCATACATATATGGGGAGCCAAGACCCCCTGCCTAAAGCCTAGAGCTATCTTGATTCATCTACGGAGTTAAATCTCCATGCAGCACGGCATAGACCCTGCTTGCCCAGCATAAATACTACTTGCCAACTATCCTGCAACTCTGGAAAGACCCAGAGCCAGCAGACCCCTTTCCAGATGGTCTGCAAACCTGCAAACGCAGCCTGTTAGCTGACAGACCGTGTCAGAGGCCACACGGACAAATCCTTCTCCTGCACCTGGAATTCCTGCGGGCTGATCCTCCCTGGACACGGCATCCAGAAGAAGCAACAGCTCCTAGACAGAGGTCATCCCAGGAGAAAAGGTTAGAGAAACTCTATTTACCCCAGAGACTGGGAAGACTGGGAAAACCTTTATCATCCCTGCAAGCCGGGTCAGACTCCAGCTTCAAGATCCCAATACTGGGCACACGCTGAGACAGATTCCTGGGAGGGTGATTAATGATTAATACTCAAGACCATCACACCTAAGTAAGCTTTAATACCTTTGTAATATAAGTTATCTCTATCTAACGAGCACACACAGTTTCAGCCCTTGCTGGGCAGACACTAGAGTTGTTAAGAGGCATTAAGCCTAAGAAATATTTCTCTCTGTCAATAATTGTTAATAATTTGATAATTCCATTTAATAATCAATCCCTGTAAATATATCCCAAAGCTATTTTCATAACTTTGCAAACGAAATTGAATTTCATAGTGGTTAGAGGTGATGTAAATTTGTAAATATGAATTTTAATAAATATTTTTATAAAAAATTAATTGCTCACCTCCCCCTAACAGAGGAGGAACAGAGAAAACCCCTCCATGACATGCTGTTGGGAAAGTTTTGTATTACTATGGTCAAGACCAGGTACACATTTAGGAGGGACAGCAACAGAAGCAGGCTGATATTAGTGTCCCAAGGATATTAAAAATCTTCAAAATATTCAAAAGTATTCTCCATTGTTCCATTTGTCAGTTGGGTGATATTACTGATAAATGATGACACCACATATGAATGCCAGCTTAACCAATTGACCACTGCCATAATCATAACATGCCAGACATGCCAATAAACAGAACAGTAGTGCCATAGCTTCAAGCCATTTTTTCGCTGAGGTAAAAAATAGCACCACTTCAGAGGGCACATGAGGTACAAGTGCATAAGTTCTTATGTAACATAACCAGAAATGTAAATGCCTTAAATGCCTTATCATGGTGAACATACTAAAGCAAATATAAGGTAAACCAAATTTGATAGCATTAATCCATTCCCCTAAGGTAATAAGCACCCCTAGAAAGAGCACATACAGTACAAGTACATAAGATTTTATTTAACAGCCACCCCCAGAAAGTAAATGCATCAACACAGCGAACATACCACAAGAAAAAATAATGTATGAAGAACTTTTTTAACAAATCTTAATTGAATCTTCTCATTATCTCGCTTCTGGTTATCCCAACCCTTTCAGGTCCTGGCCAGCTCATGTCCTGGCTGGCTTGCCAAAATAGACTATCCTGGTTTCACAGTCTGCTCTCACAAGCAGCAAGCCCCCCACACACACACAGATGGGAGGGAAACTAACACAAAAAAAACTTGATTTGAGATATGGAGTATTTAATGTGATGATATGATGTACAATTACCTTAGCCTATTTCACAGAAAAGCACAGCAAAAGCAGAAGCAGCAGCACAAGCCAGTGATAAAACAACTCCCCTACCCCCACCTGCTACCTATCCAGCAGAAAAAGCTAACACCCCAAAACTGGAAACAGGAAGCCTTTCATGTTACAGTCTGAACTACAAGCCCCATGATACTTTGCTCCAGACAGCACTTTCATTGTAAATCTGGCATGATATCAGTATGCTATTGAATACTTATCTGCATATTTGGTTGGCTAAACCCATGACATTGAATCAAACTCTTCAAAGCATTTGTTTTTCCTGACCTATGCTGTCACCTGAAGGAAATTTCTCTTCTGTATGCACTTACAAGTATCTTTGACTTTAAGTGTTTTTAAAGACACATGGTAGCAACAAGATTTTTCTAACATTCCCTTTTAATATAACACAAGAAAAAATATATGCAAAGGCCACAGAAATAGAAAGTCTACTCTTTAAAGCAGATAATAAATTAAATATACATTTAATCCTTGTTTTTTTAAACCAACTTTCACAGAAAGATTCCTACTGGTGAAGATCAGTTGCTCTGATAAACAGTCACGTAAGTTATTTGACTGTTTCAACCTACTAAAACAGTGTTACACAAGTTTTATTCTACTCAAAGCCAGTAGCAGACAGCTGTGAATACAACATATGAACATTGCGGCAGTACATTGGTGATAAATGTATATTATCTTTAATCCAGCATGTTACAATATGCATGTTAATTCCAATAATTATATTTAGAGGTTTGCATAATTAAAATTCTCACAAATGTTATCTAATTTCAAAATAAATTTCTGGATTAGTTACTAGTTATAGTATATGTAAAAGGTTAAAGTGCTGTGAATGGGTTAACCTTCCTGTTTCCCCCCAACACAGAAGTGAGGGAAAAGTAACACACACACAAAAGCCTCTGGGTTGAGATAAAGAATTGAAATAGAAAAAGAAAAGATAAAAAGAGTTTAACATAAACGTGATAACATAATACACAATTACCATAGCCTATTTGCAAAAAAAGCACCCAAGCCAGGGAGCTCCTCCCCCATCCCTCCCCATCCTGCTGACATTCCAGCAGAAGAGAGTGAACACCCAAAAACCCCAGAACCCCAAGCCAGCAACCAGAATAGGAAGACTCTCATGTTACAGTCTGAACTTCAAGCCCCATAATACTTTGCTCCAGCCAGCACTTTCATTTTGAAGCTGGCATAACAGCAGCACGGTATGAATATCAGCACATTCAACTTAGCCCATGACAGTACACTTAAGTGGCAATAAAATATACATATCACTATCATGCTTAAAAGCAATATCTTAAAAAAAAATCAGTTGCAGAAAACATCCATCCTTAGATCGGTAAACAGTGACCAAAAAGAAATGTATCTAGGAGCAATGGAAGCTCACAGAACAGCCCATGTATGTCAGATTCAAAAGACACAAATAGCAATCATATCAGAAAAGTCTCGTAATTACTCATAATTAGCCCCCTTTATATATTGAAAAAACCACAATAATGTCTCCCTGGAGTTTTCTCTTCTCCAGGCTCAACAACTCCAGCTCTCAGCCTTTATAGGAGAGTTGTTCCAGCCCTCTGATCATTTTTGTGGCCTTCCTTGAACTGGGGACCCCAGAGCTGGATGCAGTACTCCAGGTGGGATCTCACCAGAGTAGAATATAGGAGAAGAATCATCTCCATCGAACTCCTGCTCACATTTCTTTTTATGCAGCCAGGGATACAATCTGCTTTCAGGGCTGCAAGTGCACATTATTGGCTCATGCACAAATTTTAACCCATTGGTACACACAGGTCCTTTTTCACAGGGCTGCTCTCAATTCATCCATCCCACAGTCTGTACTGATACTGTGGATTGCCCTGATCCAGGTGCAGGACCTTTCATTCAGCCCTGTTGAACCTCATGAGGCTCACATGGGCCCAGTCCTTAAACCTGACAAGGTCCCTCTGGATAGCATCTCTTCCCTCAAGCAAATCAACTGTGCCACTCATCTTGGTGTCATCTGCAAACTTGCTAAGAATACACTCAATCCCACTATGTCATTAATGAACATATTAAAGAGCACTAGTCCCAATATGTAATCTCAAGGGACACCACTCATTACTGTTTTAACTTGGACATTGAGATGTTGACTACAACTGTTTGGATGCAGTCATTAGTCAGTTCCTTATTCATCTAAAGGTCCATCCGTTGAACCCATCTCTCTCCAGTTTAGAGCCAAGAATGTTGTGAGAGACCATATCGATGGCCTTACAGAAGTCTACATAGATGCCCTATGTCACAGTAGGCCTGATAGGCCAAATATTGGCTTATACATGTCCTGTCTTGCCCAGGCATATTTTTCATCTCTCCCTCCTTCTGTTTTGGGGAGAAGCAACCACAGGAAAGAGGACAAAGAACATGGAGCCACCAAGTCTAAGGACTCTGGCTTGCCTGGACTTGTTTACATCCTGTGGTAAACAAGGTACACACGCTTAGCTTGTGCCTGCCTTGTGCAAGGCCTATGCTTTTCCCACATTTGGGTAAAGCAAGCCTATGGTTTCACCCAATATGGTCAAGCTTGGATAACTGCCATTCTGATCAGCTATTCTATGTCCAAAGGCCCGTTAGTCTTGGGCTACATTGATAAAAAGAGATATGCAAGTAAACACAATGTGCTCTGCTGTTGCATTCATGCTTGCTGTTGCCTGCTACTATTGCTCTCTGTTACTGGCAGTATACTGCCTTACTGCCTAATTGCATCTTGCCATGCTATGCTAAGCTATAAGCTAGCTCTGCCACAAAGTAGCAAACCCTGATACTCGGGATTTGTTTGCCTGGAAACTACACTGACTCGAGTTTACCAAGAACAGACTATAAATGCCTCCACGCAGTCAGCCTGTATAGCCAGCGTGACATCGTGATGAGACTTGCACATCGCAAGACATCCTGCCTGCACCTGAAAGTCTCCTGCCAAGATGGGAAGTCAGATCATCCAGAGGAGCCAAGAGATAAGGTCAGAGATCATCTGCCTCCTTTCCCCAGCCTGCGAAGAATCAGAAGCCTCAGTGGTTGACAAGACAGTAACAGAATTATCTTAAAGTGTCTGAGTATTGTCTGAAGCTGTAGCTAGTCCTGTGAGTCAGGAGATAATAATTTTGTGAGTAAATACTTAAAGCCTCTTGTAATTCACCATTGCCTTTTGCTATAAGCAGAAAGGAGCTCCTTGAGTCCATCTAGTGGACAAGTTATATTTGACCTCAGGAACCTTCTCTTCCAGTTCAATTGAGTTCAATTAATGTTTATATATTTTTTGCTAGTTATTACTAGATCTAGTTATTCCTCTGTAAAATGTTTCCATGACCATGTGAAGAACCAATTATTATTAAAATCAGTGGTCAGTGGTGGTGAGAGTTCTGAATATCAGAATTAATAAACAATATTAATTTTGGGAAAATATAATCTTGCATTAATTAATTATCCCTTCATTACAACATAAGTTGTGCTCCCCTTTTCTGCTGATGCAGTCACTCCATTGTAGGCCACTAAATTAGTCAGACACAATTTGCCCTTGATGAAGCCATGTGAGCTATCTCTAATCACATCTTTGCCTTCCATATGTCTCAACATGGAGAAGGATCTGGTCCTTGATCTTACTGTGCACAGAGGTGGGGCTGACTGATTGTTAGTTCTCAGAGTTCTACATATTACCCTTCTTCAAAATGAATGTGATAATATACAAAAATGAGTGTGCAATAGCAGTTAATAGCAGCTATCGTTATACTTCCATATAAGATAAAAATAACTTTTCTCAGACCTCTTTTTATGTATATTAGTATGCTGAATCTGTAATAAGCAGAGTAATACCTATGTAAGTAACCTTTTTAAATGCTATAAACAGAAAATCCAAAGTGTTTCTCTTCTGTTTTATAATAATTATATTTTTTGCATGTTCTTAAAGACTGGGATAAAATTTATAACCCCTAGACATTTCAGTTGTCCTATATAATCAAACATGCAGTCAGGAAAATCAGGTAACACCAAGTCCTAACAGTAGTTCTTGATCTATCAGTTATGTCCTCAGTGTAAATGGCTGTGGGTGAATTTCCTGCTAGTAGAGGACATGAAATGATAAACATGAGCAACCCATGCTGGGAAGTGTCCTTGGGCCCGTCTTGGCAGTTAAGATACCAGGCACTGGGTAGCACCCCCCACATGCAGCTGCAGGGGGTGGAGTGCCAGCTGCATGTGGGCAGAGTTAGCCAGCCCCAGAGGCCGACCCTCAGATTGTTATGGTTAAATCAGCCTATGTATGCCTCACATGTAACCCTGTACCCTCTATATGCAACCAATCTTAGTTCTGCACGCCTCTTGCAAGAAAGCTCCACCAGCAAATGGCACCTGAACAGTGAATCAGGCATTCAGGTCAGCTCGAGGCAGGCCAGCAGCGGGAAGGACCGCATTCAAGAGGGCCGGGGTTGGCAAACGTGCCGACCACCCTGCGAACATTTTCGTATCGAAAAGTAACGTCAGCCAATGACACCGGACCAGAGGGTGTTGCCTGAGGAAGGGAGGCAATAGCTTGGATGCTCAATGCCGTGGTTGGGCACTCCGAGTTAAACAGGTAAGGCCGCCATGGAAACGGATGTGGCACTGTCCCTGCTGACGTGTATACTCTCTAAGAGAGAAGTTCTGTCAGACATGAAAAAGCTCCGAGAGCTGCTGACATGGGTGCAAGCACAGGGTCATATGTGTGAGTCTCCCATGATCTCTAAGCCGGAAGCTTGGTGGGAGGTTGGAGATGAGCAGCGGGATGCTGTTGTTACTGATGGCAAGGACTCTAAAATCGCTCAAAAGCTCGGTTCCACCTGGCGCGATGTGCTACATACGTTACTAGAAATGAAAGCCGAAAGAAACATTGTGATGGCGGCTTCACAGTTGCTTCTGGCCGCTCCTGGAAGTTCCGAAGCGGCCGCGGCACCAGCCTCCGCCATTGCCCCCACCCCAAGTGCCCCGTTGCTGCTAGCTGCAGAGAAAGAGAGTTCCGTAGCTCGTTTTTTCGAACTCAGTCGTGCCGCTCCAGTCAAGGGCATTACCAGGAAAACTGCCAACACTATAGCGGAATTGAAAGAAAGTGTGGAACATGATCCTGACGGACAGCCATGTCGCCCACCACGAGCCCTGCCTCCGCCCCCCTGACTGGGGACTCGCTTGCCAGAACGATCATTGACACCCCCAAGCCTGACAGTGGTGCTGCAGCCTGAAGGATGTGCTCTCGAGGCTCGATGTGCGTTAGTGGCCATCAGTCACCCACGGCTGCTGCTCATGATACAAAACGGTCACTAGAACAAGTGGTTAAAATGTTAGAAAAATGAACACCCAAACGTGCAAAACAACGGGACAGGCTACTGCGCCCGACGACTCTGAGCGCCCCGCTGTCCCCTCCTGCGCCTGTGGTTCATCCGCTGATCAAGCACCTTCAGCAGCAGTACACTCTTGTGGCAGATGCCGCGCATGCGTGTAATCAAGCTACGGCAGGCGAATTGGCCCAAGCAGTGAGACAGGTGATCGAGAACGTGTTTGACAGACAGGCGCTTCTTGTTTCAGTGAAACCGTGGCAGAGCTGCCGACTGGGAAACTTCAAAAATAGCACAAGCAGCCGTGCGTGCTGCGGCGCCTCTTAACCCGCGACTGCCAGGGTACGTATGTCATCCAAAATGCAGCGCCCCGCCCCGTGCCCCCCCAGCAACAGCGTGCAATGCAGGACAGAGATTTTTTTGCTCTTAAGCAGTAAAGGAAGAAACTACTGAAGAGACTGTGGTGGAGGGGCAGCAGCCCCAAAACTGAGGCTTCACCATGCCTCTACATGCCTGGACATGTTTTTCTGCCAGGACCCACGAGGCAGAAAACAGGTCGTGTAACACACACACGCCCAGCCCATGTGCCCCTGAGGTCCGGGCAGGTAATCCCCTATTGGGGAGGGTCCAGGCATGTCTCCACTGCCTATTGGGGCAAGGTTTGGCTTACTGCCAGCCTGATTGGTCATTTTATATGTCCAATGAGCCATGAATCTCCACCCAGAGTCCATAAAGAGGGGTGCATAGCAGCACCATGTGGTCAGACGGTCCAGAGGTTCAAACCGTTCAGAAACTTAGAGCATTTAGACTTGGCTCTGATCCACAGCAGCACCTTGCTGCCCTGACCTGCTTGCATGGCCTAGACACAGGATCAGGCCTTACTCACTTGCAAGCATTACAGAGGCTCAGACCTCATGCATTGATCTCAAGGCGCAGTCAAGCTACCTGCGAATCCTTTGAGAAGCAGAGCACATTCATGCCTGCACTTCATATATATATGGGGAGCCGAGAGCCCCCTGTAAGCCTAGAGCTATCTCGATTTATCTATGGAGTTTGTCTCCCTGCAGCATGGCATAGACCCTGCTTGCCAGCTGTTCCGGAAGTCTGGAAAGACCCAGAGCCCAGCAGACCCTCAGACTGTCTGCAAACCTGCAAACACAGTCTGCTAGCTGTGAGACCATGTCAGAAGCTACACGGACAAATCCTTCTCCTGCACCTGGAATTCTGGCCAACTGACCATCCCTGGACACACGGCTTCCAGAAGCAGCAGCTCCGAGGCAGACACCACACCAGGAGAGAAGGTTAGAGAAAACTCTATTTAACCCAGAGACTGGGAATGCCTTATCATTCCCTGCAAGCCGGGACAGACTCCAGCTGCAAAGACCCCAAGTACTGGGCACACGCTGAGACAGAATCCCGAGAGGGTGATTAATAATTCATACCTAAGAGCAACACCTAAGTAATCTTTAATTCCTTTGTAATATAAGTTATCTCTATCACCTTTGGAAAAGAGGGGAGGTGTCCCAGGAGAAGTTCAAGGAAGTTGCTAGGTCTTGTAGAGGAAAAATTAGAGAGGCAAAAGCCCACTTGGAGCTCAGGCTGACCACGGCTGTCAAGGAAAATAAAAAGTGTTTCTTTAAATATCTGAATGGCAAGAGAAGGACCAAGGACAACCTCCAGTCCTTATTAGAGAGAGAGGGGAATATAGTGACAAAGGATGAGGAAAAGGCAGAGGTGCTTAACACCTTCTTTGCCTCAATCTTCAATAGTGGGACAGGTTGTCTCCAGGACAGCTGGACTCCTGAAGTGGCAGATGGAGTCAGGGACCAGTATAGTCCCCCTCTAATCCATGAGGAAGCAGTAAGGGACCTGCTGCGTCATTTGGATCCTCACAAGTCCATGGGACCGGATGGGATCCACCCTAGGGTGCTGAGAGAGCTGGCAGCTGAGCTGGCCAAGCCACTCTCCATCATTTATCAGCAGTCCTGGCTCACTGGAGAGGTCCCTGAAGACTGGAAGCTGGCCAATGTGATACCCATTCACAAGAAGGGTCATAAGGAGGAGCCAGAAAACTACACACCTGTGAGCCCGACCTCAGTGCCAGGCAAGGTCATGGAACAGGTCATCTTGGGTGCCATCACAAAGCACCTACAGGATGGCCAAGGGATCAGGCCCAGCCAGCATGGGTTTAGGAAGGGCAGGTCCTGCCTCACCAACCTGATCTCCTTTTATGATCAGGTTACCCGCCTGGTGAATGTGAGGAAGGCTGTGGATGTAGTCTACTTGGACTTCAGCAAAGCCTTTGACACTGTCTGCCACAAGAAGCTCCTAGCCAAGCTGGCAGCTCATGGTTTGGACAGATTCACTCTGTCCTGGATCAAGAACTGGCTGGATGGCAGAGCCCAGAGAGTGGTGGTGAATGGTGCCACATCCAGTTGGCAGCTGTCACTAGTCGTGTTCCCCAAGGATCAGTGCTGGGCCCAGTCCTGTTCAATATCTTTATTGATGACCTGGACGAGGGCATTGAGTCCAGCATCAGTAAGTTTGCAGATGACACCAAGCTAGGAGCAGGTGTTGATCTGTTGGAAGGTAGGAGAGCCCTGCAGAGGGACCTGGACAGGCTGGATGGGTGAGCAGAGGCCAATAGGATGAGATTTAGCAAGGCCAAGTGCAGGGTTCTGCACTTTGGCCACAACAACCCCAAGCAGCGCTATAGGCTGGGGACTGAGTGGCTGCAGAGCAGCCAGGAGGAAAGGGACCTGGGGGTACTGATAGATAGTAAGCTGAAGATGAGCCAGGAATGTGCCCAGGTGGCCAAGAGAGCCAATGGCATCCTGGCCTGCATCAGGAACAGTGTGGCCAGTAGGACAAGGGAGGTTATTCTTCCCCTGTACTCAACACTGGTCAGGCCACACCTTGAGTACTGTGTCCAGTTCTGGGCCCCTCAATTCAAGAAAGATGTTGAGGTGCTGGAACATGTCCTGAGAAGGGCAACAAAGCTGGTGAGGGGCCTGGAACACAAATCCTATGAGGAGAGGTTGAGGGAGCTGGGCCTGTTTAGCCTGGAGAAGAGGAGGCTCAGGGGTGATCTTATTACTGTCTACAACTACCTGAAGGGGCATTGTAGCCAGGTGGGGGGTGGCCTCTTCTCCCAGGTAATCAGCAATAGAACAAGGGGACACAGTCTCAAGTTGTGCCGGGGTAGGTATAGGCTGGATATTAGGAGGAAGTTCTTCACAGAGAGAGTGATTTCCCATTGGAATGGGCTGCCCGGGGAGGTGGTGGAGGCACCATCCCTGGAGGTCTTCAAGAAAAGACTGGATGAGGCACTTAGTGCCATGGTCTAGTTGATTGTATAGGGCAGGGTGATAGGTTGCACTGGATGATCTTGGAGGTCTCTTCCAACCTGGTTGATTCTATGATTCTATGATTCTATGAAGAGCACACACGGTTTCAGCCCCTACTGGGCAAACACTAGAGTTGTTAAGTGGCGTTAAGCCTAAGGAATTTTCTCTCTGTCTATAATTGTTAATAATTTGATATTTTCATTTGATAATCAATCCCTGTAAATATATCCCAAGCTATTTTCATAACTTTGCATAAGAACCTTGATTTCATAGTGGTTGGGGTTGGTAGAAGTTTGTAAACATTAATTTTAATAAATAATTTTATAAAAAATCAAAACCACCTCAAATTAATTACTCACCTCCCCCTAACTGAGGAGGAATAGAGAAATCCCCTCCACAACACAGACAGAGGAACGAAAGGCAGAGGAAAAAAAGAGATGGCAGAACAACCACACCAGAGAAACCAGACCCCCCCCCCTTCTACTGTGTGTCGAGCAGTCTTGTATCCGCCCTTCACTATCCCCCACACCGTTGTAGCGCCCCACCCCCGCCAGCAGAACGCACCCACAGACGAGATGCTTCCTGACAAATCTCCAGATATTAGAGGGTTGAATGCAGCCGGGATGGAGTCTGTCGACTTTTTGCCTTGCTTTTCTTGGTGTTATGTTATGGCGACTGAGGGGAGTGGCGGGAATGGGTGCATTGGGGAAAAAATCAGTGGGAAAAAGCCACAGGGTCCGATTACCATTTCAATGGCTCACATAGCCTCGCTAAATTGCTTAGCTCCTGCCTTTTTTCTTTTATTTTTTTTCCCTTCGTGTTCCTGCCTTCTGTCTGAGTGTGTGAGGGAAAACAGGAGAAGTTTAGAAGTTTTTAGAGTAAAGCATCAGGAGGTTGCATTTGGTAAAGCTGTAGATCTAATACTGAGGTAAAGGACGAGAAACATATGACGGAGAGGAAAGAAAAGAAACAACAGCCATTAGGTGATAGTGGTGGACAGGCCGAAAAGGATGGGGGATGGGCGGGACAGAGGGCCAAGGCAAAAGTGGCGAAATCTGCTGCTGAGAATGCCAGCCCTCCCCCCACCCCCTCCACCTGCGGAGCGGCTCGTGGGGCCCGTTCTCCCCCCGCCCCGCCTCCTTCCTCCCTCCTTATCTCTTTGCAGGTTTGCTGGAGCAGCAGAGCCCTTGAAACTGTTTGGACTTGAAAATTACCGAGGCCACAATCAAACCTCAAAAGATTGACTTACACACAGACTTGAAAACACTGCCGGATGTTAAAAAGTTTGTGGATGATGTTCAGTGGGTCCGAAAGATATTGGGAATAACCAATGAGGACTTAGAATCATTGCTGCCTCTGTTGCAGGGCATGGATGCGCACAGGCGCATCTCCTTAACCACCCAACAGCAGCTGGCAGTCAAGACGATAGCCAATAAATTCCTGACTGGTGTATCCACCCGTCACCTTGCCGATCAATCCCTAGTGCTTCTATGTGTCAATAGGCAGTGACATCCTTTTGCACTCATTGCTCAGTGGCAAAAAGAAGAGAGGGAAATTACCAAGGGTAGGAGAGATGCCAGTGCCACTGACAATGAGTGGAAAATCATAGAATGGGTATTCTTGCCCACTCATCCAAAGAACACCGTGCAGACCCGTGCAGAGGCACTTGCTGAACTGATTAAAAGGGATAGGCTTAGAGTCATTGAAATTGATGGAAAGGAGACAGATATGATTTGTGTACCACTGACCAGTGATCAGCTGGACTGGTGCCTCTACAACTCTGCACCATTTCAGGATGCCCTGTTGGGGTTTACAGGGAAGATAAGTAATGCTTATCCAGCTGGAAGGACCTGGCAGGTAGTTAAAGACCTACAGTGGTTCAGCATTCCAAAACTAAGCCCCATACCTATACCCAGACACAGTATACACAGATGTGGGAAGGAGAAAAAGGAAAGCAGTATGTACATGGCATAACAGTGGTCGATGGCATCATCACCTTATGGTGTCATCGCTAGAACTGAGAAGTCACCAGCTAGATTCTGGACTAGGAGAAGGGAACAATAGAGCTGATCAGCTAGCGAGTGCCAGTCAGCTTGTTCCCCCAGTAAATGTGTTCAAACAGATAAAGACAGTCCTGTATTTTTGGAAGCCTTTTTGATGGTAACATATTTTGGAGTTTCAGATTTTACTGGAGAAGATGTTAATTGCAATGGGATGAGTTTTGAGATGATTTTAGTAGCATGGTGAGATAGCTGACTGAAGTGGAGTGTGTTTAGCACTTGTTAGGCATTATAATGGAATACTATGGTAAGAAATTGCTTTGTAAATGTATAGGTTATTGCTTATTTCTTCTGTGCTGATACTAAGGATAATATGGTACCATATTTCTTGAATCTTCTTTACTTTTTCTAGAATTTCCTTCAGCTGATAGATGTATAGATTTTTAGGATAAGTTAAGGCTAAAGGTTTGTAACATGACAATTTTGGGATTTTAGGATATAGGGATGTCATGGGATGTTTTTTTCTTGTTTTTTTTTTTTCTGTATATCTGTGTATCACTGGGATCACAAAAAAAAAAGAGGGCAAAAATGGGATAGAGAGGAAAGTAGGATAGCAGAAAGATTATTTTTTTAATTTCTGTAATTACATCATACAGACTAGGCCAATGGATCTGTTAGCTTAGGCAATGAGTATGTTTGCATTTGGTTTTGTATTTGTTTGTGCACTTGACCGTTTATGTTCACAAGCCTTAATGGAGACCAGCTTGTTATGATCATCCTGTTTTGTTAAAGTGAGCAGAAGTCTTGCTCAGATGGCAGAATTGTGGAAAGAACTTGAAAGGAGCACTGAAATGATGATTGTGTGTGTATAGATCATAAGGCTTTGATCATGGTTAACGATTTTGGGTATTTTCACGAGGTTTCAGCGATTCTGGTTTAATGGAATGGATAATTGCAAACTACAGATCAGTACCACCTGTTGTAAGGGCCAAAACCCACTTATTTGCACAGATGGCGATGTGCTTGTTATCTTTTTGCAAGGGCCCTGCAAAAAGATGAGAAACACTGCCTTAAATTCGTAAAGCAAATAAAGGATTGTGGGAAAAAAGGCCTAATTGAAAGCAACATCTAGGGCATATCTTTGTATCATATTTAGAAATTAGTAGCTCTTAAGCACAATAGACAGATGCAGCTCATAGATAAGGAGTGTGATGAAAACATCAGGATTTCTGAGAACTATAGAGTGAATCCAGAACTATGGGAGTCTGAGGAAGAATATTGGACAACAGATACATCTGTGAATTTACAACATCGATTGCTACACAGAGCCAATGAAGACGTGGCACACATGCACTCTCCTGTGACTGTGATGATTCATCTGGACTTTTGGCTTTTGAACACATGGCTTCCTGATGCTTGCAGAAAAAGCTTTTACGATTGTTAGCTAAGCTTGGGTTGCTAGCATGCCAAACTAATATTACTAGTGAAAGCTCTAACAGGTTTATTTTCTTTCTGATTTTAGCACTATGGATTTGTAGCTGCATCATTTACCCCTGTGTTGAACAGCCTATGTAAAGTTGAAGATCAAGCCCGGGTTGCTCAAAAGAAAGAGAGGGAATTGTGGGTGAATTTCTTGCTAGTAGAGGACATGAAATGATAAACATGAGCAACCCGTGCTGGGAAGTGTCCTTGGGCCCGTCTTGGCAGTTAAGATACCAGGCACTGGGTAGCACCCCCCACATGCAGCTGCAGGGGGTGGAGTGCCAGCTGCATGTGGGCAGAGTTAGCCAGCCCCAGAGGCCGACCCTCAGATTGTTATGGTTAAATCAGCCTATGTATGCCTCACATGTAACCCTGTACCCTCTATATGCAACCAATCTTAGTTCTGCATGCCTCTTGCAAGAAAGCATATAAGTCTCTGTAACACCGGAAATAAACGGACTATGACCATCTAACCATATTGATGAACAAAGAGTCATTTTACCCAAGCGCTCCACCGGCAAATGGCCTTTCAATTGCAACAAGTTTTAGACCCTGTTATGTCATAGAAATCAGTGCATTGTAAGTTGGAAAAGACTTTTAAGAATATCAAGTCTAACTGTTCACCTAACATTGTCAAGTTCACCACTAAACCCTAAGCACCACATCTACACAGTGTCATGGAGGGCCTGTAGGCCCGAAAATAGGCTTATTTATGCCTTGCCTGGACATGTTTTTCTGCTCTAACCAGAGGTAAACACATTAAATGGATAAAAGGGGCACAACAGACCTGGTGCCATAAAGTCTGGTCTGCCCAGGACACTTCTTTGTAAACATGTTTGTATAAGCCCACACACACTCAGCTCATGCTCACTGGGTGTTGGAGAATTCTTTTTAGCAGAGGACACAGAAATGATAAACATGAGCAACTGTGCTGAGAAACGGCCTTGGGACACTGCTAGCCCAGAAAATCAAACTGGAAACAAGTGAGCACCCCACACACAGCTGCAGTGGGCAGAGTTAGATAGCCAAGGGGGCTGGAGTAGGTTGTCTGGAGGGCTGACCCTCAGATTGTTATGGTATGCTGACCTATCTATGCCTTACAAGTAACCCTGTACCCTCTGATTGTAACCAGTCTTGGTGGAGCACGCCTCTTGCTAGAATGCATATAAGTCACTGTATCAGGGAAATAAAGTGGATTATGACCATCTAACCATATTGGTGAACAAAGAGTCATTTTACCCAAGGTGCTACACTGGTTTACGCTGACAACTGGGTGCTGGTGCTAGCCTGTTGTGTTTACCATATTTGAAAAGTCCAGGCCTGTGGCTTTCACCCATTATGGTAAGGTTTGACTGACTGCCAACCTGATTGGTCATTCTAGTGGCCAAGTGGCCATTAATCTCTGCCCACATTTAATAAATATTGGTACACAGGTAAACAACGTGCTCGGACTCACTTGCAGAGCTCACTTAAGCCTGCTTGTATATATGTGGAGCCCATAGTCTCCCAGCCAGCTGTGCACACTTGCACGCCACTGTGGTGAGTTATCAGGACCAGATCCTGTACTGCCTGCCTTTACCTACGGAGCTCAGACTCCCGAGCAGCCATGCACCCTATCGTATGCCCGCTGCCTTATCATTGTCTGGTAAGCGCCACTGCCGCTGAGTTAACCAGGAGCAGACTCCACTTGTCTGCATGCTATCAGCATGCTAGCCAGCATGAGACTGTGCTGAGACAGCACGACATCCTACTCCTGCACCTGAAGGTCCTGCCAAGAATCCCTGGACAGAGCGTCCAGAAGAAGCCAGGAGACAAAGGCAGAGATTGCATCCTTCGCCTGGAGAACAAAGTCAGAGACCGTTATTTTCCCCACAAGCTGGGAAGAAACTCCTTTCCCCGAAGCCGGGTGGATTCCAGCCTCAAAGTCCACGGGCAAAGTCTCTCTTGAAGTTTGAACATTAGTAATAGGCTGTGACATAGCCCCGGAGGGTGATTGATAATTAATAAGAGTTGTAAGTAAATGTTTTGATGCCTCTGTAATATCTATTGCCTCCTGCCATAGAGCAGAAAGAGCTTTCAGCCCACCTGCTGGGCAAATAGCAAATTGACCCCAAGTGGTATTTGCCGTGGGGAAAATCCTCTCTCTGTTTATAGTTTGAACTGTTTGCTAGTTATTAATAAGTTACTGTTGATATATTCCCAGAATGTTTTCATGACCATGTAGATCCTTTTAAAAAGAAGGGGTCAGTGTCCCAGATGAAAGATAAACAGAGTAAACAAAATGGCAATCCATCTCAAAACACTGATAACTTAGGTGCAGAGCAAGGGGGGGCCACCACTACACCTCCTCCCCTAGATACTGGTAAAGCTGCCAATGTTCCTAACAAAAATGATAACATGGGAGGATGCCCAGAAACACAGGGAACTACCCAAACTCAATATGTTCCTTCAACTAATAACACTAATTCATCCAGATCGACTCCCCAGGCAGCAGAAAAAAAAACTACCCTAAGTCAGATTTGAACTCACAGGCCTCGGGCCGGACCCCCATTAATTCAAAACTGGCAGTGCAATCGCCAAGTCTGTCTCACTGCAGGTACTCTTGGTGCCTGCCAAGGTAAAATCTAAGACAAGGCATTAGACAAAGAGTGATTCAAAACAGGACATAGGGGAGTGGACCTCTGGTGCACAAGAGGAGGAAGAGGAGATGTATAGTCTTTGAGATTTGGCCAACATACTCAGATCTCAGAAGTCTGATGAGAGGAGCACGGTGAGGCTGGCTGCTAAGAAAGAGGATGGCTCCGATGAGTTTAAGAATGCTCCCAGGAAAGTTCTGTTTCTAGGCCAGGGACAACCAGAACAAGAAGAGGAAGAGGAGAAGGATGACATCCAGAATTCCAATTCCCTCAGAGAGGTCAGGGAAGTTAGAAAGGACAAACATTTAGAACAAGCAACCTGGTTAGTAAATAGTAGAGGTTCTGTAAACAGAGCAGGACCTGCACAATCAGATTTGGTCCAAACAGTAGATGGTGCTAAAGTTCCTGTTGTACATGAAAAGAATCTGTTAGGGAAAACTGTTTGGGTATTTTCTTCTTCGGCCAAAGGGAAACCTGTCCAAGGGGTGGCGTCTGCTGAAGGTCCTGGTCATACCTACTGGGTAACGCAGGAAAATGGTGAAATCCAGTGTATTCCACAGAGAAATCTAACTTTAGCTGAGAGAGTCTAAATTCAGAGTGTATAATACAAGCTGTTAGGAGTTTTCTGTTCTAGGTATCATCAGCGTCCAACAATGAAAGAATCTACGAGAGAATCTACAGTACATGAGCACGAACCCAACGTCACCTGGGAGTCCCTGTTCTCATATAATCTGTGAGGAGACAAACTGCTGTTTTCTGAGCTTTTGAATCATCTACATCTGAGATAGCCAGAATGAAGTGTGAACTGAAATTGTAATATTCATTAGTGTAAATACTGTTTTAGATTAGCAGAACAGTTCTCAGCAATACTCTGAGTGAAATAGTCAGGGGTGGATTGTGCTGGATTCTGCACTTTGGCCACAACAACCCCAAGCAGCGCTATAGGCTGGGGACTGAGTGGTTGGAGAGCAGCCAGGAGGAAAGGGACCTGGGGGTACCGATAGATAGTAGGCTGAAGATGAGCCAGCAGTGTGCCCAGGTGGCCAAGAGAGCCAATGGCATCCTGACCTGGATCAGGAACAGTGTGGCCAGTAGGACAAGGGAGGTTATTCTTCCCCTGTACTCAGCACTGGTCAGGCCACACCTTGAGTACTGTGTCCAGTTCTGGGCCCCTCAATTCCTCAATTCAAGAAAGATGTTGAGGTGCTGGAGCATGTCCAGAGAAGGGCAACAAAGCTGGTGAAGGGCCTGGAACACAAATCCTATGAGGACAGGCTGAGGGAGGTGGGGTTGTTTAGCCTGGAGAAGAGGAGGCTCAGGGGTGATCTGTTGGAGAAATTCTTGTTAGCAGAGCACACAAGAATTGATAACCAATGAGCAACCCGTGCTGGGAATGTCCTTGAATCCATCTTGGGAGTTTAGATAGCAGGCACAGGGTAGCTTCCCCCCACATGCAGCTGCAGGGGGTGGAGTGCAGCTGCAGGTGGGCAGAGTTTAGCCAGCCCCAGAGGCTGACCCTCAGATTGTTATGGTATGCTGAGCTATTGATGCCTTACAAGTAACTCTGGACCCTCTGACTGTAACCAATCTTGGTGGAGCACGCCTCTTGCTAGAATGCATTTAATCACTGTATCACGGAAATAAAGTGGATTTGACCATCTAACCATATTGGTGAACAAAGAGTCATCTTCCCATAGTGCTACACCGAACGTGTTTTCCAACAGTGATCTTATTACTGTCTACAACTACCTGAAGGGACATTGTAGCCAGGTGGGGGGTGGCGTCTTCTCCCAGGCAACCAGCCATAGAACAAGGGGATACAGTCTCAAATTGTGCTGGGGGAAGTATAGGCTGGATGTTAGGAAGAAGTTCTTCACAGAGAGAGTGATTTGCCATTGGAATGGGCTGCCCAGGGAGGTGGTGGAGTCACCGTCCCTGGAGGTGTTCAAGAAAAGACTGGATGAGGCACTTAGTGCCATGGTCTAGTTGACTGGATAGGGCTGGGTTCTAGGTTGGACTGGATGATCTTGGAGGTCTCTTCCAACCTGGTTGATTCTATGATTCTATAAAGCACACAGTTATGCTCAGCCCTGAAATTGTAGACCAGTCACAATAAATAGGAAAGCAACCCTTAGTAACAGAGTGATGAACAACCCCCTCCAGGGATAACAAGGAGGAGAAAGAGACCCTGTCCTCACCAAATTTCCCCCTTTATAATGAGTGTGACATTTATGGTATGGAATACACCTGTTAGCCAGCTCAGTCAGCTGCTCTGGGGATTGTTCCTCCCAGCTTAAGCTATAGGCTGACTTGCAACTGATAGCAGATTGAATGCCATGGATTGGCTTATGATTCTATCCCAGTGAAACCAGGACAGTGTCCTGGTTTAAGGCAGCCCACTCTAACAGGCAAGCCTCCCACACACAGATCAAGAGTAAAAATAAAAGAAATGGTTATAGCTTGACTGAATCACTGAACCACTAGAGACCAGCAGTGCACAGCACTACTATACCCACCACTCAGCCCTATGTCCTGGAGTCCTGTACCCCTAAATTCCTCTCCTGCTCGGACTTCGGGGGGAAAGGGGAAAAGCCGCCTGGTTTCCCCCCCCCCCTCGCCTGCCCTGCAGCCGTGAAGGGGGCGGGGACTGCCCCGTGAGTTCCCGCGCTGGAGCCAGGCTGGGATTGGCCGTGCGCTTTCGCGCCTAAGGTGTGGTAACTCTGCCCTTTGTCTAGCCAAGGTTATAAATATTGGGGGTCTTCCCGCCTTTGGGGTTCCCGCTTTGGATTTTGCCTTTGCCTGGACGTAAGTCTCTGCCTGAGTTCGTTCACTCCCCTGTGCCTGGACTGCAGAGAGACCAAAGGATTCACTTTCCTGTTAGGCACACCTTTGTGTGCCTAACGACCCTTAACGACCCTTAACGACTCCTGCAGCCGCTGGAGGAGGAAGACAGACCGCACGAGCCAGCCTGAGTGAGTTATTTGGCTTAGCTTAATTTAGTAAGAAACCGCTATTAATTAATAGCTGAGTCCTTTTCCAAAATCTGACTTCCAAATATATATAGTCAGATTATTAATGGTATCCTTGTAGATTTCTCATGCAACTCAACCTGTTTATCAAACGAAATTAATCTTTGTATATATAGTTGTGGGGGCGGGTTTTTGTAAAAATAAAAAATATCTATTTTTGATAAATTTTCGACTCGGCCACGAATTAATCCTGCTCTCCGCAACACCCTACTCCCAGGTGGTACAAGGAGAGGGAGGATTTGGGAGGCAGAAAGATATCAGAAAACCCTGTGGGTTGAGATAAGGAGAAATGACATAATATAAAATTATACAAAGAAAATGCTGGCTTTATGTAGCAGACAGGGGAACAGACAAAACACAAACCACATGCCACAAGCTAACAAAGGTGAGCTAGTTTGAAGCAGGCTAGAATGTTTTGGTGAAAAGAACTAGATTATAGGCTGTGAAAGGAAAACAATGGTGATGTCTGCTTCCCTCAGAGTCTTGCTGAACAAGAAGAAAGTAAACATTAGATAACACTCTCACCATATTGTCTTCACTTTTGGGCTGGGCTTTGACTGAGCTGCATTTCACTAACCTCACCTTCCACTAACTTTGCTTCTTAACTTCTTGGCTGAACCCTTATTCTTCCTTAGGACTGGGGTAAGGTTGAGAGGGGCAGGGGGAAGGTGCAGGGGTGGTTGAGAGCCCCTCCTGGGGACTCAGGTTTCTGGGAGGGGAGTTGTGTTTCTGTATTACCTTTTACCTTGTATATTTCTGTCTATAACTGTATATACTGTAAATATCTGCTTGTATATTGTGCTAGCTGTAAATAAATAGCTTCATTTATATTCCCAGAGCCGGCTGAGTCTAGTCTGGGTGACTTCTAAAGTGTGGGGGGGCGGGGAACACCCAAACCACCTCAAAAGGAAACAGGGAAAATGCTAGCAAAAACCCAGAACAGGAACCTTTGCAAATTACAGCCTGAACTGACATCAAGGCTGAAAGGCCCATTCAGGAATGTCTGTGCAACTGAATAACCTACTTAATGATTTGGCTGCAGTCCCACCCCCACATTTTACACAGTAGAAAATTGAAGTATAAATGTTAGCCCTTTTTAGGACCCAATGTGTGGACAAGAATTTGACACCAAAGCCCTAGAGATGGATTGATAGCTTTGGCCTCCTTGCCCATCCTAGAAGGGATGCTTTTTGGTATGATTTGTGGCTTCCACTATGACCAATTGTGTATTTTACCCCAGGTAATTATGCTTGTAGTTGCAACTGTATTTTCTTAGAGCAATATCTACAGCTAAGTGTTTGTTTTGTTATAGGAGACTCCCTACTGAAGGGAGCAGAATGCCCGATATGCAGACCGAACCCACTTCATAGAGAGGTCTGCTGCCTCCCTGGTACCCAGGTAAGAGACACAGTAGGTAAAATTCCCAACCTCGTGAGTCCTTCAGACTACTACCCACTTCTGGTCTTTCAAGTGGGTAGCGATGATACAACAATGAGAGGCTCACAATCAATTAAAAAAGACTTCAGGACCTTAGGGCAGCTGCTAAAGGGATCAGGAGTACAAGTTGTGTTCTCCTCTATCCCTCTAACATCAGCGATGGACAAGGGAACATGTAGGAAGAGTCAACAGCTCAAGGAAGAGTCAACAGCTCAATTCATGGCTCCGGGACCGGTGTCATCAACAGGGGTTTGGGTTCTACAGCCACAGCTCAGTTTACAAGGCACCAGAGCTACAAACAACTAATGGGATGCATTTGTCCCAGAGGGGGAAAAGGATCCTGGGGCAGGATTTGGCAGGGCTCACTGATAGGGCTTTAAACTAGATTCAAAGGGGGAAGGGGTTAATAGTCTCCTGCTGGCTGGTGACAAACAGTGGGGCAGATCACTGGAGGCAGAGGGATGGAGAGCCACAGTATCACAGTATCACCAAGGTTGGAAGAGACCTCACAGATCATCAAGTCCAACCCTTTACCACAGAGCTCAAGGCTAGACCATGGCACCAAGTGCCACGTCCAACCTTGCCTTGAACTGGCCCAGGGACGGCGACTCCACCACCTCCCCAGGCAGCCCATTCCAGTAGCCAATGACTCTCTCAGTGAAGAACTTTCTCCTCACCTCGAGCCTAAATTTCCCCTGGCGCAGCCTGAGGCTGTGTCCTCTCGTTCTGGCGCTGCCACCTGAGAGAAGAGAGCAACCTCCCCCTGGCCACAACCACCCTTCAGGTAGTTGTAGACAGCAATAAGGTCACCCCTGAGCCTCCTCTTCTCCAGGCTAAACAATCCCAGCTCCCTCAGCCTCTCTTTGTAGGGCTTGTGCTCAAGGCCTCTCACCAGCCTCGGTGCCCTTCTCTGGACACGCTCAAGCATCTCAGTGTCCTTCCTAAACTGGGGGGCCCAGAACTGAACACAGTACTCAAGGCGTGGTCTAACCAGTGCAGAGTACAGGGGCAGAATGACCTCCCTGCTCCTGCTGACCACACCATTCCTGATGCAGGCCAGGATGCCACTGGCTCTCTTGGCCACCTGGGCACACTGCTGGCTCATGTTCAGGCGGGTATCAATCAGCACCCCCAGATCCCTCTCTGTCTGGCCACTCTCTAGCCACTCCGACCCCAGCCTGTATCTCTGCATGGGGTTGTTGTGGCCAAAGTGCAGCACCCGGCACTTGGAGCTATTGAACGCCATCCCATTGGACTCTGCCCATCTGTCCGGGCAGTCAAGGTCCCGCTGCAGAGCCCTTCTGCCCTCCAACTCAGTCACATCTGCCCCCAGCTTAGTGTCATCTGCAAACTTGCTGATGACTGACTCGATGCCCTCATCCAGATCATCTATGAAGATGTTAAAGAGGATGGGGCCCAGCACAGATCCCTGAGGGACACCACTAGTGACAGCTGCCAGCTGGATGTGGCACCATTCACCACCACTCTCTGGGTCCGGCCCTCCAGCCAGTTCCTAACCCAGCACAGAGTGTTACCATCCAAGCCATGGGCTGACAGCTTAGCCAGCAGTTTGCTGTGGGGGACAGTGTCAAAGGCCTTGCTGAAATCCAGATAGGCCACATCCACAGGCCTCCCCACATCCACCAAGCGGGTCACCTGATCATAGAAGCAGATCAGATTGGAGAGGCAGGATCTGCCCTTCTGTCCCTGGTTTGGGCTGATCCCTCCCCCGGGAAGAAAATTCACAACACAAACTCCCCTTCTTTTGGGACACCACCCAAAGCTTCAAACTTTGCTGAATTGAACTGCGGAACAGTGAGTAACTCAAAGAAAAGACTCTTCTACCTAAGGACTGAGTAACTTTAAAGACTCAAAAAAACTCTAAAGAAATCACAGACTCTCTTTCATTTGCTATTTTCTGAAATGTTATTCTACAACCTCAGATCAAAAGAATTCACGTGGGGAATTTAGTTCGGGAGGGGGATCTCCGTGTTTGAGCAATAAATCACTTGAAATTTACAAGTGAGCCTTCGTGTATTTTCCCTAATCCCCCCAAACTACCTTCCATGACACTCAGTCTTCACTGCAAAGGCCTCCAGCCACACTCCTGGAGTCATGGAAGACAATGGCAGGGGCTGGAAGGAAGAGCTGCCCATCATAACTGAAGATCAGGTTCGTGATCACCTGAAGAACCTGAAAGTGTTCAAGGCCATGGGATCCAATGGGATACACCCACGGGTGCTGAGGGAACTGGCAGATGAGGTTGCTAAACCCCTCTCTATTCTATTCCAAAAGTCATGGCAGTCTGTTAAGTTCCCACTGACTTGAAAAAGGGAAACATAACTCCCATTTCCAAAAAGGGCAGGAAGGATGAGCCAGTGAACTACAGGCCAGTCAGTCTCACCTCTGTGCCCAGTAAGATCATGGAGCAGATCCTCCTGGAGGCACTACTTAGGAGAATAGTGAAGAGGTGATTGGCTACAATCAGCATGGCTTCACCAAGGGCAAATCCTTCCTGACAGACCTGGTGGCCTTCTATGAACAGGTCACAACATTCATAGATGATGGATGAGCATCTGATGTCATGTACCTGGACCTGAGCAAGGCCTTTGATACTGTCCTGCACTACATCCTGGTCTCCAAGCTGGTGACACATGGGCTTGATGGGTGGACCACGAGATGGATAAAGAACTGGCTTGATGGCCACACCCAAAGAGTGGCTGTCAATGGGTCCATGTCCAAGTGGAGGCCAGTGACAAGTGAAGTCCCTCAAGGATCAGTTCTGGGACCAGTCTTGTTCAGCATCTTTGTCAATGACATGGACAGAGGCATTGAGTGCACCCTCAGCGAGTTTGCTGATGACACCAAGCTGTGTGGTGCAGCAGACACACTGGAGGGCAGGGATGCCATACAGAGGGACCTGGACAGGCTGGAGAGGTGGGCACAAGCCAACCTCATGAGGTTCAAGAAGACCAAGTGCAGTGTCCTGCATCTGGTTCGAGGCAATCCCAAACACAAATACAGGCTGGGCAGTGACTGGCTGGAGAACAGCCCTGGGGAGAGAGACCTGGGGGTGCTGGTGGACGAGAAGCTCAACATGAGCCAGCAGTGTGCACTTGCAGCCCGGACGACCAACCAGATCCTGGGCTGCATCAGAAGTGTGGCCAGCAGGTCGAGGGACATGATTTTCCCCCTCTACTCTGCTCTAGTGAGACCCTATCTGCAGTACTGTGTTCAGTTCTGGAGGCCCTATTACAAGAACAATGTGGAAGTGCTGGAGCATGTCCAGAGAAGCGCCACGAAGACGATCAGAGGGCTGGAGCATAGAAACATAGAATCAACCAGGTTGGAAGAGACCTTCAAGATCATCCAGTCCAACCTATCACCCAGCCCTATCCAGTCAACCAGACCATGGCACTAAGTGCCTCATCCAGTCTTTTCTTGAACGCCTCCAGGGACAGTGACTCCACCACCTCCCTGGGCAGCCCATTCCAATGCCAATCACTCTCTCTGGCAAGAACTTCCTCCTAACATCCAGCCTATACTTCCCCCAGCACAGCTTGAGACTGTGTCCCCTTGTTCTATTGGTGGTTGCCTGGGAGAAGAGGCAACCCACACCTGGCTACAATCTCCCTTCAGGTAGTTGTAGACAGCAATGAGGTCACCCCTGAGCCTCCTCTTCTCCAGGCTAAACAGGCCCAGCTCCCTCAGCCTCTCCTCATAGGATTTGTGTTCCAGGCCCCTCACCAGCTTTGTTGCCCTTCTCTGGACACGTTCCAGCACCTCAACATCTCTCTTGAATTGAGTGGCCCCAAACTGGACACAGTACTCAAGGTGTGGCCTGACCAGTGTTGAGTACAGGGGAAGAATAACCTCCCTCATCCTACTGGCTACACTGTTCCTGATCCAGGCCAGGATGCCATTGGCTCTCTGGCCACCTGGGCACACTGCTGGCTCATCTTCAGTATACTATCCACCAGTACCCCCAGGTCCCTTTCCTCCTGGCTGCTCTCCAGCCACTCAGTCCCCAGCCTGTAGCACTGCATGGGGTTGTTGTGGGTTTTTTAAAGAGAGACGACAGAGATTAAACTCTCAAACCAAATTGGAGACAAAATACAGAATTATATTTAGAGAGAGAGAATACAGCAATAGACATTACAAAGTAATTATCATGGCATACCCCCTTGAAGTTTCCCCCATCCCCAAAAAACTAAATCTACACTCCCCAGTGCTCCAATCCTTCCCCCCTCCAATGCCTCTGCCATCCAAGAGGCCTACTGCTTACATATTCCTGATAAAGAGGCTCCCGCCGCACACAGGGCAGGAGGAGGAGGAAAGGAGAGTGAACTGACCTTGTTGTTAGTCTATAAAGAGATAGCAGAATTATGTGATTGAATAACAATCTTCTAGACCACAGAAAATTTTTTTAACCCTATTGCCTCAACCTGGGACAGTGGCCAAAGTGCAGAACCCTGCAATTGGCCTTGTTAAATCGCATCCCATTGGCCTCTGCCCACCCATCCAGCCTGTCCAGGTCTCTCTGCAGGGCTCTCCTACCTTCCAACAGATCAACACCTGCTCCTAGCTTGGTGTCATCTGCAAACTTACTGATGCAGGACTCAATCCCCTCGTCCAAGTCATCAATAAAGATATTGAACAGGACTGGGCCCAGCACTGATCCTTGGGGAACACCACTAGTGACTGGCTGCCAACTGGATGTGGCACCATTCACCACCACTCTCTGGGCTCTGCCATTCTGTCCCACTATTGAAGATTGAGGCAAAGAAGGTGTTAAGCACCTCTGCCTTTTCCTCATCCTTTGTCACTATATTCCCCTCTCTATCTAACAAGGACTGGAAGTTGTCCTTGGCCCTTCTCTTGCCATTAATATATTTATAGAAACATTTTTTATTCTCCTTAACAGCAGTGGCAGCCTAAGTTCTAAATGGACTTTTGCCTCTCTCATTTTTTCCCACCAGACCTAGAAGCATCCTTGAACTTTTCCTGGGTTACCTCCCCTTTTTCCAAAGGTGATATACTCTCTTTTTTATCTTTAATTCCTTTAGCAGCTCCTTGCCCATCCAGTCTGGCTGCCTCCCTCGTCGGTTCGTCTTCCGTTACAATGGCACAGCCTGCTCCTGTGCCTTCAGGAGTTCTTTCTTGAAGTAGGTTCAACCTTCCTGGACCCCTTTGTTTTTAAGGGCTCTTTCCCAAGGAACTTTCTGAGCTAGTTCCTTAAATAGAATGAAGTCTGCCCTTGGGAAGTCCAGTGTGGAGGTTCTGTTGATGCCCCTCCTGGTTTCTCCATATATTGAAAACTCTATCATTTCGTTGTCACTGGACCCCAGGCAGCCTCCAACCACCACACCCCCCACCAGCTCCTCTCTATTTGTGAGCAGCAGGTCAAGCAAGGCTGCCCCCCTGGTAGGCTCACATAGGCTGGGATAAAAAGTTGTCTTCCACACATTCTAGAAACCTTCTAGACTGCTGCTTCTCTGCAGTGTTTAAGTCCCAGTAGATGTCTGGTAGGTTAAAGTCGCCCACCAGAACAAGGGCAGGTGATCTTGAGGCAGTCTCCAGTTGTTTAAAGAGTAATAAATCAACCTCTTCTTCCTGGTTGGGTGGTCTGTAACAGACTCCAACCAGGATATCAGTGTTGTTTGCCTTCCCCTTAATTCTCACCCAGAAAGACTGAACTTGATCATCCTTAATCTCTACCTCCATGACATCCAGAGCATCCCTAATATACAGAGCCACTCCCCCACCTCTTCTCCCTTGCCTGTCTCTCCTGAAGAGTCTGTAGCCATTGATTACAGCACTCCAATCATGTGAGTCATCCCACCATGTTTCTGTGATGGTGACAATATCATAGTTTTCCTCCAGCACCAAGGCTTCCAGCTCCTCTTGTTTCTTACCCATAATTCGTGCATTAGTGTACATGCACTTCAGCTAGGCTGCTGCTTTTACCCCTATCTCCGACCTGCCGCCCTCAGTTTCCTTTGGTTTATCTCTAGTGCTGTTGTGTTTAACCCCCTTCCAGTCTAGTTTAAAGCCCTCTCAACAAGCCCAGCCAGCTCATGTGCCAGGGTCCTTCTCCCCCTCTGGGTCACTTTTAACCCATCTGTTGCTTGCAGACCCAGGGCCATATAAAGTTCCCCAAGATCAAAGAATCCTAAGTTTTGTTGGAGGCACCAGCCTCTGAGCCACTTGTCAATCAAATACATTTTCCTATCCCTCTCTGCATTCCAACCTGTGACTACGAGTAAAGCTGAAAAGACTACCTGTGCCCCTGCTCTCTCAACTGCTTTTCCCAGTGCCTTGAAGTCCCTTTTTATAGCTTTTAGCCCTCTTTTATCAACCTCATAATTTCTTGCCTGAATAAGTAACAAGGGATAGTTATCAGAGGGCTGCACTACAGTAGGCAGCCTCCTGGTAACATCCCTGACCCGGGCCCCAGGAAGGCAGCAGACCTCCCTGTGGGAGGGGTCTGGCCGGCATATGGGGCTCTCTGTTCCCTTCAGAAGGGAATCACCAATAACAATTACCCTCCTCTTTTTCTTTTGGGTACTCATTCTGATGCAAGGGGGCAACTGATTTTCTTCAGTTGCCCCCCCAGCTGGTGGTGCTTCTGCCTCCTCCAAAACCACTTCACCCTCAACCTCTAGTGCCCTATATCTGTTGTGTAAGGGCAGCTGAGGAGGTATCACAGTATCACAGTATTATCAGGGTTGGAAGAGACCTCACAGATCATCAAGTCCAACCCTTTACCACAGAGCTCAAGGCTAGACCATGGCACCAAGTACCATGGCCAATCTTGCCTTGAACAGCTCCAGGGACAGCGACTCCACCACCTCCCCGGGCAGCCCATTCTAGTAGCCAATGACTCTCTCAGTGAAGAACTTTCTCCTCACCTCGAGCCTAAATCTCCCCTGGCACAGCCTGAGGCTGTGTCCTCTCGTTCTGGCGCTGCCACCTGAGAGAAGAGAGCAACCTCCTCCTGGCCACAACCACCCCTCAGGTAGTTGTAGACAGCAATAAGGTCACCCCTGAGCCTCCTCTTCTCCAGGCTAAACAATCCCAGCTCCCTCAGCCTCCCCTTCATAGGGCTCATGCTCAAGGCCTCTCACCAGCCTCGTCGCCCTTCTCTGGACACACTCAAGCATTTGGATGTCCCTCCTAAACTGGGGGGCCCAGAACTGAACACAGTACTCAAGTTGTGGTCTAACCAGTGCAGAGTACAGGGGCAGAATGACCTCCCTGCTCCTGCTGACCACACCATTCCTGATGCAATGAGGATGGCTGGAAGGGTTTTCCCTTGCCCCTTCAGGCAGGCACCTGCATCCATTCTCCCTTGTTTCTTGGTTCATCTCTCTCTGGTAAGGGGGACTGCAGAGCATGGTGCTGTAGGTCCAACTCTCTTTTACATTCCCTTTCATCCTTAAGCACCTTTGCTATGGGGACAGACTGAAAGAGTTGGAGCTGTTCAGCCTGGAGAAGAGGAGGCTTCGAGGTGACCTTATTGTGGCCTTTCAGTATCTGAAGAGGGCCTACAAAAAAGCTGGGGAGGGACTTTTCAGGATATCAGGGAGTGACAGGACTAGGGGGAATGGAGCGAAGCTGGAGATGGGGAGGTTCAGGCTGGATGTGAGGAAGAAGTTCTTCACCATGACAGTGGTGAGACCCTGGAATGAGTTGCCCAGGGAGGTGGTTGAGGCCCCGTCCCTGGAGGTGTTTAAGGCCAGGCTGGATGGGGCTCTGGCCAGCCTGATCTAGGGTAGGGTGTCCCTAGGGCAGGGGGGTTGGAACTAGATTATTCTTGAGGTCACTTCCAACCCTGACTGATTCTATGATTCTATGATTCTAATTGGCATACCTATTAAGAGATAATGCCAGCTGAACCTAGACCCTCTGATCTCTGAGGACTGGTTAGAATGCAAGAGGGTTCATCTTTTATAAAATTTTCCCCTCACTTCATGCATCACCACCCCCAGGCTTATTTCTAGTGACCTTGTTTTTTTTCAGTTTCCTCCAAATCTAGTTTATAGTTCTTTCAATGTGCCCTGCTAACTGCTGTGCAAAGATCCTTTCCTCCCTTTGAGACAGGTGTATGCCATCTGTCACCAACAGGCCTGGTGTTGTGTAGATAAATCCACGATTAAAACCTACAAAATTCTTTTGGTTACATCAGAATTAGAGCCAGGTATTGATCTACTGACTTTTCCTTTCTTCCCTCATCATTCCCTGAAATTGGAAGGATAGAATAGAAAACTACTTGTGCTCCTGACCCCTTAAACAGTCATCCCAAGGCCCTGAAATCTCTCTTGACTGCCCTTGGACTTCTTGTTGCAACTTCATTGCTGCCTACCAGAAAAATCAATAATGGATAATAATCTGAGAGCTAGCTGTACCAGGGTAAGAAGCTATCTCTTCACATCTTTAACTCGCTGTCATGGAGGGTAGCAAAAGCTCCGTAGCAGGTCCCCATGTTGTGCGTGTTAGTGTCTCACATTGAAGGCCAAAGCATCATAAAACCCAAAACAATCTTCAGTACCCATGAGAAGTTTTCTCCCTAGTGAAGATAAAAGGTAAACATCGGCCAATGTTTTCCTTTTATCGGCCTTGGTTCTCATGCACGCTGACCACCTGCTGATGGGCCGAACTTTGGGTGGTCTTACAGGTTGTTTTGGTAAGAATTGTCCAGTTGTGCAGGTTGATTATAACTTTGTACCAATCTGTAAAAATAACGTAAAAATCGCCTGAACTGGTGAGCACACCTCTTTTGAACATTATAAAATGGTGTGTCTGCCTTGATCGGGAGCCTGCTTCTGCTTGCTCGCCTGCCTCAGCCTGCCTGCCTGCTTTAGCCTGCTCCAGCCTCAGCTCCAGCCCGCACTCGTTCCTGATCCTGGTTGGCCTGCTCGGCACCAGACTGGCAACGCCCGATCCTCAGAGGTTGAGTGCCCGCTTAGGCCTGATCCTGACCAGGGAAAGGGACAACGCCCTAATAGTGCTCTGAAACTCTTCTGAACTGCTTTGACAGTGAGTATCTCATGGACTCTTAGAATCAAGACTGAATAACTTTAAAGACTCAAAGAACTCTTAAAGTTACAGACTCTCTTTTATTTACCATTTTCTGAAATGTTACTCTAACCTCATCAAAGAATTCACGTGGGTAATTTAGTTCCGGGAAGGGGATCTCCATATTTTAGCAATAAATCACTTGATCTTTACAAGTCAGCCTCGTGTGTTTTCCCCATAAATTTCCTGTAAAACTACCTTCCACGACACTTGCACCCCAGGGAGGTAGCAAAGATCCTTAAGAAGTGGATCCTGTCTACATATTGGGCCTTCTGTTCCCTTCAGAAGGGAGTCTCCTGTGGCAATGAACCACCTTTTTTTCTCTATGGAAGCAGTTTTGATGCAGGGCATAGGCCAATTTAACCATGGTGACATTTCCAAGCTAGATGAATCACTGTCTTCATCGTTTTTTTGGTTCCACTTGCTGAGCCCTGTATCTATTATGCAAGGACACCTAGGAAGGTGGGGTAGTCATGGAGGAGATGCACCTCCTGCACTGGGAAGGAACTTGTTGCCATTGCCCCTATCCCTTAAGTCACCGTGTTCTACTGGGTGGAGAAAGGATAGAGAATCCTCTGTATCATGTCTCCTGTCCCAGGGTGTGGGAACCCAGGGATTAGCTAACAGCCTTCATGTCTGTGTGGGGCCCTGGAGTGGGATAAGAGATGTTGTACCCCAAACCATGTGAGAAGAATTGGAGTAAAAAATAACAAAGTGATGCATCCTTGAAGCAGATGGGAAAGGCAATTGGAAGAAAAGCACCTGTTAAAATAAAGATAAGGCAGTGGGCTTCAGCAGGGTAGGCTGTGGGAAAGTGTAATCGTACCATGCATGAACTCCTCAATAAATAGCCACCAGCTCTGCAGATCTTGGCCATTGGTCCACTCTGTGGCTGTGGTCACCTCACATTCTGGTCTATCAGTTTGTCATTTTGGCTCTTCGTGTTGAGACCGTCTGACCCGGGATCAACCTCGGTATATCGCCCAATACGCTCAGCAAAACTCACACCAGTGAGATACCAGTAGTCTCTCTCTCACGCTCCCTGAAACTCCTAAACCTATTCACCTTCTCCTGAAGCTCTGACACTTTGCTCCTCTACCTGGGTGCACCTCCCACAGATGCTCCCACTGTTGCTGTCACATATTGGCATAAGAGTAGGGCACACACTGTAGCCTGATACCTGGGTAGCATTGTGTTCCTGATGGATCTCTGTCTGGGAAGCTGTGCCAGTCATGGTGGATGCAGAGCTTAGACAGGCCATGGCTTTTTGTCAGGTGGATACCTGTGCTAGTTTGAAGCTAGCTAGAATGTTTTGGTGAGAAGAACTAGATTACAGGCTGTGAAAGGGAAACAATGGTGATGTCTACTTCACTCATAGGCTTATTGAGATGTATAAGAACAAGAATGTAAATATAGATAAGACATTCAGTCATTGCCTGGGCTTTGAGCTGCAGTCCTCTCTCTCTAACCTAACCTGATTAATCCACCTGCTTCCTAACCCCCATGGCTGACCCTCCATTCTTCCTTGGGCACAAGGCAACGTCTGGGGTAAGGTAGAGAGGGGTGGGAGAAGGTAGAAGGGCGGTTGGGAGCCCTTCCTGGGAACTCAGGTTTCTGGGAGGGGAGTTGTGTTTCTGTATTGCCTTTTACTTTGTAAATTTTTGCATATAACTGTATATACTGTAAATATCTGCTTGTATATTGTGCTAAGCTGTAAATATAAAAGCTTCATTCAATTTCCAAAGCTGACTGAGTCTAGTCTGGGTGATTTCCAAAGTGGGGGGGGGGGGCGGGTAACACCCAAACCATCACATCTTTTAATTTGGCACTCCAACGTGGGGCAAATTGGTTTTGAGTGATTGTTAATTAACTCTGGGAATCAGAATGAAGCTAATGAAGCTAATTTACTTAGTGGGGGCTATTGTGTGGCCTATTTTCTGCTTTCTTGTCTATAATTGGATTAAAGCTAAAATTGGTTACCTTCTCTTTAATCTAATTTTGAATAAGATTAAATCAAAGATTACATCAATTTTTTTTCAATTTTGGGGAGTACATCCTTGAATATGTTGGATTTGATATTACAGGGTCTTTTACCAGTAACAATTCAGGAAAAGTTACATCTACTGCTTTATCCACAGCTTTAATGAGAGTAATTTTGCCTAAGACACAGGTACCTGACTCTTGCTCTGAATTTTATTCATGTGAGATTGTGAGATTTCTGTTGTGTGTGATCACAGGTCTTATAATTTTTTATTATATAATAATTCTGACATTACATATGAGAAACTCAAGTGTGATGTCTTTAAGAAGCCAAAAGAAGAGACAGCGGTCCCTGACTAGAGAGATAAGCAGCAGCAGTCCAAGTCTAAATACTCCCAGCTCGAAGGGAGAGCAAGGGGGGGCCACCACTGCTTCCCCTCCCCTAGATTCTGGGAAAGCTGCCAATGTCCCAGGTAATAACAATAACATGGCACAAAGCCCAGGAACAGAGATAGCTGCTCAGACTCAAAATGTTTCTTCAGCTAATTTGACTCCTCAGGCAGCAGAAACCCCTAACCCTAAGCCAGATTTGAACTCACAGGTCTCAGGTCAGACCTCCAATAATTCAAACCCACTGGAAGGGTCATCAAAGTCTATTTCAGCTCAAATTATCTTGGCCCCAGCCAAAGCCCGAGCTAAGATGAAACATTTGACAAAGAGAGGAGGGGACCTCTGGTGCACAAGGGCAGGAAGAGGAAACATATAGTCTTCGAGATCTCAGTACTCTGATGAGAGGAGTGTTGTGAGATTGGCTGCTAAGAAAGAGGATGGTTCCAATGAGTTTAAGAGTGCTCTTAGGAAAGTTCCGTTTCTAGGCCAGGGACAACCAGATCAACAAGAGGAAGAGGAGGAGGATGACATCCAGGACTCCAACGATCCTCTCAGAGAGGTCAGGGAAGTTAGAAAGGAATACTTGAGGGAATCAGGTGAGCCAATCTTAAGCTGGCTAGTGAGATGCCGTAGTGTTGGTACTAATGCCCTGCAGGTAGGAGACAAGTCTGCCAAGCAGCTGGGACCACTCACCAAGGAGAGTGGAGTGGACAAATACCTAGCAAGTCCTCTTGGTAAGGTTAGCTTGTGGACACGCCTTCTGTTGACTGTGGCTATGAGATATCCTTCCAGAGATGATTTGCCATGGGCTGCCAAGAAGTGGAACACCATTGAGCAGGGAATTAAGCTTCTGAAGGAGTTTGCTGTGAAGGAAGTGCTTTATGGAGATCATGGTACACATGAGCCTGATGACATTCCTCTTGGAACAGGTCTCATGAAGAAGCTGATTAAGCTTGCTCCTTCATCCTATGCTAACATCTTGGCTGGAAGGTTTCTATCAAGGAGTGATAATGGAAGGTCTATCACTGTTGGTGAATTCACTGACCAGCTCAGGCAGATAGAGGACAGCTTTTCACATTCTGCCTTAGTCTCTGCTATAAAGACTATGACCACAGAGATTAAAGAGACCATGAAAGAAGTGAAGGAGGACCTTAAAACCTCAATTTCCAATCTGGTAAAGGATACCATTCCTGCATCATCTGAATGGGTGCATGTTTCTGCAGTCAGGAACAGACGCCCGCCTCCTGCAAGGCAATTCCAGCCCAGGAGGAGACAAATTCCACCTAGACATCAGCAATCACGTGCGTCACTGTGGATACTTCTGCGTGACACATACGGGGAGAATATGAACAAATGGAATGGTAAACCTACTTCAGCTCTTTCAAAGAGAGTCAGGGAAATGCAGAGTGGCAGGAACCTAGGCAAAAGTGCCCGAAAGGTAGCTGTCACTTCTTCAGCTCCTGAGAGTAACTGCAATTGTTCCAACAGTTGCAGTTCCTCTCACAACAACACCAATCACTGTGTACACCCTTCATGCCATGTTCAGCATTAGGGGTGCCCTGCCTCCAGCCAGGAGGAGGAAAGGGATAGTGGAGAGAACCAAATCTATTGGAATGTTTTCATTAGGTGGCCTGGCAGTTCAAAAGTTCGGAAATACAGGGCTTTAGTTGACACAGGTGCTCAGTGTACTTTATTGCCATCCAATTGCAAAGGGACAGAGTCCATTTCTATTTTTGGAATCACTGGTGGATCTCAAGAGTTAACTAAGATACAGGCTGAGATCAGTTTAACTGGTAAAGAGTGGAAGACACATACTATTCTAACTGGTCCTGATGCGCTTTGCATTTTGGGAATTGACTTTTTGAGACAAGGTTGTTTCAAAGATCCTAAGGGTCACAAATGGGCTTTTGGAATAGCATCTGTAGAGATTGAAGATGGTAAATTGAAATTGAGCATTAGACCTGAACTTTCTGATGAATCTGCAGTTGTGGGACATCATGACATAGAGGATCTGGAAGTGCCAATTGCAACTCAAACTGTGCATCACAGGCAGTACAGAACTAACCGTGACTCTTTGTTGCCCATTCATCAGCTGATTCATCAACTGGAGAGTCAGGCTGTCATTGAGAAAGCTCATTCACCTTTCAACAGTCCCATCTGGCCTGTGCGCAATGCTAATGGCGACTGGAGACTCACAGTTGATTTTCGTGCCCTCAACGAGGTGACGCCACCCATGAGTGCAGCTGTGCCGGACATGCTGGAACTCCAGTACGAGCTGGAATCGAAGGAGGCTAAATGGTATGCAACCATAGACATTGCTAATGCTTTCTTCTCTATTCCCATAGCAAAGGAGTGCAGGCCTCACTTTGCATTCACCTGGAGAGGAATCCAGTACCAGTTCAATCGTTTGCCTCAGGGGTGGAAGCTAAGCTCAACGACCTGTCACTCAGTCATCCACAATGCACTGGAGAAAGGTAAAGCTCCAGAGCACATCCAGTACATTGACGACATCATTGTGTGGGGCCAAACTGCTGAGGAAGTCTTCGAGAAAGATAACAAAATCATTGACATTCTGTTGCAAGCAGGTTTTGCCATTAAGAGAGACAAGGTCAAAGGACCTGCCAAAGAAATTCAGTTCCTGGGAGTGCGGTGGCAGGATGGTCGCTGTTACATTCCTCAGGATGTGATTTACAAAGTCTCCGCCATGGCAGTTCCCACCAGTAAGAAGGACACACTTTCTTTCCTTGGTGTGGTGCGTTTTTGGAGACTACACATTCCTGGTTTCAGTCAGATTGTCAAACCTCTGCATGATGTGATTTGTAAGAGAAACAATTTCGAATGGGTTCTTGAACAACAAGCAGCCTTTGATCAGATCAAACAAGAAATAGTCCATGCAGTGGGCTTGGGACCTGTGCGATCTGGTCCGGACATTAAAAACATTCTGTACACGGCTGCCAGTGACAATGGTCCAACTTGGAGTCTTTGGCAGAAATCTCCAGATGAGACACGTGGTCGTCCTCTTGGTTTCTGGGGATGTTGCTACAGAGGTTCAGAGAGAAATTATACTGCAACTGAGAAAGAGATACTAGCAGCTTATAAGGGAGTTAAAGCAGCTTCTGAAGTGATTGGAACTGAGTCTCCATTGCTTTTAGCTCCTAGACTGCCAGTTCTAAACTGGATGTTCAAAGGCAAAGGTTCATCACCGCATCATGCCTCAGATGCAACTTGGTCTAAATGGATGGCTTTGATAACCCAATGAGCACGAATGGGTAATCTTGACCGACCTGGTCTGGTGGAGGTGATCACCAACTAGCCAGAAGGCACAGACTGTACCAAACCTCCAGAGGAGAAAATAACTCGTGCTGAGGAAGCTCCTCCCCATGGTGATCTCTCTGATCAAGGAAAGAACTATGCTTTGTTCACAGATGGTGCCTGTCGTCTTTTTGGGAACAAGTGAGTGTGGAAGTCTGCAGGTTGGAGTCCTACCAGGAGAGTTAATGAAGCGAGAGATGGCGAAGGAGAATCCAGTGAGTTTGCTGAGGTAAAAGCTGTTCAACTTCCTCTTGATGTGGCTGAACGTGAGAATTGGCCTATCCTTCACCTCTACACCAACTCGTGGATGGTAGCCAATGCTCTATGGGGTTGGCTGAAGGACTGGAGGAAGAATGGTTGGCAGAGGAATGGTGAAGCCTATTTGGTGTGCTGATCTATGGCAGGACATGGATTCACGGCTGGAGAGAACTCCAGTGAAAGTGCGGCACGTAGACACACACATGCCTAAGAGCAGAGCTACTGAGGAACATCAACATAACCAGAAGGCAGACCAAGCTGCTAAGATTGTTCAAGTTGATACCAACTCTGACCTTGACATCGACCTTGATTGGAAACACCGAGGTGAACTGTTCTTAGCTCGGTGGGCCCATGACTCATCTGGACATCAAGGCAGAGATGGAACATACCGATGGGCACGCAATAGGTCAATTGACTTGTCCATGGACGCTATCACCCAAGTCATCTATGACTGTGACATTTGTGCTGCTATTAAGCAGGCTAAGCAAATCAAGCCCTTATGGTATGGTGAGAGATGGTCAAAGTACAAGTATGGTGAAGCCTGGCAGATTGACTACATCACTTTACCTCGATCTCGTTCTGGCAAGCAGTATGTGCAAACGATGGTAGAGGCCAGCACTGGATGGCTGGACACCTATCCAGTTCCACATGCTACTGCACGTAACACCATTCTTGGCTTGGAGAGACAAATCATGTGGAGACATGGAACTCCAGAGAGAATCGAGTCAGACAATGGTACTCATTTTAAAAACAATCTTGTGAAAAACTGGGCCAAAGAGCATGGTATTGAATGGATCTATCATATACCCTACTATGCACCAGCTTCAGGGAAGATTGAACGCTACAACGGTTTGCTGAAAACCACCCTAAAAGCCATGGGGGGTGGAACTCTGAAAAACTGGGACAAACATTTAGCACAAGCTACCTGGTTGGTAAATAGTAGAGGTTCAGTAAACAGAGCAGGACCTGCACAATCAGATTTAGTCCAAACAGTAGACGGTGATAAATTTCCTGTTGTACGTGAAAAGAATCTGTTAGGGAAAACTGTTTGGGTATTTTCACCTTTGGGTGAAGGGAAGCCTGTCCGAGGGGTGGTATCTGCTGAAGGTCCTGGTCATACCTACTGGGTAATGCAGGAGAATGGTGAAATTCAGTGTATTCCACAGAGAAATCTAACCTTAGCTGAGAGAGTTTAAATTCGGAGTGTGTAATATAAGCTGTTAGGAGTTTTCTGTTCTAGGTACCATCGGCGCCCAACACTGAAAGAATCTACGAGAGAATCTACAGTACGTGAGCACGAACCCAACGTCACCTGGGAGTCCCTGTTCTGAGCGTTTGAATCACCTACATCTGATTGAAGTGTGAACTGAACTTGTATATATTGTATTATTGTAAATATTGGTTTAGATTAGATCGGATAATTCTCAGCGATACTCTGAGCGAGATAGACAAGGGGTGGATTGTGCTAGTTTGAAGCAAGCTGGAATGTTTTGGTAAAAGAACTAGATAATGGGCAGTGAAAAAGTAAACATGGTTGTGTCTCTTCGCTCACAGTCCTGCTGAGAGTTCTGGGAAGAAGAAGGAAAACGTTTCATAATATTCTTCATTTTGTCTTTCATTCTGCTTTTGGCTTCAGACCTAGTCACATCTCATTAACCCCACTGCCACTAACCTTCCTTCTTAACCTCTTGGCTGCACCTCTATTCTTCCTGGGAAATGGGGTAAGGTTGAGAGGGGCTGGGAAGGTGTTGGGGTGGTTTGAGAGCCCCTCCTGGGGACTCAGGTTTCTGGGAGGGGAGTTGTGCTTCTGTATTGTTTATCCTTTGTATATTTCTTTATATAACTGTATATATTGTATATGGCTGCTTGTATATTTGCTGCTGTAAAATAAATAGCTTCATTTATATTCCTGGAGTCCCTTCTGAGTTAGCTGGGGCAAATTCAAAAGTGTGGCGGGGCGGGTTAATGCCCTGAACTCAGTGCCAGGGAAACTGATGGAGCAGGTTATCTTGGGGGTGAGAAGAGCGCACCTGAGGGATGGCAAAGAGCTCAGGTCCAGCCAGCATGGGTTTAGGAAGGGCAGATCCTGCCTCTCCAACCTGACCTCCTTCTATGATCAGGTGACCCGCTTGGTGGATGTGGGGAGGCCTGTGGATGTGGTCTATCTGGACTTCAGCAAGGCCTTTGACACTGTCCCCCACAGCAAACTGCTGGCTAAGCTGTCAGCCCATGGCTTGGATGGCAACACTCTGTGCTGGGTTAGGAACTGGTGGCTGGAGTGACAAGCCCAGAGAGTGGTGATGAATGGTGCCACATCCAGCTGGTGGCCAGTCACTAGCGGTGTCCGTCAGGGATCCGTGCTGGGCCCCATCCTCTTTAACATCTTCATAGATGATCTGGATGAGGGCATCGAGTCAGTCATCAGCAAGTTTGCAGATGACACCAAACTGGGGGCAGATGTGGCTGGGTTGGAGGGCAGAAGGGCTCTGCAGGGGGACCTTGACCGCCTGGACAGATGGGCAGAGTCCAATGGGATGGCGTTCAATAGCTCCAAGTGCCGGGTGCTGCACTTTGGCCACAACAACCCCATGCAGAGATACAGGCTGGGGTCAGAGTGGCTGGTGAGCGGCCAGACAGAGAGGGATCTGGGGGTGCTGATTGATACCCGCCTGAACATGAGCCAGCAGTGTGCCCAGGTGGCCAAGAGAGCCAATGGCATCCTGGCCTGCATCAGAAATGGTGTGGTCAGCAGGAGCAGGGAGGGTATTCTGCCCCTGTACTCTGCACTGGTTAGACCGCACCTTGAGTACTGTGTTCAGTTCTGGACCCCTCAGTTTAGGAAGTACATTGGGATGCTTGAGCGTGACCAGAGAAGGGCACCGAGGCTGGTGAGAGGCCTTGAGCACAAGCCCTACAAAGAGAGGCTGAGGGAGCTGGGATTGTTTAGCCTGGAGAAGAGGAGGCTCAGGGGTGACCTTATTGCTGTCTACAACTACCTGAGGGGTGGTTGTGGCCAGGAGGAGGTTGCTCTCTGTCCTGGAGTCCTGTACCCCTAAATTCCTCTCCTGCCCGGACTTCGGGGGGAAAGGGGAAAAGCTGCCTGGTTTCCCCCCTCCCCTCGCCTGCCCTGCAGCCGTGAAGGGGGCGGGGACTGCCCCGTGAAGGGGGCGACTGCCCCGTGAGTTCCCGCGCTGGAGCCAGGCTGGGATTGGCCGTGCGCTTTCGCGCCTAAGGTGTGGTAACTCTGCCCTTTGTCTAGAGAAGGTTATAAATATTGGGGGTCTTTCCGCCTTTGGGGTTCCCGCTTTGGATTTTGCCCGTGCCTGGACTGCAGAGAGACCAAGGATTCGCTTTCCTGTCAGGCACACCTTTGTATGCCTAACGACCCTTAACGACCCTTAACGACTCCTGCAGCCGCTGGAAAGGAAAAGAGGAACATAGACCGCACGAGCCAGCCTGAGTGAGTTATTTGGCTTAGCTTAATTTAGTAAGAAACCACTATTAATTAATAGCTGAGGCCTTTTCCAACTTCTGACTTCCAAATATAGTTAGATTATTGATGGTATCCTTGTAGATTTAATTCTCATGCAACTGAACCTATTTATCAAACGAAATTAATCTTTGTATATATAGTTGTGGGGGCGGGTTTTTTGAAAAATAAAAAATATCTATTTTTGATAAATTCTCGACTCGGCCACGTATCAGTTCCTGCCCTCTGCAACACTCTCTTCTCTCAGGTGGCCAGCACCAGAACAAGAGGACACAGCCTCAAGCTACATCAGGGGAAATTTAGGCTCAAGGTGAGGAGAAAGTTCTTCACATTGGCTACTGGAATGGGCTGTCCAGGGAGGTGGTGGAGTTGCCATCCCTGGAGCTGTTCAAGGCAAGATTGGAGTAGGCGCTTGGTGCCATGGTCTAGCCTTGAGCTCTGTGGTAAAGGGTTGGACTTGATGATCTATGAGGTCTCTTCCAACCTTGGTGATACTGTGAAAGAGTCTACGAGAGAACTATTATACGTGAGCATGAACCCAATGTCACCTGGGAGTCCCTGTTCTTGTCTCACCCGTGAGGACACAAACTGTTTGCTGTTTTCTGAGCTTTTGAATCACCTACATCTGAGGTAGCCAGAATGAAGTGTGAACTGAACTTGTAATATTCATTATTGTAAATATTGTTTTAGAATAGACAGATAATTCTCAGCAACACTCTGAATGAAATAGACAGGGGTGGATTGTGCTAGTTTGAAGCTAGCTAGAATATTTTGGTGAGAAGAACTAGATTACAGGCTGTGAAAGAGAGAAATGGTGATATCTACTTCACTCATAGGCTTGCTGAGATGTATAAGAACAAGAATGTAAATACAGATAAGGGAGATGCTCTCTGTCTGGGCTTTGAGCTTCAGTCCTCTCTCTCTAACCTAACCTGATTAATCCACCTACTTCCTAAACTCCATGGCCAACCCTCCATTCTTCCTTGGGCACAAGGCAACATCTGGGGTAAGGTAGAGAGGGGTGTGAGAAGGTGGAAGGGCAGTTGAGCACCCCTCCTGGGGACTCAGGTTTCTGGGAGGGGTGTTGTGTTTCTCTATTAGCTTTTAACTTGTGTATTTCTGTATATACTGTAAATATCTGCTTGAATATTGTGCTGAGCTGTAAATATAAAAGCTTCATTCAATTTCCAGAGACGGGTGAGTCTCATCTGGGTGATTTCCAAAGTGTGTGGGGGGTGGGTAACACCCAAACCATCACAATACCACTGCTTCCTAGTCAAACTGGCAGAGCTACAGTGCCCTTCCAGCATGCCCTTCTATGCAACCTAGTGTACTGCACTACGCCCTTGCTGACTCACCATGCCCTGTTGACTCTCCCTGCTCACTAGTGCTTCCTGGGGGCTTCTTTTATATAATTAGAGGGACTTGGCCACCATTGCTCCTGGCCCCACTTGGGTCCAGTTAGCCTCTGTCATATGAGCTTTGAGCTCCTGGTGGCTCCCCCCTGAGGTTCCCCAGGTTCAGGAAATCCCCCAGTACACCATGCTAGAGTACACCACTCCAGATTGTGCTAGCACAGAAGCTGCTTGCTTCAGCAACTGAGTATTTATTCTGAAGGCATTAAACTGATAGGTAAAATCTTGTTACATGAAAAAAAATTATTAGCAGAATCAGATCATGAAAAATTCAAAGAAACTTAGAAAAGGGTACAAATGAAACAGAGTTGCAATGGTCAGTACAAATTCTATATTTCCTGGTGCCATGTAAAAAAGTTATTAAAGATAGGTCCCAAATTAGAATTTTGATCTTAGTACAGACTGTCACTAACATGATTGTATGATCAGAACAAACTATTTTTTCCTCTATATTCAGACAATGAGGCACATTACTAAACTCAGAATTTTTAAAGTACTTTCTTTACTCCTTCAAAAACCATCATTCAGTTGTGCTATTTTCTTAGGATTACAAGTATATTTGGTATAAGTTACAAGCTTTTACTAGCAAACACACATACATACAAACACACACAACACCACCTGAAGGCATGGGCTCTATGAGAAGTAGTCAGGGGTTGTCCTGTGCCACACACAGCTGGTTCCGGTTGGTTCAGTAATGACCCCACTGCAGGCCAAATCTTAGCCAATCAGAGAAGTTTGTGACACCTTTCTGAAAACATACTTAAGAAAGGGGAAAAGCACAGTGGAAAGGCAGAGGGAAAGAGTGAACAAATGAACCCATGTGGGAAACAGCACAGGAAATACCAAGTTCTGAAAAAGAAGTCACTGAGGCAAAGGGCAGCAGCAGAGCCTTTCCAAAGCAGCAAAACTGCAGAAAAAGAGCAAAGGCAAAAGCACAAGCACAGGGAGAGAGAGGGTGTCTCCAGCCCCCTCCTCAGAGTGGGAAGAGTGTGAGCTCTTGGCAAGAGGTGGCTTTGACTTATTGTGGGTGGACCAACACCCTAGAATCATAGAATGCTTCAGGTTGGAAGGGATCCTTGAATGTCATCTAGTCCAACCCCCATACAGTAAACAGGGACATCCTCAACTAGATTAGGTTGCTGAGAGCCTCATCAAGCCTAACCTTGAATTTCTCTATGGATAAGGCCTCCACTACCTCCCTGGGCAACCTATTCCAGTGTTCCACCACCCTCATGGTAAATAACTTTTTCCTAATGTCCAATCTAAATCTACTGTTTTCTAGTTTAAAACCATTGTCCCTTGTCCTCTTGCACATCCACTGCTCTTCCATCATCTCTCCACATGGTTGCATCCTCATAGAAGGTTATAAGGTTGGTCAAACATGACTTCCCCTTTGTAAAACCATGCTGACTGCTCCCAATGACCTTCTTGTCCTTGATATGGCTAAGCACAGCGCTGAGGATAAGCTGCTCCATTATCTTTCCGGGTATGGAGGTGAGGCTGACCAGTCTATAGTTACCTGGGTCCTCCTTCTTACCCTTTTTGAAGACTGGAGTGATGTTTGCCCTCCTCCAATGTGGGAATTCAAGAAGAAGAAATGTAAGAGAGAGAAATAATGAGCTGTGTACAGAGCATGACCTTCATTCCCACAGCCTCAGGATGCTTCCCACGGGGGAGGAGAGATAGTAGGCCACGTGGCCCAAAGGAAAAACAAGACATGATGTATGATAAAGACTGGGCTGTACATGTTCCGGATTATATTACTGCATTGTTTATATGGTGGTACAAAATGAGTCACCATGAGGTGATGGGACAGTACACTTGAGACGCTTGTTACACAGGTCTTATGCTTGCACTCGCATAGAATAAAGGGCACCTGCTTCAATCCAAAGGTGATCGTCACATTTTTATGATTACTGACAGCGACACTCCAATCCTCAGGCACCTCTCCTGTCCACCATGACTTACCAAAGATGATGGAGAGTGGTCTGGCAGTGACCTCTGCCAGCTCTTTCAGCACTCGTGGGTGCATGCCATCAGGACCCATGGACTTATGTATGTTCAGTTTACTTAACTGTTCCCTAACACAGTCCTCACTAACCCAGTCCCCATCAACCAAGGAAACCTCCTCCTTAGCCTTGTCTTCCTCTGTGGCCTCAGGGGCGTGGGGCTCCTGACTATAGACAGAGACAAAGGCAGCATTCAGCAACTCTGCCTTATCCACATCCTCCATCACCAAGGCACCCATCCTATTCAGCAGTGGGCCTATATTGCCTCTAGTGTTGGTTCTTCCTGGCAATATATTTGAAGAAGCCCTTTCTGTTGTCTTTGGCCTGCCTTGCAAGATTGAATTCCAAGGAGGCCTTAGCCTTCCTAGTAGCCTCCCTACATCCTCTGGCAACCATCTTATACTTCTCCCAGGTGGCCAGTCCCTCCTTCCACGATCTGTGGACTTTCTTCTTCCACTTGATTTTGTTCATCAACTCCCTATTAGAATAGAACAGAGTAGAATAGAATCAAGCAGGTTGGAAGAGACCTCCAAGATTATCCAGTCCAACCTATCACCCAGCGCTATCCAGTCAACTAGACCATGGCACTAAGTGCCTCATCCAGTCTTTTCTTGAACACCTCCAGGGACGGTGACTCCACCACCTCCCTGGGCAGCCCATTCCAATGGGAAATCACTCTCTCTGTGAAGAACTTCCTCCTAACATCCAGCCTATACTTTCCCCGGCACAACTTGAGACTGTGTCCCCTTGTTCTATTGATGGTTGCCTGGGAGAAGAGACCAACTCCCACCTGGCTACAACGTCCCTTCAGGTAGTTGTAGACAGCAATGAGGTCACCATGCAGGTCTCCTGACTCCCTTTCTTGATTTCCTACTCACTGGAATGCTCTGGTCTTGACCTTGGAAGGAGTATTTCTTCGAATATTAACCAACTATCATGGGCCCCTGTGGGAATGCAATGTGAGAAGAACAATAACAAGCGAATGCTGGCCTTGATTCCCACAGCTGCTGGCTACCTTATCTGAGAAAGGATAGATAAGTGGACATCTCGTTAATGAGAAAAACAAGGCATGTTGTTTGTAAAAGACTAGGTTGTCCTTGCCTAATTATGCTAATATGTAGGTGTGTGCTCTATGCTCAAGACTATATAGTGAGAGCCAAAATGATCAATAAAAGTCTCTGGTATAATTCACATTGAATGGCCTGGAGTCCATGTGGCATTGCTCTGATCACACTGATCTGTGTGAGCTTTGATCATGTTCTCCTGCAGCAGCAAACAGGTAGCTGCAGCAAACAGGTAGCTGCAGCACCTGGCACCTGAAAGGTGGATGGGACCTTCCTCTAAAAGATGTAAATTCTCCTGGTGAGGATGTGTGGACAGCAGAAGAGAGAGAGAGAAGGGGAAGTGGGAAGCCGACCAAATTCAGTTTCTGCCCTGGAGACTGGTAAAGACATGCGCAAAAATGTGGGGAATTTGATCAGGTGAGCAGTCGGGGGGAGAGGGGGTCCACGCGTGATGAAGCAGTGGTGGAAGCTCCCCCCAAAATTTTTTTCTCTCTATGAGAGGTATCTCTATGAGACGTTGAAGGCTCTATTTTGCTGGACAAATGAGTGATTTTTTGATCCCTGAAGTGTATGTGGCCTTTGAAGTGGCCACCTGGGAGACAACGGGAAAGGCCCTGAAGAAAGAAATAAACCAGGGCTCCAAACAGATTATGAAACTCGTCCTTCCATGGCAATTGATCTCCGACACCCTGACGTCTATGAAGGGTGATAGAATTGCTGCCGCATTAGCATTTGCAACTTTTGCTCCCAAAGGGAGCAGTGGGACCTCTCCTACTCAAGACCCCTTATCAACATCACAATATCACAAAGTGCCTACTATTTCTCTGCTGCCTGCTGCGTTAAGGAATCCATCAACCAAAACAAAAGTGTAAAAAGCAGAGGAAAAGAAAAAGTGATCAAAAACAAAAACTCCTCCATAATCCTCTTCAAGATCGACTGACAGCGAAACGGATACCATCCCCCCTCCTCCTCCTCCAGTACAGACATTTCCAAGGGAAACCCAGTCCCTGTATCCACCTTTGCTGCCCTCCACGCCTCCGACGCCCGTAGTTCACCCCCAAGAAGATGAATCCCCTAGGTTGAGACACGCACAGCTGGAAGTCCTTCTTGACAGACTCCAGAAGTTAAAGGCTAAGGATGAGCCAGTGGAGAGAGCAAATGAGTATAACACTGGTCACTTGCCAGCTCCCCCCATCCCCCTTCCGTTAAATCCTATGATACCTGCCCCAATGCCTGCCCCATGTCTCTTAATACCCCATTGCTCAGGACAGGGGCTGTGGGACCTACTGATAGGGGCGATCCAGTTACTAGATGGAAAGGAATTATCAAGAGTGCTCTTATTGAAGGTGAAATGCTCCCATCAGCATTTCCTGTGGTTACAGGGGCTCAGGGGGGAAGGCAGTGGGTTGTGTCAGACTGGAAAGTAATTGAAAAGGCTAAACAGACTATAACAACTTACAGGTTCCTGTCTCCACTCAATCGTTGCTGCAGCATTTATTTAAAAGTATTCAATTTTCCTTGGTGGATTAAAGATTTAAACACAGAAGAATGGAAAGGTCCCGCAGAAGTAAAATGACTGGTCGAGAGTACTTACAGGGGACTGCATCTGGTGGATCTCAGCAAGATGGGTCAAACCGTGGAAATGTTCCAGCAGGGGATACCACCCCCCACCCCCCCTTCGTCTCGGATAGCATCATAAAGTTTGCTGTTAAAAAAGACTTGAGGGCTTTGAAACAGCGGGTGATTTGTGATAGTCTGTTTGCCCAGCACGGCTTGACACCCTCTGCCACCGCCCCCCCCCCCAATTGAGTGCAGGATGCGGCCTGCCACTGGGATGCCACTGGGATGCTACCCCCCCCCCCACCCCGTTCACCAGATCAGCAGGGCCCACACTCCTCCTCCTTTCTGTTTCCTTGCAGCTTCTGCAGCAAAGTGTTTCTACTCTTAAAGTGGTAGATTCACATTTTTGTATTTTACTGATAGTTTCTTGTGAATGTAAATCCTGATAATGTTTTTAGCTTTTGATTGTAATAGATCTTAGAAGTTACTAGATAAGATGTTAAGTGCTTGTTAATTGTAATAGAATATTAAGTTTGTAGTAATTTAACAGGGTAAAATTGATAGATTAACAATTTTTTCTTTTGGGTTGACTGACTTAAAGGTTTCTTTTATTCTTTTCTACATGCCATGGCATTTCTAAAGGGCTCTATGTAATGTAACACCTTCTTGGATTTCTTTGTTTTTTCTCAGTACTGATTCAGTGGTTTTAACTTTTAGTTTATCAATTTCTAGCATTAATATAGTTAAGACTAAGAGTTTATAATAAGGATATTATAGGAATTTTTTCTTAGTTTTTTTCTTTTTAAAGATTAGGATCATGTAAAAACAAAACAAAACAAAACAGAGGTAACATCTTTATGATACTGACAAAGTTATTATGGCAAAGATTTTCATGCTAGATTAGGCATTGGTTTTCTGTGGCATAAAATGATGTCACACTTCAAAAAGATGGCTTATGATAGGCCACTGCAATTATTCAAAGGTACCATGATACTTATGCAAGTTGTATACTCAGATATTATATTTAGCACCTGCTTATGCTAATTTGACACCACTGCATTTAAAAAAAAGGGGGGAAAGAGAGAGAAGGAAAAATTTGAAAATTCTCCAGATAAATAACACAGAGAGGTTATATCATGGGGGGCACGAGGGGCAGAGAAGGGTGGAGTTCAGTCATCGATAGGTGTGAAGTCAAATATAAAAAGATGTCTCCCTAGCAACAGGTTAGAGCTTCAAGAGTTTCTGCTTGAATTCTCAACTTCATCTCTACACTTCACTACAACAGAAGAGGTCTCTTCCAGCAACAAGAAGAAAGAAGAGTACAACAACAAGAACAGGAGACCCAGCAGGACTGGATCCTGGGACCAGAGAGACATCTTTGGGACCCTCACATTGTTGGTAACTATAGGACCTCTTCCCCTTTCTCCTCTTCGCTTTACCCCTTTCTCTTCACACTCTATTTCTCATGTCCAAACAATAAAGCTTTACTGTTGATTGAAGTAAAACCCTTTGGCATGAGTTGCCTGTGTTTTGCACTTTGAGATCACACTAACAAACCACCACAAGTCCATTGTTTGGACTGTGACACCAGGGAGGTCCCAATGGACCGGAGATTAGAAAATGTGATGCCTATCTACAAAAAGAGCTGGACAGAGGATCTAGGGAACTACAGACCTGTCAGTTTGACCTCGGTGCCAGGGAAGGTCATGGAATAAATAATCCTGAGGGCCATAACACACCATTTACAGGAAAATCAGGTGATCAAGCCTTGTCAGCATGGCTTCATGAAGTGCAGGTCCTGTCTAATGAACTTCATTTCCTTCTATGACATGGTGACCCACTTGGTGGGTGATGGAAAGGCTGTGGATGTTGTTTACCTGGAATTTAGTAAAGCCTTTGTCCTGGAGTCCTGTATACCCCTAAATTCCTCTCCTTCTGTGGTTTGAATGGGAGAGGAAAAGGCGCAAAAAGACCTGTTCCCCCCCCGGCCCTGCAGGCGTGAAGGGGGGAGCAAGGAGCCCTTCCGGCACGAGGGGTGCCCTGTGCAGTGCCCGTTCTGGAATCGGGCTGGGGACTGGCTGTGGTCTTCAGGCCTAGGAAGTGGTAACTCTGCTCTTTGTCTAGGAAGAGTATAAATATTGGAGGACAATGTGACACTCATCCACAAGACAGGTCAAAAGGAGGAGCCAGAAAACTACAGACCTGTGAGCCTGACCTCAGTGCCAGGCAAGGTCATGGAACAGGTCATCTTGAGTGCCATTGCAAAGCACCTACAGGATGGCCAAGGGATCAGGCCCAGCCAGCATGGGTTTAGGAAGGGCAGGTCCTGTCTCACCAACCTGATCTCCTTCTATGATCAGGTTGCCCACCTGGTGAATGTGGGGAAGGCTGTGGACGTAGTCTACCTGGACTTCAGCAAAGTCTTTGACACTGTTTGCCACAAGAAGCTCCTAGCCAAGCTGGCAGCTCATGGTTTGGACAGATTCACTCTGTGCTGGATCAAGAACTGGTGGTGAATTGTTGGAGAAATTCTTGTTAGCAGAGCACACAAGAACTGGTAAACATGAGCAACCCGTGCTGGGAACGTCCTTGGATCCATCCTGGGAACTTAGATAGCAGGCACAGGGTGGTTTCCCCCCACATGCAGCTGTGGGGGGTGGAGTGCAGCTGCAGGTGGGCAGAGTTTAGCCAGCCCCAGAGGCTGACCCTTAGATTGTTAGGAAATATTAACATATGCACGCATTACATGTAACCTGGACCCTCTGACTCTAACCAATCTTGGTGGAGCATGCCTCTTGCTAGAATGCATATAAGTCACTGTATCACGGATTTGACCATCTAACCATATTGGTGAACAAAGAGTCATTTTCCCATAGTGCTCCACCGACTTATTTCCCAACAGTGAATGGTGCCACATCCAGTTGGCAGCCAGTCACTAGTGGTGTTCCCCAAGGATCAGTGCTGGGCCCAGCGCTGTTCAATATCTTTATTGATGACCTGAGCGAGGGGATTGAGTCCAGCATCAATAAGTTTGCAGATGACACCAAGCTAGGAGCAGGTGTTGATCTGTTGGAAGGTAGGAGAGCCCTGCAGAGGGACCTGGACAGGCTGGATAGGTGGGCAGAGGGCAATGGGATGACATTTAACAAGGCCAAGTGCAGGGTGCTGCACTTTGGCCACAACAACCCCAAGCAGCGCTACAGGCTGGGGACTGAGTGGCTGGAAAGCAGCCAGGAGGAAAGGGACCTGAGGGTACTGATACATAGTAAGCTGAAGATGAGCCAGCAGTGTGCCCAGGTGGCCAGAGAGCCAATGGCATCCTGGCCTGCATCAGGAACAGTGCGGCCAGTAGGACAAAGGAGGTTATTCTTCCCCTGTACTAAACACTGGTCAGGCCACACCTTGAGTACTGTGTCCAGTTCTGAGCCCCTCAATTCAAGAGAGATGTTGAGGTGCTGGAACATGTCCAGAGAAGGGCGACAAAGCTGGTGAAAGTCCTGGAACACAAACCCTATGAGGAGAGGCTGAGGGAGCTGGGGTTGTTTAGCCTGGAGAAGAGGAGGCTCAGGGGTGACCTCATTGCTGTCTGCAACTACCTGAAGGGAGGTTGTAGCCAGGTGCAGGGTGGCCTCTTCTCCCAGGCAACCACCAATAGAACAAGGGGACACAGTCTCAAGCTGTGCTGGGGGAAGTATAGGCTGGATGTTAGGAAGAAGTTCTTCACAGAGAGAGTGATTTGCCATTGGAATGGGCTGCCCAGGGAGGTGGTGGAGTCACCGTCCCTGGAGGTGTTCAAGAAAAGACTGGATGAGGCACTTAGTGCCATGGTCTAGCTGACTGGATAGGGCTGGGTGATAGGTTGGACTGGATGATCTTAGAGGTTGTCCTGGAGTCCTGTACCCCTAAATTCCTCTCCTGCCCGGACTTCGGGGGGAAAGGGGAAAAGCTGCCTGGTTTCCACCCCCCTCGCCTGCCCTGCAGCCGTGAAGGGGGGGAGGACTGCCCCGTGAGCTCCCGCGCTGGAGCCAGGCTGGGATTGGCCGTGCGCTTTCGTGCCTAAGGTGTGGTAACTCTGCCCTTTGTCTAGCGAAGGTTATAAATATTGGGGGTCTTCCCGCCTTTGGGGTTCCCGCTTTGGAGTTTGCCTGTGCCTGGACGTATGTGTCTGCCTGAGCTCACACACTCCCCTGTGCCCAGACTGCAGAGGCACCAAGGATTCGCTTTCCTATTGACACCTTTGTGTGCCTAACGACCCTTAGCGATCCTTAACGATTCCTGCAGCCGCTGAAAGGAAGAGGAACACAGACCGCACGAGCCAGTCTGAGTGAGTTATTTGGCTTAGCTTAATTTAGTAAGAAACCGCTATTAATTAATAGCTGAGGCCTTTTCCAACTTCTGACTTCCAATATAGTCAGATTATTGATGGTATCCTGGTAGGTTAATTCTCATGCAACTGAATCTGCTTATTAAACTAAATTAATCTTTGTATATATAGTTGTGGGGGCGGGTTTTTGGGAAAATAAAAAATATCTATTTTTGATAAATTCCCGACTCGGCCACGTATTAATTCCTGCTCTCTGCAACAGAGGTCTCTTCCAACCTGGTTGATTCTATGATTCTATGACTTCCCGCCTTGGGGTGCCCGCCTTAGAGTTCCCCCCTCCACCTGGATAGATTCTGCAGAAGGAGCTCCTGGTGCTCTGCTCCGAAGGACAGCTTCCTAACTTAAGCACCCTTTATGCAGGCTCAATAGGCCTTAATGACCCTCAGACAGCCTCTGAAAGAGAGTGAGGGGACAAGCACCTGGACCGCCCTTCTTTTCAGCCAGCCTGACTCACCTGTGAGTAACTTTGGCTCAGCCAGCTTATAGTGGGGAATGCTATCATTTAATAGCTCGGCCTTTTCCAACTTCTGACTTCAAAAATAGTCAAATTACCTGTGGTATCCTTGTAGATCTTCTCAACCTAACTGAATCTGCTAATTAAAACTAAATTAATTTCTGTATATAGTTTTAGGGGCGGGTTTTCGGGAAAATAAAACAACTCTATTTTTCTATAAAATTCCTGACTCAGCCACATTAATTCCCTGCCTCCAGAACAGCCTTTGATATGGTTCCCCATAGAATCATTATGAAAAAAATGGCTGCCTTAGGCCTAGATAAGCTGGATCAAAGACTGGCTGGATGGTCAGGCCCAGAGAGTGCTAGTGAATGGTGTTAAATCCAGTTGGCGGCTGGTCACTAGTGTGCCAGGGTTGCCTGGATCATGCAGGGACCGGAACAATGCTGAGACATCAAATATGATGCATAAGTTGAACCTTTATTGCAGCTAAAAGCAATGCTTATATGGAGAGCTAATACAACGTGTATAATTCTGATAGGTTGCACAACAGAGTATGGGCTGTCCACACACCCTAGGAGCAAATCTGACTGACCGCCCCCCCTTAGTCCCTGCACACAGCTAACTTTGCAGCTTCTCTGCCAACTTTTTCAAGGTTGTTTTCCCTGAAGCTGCACTCCTTATCTCACATCCTTTTCTGTGTCCTAATGTTACCCCTCTTGCTCTCTTATTTCAAATCCATCAGTGCTGCCCAAACCCCAACACTAGTGGTGTTCCCTAAGGCTCAGTGCTGGGGCCAGTCCTCTTTAATATTTTTATGAATGATCTTGATGAGATTGAGAGCATCCTCCATAAGTTTGCAGATGACACCAGGCTAGGTGGGAGTGTTTATCTGCTGGAGGGTAGGAAGACTCTTCAGAGGGACGTGGACAGGCTGGACTGATGGGCTAAGGCTAATTGTATGGGCTTCAACAAGGCCATGTGTTGAGTCCTGCACTTGGGCTGCAACAACCCCATACAATGCTACAGGCTTGGGGCTAAGCAGATGGAAAGATGCTTGGCAGAAAGGGACCTGGGAGTGTTGATTGACAGTTGGCCGAATATGAGCCAGCAGTGTCCCTGGGTGGCCAAGAAGGCCAATGGCATCTTGGCCTGCATTGGGAACTGTGGATGGATTTCTTGCTGACAGAGGACATGAATTGATAAACACAGAAACTCGTGCTGTGAAGAAGTGTCTTTGAGTTCATCTCGGAGGCAGGAACTAAGTTGATGGAACAACCCCCACATCCAGCTGCACGGAGGCAGGGTCTGCTGGACGCAGGAGGCTGACCCTACAAATTGTTTATATAAGTTTAACCTATCTGTACCTCACACATAGTCTTAAGACTATCTGCACCTTCCACATGCACCAATCCTAATTAAGCTAGCTGTGCACACCTCTTCTAAGTTAGCATATAATACACTGTATCACTGCAATAAAGGGAGCACGACTTTTAACCATATTGGTGTGTGTAGCGTGACTCTGGACGTGATTTTCACCAACAGGGAACAATGTGGCTAGCAGGACTAGAGAGGTGATTGTCTTGGCACTTGGCACTGGTGAGGCCACACCTTGAGTACTGTGTTCAGTTTTGGGCATTGCAATATAAGTGAGACATTGAGGTGGTGGAGCATGTCCAGATAAGGGCAATGAAGCTGGTGAATGGTCTGGAGAACAAGTCTTATGAGGACTGACTGAGGGAGCTGGGGTTGTTTAGTCTGAAGAAAAGGAGGCTGAGGGAAGACCTTATTGCTCTCTACAACTACCTGAAAGGAGGTTGTAGAGAGGCACGTGTTGGTCTCTTCTCACAAGTCACAACTGATTATGCCAAGGGAGGTTTAGGTCAGACATTAGGAAAAACTTCTCTATAGAAAGGGTTTCAAAGACTGGGAAAGGCTTGTGGAAACTATGTTGCCATAGAACATTGGCTTAAACAGACTGCTTCTCTGCTCCCCTTTCTTTGTATTCAAGCAACCATGACAGTCTGCTCCTGAAACAGGACGTTACAGCTTAGACATTACTTGGGTGCCTACATCTGTGTCAACTCAAGGCACTTACACAACTGAGCCTGCACAAACAAATGTAGGAGTGCTCACTGTTTTGCAATCGTGATAATGCTATGCACAGGCACCCCAAGAAAGATTCAGCTAAACTGGGGTCCCAATGCACCTGACACCATCACATGAGCAGTGAGCGATCTGCCCTGCTATGGGACTATCCTTACCAACTACCCCTAAATGGGGAATGAAGGGGAATTCAGGAATAAAAGGCAGCACTACAAACTGTTGGTATACACCCACAACCAAGAAGACATCAAGCATGCTGGACATCACTGGAAGTGGTGGTTCTTTTCTCCTCTTGCCTCTGAACTTACCTCACTCTTCATTCTTCTCTCTCACTCTCTCTCTGGCATGTACTAGGTAATCACCTTGCCTGCTTCAACAAACACTGTATGATCAAAGTGATCTGCACAAACTTGCAATTAATCATTTGACAATCATTCTAGCCATTTTGGTGTCAGTTTGCCTCTCTTCACTCCTTAGGTATCACTGTGGTGGAGGGGCAGCAGCCCCAAAACTGAGGCTTCACTGTGCCTCTACATGCCCAGACATGTTTTCCTGCCAGGACCCACGAGGCAGCAAACACGTTGTGTAACACACACACGCCCAGCCCATGTACCCCTGGGGTCTGCCCAGGTAATCCCCTATTGGGAGGGTCCAGGCATGTCTCTATTGCCTATTGGGGCAAGGTTTGGCTTACGGCCAGCCTGATTGGTCATTTTAGATGTCCAACAAGCCACGAATCTCGACCCAGAGCCTATAAAGAGGGGTGCACAGCAGCACCACGTGTTCAGTCTGCTCAGACGGTCCAGACTGTTTACCAGTTCAGAAGCTTAGAGCATCTAGACTCAGCTCTGATCCACAGCAGCACCTTGCTGCACTGACCTGCTTGCATTGGCCTAGACAAAGGATCAGGCCTCACTCACCTGCAAGCATTACCGAGGCCCAGACCTCATGCATTGATCTCAAGGCGCAGTCACGCTATATGCGAGCCCTCTGAAAAGCAGAGCACATTCATGCCTGCACTTCATACATATATGGGGAGCCGAGAACCCCCTGCCTAAAGCCTAGAGCTATCTTGATTCATCTACGGAGTTAAATCTCCCTGCAGCACAGCATAGACCCTGCTTGCCCGGCATAAATACTGCTTGCCAGTTAATCCTGTAACTCTGGAAAGACCCAGAGCCAGCAGACCCCTTTCCAGATGATCTGCAAACCTGCAAACGCAGCCTGCTAGCTGCCCGACCGTGTCAGAAGAAACACGGACAAATCCTTCTCCTGCATCGGGAAATTCCTGCCAGCTGATCATCCCTGGACACAGCATCCAGAAAAGGCAGCATCGAGGCAGAGACTACTTCACCCCAGGAGAGAAGGTTAGAGAAAAGTCTATTTAACCCAGAGACTGGGAAACTTTATCATCCCTTGCAAGCCGGGACAGACTCCAGCTTCAAGACCCCAAACACTGGGCACACGCTGAGACAGATTCCCGGGAGGGTGATTAATAATTAATACTCAAGAGCATCACACCTAAGTAAGCTTTGATTCCTTTGTAATATAAGTTATCTCTATCTAAAGAGCACACACAGTTACAGCCCTTACTGGGCAGGCACTAGAGTTGTTAAGAGGCATTAAGCCTAAGAAATATTTCTCTCTGTCAATAATTGTTAATAATTTGATATTCCCATTTAATAATCAATCCCTGTAAATATATCCCAAAGCTATTTTCATAAACTTGCATAAGAACCTTGATTTCATAGTGGTTGGGGGTGGTATAAATTTGTAAATATTGATTTTAATAAATAATTTTATAAAAAATCAAAACCGCCTCAAATTAATTTCTCACCTCCCCCTAACAGGAGAGGAATAGAGAAATCCCCTCCACGACAATCACTAAAGAGGCTCCTGTGTGTATTTGGTTTGATTGAGCTGGAGCTAATTCTCCCCAGAGCATCTTTATAGTACTGTATTTTGCAGTGATATAGCTGGGTGTTGATAACGCTGTTTTGGCTACTGCTGAGCCAAGCACCAAGGTTGTGCTTTTCCAACATTTCCCCCCACAGCAGTAGGCTGAGGGGTGGGCAAGATCTTGGGAAGGGACAGAGTCAGGCCAGCTGACCCAAACTGACCAAAGGGGTATTCCATACCATATGACGTCAGCTCAGATATAAAAGCTAAGTGAAAGAAGGAAGTGTGGGGATGTTCGTTGATGCCATCTGTCCTCCAGAGCAACCGCTACACATATTGAAGCCCTGCTTCCCACAAAGTGACCGAACATCATCTGCTGATGGGAAGTAGAGAAGAGAATAATATCTTTGTTCTTGCTTCCATGTGTGATCTTTGCTTTGGCTTTTCATCCTATTAAATTGCTTCTATCTTGACTCACAGGCCTTGGTTATATTTTGCCTCTCTCCTGTCCATCTAAGAAGGGGAGTGACAGAGCAGCTTTGGTAGGCAACTCGCCCCCAGCCAGGGCCAAACAACCACACTGTGAAACCTTCCTCTGAAGTTGGGTTGCAACAAGACTGCCCAGGGAAGTGGTTGAATCACCATCTCTTGATGTATTTAAAAGCCATTATCTAAAAGTCATTAACACACCAAACAGCCATTTGCTGCAGAGATCAGCTTCAGTGAAGGTAAGGCTGTGCTGGGCAAGGAATCCGAAGCCCAAAGAGCTGTTGAAAAGCTCTTTTTAGGACTTTTTGAAGTCAGGAAAAGCAGCTTGAGTGTGCCAGGGGCTGGCAGCTTGTGGCCAGGCTGCTGAGCTAGACTGGGCAGCACTAGCACCTCCGGATAAATCTAAATGAGGCATTAACACACCAAACGGCCATTTGCTGCAGAGATCAAGACCACTGACTTGCATGACTCTCTCTCCCCCTTCTCCCCTCTCTCCCTCTGTTTTGCCCAACCTTATCCTTTAATAAATAGTTTCGTGGTGATATATGGTCTTGTTTGCACCTTAATTTCAAAACACAGAAATCCATAAGAACAGGTCTTGCTCCTCTGGACAGAGATACTGTTAATCTCTGCTTCTCTGGACCTTGGCACCCTCCTGCATATTCAAACTGGTCCTGTAAAGTATTGCCAGCCAGAACCACCAGCAAACAGTGCCACAATCCTGTGCACCCCTGCTGTGTTAGCAGTGGTGGCAGATGCGGCAGTTACAGCCTTGGTGTTAAAACACAAACAACAAGACGAGCCACGAAGGTACTCTCGCGGTAACGGACACCCTCTATGGTCAATATGACAGTGGTATTCATGCATGGTCCTAACCTGGTATGCCTGCCAGTGGCACTGACCCCATAGTGGGTCCCTCTCCATTTCAGCCACCTGTTTCTCCTTCTCCACTCGAACTTCCTCCTTTTCATCTGAGACTTAATGAGGGGCAGTTCCCATGTGCCGAAAGATGAGCTGTCGGGGAAGGCGACCAGCCTGGATGAGCAAACAGCTCCTGAAGGAATTAGGGGGAAAAAAGAGGGTGTATCGCCTTTGGAAGGAGGGGAAGGCTTCTCCTGACATGTTTAAGGATGTAGCCAGATTATGTAGGAGAAAAATTAGAGAGGCTAAGGCCCAGTTATAACTTAGGCTGCCACCTCTGTGAAAGATAATAAAAAGCACTTTTATGAATTTATCAATGCTAAAAAGAAGGGCAAGAAGAGCCTCCACTCCTTACTGGACCAGGAGGGGAACACCATAACTGACGATGTGGAAAAGGCTGAGGTCCTGAATACCTTCTTTGCCTCAATTTTCAACAGTGAGGAGGGAGGAGTTCAAGGCAAGTGGCCTCTTGAACTGGGGGATGGGGTCGGGGAGCGGTGTGTTGCCCTGGAAATTCATGAGGAATTAGTTCAGGACCTGCTGAGCCACTTGGACACCCACAAGTCCATGGGATCAGATGGGATCCATCCTAGGGTGCTAAGAGAGCTGGCAGACGAACTGGCCAAGCAGCTCTCCATCATTTTCCAGCAGTCCTGGCTCACCGGAGAGGTCCCAGGAGACTGGAAACTGGCCCACGTGATCCCCATCCACAAGAAGGGTCGGATGGAGGAACCGGGAACTACAGACCCGTCAGCCTGACCACAGTTCCAGGGAAACTGATGGAGCAGGTTATCTTCACAGTATCATCAGGGTTGGAAGAGACCTCACAGATCATCAAGTCCAACCCTTTACCACAGAGCTCAAGGCTAGACCATGGCACCAAGTGCCATGTCCAACCTTGCCTTGAACAGCCCCAGGGACGGTGACTCCACCACCTCCCCGGGCAGCCCATTCCAGTAGCCAATTACTCTCTCAGTGAAGAACTTTCTCCTCACCTCGAGCCTAAATTTCCCCTGGCGCAGCCTGAGGCTGTGTCCTCTTATTCTGGCGCGGGCCACCTGAGAGAAGAGAGCAACCTCTTCCTGGCCACAACCACCCTTCAGGTAGTTGTAGACAGCAATAAGGTCACCCCTGAGCCTCCTCTTCTCCAGGCTAAACAATCCCAGCTCCCCCCCTCATGGGGGCAATAACTGCACACCTGAGGGATGGCAAAGGGCTCAGGTCCAGCCAACATGGATTTAGGAAGGGCAGATCCTGCCTCTCCAACCTGATCTCCTTCTATGATCAGGTGACCCCCTTGGTGGATGTGGGGAGGCCTGTGGATGTGGCCTATCTGGACTTCAGCAAGGCTTTTGACACTGTCCCCCACAGCAAACTGCTGGCTAAGCTGTCAGCCCATGGCTTGGATGACAACACTCTGTGCTGGGTTAGGAACTGGCTGGAGGGCCAGACCCAGAGAGTGGTGGTGAATGGTGCCACATCCAGCTGGCGGCCAGTCACTAGTGGTGTCCCTCAGGGATCTGTGCTGGGCCCCATCCTCTTTAACATCTTCATAGATGATCTGGATGAGGGCATCGAGTCAGTCATCAGCAAGTTTGCAGATGACACCAAGCTGGGGGCAGATGTGACTGAGTTGGAGGGCAGAAGGGCTCTGCAGCGGGACCTTGACCTCCTGGACAGATGGGCAGAGTCCAATGGGATGGCATTCAATAGCTCCAAGTGCCGGGTGCTGCACTTTGGCCACAACAACCCCATGCAGAGGTGCTGATTGATACCTGCCTGAACATGAGCCAGCAGTGTGCCCAGGTGGCCAAGAGGGCCAATGGCATCCTGGCCTGCATCAAGAATGGTGTGGTCAGCAGGAGCAGGGAGGTCATTCTGCCCCTGTACTCTGCACTGGTTAGACCACGCCTTGAGTACTGTGTTCAGTTCTGGACCCCTCAGTTTAGGAGGGACATTGAGATGCTTGAGCATGACCAGATAAGGGCACCGAGGCTGGTGAGAGGCCTTGAGCACAAGCCCTACGAGGAGAGGCTGAGGGACCTGGGATTGTTTAGCCTGGAGAGGAGGAGGCTCAGGGGAAACCTTGTTGCTGCCTACAACTACCTGAAGGGTGGTTGTAGCTAGGAGGAGGTTGCTCTCTTCTCTCTGGTGGCCAGCACCAGAATAAGAGGACACAGCCTCAAGCTACGTCGGGGGAAATTTAGGCTTGAGGTGAGGAGAACGTTCTTCACTGAGAGAGTCATTGGCTACTGGAATGGGCTGCCCAGGGAGGTGGTGGAGTCGTCGTCCCTGGGGCTGTTCAAGGCAGGATTGGACGTGGCACTTGGTGCCATGGTCTAGCCTTGAGCTCTGTGGTAAAGGGTTGGACTTGGTGATCTATGAGGTCTCTTCCAACCTTGGTGATACTGTGATACTGTGAAAGATACCTAAGCTTGAGAAGCAGGATGGGAAAATTGTTTAGGTTGAGATGTTTGTGTCTAAATTAGGGAAGCAGAATGATGCTTTCCCTTTTTTTTTCTGAATGGCTTTGTATTTCAGCCATCAGAGTTAAATGTACTCCTAAAAGACCAGTTCAATATGGACTGTACCACTTACAGGAGGCGCTATGGAACCTAGTGCCTGACCAGTGTTGAAAGCACTGAACCGGTGGCAAGATAGGTCCACTTCTTATACCTCTGATTCTGCAGCCAGAACAACAGAGCTGTTTAGTAATAACGCCAGAGGTGGTGCATGACCTGGCACACAAAAAAGACATACAGGAATACAGAGCTCTTGAAGGTACCAGAGCTCAGGTTATTTTGATCCTCCTGAATTATGTAGGGATGGAATCTATAACCATAGCAGGTGCTAATGTTGAGTCTTGAAAGTTGACTATGTTGCAGGCTTGAAACAAGCCTACCTATTACAGCTTGGTGGATTGAAGAGATGGAACCCATCTGTGACTGAGGGATGTTCACTCCTGCAGCTGAGAAGCTGAATAAAGCCACACCCTATCTATTGCACCAGGGGTGGAAGGAGTCAGTGACTGCTTCTACCTTGAATACCTCCTGGGGGGTGGAAACACACACTACTCGGACTGGTTATGAACTAGTCCAGATTGCACCGGAGCTAGTCCAAGAGACTCTGCAGCCAGCAGTGGTATCTGTGTATTTGTCATTTAGTGGTAGGATACCCACCTATTATGTGGGAAAGCCCAGGTTCGATTCCTGGCTGCTGCACAAACTGCAAAGTTATCCAATCTCACCATGAATGAGAATGGACAGGAACTGATCCGTGATGTCTATTGTTTGATATTGATTGTTACTTTCCTACTTAGCATAATGCAGATCTAGATAGGATTCCTCTTGTCTGATGCAGAACCCATTAGGAAAACTGTATGGTTTTCTCCCTTCTTTTGGTGATTTCTGCTAATGTTCTCGGTCATGCTCATTGGGTAATGTAAAAAACCCATCATATATAGTGAAATCCAATGTATTCCACAAAATATTTTAACTGAAAGAGTTCAGAATATGCATAAGTTCTTTTGAGTTCCTCTTCCAGATAACTGTGGCATCCATTGAAAACTTATGAACTCACCGTACATGAATATGAACCATATAAGCCCTGCAAAATCCTGTTCTGTCTCATCTGATGAATAGAAGAACTGTTTCCTGATTCTGAATGGATGACAGTTCCGAAGAGTGCCAGGAAAAAGAATAATTTGCCCACCCGGGGATACCATTATTCTGTCATAGTGCTTTTTAAGAGTGTAACAGACTGTTTTACTCTTTTTCTAAGGAAAAAAGGCAGTAAAATAATAACACTCCTGCTTAATCGGAGAAGAAAATACAGAAAGGTTGTATTTAAAATATGCATGAAAAGATACAGCATACATGAATCCTTAACACCTAATACAGATACAGGATACATGAAAATTCCCCCAAAACCTTCCCCCCAGACAAACCAGAAACCACCAAAACCCCAATGCTCGTTTTCTCCCATCTGACCTTGTCTCCCATTAGGCCCAAGCAGACCAGATTCACTGCAGCCCGTGGCTTTGAAGGCCATGGCCTACCCAAGGAGGGTACTTTTGAGGACCATTTTGCTGCTGTTGAGGCATTTGAGAGGTTTGCTCAACTAATGAAACAAAGGCAAGAGGATCCAGGAGAGGGTACATCTGCTGGTGTGAAGGCTGGTACTCCTGTGGGTAAAAGGAGTGAAAAGGCTACTGCTAAGAGGAAATACACTCAGCAAAGAGATGATAGTGATAATGAAGAGAAAGCCCCATTACCAAGGAAGAAGGTCAGGCATATTAGGCAAGATTATGCTCGAAAAGAACAAGAACTGTTGATGAGTTGGTTAAACAGATGTTGGAATGGAGGTATGGAAACCGTAGAAATAAATCTCCGATCAGTGAGGCAGCTGAGAGCTTTTTCAAGAGATAATGACATTGATAATGACATCTCAGGGGCAATTCTAACCTCTGGTCACGCGTATTGATGGCTGCGGTACTAAGGTACCCCAACAGGGGTGATTTGCCCTGGAGACCTTCGTGCTGCAATATGGTTGAACAGGGGATTCAGTGTTTGCGAGAGATGGCCATAAGGGAACTAATCTATGGAGATTATGCAACAGAGAACCCTGATGAGGTACCTGTGAGCAAAGCTCTCCTGAATAAGCTTTTCCACAGAATCACAGAATTGACCAGGTTGACCTTTGAGGTGGCCCCACCACCTCCTTGGGCAGCCCATTCCAATGGCCAATCACTCTCTTCCTAACATCCAGCCTAAACCTACCTTGGTGCAGCTTGAGACTATGTCTTCTTGTTCTGTCACTGGATGCCTGAGAGAAGAGACCAACCCCTGCCTGGCTACAAGCTCTTTTCAGGTAGTTGTAGAGAGCAATAAGGTCTCCCCTGAGCCTCCTCTTCTCCAGGCTGAACAACCCCAGCTCCCTCAGCCTTTCCTCATAAGGCTGTGCTCCAGCCCCCTCACCAGCCTTGCTCCCTCCATTATACTCTTACATTGGAAGGTTGTAGCCAGGTGGTGCTTGGTCTCTTCTCCCAGGCAACCATCAACAGAACAAGGGGACACAGTCTCAAGTTGTGCCGGAGGAGGTATAGGCTGGATGTTAGGAGGAAGTTCTTGCCTGAGAGAGTGATTGGCATTGGAATGGGCTGCCCAGAGAGGTGGTGGAGTTGCTATACCTGGAGGTGTTCCAGAAAAGCCTGGATGAGGCACTTAGTGCCATGGTCTAGTTGACTGGATAGGGCTGGGGGATAGGTTGGACTGGATGATCTTGGAGGTTGATTCTATGATTCTATGATCTTATCCTAAAGTGTGGAATTTAGGAAGAAAGGGACAGTCTTTTTTCGGTGATGCCTAGTGACAGAAGAGTGAATGGGTACAATCTTGAACATAAAAAGTTCTAGCTAAACTTGAGGAAGAACTTAATCTTTTTGACAGTGACAGAGCACTGGAACAGGCTGCCCTGATAGGTGGTGGAGTCTCCATCTCTGGAGGCATTCAAAACTCACTTAGATGCCATCTTGTCCTACCTGCCCTAAGTGAACCTGCTGTGGCAGGAGGCTTGGACTAGATTATCTCCAGAGGTACTTTCCAACCCCATATTATTCTGTGATTCTGTACACTATAGTGCTAGAGTAGGTATCCATACTGCAGCCTGTGTAGGACCCATGATGGAATAGTTAGATATTTCCTGAAGGAATCATGGCACACAGAGAACCCATTCTGGTGCAGTTTTTCTGACAGGATTGTTTCCCCTGGAAGCATCCATGCTAGAACAGATTTTCCTGAGAGGAACTGTTACCTTTAGAGAACTCACACCAGATCTATGTCTTGGCAGGGCAGAAATCTGCCAGACTGGTTTTGGCTACTGCTCTCCTCCTCCTGTGTCAGGGTCCAGGAACTGAGTAAAGGGGCAGTCAAACAATGGAGGGTTTGGCCCCAGCAAAGCTGTGCCACAAAGGCCAGGTGCAGTCAACACCACATATCAGGTGTCTTATGCAGCCCCTCAATGTCGCCGGTGTAGTCACACAAGGCACGGAGCTTTGAATTCACTGGCTAAAACAATGATGCTAGTGCCTATTGGCCATTTTCATTTTCAAAATAATGTATTTAATGGGGAGTGTGTATAGGGTTAACACTCCAGGGGGGCGTAACCCTGAAACTGACCCTAGGGGTCTTGGCCCCTCCCCAGGGGTGGGCCACACTCCAGGTGATGGTTAGCCCACTCCCCCCACTTCCTGTCCTATAAAAAGACAGAGGGGCTTCCTTGCTCACTTTTTCTTTTCTTCGCTCCCTCTCGACACACACACACACACATACACTGCATACCAGCACGCCACGTGGCAGCCACGAGGCAGAGACACCATCATATTGCTCAGGTTGTATCCATCCCTTTTTGTATTTTGCTGTTTTCCCTTCCCTATCCTTTGTAAACTTCCCTACCTCCAATACCTTTTCTAAGTTATTGTTAAACTTTTCCTTTTTTTAACTTCCAAATCGAGTGAGATTGATTTATTTGGGTGTGCTTACCTCTCTCTCTATATATATCTAATTCCCTATCTCTGGGAAAGGAGGGGGAAGAGGGGAGGGCACTCTAAAAATTCTGTGAATTGTCATTGGGTCTATTAAATTTATTAGAGTCTCTGGGAACTTGCAAGTGAACCCAAGACAATTTATTTGGCATCTCAACATGGGGCTAGGTAGAAAGAATTCTTTCAGAGAAGATATGGAAGTTAAAAAATGGATATTCTGAGAGTCTTAATCATTCAAGCTTTTAGATGGCTGGTTTGGTCCTGGGTGTTGAAGTTTATAAGTTACCATGTCTTCTGGATAGTCATTGATATGGTCCGGCAATATTCTAAGCATTTGCCTGTCCGAGTCTATGCCTATTTCCTGAATTCTGTTAGTAATCTAACTGTGTTTAGAAATGTTTCTGGAACATGGAATCAATCTGAGTATATGTGTTGGGACACAGAAGCTCCAGATATTTTGGGGGAGAAATGGCACTGGATAACTGTTATTTCACTGTGTGTAAATGTGGTTTTGGGAATTTACATTGTAGCTCTGAACTGGAACACATGGAGAGCTGGTGTGGACGCGGCCATTAGGACCCTTAGGGGGACGGGTGGCTCTCACTGCCCTGGCTGCAGCTGCGGGGGGTGGGAGACAGGTCAGACCGGTCCGATGAGCACAGGCACCGCCCCTAGCACGGTCCTGCCCAGAGCAGCCCCCCGGACCCTGCCCCCACAGCCCAGCCCCATCCATCTTGCCCCCATCACCACGCGGCAAGTTAGAACACACACGAACCCTCCCACAGACACAGATCCAGGGCAAGGGACCTCTTTGGGAACCAGCACCCCCCAGCAACAGCAATCAGCTGGAAATGGATCTGATAATGGAGTTATCTTTATCAGCTCCACGCCCAGAAAGGAAATCAGGCACACAAGGCAGGAATATGCAAGGGCAAACGGACAGTCTCTTTTAGCCTGGCTTTTGAAATGTTGGGATGCAGGAGCAGAAACCGTGGACCTAGATCAGAGGGAGGCAAAGCAGCTGGGATCCTTGTCGAGGGATGGGGGTGTAGATAAAGAGCTGGGGAGGCTCAATGGTACCCACTCACTTTGGGCCAAGCTTCTCATAGCTGTGAGATACCGATATCCCACCAAGGATGACATGATTTTCCATCCCCTTAAATGGACAGATATGGAACAGGGTATCTCATACCTGAGGCAAATGACTGTACAGGAGATAATCTATGGAGCTGGCCAGATGCCCTCGGACCCTGATGATGTCCGCATGAAGCCAGCCCTCTTAAAGAAACTGACCCAGTGTGCCCCTTCCACATATGCCCCTACACTGGGAGCACTGCTGCTGGGCAGAGACCCCAACAACCTTCCCACAATCAGGGAGTTTGTGAATGACCTGAGACAGTTTGAAGACAGTTTGTCGAGGAAAACCTTAATTGCCACTGTAGAGACCCTCACCCAAGAGGTGAACAAGCTGAAAGCCTCTTTCTCTGAACTGCAGAAGGCAGAGGACGACTGCTCTTCACCTTCAGAATGGGTGCAAGTCTCAGCTGTCAGGAACACACTCTGCCGTACTCCCCTCCTCCCCGCAGGAGACCAGCCCAGAGCAGACAGGGTACACACAGGGGTTCACTTTGGAGAACACTGTGTGAACATGGGGAAAACATGGACAGATGGCATGGCCAGCCCACCTCAGCTCTATGGGCCAGAGTAAGGGAACTGCAGGGGACAAACACAGGGAATAACTCCTCCAGAAGAGGGGTTGCCCCAGTGTCCCGCAGGCAGCCCTCTCTCCCAAGGGGTGGTGAAGCCAGTAACTCAGGTCCATGTGCCTCATGCGGTCACACTGCTGAGCATTAGAGGTGCCCTGTCTCCAGCCAGGCGGAGGCCAGGGATAACAGAGTATATTGGGACGTGTTTGTGAAATGGCCTGGCACTTCTGAAGCCGAGAAGTACAGAGCGTTGGTAGACACTGGTGCCCAATGCACTCTGATCCCCTCCAGCCACAGGGGGACAGAAACTATTACAATTTCAGGAGTCACAGGGGGGTCTCAGGAGTTGACTGTGCTGCAGGCTGAGATAAGCCTCACCGGGAATGTGTGGGAGAAGCACACCATAGTAACTGGCCCTGATGCACCTTGCATCCTGGGGATCGACTTTCTCCGGGAAGGGTACTTTAAAGATCTGAAGGGGAACAAGTGGGCATTTGGCATAGCAGCTGTAGAAACTGCAGACAAAGAGCAGCTGTCTATCATGCCAGGCCTGTCAGATGACCCTTCCGTGGTTGGTACCCACAAGGTGGAAGATGTTAAGTTACCCATTGCTTCTCGTGTAGTTCATCACAGGCAATACCGCACCAACAGAGACTCCCTGATACCCATACAGCAGCTGATTCGTCGCCTGGAGCAGCAGCTTGTCATCAGCAAGAGCCACTCACCCTTCAACAGCCCGATATGGCCAGTGTGGAAGGAGAATGGGGAATGGAGACTGACTGTGGACTTCAGAGGCCTGAACGAAGTGACTCCTCCAATCAGCGCAGCCATGCCTGATATGTTGGAGCTGCAGTATGAACTGGAAACGAAGGAGGCCAAATGGTATGCCACAATCGACATTGCTAATGCTTTCTTCTCCATCCCCATTGCAGAAGAATGTAGGCCACAGTTTGCCTTCACCTGGAGAGGAGTCCAGTACCACTGGAACAGACTGCCTCAAGGGTGGAAGCACAGCCCTACAATCTGCCATAGCATCATCCAGACTGCACTGGAGAAGGGTGGAGCTCCGGAACATCTGCAGTACATCGATGACATCATTGTATGGGGTGAGACAGCAGAGGAGGTCTTCGAGAAGGGTGAGAAGATCATTAATATCCTGTTGGATGCTGGTTTTGCCATTAAGAGAAGCAAAGTGAAAGGGCCTGCCAGAGAGATCCAGTTCCTGGGAGTTCGATGGCAGGATGGCCGACGCCACATCCCTATGGATGTGGTGAATAAAGTGGCCACTATGGTGGAACCCACTAACCGGAAGGAGACACAATCCTTCCTGGGGTTTGTGGGCTTTTGGAAGATGCACATTCCCGGGTACAGTCAAATTGTGAAACCCCTCTTTGACGTTACAAGAAAGAGGAATAACTTTGGGTGGGGACCTGAGCAGCAGGTGGCATTTGACCAGATCAAACGAGAGGTGGTCCATGCCATGGCCTTGGGACCAGTTCGAACCGGCCCAGAGATTAAGAACATTCTCTATACAGCAGCTGGTGAGAATGGTCCTAGCTGGAGCCTATGGCAGAAAGCTCCTGATGAGACAAGAGGCCGCCCACTCGGGTTCTGGAGCAAGGCGTACAAAGGCTCAGAGACCAATTATACCCCCACAGAGAAAGAAATCCTAGCTGCCTATGAGGGAGTTAGAGCTGCCTCTGAGGTGATTGGGACGGAGTCACCACTCCTTTTAGCTCCAAGGCTTCCAGTCCTGACTTGGATGTTTAAAGGGAAGGGTTCAACTCTGCACCATGCCACAGATGCCACTTGGAGTAAGTGGATGGCTCTGATAACTCAGAGGGCTAGGATGGGGACTCTCGAGCACCCAGGCATTGTAGAGGTCATCACCAACTGGCCAGAGGGCACTGACTTTGGAAAGCCAGCAGAAGAGAAGGCAGTGACCCGTGCTGAGGAAGATCCCCCATACAGTGACCTCCCTGAGGAGGAAAAGGCATATGCTCTCTTCACAGATGGATCCTGCCGCCTGGTAGGCAGCAAGCGAAGATGGAAGGCTGCCGTCTGGAACCCCACACGCAGGGTTGCAGAGGCAAGGGACGGAGAAGGTGAATCCAGCCAGTATGCTGAGGTGAAAGCCATCCAGCTGGCCCTGGACATTGCCGAACGAGAGCAGTGGCCAATGCTATACATCTACACCGACTCATGGGTGGTAGCAAATGCCTTATGGGGGTGGCTGAAGGAGTGGAAGAGAAATGATTGGCAAAGAAAAGGGAAGCCTATTTGGGCTGCTGATCTCTGGCAAGACATTTCTGCAGGCCTGGACAAACTACCAGTTAAAATCCGACACATCAGTGCCCACATCCCAAAGAGCAGAGCTACTGAAGAGCAGCAGCATAACCACCAAGCTGACTTGGCTGCCCAGATCTGCCAGATTGACCTGGACTGGAATCACAAAGGTGAACTGTTCTTAGCTCGGTGGGCACATGACTCTTCTGGCCACCAAGGAAGAGATGCCACATACCAATGGGCCTGAGACAGATCCGTGGACATATCCATGGAGGCCATAACTCAGGTTATCCATGAATGTGACATCTGTGCCACCATAAAGCAAGCTAAGCGCATGAAGCCATTGTGGTACAGGGGACGGTGGTCAAAGTACAGGTATGGGGAGGCCTGGCAGATCGATTACATCACTCTGCCTCGGTCTCGCAGTGGCAAGCAGTATGTGTTAACCATGGTGGAGGGAAGCACGGCGTGGCTGGAAACCTACCCAGTACCTCATGCTACTGCCCGTAACACCATTCTGGGTCTGCAGAGCCACATCCTGTGGAGACCTGGTACCCCAGAGAGAACTGAGTCAGACAACAGGACCCATTTCAAGAACCACCTTGTAAGCAACTGGGCAAAAGAGCATGGGATAGAATGGGTTTACCACATCCCATACTACCCACAAGCTGCAGGAAAGATTGAGCGTCACAATGGCCTGCTGAAAACCACCCTGAAGGCTATGGGAGGTGGAACTCTCAGAAACTGGGAGAAGCACCTTGCAGAAGCCGCTTGGCTGGTGAATAGCAGGGGATCAGTTAACAGAGCTGGTCCTGCTCAGTCTGCCCTACTGCCCATAGTTGAGGGAGATGGAGTTCCTGTAGTCTGTGAAAGGAATCTACTGGGAAAGACTGTGTGGGTTGCTCCTGCCTCTGGTGGGGGGAAACCTATCAAAGGGGTGGTATCTGCAGAGGGTCCTGGTCACACATACTGGGTAATGCTGGAAACTGGTGTTATCGAGTGTGTCCCTCAGAGAAATCTGTCTTTAGCTGAAAAGGTTTGAAATCTCAGAGTTGATTCCAAGTGTTCCAGATATTTCAGGTTATCTTGTATTATAGTTGTATCATAGTTGTATCCAGCCAGGATGCCTAGGGTGGAGCAGTCCCCACCAACTCTGGTTACTAGCTCTGCAAAAAACAAGAAAAAGAGAAGAGTCTTGGTCGTTGGGGACTCAGTTTTGAGGGGGACGGAGGGACCCATCTGTCGTCCCAACCCGTCTCACAGGGAGGTCTGCTCCCTTCCTGGTGCCCGGGTTAGGGACATCGCCAGGAGACTCCCAAACATAATCCGGCCCTCTGATTATTACCCCTTACTGGTAATACAGGCTGGCAGGGATGAAATCGAGAAGAAGGGAACCAGGGCAATTAAAAAGGAATTCAAGGCCCTGGGGAAACTGATAGATGGGTCAGGAGCACAAGTGGCGTTCTGCTCAGTCCCCCCTGTGGCAAGAGAGTTCACAGAGAGGAACAGCAGAACCTATGACATCAACAGCTGGCTCAAGGGATGGTGTGAGAGGAGGCACTTTGGCTTCTTCGACCTTGGGGGAACTTTTACTGAGCCAGACCTGCTTGATCATGATGGGGTTCAGTTATCTAAGAGGGGCAGGGGAGTCCTGGCAATGGAGTTGGCAGGGCTCATTAGGCAGGCTTTAAACTAGATATGAAGGGGGTGGGTGAGGCAATTACTCTCTCTGACAAGGAGAGAGTGGGAAGGAAACTAGGGACAATTGGGGAATCGAGAGCCCAGCTGAAGTGCATTTACACCAATGCACGCAGCTTGGGTAACAAGCAGGAGGAACTAGAAGTCCTGGTCCACCAGGGTGACTATGATATAGTTGACATTTCAGAAACTTGGTGGGATGACAGGCATGACTGGAGTGCTATACTGGGGGGATATAACCTCTTCAGGAGAGATAGGCAAGGGAGAAGAGGAGGGGTGGCCCTGTATATTAGGGAGTCACTCGTTGCCACTGAGCTCGAGGTGAGGGACGAAGGGGTTGAGAGCTTGTGGGTTAAAATCAGAGGGAGGACTAATAAATCTGACATCCTGGTTGGAGTCTGTTATAGACCACCCAACCAGGATGAGGAAACAGATGAGATATTTTGCAAACAGTTGGAGGCTGTCTCAAGATCTTCAGATCTTGTCCTTGTGGGTGACTTTAACCTGCCAGACATCTGCTGGGAACTTAATTCAGCAGAGAGGAGGCAGTTCAGGAGATTTCTTGAGTGCATGGAGGACAGCTTCATGACCCAGCTGCCCTCCAACAGAGAAGGGCTGGTAGGAGATGTGACAGTGGGAGGCTGCCTGGGGTGTAGTGATCACGAGATAGTGGAGTTTTCGATATGCAGGGAGGTAGGGAGGCATTACAACAAAACCCACACCTTGGACTTTTGGAGGGCAAACTTTAATTTGCTTAAGAAACTTATTTCCAAAGTCCCCTGGGCAGCAGTCCTTAAAAACAAGGGGGTCCAGGATGGTTGGACCTACTTTAAACAGGAGCTTTTGAAGGCACAGGAACTGGCAGTTCCCATGTGCCGAAAGATGAGCCAGCGGGGAAGGCGACCAGCCTGGATGAGTAAATAGCTCCTGAAGGAATTGGGGGAAAAAAAAAAGGGTGTATCACCTCTGGAAGGAGGGGAAGGCTTCTCCTGATGTGTTTAAGGAGGTAGCCAGATAATGCAGGAGAAAAACTAGAGAGGCTAAGGCCCAGCTAGAACTTAGGCTGGCCACTTCCATGAAAGATAACAAAAAGGACTTTTATAAATTTATCAATGCTAAAAAGAAGGGCAAGAAGAGCCTCCACTCCTTACTGGACCAGGAGGGGAATACTATAACTGATGACGAAGAAAAGGCTGAGGTCCTGAATGCCTTCTTCACCTCAGTTTTCAACAGCAAGGAGGGAGGAGGAGGCAAGTGGCCTCTTGAACTGGGGGATGGGATCAGGGAGCGGTGTGTTCCCCTGGAAATTCATGAAGAATTAATTCAGGACCTGCTGAGCCATCTGGACACACAGAAGTCCATGGGACCAGATGGGATGCATCCCAGGGTGCTGAGAGAGCTGGTAGATGAGCTGGCCAAGCCGCTCTCCATCATTTTCCAGCAGTCCTGGCTCACCGGAGAGGTCCCAGGAGACTGGAAACTGCCAACGTGGTCCCCATCCACAAGAAGGGTCGGATGGAGGAACCTGGGAACTATAGACCAGTCAGCCTGACCTCAGTGCCAGGGAAACTGATGGAGCAGGTTATCTTGGGGGTGATAAGAGCGCACCTGAGGGATGGCAAAGAGCTCAGGTCCAGCCAGCATGGGTTTAGGAAGGGCAGATCCTGCCTCTCCAACCTGATCTCCTTCTATGATCAGGTGACCCGCTTGGTAGATGTGGGGAGGCCTGTGGATGTGATCTATCTGGACTTCAGCAAGGCCTTTGACACTGTCCCCCACAGCAAACTGCTGGCTAAGCTGTCAGCCCACGGCTTGGATGGCAACACTCTGTGCTGGGTTAGGAACTGGCTGGAGGGCCGGACCCAGAGAGTGGTGGTGAATGGTGCCACATCCAGCTGGTGGCCAGTCACTAGTGGTGTCCCTCAGGGATCAGTGCTGGGCCCCATCCTCTTTAACATCTTCATAGATGACCTGGATGAGGGCATGGAGTCAGTCATCAGCAAGTTTGCAGATGACACTAAGCTGGGGGCAGATGTGACTGAGTTGGAGGGCAGAAGGGCTCTGCAGCGGGACCTTGACCGCCTGGACAGATGGGCAGAGTCCAGTGGGATGGCGTTCAATAGCTCCAAGTGCCGTGTGCTGTACTTTGGCCACAACCCCATGCAGAGATACAGGCTGGAGAGGAGCCAAACAGAGAGGGATCTGGGGGTGCTGATTGATACCCGCCTGAACATGAGCCAGCAGTGTGCCCAGGTGGCCAGGAGAGCCAGTGGCATCCTGGCCTGCATCAGGAATGGTGTGGTCAGCAGGAGCAGGGAGGTCATTCTGCCCCTGTACTCTGCACTGGTTAGACCACAGCTTGAGTACTGTGTTCAGTTCTGGGCCCCCCAGTTTAGGAGGGACATCGAAATGCTTGAGTGTGTCCAGAGAAGGGCGACGAGGCTGGTGAGAGGCCTTGAGCATGAGCCATACGAGGAGAGGCTGAGGGAGCTGGGATTGTTTAGCCTGGAGAAGAGGAGGCTCAGGGGTGATCTTATTGCTGTCTACAACTACCTGAGGGGTGGTTGTGGCCAGGAGGAGGTTGCTCTCTTCTCTCAGGTGGCCAGCACCAGAATGAGAGGACACAGCCTCAAGCTACGCCAGGGGAGATTTAGGCTCGAGGTGAGGAGAAATTTCTTCACTGAGAGAGTCATTGGACACTGGAATGGGCTGCCTGGGGAGGTGGTGGAGTCGCCGTCCCTGGGGCTGTTCAAGGCAAGATTGGATGTGGCACTTGGTGCCATGGTCTAGCCTTGAGCTCTGTGGTAAAGGGTTGGACTTGATGATCTGTGAGGTTTCTTCCAATCCTATTAATACTGTGATACTGTGATATCATAGTTGTGTAATACTTGTATTATAGTTCATAAGGGGTTACAAGTTGTTTTTGTAGTTATACCCTCACCACTACACGGCGTCCAACAGAACCTACATCACACCAGCAGCTATCCAGAGTCCTACAGCATCGCATCACGAGGCGTCCAACCAGAACCCTGCATCTGATTCGTCACTGATGCCCTGCAGTGAGAGACTGTTCCTGATTTCCCTCCAGAGGATGTCTACAGCCATCTCATCTACACCTGTTCCCCTGATGCCAGACACCAAGAGACTATTCCTGATGTTTTCTTCACAGAGGGAAAAGACTCTTTCCTGAGTTCCAACAAAACTGTTCCTGTTTCACTGACTTTTCTTCCGTTCCTGTCCTGCTCACACCTCACCAACCTGCACCGGACCAGAGGAGCACATCGCCTTGGGATACAGCTGGGGACCAAGAAGGACTTCAAGAACTCTTAACCCATGTACACTTTTTCCCATCTTTGGAGAAGAAGACTGTTCGTAGGAAGGTGGAAGTGGTCTAACCAAGGGGTGGAATGTATAGGGTTAACACTCCAGGGGGGCGTAACCCTGAACCTGACCCTAGGGGTCTTGGCCCCTCCCCAGGGGTGGGCCACACTCCAGGTGATGGTTAGCCCACTCCCCCCACTTCCTGTGGTATAAAAGAGAGAGGAGCTTCCTGTTTCTTCCTCTTTTCTTTGCTCCCTCTCGACACACACACACACTGCATACCAGCACACCACGTGGCAGCCACGAGGCAGAGACACCATCATATTGCTCGGGTTGCATCCATCCCTTTTTGTATTTTGCTGTTTTCCCTTCCTTATCCTTTGTAAACTCCCCTACCTCCAATACTTTTTCTAAGTTATTGTTAAACTTTTCCTTTTTTTAACTTCCAAATCGAGTGAGACTGATTTATTTGGGTGTGCTTACCTCTCTCTCTATATATATCTAATTCCCTATCTCTGGGAAAGGAGGGGGAAGAGGGGAGGGCACTCTAAAAATTCTATAAATTGTCATTGGATCTATTAAATTTATTAGAGTCTCTGGGAACTTGCAAGTGAACCCAAGACAGGAGTGGTTTAGAAGCCGTGCCTTTCAACGCTGACGCCACTGGAGGAGCAATCCATTCATGGCTCATTTTGACTGGGAATCACAGTGGCCACGTGGTTGCAGCTTGCACCAGCAGCTTAGCAGCAACCCAGTCTCCTCTTCTTCCCTCTGCATGGAATATTTTGTATTTTAGCCCAGCATCATAATCGTGGTTTTTGGAAGCATCTTTATACAGGAAACTTAAGGATCAACATGTTGTGAGTACATATGCTACAGCTAATGTTAAGTCTCCATAGGTGTAGTTAGAACTTTTCCTGTTTTCACATTCCTATTTTCCAAGATCCGATTGTTTAAACTGTTTCATTCTGTGTTTATAAATACCTTTTGAGCAAATACTTCCTGTCGATCGAAACTCCAGAAGAATCTTAGGGAATTTGCCCACATTTTTTAATATTATTAATATAACTGAATATTCATACCAAAATTAATATTCATAATGGATCATTAATTTCCACAACAGGACCCATACTGGAATAGTTAGATATTTCCTGAAGGAACCATGGCACATAGAGAACCCATTCTTGTGCATTTTTTCCATCAGGATTGTCTCCCCTGAAAGCATCCATGCTGGAACAGATTTTCCTAAGAGGAACTGTTACCTTTAGAGAACTCACACCAGATCAGGAGGAAAGAAAACACAAAAGGGAAGGAGCAACAGAGAGCATCCGTTATGTACAGACTGTAAACTCCCTTCCTCAATTGCACCACTCTGGTGGTGGGTGTTAGTGGAGTCTGGAGTGAAGTTGAGCATGGGAAAGGAAGATGAAAGGTCTTTTAATGTTTGCCTTCCTGTTTATTACCACATGAATCTATTTTAATTTGCAATAAATTAATTTTCCCCAAGTCAAACCTGTTCTGCCTGTGACAGTAACTGGTAAGCAATATCCCTGTCTTTATCTTGACCCATGAGCTTTCTCATGGGGAGTGAGTGGGTGGAAGTTTGGCCCATAACCAAATATAAACAAGTTAAAGTGTGATCAGAAATTCACAAGGGATGAATACAGTGACAGTTAAACTGTAGACACAACCTCCACCTCAAAGTCTTTGAACTGCCAAGTCCAGAAACCTGGAGAGCTGTTGGCTCTTCTCTCCCCCATGAACTTCTGAACCTAATTTAGAATCCCCCTATGGCCTTCAAGTCCCAGTAGACTTGTTCCCCTTTTTCTTTAAACGAGGAATGTAAAAATCATCATAACTAAATCAATGGCAAAGTATGCATTACTAATTCATGGTCTGCTGTAACAGCTCACAGTAGTATCAGCATATGTTTTTAAATAGTGGTTCATATCCCACTTGTTTACTATAAATATGCCTACAGTACTACTTACTGTTCATTTCAAAACTGTAAGCAATGAATAGCAAATAAAAACAACTTTATATTAGTCTCTGTCATTCTCAGAGAAGTCAGTAAGCATCACACAAAGTCACCTTGGTTTGGTACAAAATAAAACCTTTACCAAGCAATTCTTCAACAATTCTCCCCCTCTACTCTGCTCTCATGAGACCCCACCTGGAGTACTGCATCCAATTCTGGTACCCCCAGCACAAGAAGGGCATTGAACTGTTGGAGCAGGTCCAGATGAGGGCCACAAAGATGATCAGAGGGCTGGAGCACCTCTCCTATAGGGACAGGTTGTGAGAGTTTGGGCTGTTCATCCCAGAGAAGAGACAGCTCCAGGGAGACCTTATAGTGCCTTTCCAGTACCTGAAGGGGGTCTACAAGAAAGCTGGGGAAGGACTTCTTACAAGGGCTTGTAGTGATAGGATGAGAGGGAATGGATTTAAGCTTGAGGAGGGTAGATTTAGACTGGATATTAGAAAGAATTTCTTTACAGTAGGGGTGGTGAGACACTGAAACAGGTTGCCTAGGGAGGTTGTAGATGCCTCCTCCCTGGAGGTGTTTAAGGTCAGGTTGGATGAGCAACCTGGTTTAGTGGACTGTGTCCCTGCCCATGGCAGGGGGCTTGGAACTAGATGATCTTTAAGGTCCCTTTCAATCAAAACAATTCTATGATTCTATGAATTAAACTAGGCTAAAATAACATAAAACTGAGTTGAGCACTTAAATGCCTGAAAAACATGTGACTTAGGATCATGACTTAATATGCCCCATAAAATCTTTATGCTAAAAAATATACAACCTATTTAGGTGTTTAAATAAGTGTATATCAACACAATACAGAAAAATCTAGCCACCCTCAAGTACAAAAGGCAACCCACCTCTGATAGTCTTCCCATCATACACTCCTTTCTCTGAGCGGTTGAAAAAGAACAAGAGAAATTAAATTTTAACTCTACCTGTCTCTAGACAAATAAATGCCTTGTAAGGAGATAGACAAGACTGAATAGTGAAGAGTTGTTGGAATGAATTAGAGTAACTTTACATCAGGTGTTGTGCCTGGGAAACAGGTAATACTAATTCAAATGTTAATCACAGAAGATGTCTCTGCCAGACAAATTGCTTTGGACTGATGCATGATATCATTATGGTAGGACTTCATACTCAAAATATAACTAGCAGCATTTTAATAAATTTTAGCATTTATCTTATTTTAGTGTTCTCCCACCAGAGATGCAACATCTAGCTGTTATACACTAAGGTCAACCATGTCTAGGCTATTACTTCGATCTTTTCACATTTACTCATAGCAGCAGTTAGCTGCTGCTGTTTAAAAATGCAGTAGAGAGAATAATACATGCTATGAATGTAAAGGATAAGCAAGTACCCTTCACACAAAGAGTAGTTGCCTTAGAGAAGTACTTTCTTTTAAAAAAAAAAAGTGAAAAATCCTAAAGCTGTAGTAAATCTTAGAGTACATGTGTCCAATTCCCAGCTTGAAACCTCTTGTCTCTGAAATATAAATTACAGAATCGTATTGACAGGACAATTTCAATTAGAAGAACATTAAAAATAATGTTTAGAATTCTACCAATGCTGCATTCTCTCCACTGTCCTCCCAAAAGTATTACAGTTTGACTCTACACACATACACTGAATCCTACTCCACATGATTTTCAAGAGCAAAATAACAGGAACAATACAGATGCATTTCTAGAAAGCTATTTACAGATATTAAGAACAAAAGGAAAGATATTAGAAACTTACTTGTGGGAAGTTCTTTTCTTCATCATGCTTGCAGAGACTCCTGCATGACCTACAACACAAATAATGGAATTACTGAAAAATAAAGTGATTATACACAATGTCAAAAAGCTATCTTACAGAAAAGTTCTCTTCTTCAAGTAAAAAAATGTATGCACTTCATGAGATTGATCAGTGATCTCCTACAATGGAGGCAAGGGGTAGGCAAGGAAGAAGAGGTGGTGTCACTAAAACTGTGGGTACCCAGACAGAGATTCTGCTCAGACATGTAGGTGTCCAGGCCCCTGGCTGTGGAGAGTGCCAGAGTATGGCACTTGCAATGGAAGGGAGCAGAGACAGCACATGTATTAGATGTGAGCAGATGAATGATCTGCTCAGCCTAGTGGCTGAGTTGAAGGAAGAAATTGTGAGGCTAAGGACTATAAGAGACTAGGAAGACTTGCCAAGCCAGGCTCTACCATCCCTGAGAGAGGGTCAGCAAGTGCGGGGGGCACAAGAACCAGGGGATCTCATGCCCTCTTGTCACCCAGAAAAACAAAGAGACCTAAGAGATGGGGAGCAATGGAGGCAGGTCCCTGTCTGGCGAGGCAGGGGAGGCAGGCAATCCCCCTCCCAATCCTCCCAGACTTCCCAATTGCCCACGCTCAACGTGCACAGGGCTTTGGAAACAGAGGGCTGGACAAATGAGGATGGAAGCTGAATGTTCATGCACACCCAGGACTTGTCAGCCAGTCCAAAGACTTAGGGCTAGCGCAAACAAGAAAAAAAGAAAGGTAACAGTGGTAAGGGATTCCCTTCCATGCTAGTTTGGAATAGCATCTGTAGAGATTGAGGATGGTAAATTCAATTTGTCCATTAGACCTGAACTTTCAGATGAATCTGCAGTTGTGGGACAGCATGACATAGAGGACCTGGAAGTGCCAATTGCTATTCAAACTGTTCACCACAGGCAGTACAGAACTAACCGTGACTCTTTGTTGCCCATTCATCAGCTGATTCATCAACTGGGGAGTCAGGCTGTCATCGAGAAAGCTCATTCACCTTTCAACAGTCCCATCTGGCCTGTGCATAATCCTAACGGAGACTGACAGTAGATTTTTGTGCCCTCAACGAGGTGACTCCACCCATGATCGCAGCTGTGCCGGACATGCTGGAACTCCAGTACGAGCTGGAATCGAAGGAGGCTAAATGGTATGCTACCATAGACATTGCTAATGCTTTCTTCTCAATTCCCAGAGCAAAGGAGTGCAGGCCTCAGTTTGCATTCACCTGGAGAGGAATCCAGTACCAGTTCAACCGTTTGCCTCAGGGGTGGAAACACAGCTCAACAATCTGTCACTCAGTCATCCACAATGCACTGGAGAAAGGTAAAGCTCCAGAGCATATAAAATTCATCGACAACATCATTGTGTGGGGCCAAACTGCTGAGGAAGTCTTCGAGAAAGGTAACAAAATCATTGACATTCTGTTGCAAGCAGGTTTTGCCATTAAGAGAGACAAGGTCAAAGAACCTGCCAGGGAAATTCAGTTTCTGGGAGTGCGGTGGCAGGATGGTCGCCATCACATTCCACAGATTGTGATTAACAAAGTCTCCACCATGGCCATTCCCACCAATAAGAAGGACATTCTATCTTTCTTGGGTGCAGTGGGATTTTGGAGACTACACATTCCTGGATTCAGTCAGATTGTCAAACCTCTGCATGATGTGACTTGTAAGAGAAACAATTTTGAGTGGGGACCTGAACAACAAGCAGCCTTTGATCAAATCAAGCGAGAAGTAGTCCATGCAGTGGGCTTGGGACTTGTGCGATCTGGTCCGGACATTAAGAACATTCTGTACACGGCTGCCAGTGACAATGGACCAACTTGGAGCCTTTGGCAGAGAGCTCCAAATGAGACACGTGGTCGTCCACTTGGTTTCTGGGGTCGTAGGTACAGAGGTTCAGAGACAAATTACACTGCAACAGAGAAAGAGATACTAGCAGCTTATGAAGGAGTGAAAGCAGCTTCTGATGTGATTGGAACTGAGTCACAAATGCTTTTAGCTCCTAGACTGACAGTTCTAAACTGGATGTTCAAAGGCAAAGGTTCAGCACCGCATCATGCCACAGATGCAACTTGGTCTAAATGGATGGCTTTGATAACCCAACGGGCACGAATGGGTAATCTTGACCGACCTGGTCTGGTGGAGGTGATCACCAACTGGCCAGAAGGCACAGACTGTACCAAACCTCCAGAGGAGAAAATAACTCGTGCTGAGGAAGCTCCTCCCTATGGTGATCTCTCTGATCAGGAAAAGAACTATACTTTGTTCACAGATGGTTCCTGTCATCTTCTTGGGAACAAGCGAAGATGGAAGTCAGCAGTCTGGAGTCCTACCAGGAGAGTTACTGAAGCAAGATATGGAAAAGGTGAATCCAGTCAGTTCGCTGAGGTAAAAGCTGTCCAACTTACTCTTGATTTGGCTGAATGTGAAATTTGGACTATCCTTTACCTCTACACTGACTCATGGATGGTAGCCAATGCTCTATGGGGTTGGCTAAAAGACTGGAAAAAGCATGGTTGACAGAAGAAAGGAAAGCCTATTTGGTGTGCTGATCTATGGCAGGACATTGATGTACAACTGGAGAGAATTCCAGTGAGGGTGTGGCACATAGATGCACACATGCCTAAGAGCAGAGCCACTGAGGAACACCAACACAACCAGCAGGCAGACCAAGCTGCTAAAATTTCTCAAACTGTGATCTTGACCTTGATTTGAAACACCGAGGTGAACTGTTCTTAGCTTGGTGGGCCCATGATTCATCTGGACATCAAGGCAGAGATGCAACATACTGATGGGCATGCAGTAGGTGCCCATCATACATGACTGTGATATTTGTGCTGCTATTAAGGAGGCTAAGTGAATCAAGCCCTTATGATATTGTGAGAGGTGGTCAAAGTACAAGTATGATGAAGCCAGGCAGATTTACTACATCACTTTACCTCGATCTCGTTCTGGCAAGCAGTATGTGCTAATGATGGTAGAGACCAGCACCGGATGGCAGGAAACACCATTCTTGGCTTGGGGAGACATGGAACTCCAGAGAGAATCGAGTCAGACAACGGCAATCATTTCAAGAAAAATCTTGTGAAAGACTGGGCCAAAGAGCATGGTATTGAATGGATCTATCACATACCCTACTATGCACCAGCTTCAGGGAAGATTGAGCACTACAACGGTTTGCTGAAAACCACCCTAAAAGCCATGGGGGGTGGAACCCTGAAAAACTGGGACAAATATTTAGCACAAGCAACGTGGTTGGTGAATAGTAGAGGTTCAGTGAACAGAGCAGGACCTGCACAATCCAATTTGGTCCAAACAGTAGACGGTGATAAAGTTCCTGTTGTACGCGAAAAGAATCTGTTAGGGAAAACTGTTTGGGTATTTTCTCCTTCGGGTGAAGGGAAACCTGTCTGAGTGATGGTGTCTGCTGAAGGTCCAAATATCACCTGGGAGTCCCTGTTCTCGTCTCATCTGTGAGGAGACAAACTGTTCTAAGCTTTTGAATCACCTACATCTGAGATAGCCGGAATGAAGTGTGAACTGAACTTGTAATATCCATTAGTGTAAGTATTGTTTTAAATTAGATCTGGTAGTTCTCAGCAATACTCTGAGTGGAGTAGATAGGGGTGGATTGTGCTAGTTTGAAGCAAGCTAGAATGTTTTGGTGAGAACTAGATTACAGGCTATGGAAAGAAAACAATGGTGATGTCTACTTCCCTCATAGTCTTACTGAGATGTATAAAAACATAAGTCAAAACATTAGATAACCACTCACAGTCAGCACCACTCTCACTGGGGCTGCTTGCTGAGCTGCATCTCACTAACCTCACCCTCCATTTTGGGCTAACCGACTTTGCTTCCTAAACCTCTGGCTGAACCACTGTTCTTCCTTGTGACTGGGGTAAGGTTGAGAGGGGTAGGAGGAAGGTGAAGGGGTGATTGAGAGCCCCTCCTTTGTACTCAGGTTTCTGGGAGGGGAGTTGTGTTTCTGTATTACCTTTTACCTTGTGTATTTCTGCATATACTCTAAATAACTGCTTGTATATTGTGCTAGCTGTAAATAAATTGCTTCTTTGATATTTCCAGAACCGGCTGAGACTAGTCTGGATGATTTCTAAAGTGTGGGGGGGTGGGGAACATCCAAACCATCACACTCTGCACTAACTTTGAAAGGTCTTGGGGAACAGGCAAGGTATGCAAGGACTGGAGGAAAGCCATTGTCACTCCAGTCTTCAAAAAGGGCAAGAAGGAAGACCCAGGAAACTACAGTTCTGCCAGCCATCCCTAGAAAGATGATGGAGCAGCTTGTTCTAGTCATCATCTCAAATAATGTGGAGGAAATGAAGGTTATTGTAGCAGTTTAAGAGTTAACACTCTATTTTGGTTCTAAATTATAAACAAGAGAGGGGAGCTTTCTGGACATTCTTTTGAATATAGAGTGAATGAACAGGGCACTGGTTGTAAAAGGAAAATAATGATAAAGTCTGTATCTTTCATTGGAGTGCTAAGAGGGACAAAACAGCAATGTATAAATGTAGCTTGCTGTAAAATATAGCTTTATCTTACTTCCAAGCCATCTGAGCTGGTCTGGTAAATTTTATTTGGGGGATAATTTCTCAAACCCACCAGTTATCCAAAGTAATCACCATGGATTCACCGAGGGGAAGTCATGTCTGACTCATCTGTTAGCTTTCTACAAGGGAATGACTGGGCAGATAGAGGAGGGGGGGCAGTGGACATTGCATACCTCAACTTCAGCAAGGCTTTTGACACAGTTTCCCACAGCTTCCTCAGGCAAGCTTAAGAAGTGTAGGTTAGATGAATGGACAGTGGGGTTGACTGAAAACTGGCTGTAAGATAGAGCTCAGAGGGTTGTGGTCAGTGACACAGATTATAGATGGAGGTCTGTAACAAGTGGTGTTCCCCAAGGATCAGTACTGGGTCCAGCCTTCTTCAATATATTCATCAATGACCTGGATAAAGGGATAGAGTGATGTCAAGTTTGCTGAAGGTGCAAAACTGGGAGGGAGCGGCTGACACACCAGAAGACACGTCTGCCATCCAGTGAGACCTGGACAGGCTGGAGAGTTGTGCATAGTAACCTTATGAAGTTCAACAAGGGCAAGTGTAGAGTCCAGCAGAAAAGTACTGGACTTCGAAGGGCAAACTTCAGCTTATTTAAGGAACTAACTCAGAAAGTTCCTTAGGAAACAGCCCTTAGAAACAAAGGGGTCCAGGAAGGTTGGACCTACTTCAAGAAAGAACTCCTGAAGGCACAGGAGCAGGCTGTGCCATTGTGCTGGAAGATGAGCCGATGAGGGAGGCAGCCAGAATGGATGGGCAAGGAGCTTCTGAAGGGATTAATGATAAAAAAGAGGGTGCATCCCCTTTGGAAAAAGGGGGAGGTATACCAGGAAGAGTTCAAGGATGTTGCTAGGTCTTGTAGGAAAAAATGAGAGAGACAATGTGCTAGTTTGAAGCTAGCTAGAATGTTTTGGTGAGAAGAACTAGATTACAGGTGTGGCCGTTTGAGCTGATCCTCTAGCTCAGACATAGGGGAGAGATGAACATTCCAGGGATAGGCCACATAAATGGCAACAATAGATAAATTAATATAATTTCATTGGAGCATCAAGAACTTAATGTCTAGAAGCACAGTTTGTTCTCCCCCTTCTCCCGCTGGCTTCGGCTGCTTCAGCTTCGCCTATCTTCCCCGGCTGCTGTTTTGGCTACTGCTGCTTCTGCTGCTTCGCCGCCGCTTGACCCCTCCCCCATCTCCCTGAAGGTTCTTGTATTGTTTTTTTCCCTTCCTTCCTTCTCTAGTTATTATCTCTCTTTACATTGTTATACTTATACTATAAGAAAATACAACTTCATCTTTCCCTGACTTTCAAAAAAGAAGGGGGGTTTGTGTTGTGAATTTTCTTCCCGGGGGAGGGATCAGCCCAAACCCGGGACAACAGGCGGCTGTGAAAGGAAAACAATGGTGATGTCTACTTCCCTCACAGTCTCGCTGAGATGATGGGAAGAAGAAAGAAAAACATTTGATAACACTCTCGTCATTTTCTCTCACTCTTGCTTGGGCTGCTGACAGAGCTGCATCTCTCTAACACACCCTTCCATTTGGCCTAACCCACTTTGCTTCTTAACCTCTTGGCCGAACCTCAATTTCTTCCTTGGGACTGGGGTAAGGTTGAGAGGGGTAGGGGGAAGGTGAGGGGGTGGTTGAGAGCCCCTCCTGGGGACTCAGGTTTCTGGGAGGGGAGTTGTGTTTCTGTATTACCTTTTACCTTGTATATTTCTGTATATAACTGTATATACCATAAATATCTGCTTGTATATTGTGCTAGCTGTAAATAAATTGCTTCATTCATATTTCCAGAGCCGGATGAGACTAGTCTGGGTGATTTCTAAAAGTGTGAGGGGGCGGGGAACACCCAAACCATCACAGACAAAACACCATTTACAACTTAGGCTGGCCATGGCTGTCAAGGAAAATAAAAAATGTTTCTAAAAATATATGAATGTCAAGAGAAGGGGCAAGGACAACCTCCAGTCCTTATTAGATAGAGAGGGGAATATAGTGACAAAGGATGAGGAAAAGGCAGAGGTGCTTAACACCTTCTTTGCCTCAATCTTCAATAGAGGGACAAGGTGTCTCCAGGACATGTGTCCTCCTGAGCTGGCAGATGGAGACTGGGACCAGTATATTCCCTCTGTAATCCAGGAGGAAGCAGTAAGGGACCTACTGAGCCACTTGGATTCTCACAAGTCCATGGAACCAGATGAGATCCATCCTAGGGTGCTGAGAGACCTGGCAGATGAGCTGGCCAAGCCACTCTCCATCATTTATCAACAGTCCTGGCTCACTGGAGAGGTCTCCAGAGACTGGAAGCTGGCCAATGTGATACCCATCCACAAGAAGGGTCAAAAGGAGGAGCCAGAAAACTACAGACCTTTCAACCTGACCTCAGTGCCAGGCAAGGTCAGGGAAGAGGTCATCTTGAGTGCCATCGCAAAGCACCTACAGGATGGCCAAGGGATCAGGCCCAGCCAGCATGGGTTTAGGAAGGGCAGGTCCTGCCTGACCAACCTGATCTCTTTTTATGATCAGGTTACTTGCCTGGTGAATGTGGGGAAGGCTGTGGTTGTAGTCTACCTGGACTTCAGCATAGCCTTTGACACCGTCTGCCACAAGAAGCTCCTAGCAAAGCTGGCAGCTTGTGGCTTGGACAGATTCACTCTGTGCTGGGTCAAGAACTGGATGGAAGGCCGGGCCCCGAGAGCGGTGGTGAATGGTGCCACATCCAGTTGGCAGCCAGTCACTAGTGGTGTTCCCCAAGGATCAGTGCTGGGCCAAGTCATGGTTTATTTAATGAGAGCTGACAGAAATTAAACTCTCAAATCAAAACTGGAGAGAAAATACAGAATTATATTTAGAGAGTGAAAATACAGAGCTAGACATTATAAAGCAATTGCTCCATCCATGGCAAACCCCCTTGAATTTTTCCCCATCCTAAAAAAACTAGATCTACACTCCCCAGTGCTCCAGTCCTCCCCCCCCACCAATGCCTCTGCCATCCCAAGAGGCCTAAACAAGCCTCTGGAGGGCTACTGCTCACATGTTCTTCCTGATAAAGTGGCTCCTGCCACACACACAGGGCAGGAGGAGGAGGAAACAAGAGCGAATTGACCTTGTTGTGAGTTTATAAGGAGATAGCAGAATTATGGTATTGAATAGCAATCTTCTAGTCTCCAGAAAATTTTTAACCCAATAGTCTCAACCTGGCACATTTATTGATGATCTGGAGGAGGGGATTGAGTCCAGCATCAGTAAGTTTCCAGATGACACCAAGCTAGGAACAGGTGTTGATCTGTTGTAGGGTAGGAGAGCCCTGCAGAGGGACTTTGACAGGCTGGATGGGTGGGCAGAGGCCAATGGGACGAGATTTAATGAGGTCAAGTGCAGAGTTCTGCACTTTGGCCACAACAATCCCAAGCAGCGCTACAGGCTGGAGACAGAGTGGCTGGAAAGCAGCCAGGAAGAAAGGGACCTGGGGGTACTGGTAGATAGTAGGCTGAAGATGAGCCAGCAGTGTGCCCAGGTGACCAAGAGAGCCAATGGCATCCTGGCCTGTATCAGTGTGATGGTTTGGGCTCTTACCCGCCCCCCCCCCCCACTTTTTGAATTTGCCCCAGCTAACTCAGTCAGCCTCTGGGAATATAAATTAAGCTATTTATTTTACAGCAGCAAATATACAGGCAGCTATTTACAATATATACTGTTATATACAGAAATATACAAAGGATAAACAATACAGAAGCACAACTCCCCTCCCAGAAACCTGAGTCCCCAGGAGGGGCTCTCAAACCACCCCAACACCTCCCCTTGCCCTCTCAACCTTACCCCAGTTCTCAGAAAGAAGAGAGGTGCAGCCAAGAGATCAGGGAGCAGAGTTAGTGGCAGCAGGGTTAATGAGATATGGCTAGGTCTGAAGGCAAAGGCAGAAGTGAAAGACAAAATGGAGAATGTTTACTTCTTCTTCCCAGAACTCTCAGCGTGACTGTGAGCGAAGGAGACACAATTGTTTTTCATTTCACTGCCCATTATCTAGTTCTTTTACCAAAACATTCCAGCTTGCTTCAAACTAGCACAATCCACCCCTTGTCTACTTCGCTCAGAGTATCGCTGAGAATTATCCGATCTAATCTAAACCAATATTTACACTAAAACAATATATATACAAGTTCAGTTCACACTTCAATCAGATGTAGGTGATTCAAAAGCTCAGAACAGGGACTCCCAGGTGACATAGGGTTCGTGCTCACGTACTGTAGATTTCTCTCCGTGTTGGATGCCGATGTTACCTAGAACAGAAAACTCCTAACAACTTGTATTATACACTCTGAATTTAAACTCTCTCAGCTAAGGTTAGATTTCTCTGTGGAATACACTGAAATTCACCATTCTCTTGCATTACCCAATATGTATGACCAGGACCTTCAGCAGAAACCACCCCTCGGACAGGTTTCCCTTCGCCCGAAGGAGAAAATACCCAAACAGTTTTCCCTAACAGATTCTTTTCACGCACAACAGGAACTTTATCACCGTCTACTGTTTGGACCAAGTCTGATTGTGCAGGTCCTGCTCTGTTTACTGAACCTCTAATATTTACCAACCAGGTAGCTTGTGCTAAATGTTTGTCCCAGTTTTTCAGAGTTCCACCCCCCATGGCTTTTAGGGTGGTTATCAGCAAACCGTTGTAGCGTTCAATCTTTCCTGAAGCTGGTGCATAGTAGGGTATATGATAGATCCATTCAATACCATGCTCTTTGGCCCAGTTTTTTACAAGATTGTTCTTGTAATGAGTGCCATTGTCTGACTCGATTCTCTCTGGAATTCCATGTCTCCACATGATCTGTCTCTCCAAGCCAAGAATGGTGTTACGTGCAGTAGCACGTGGAACTGGATAGGTTTCCAGACATCCAGTGCTGGCTTCCACCATCATCAGCACATACTGCTTGCCAGAATGAGATCGAGGTAAAGTGATGTAGTCAATCTGCCAGGCTTCACCATACTTGTACGTTGACCATCTCTCACCATACCATAAGGGTTTGATTTGCTTAGCCTGCTTAATAGCCGCACAAATGTCGCAGTCATAGATGACTTGGGTGATAGCGTCCATGGACAAGTCAATTGACCTATCACGAGCCCATCGGTATGTTCCATCTCTGCCTTGATGTCCACATGATTCATGGGCCCACCGAGCTAGGAACAGTTCACCTCGGTGTTTCCAATCAAGGTCGATGTCAAGGTCAGAGTTGGTATCAACTTGAGCAATTTTAGCAGCTTGATCTGCCTTCTGGTTGTGTTTATGTTCCTCAGTAGCTCTGCTCTTAGGCATGTGTGCGTCTACGTGCTGCACCTTCACTGGAGTTCTCTCCAGTCGTGCATCAATGTCCTGCCATAGATCAGCACACCACATAGGCTTTCCTTTCCTCTGCCAACCATTTTTCATCCAGTCCTTTAGCCAACCCCTTAGAGCATTGGCTACCATCCATGAGTCGGTGTAGAGGTAAAGGATAGGCCCATTCTCACGTTCAGCCACATCAAGAGCAAGTTGAACAGCTTTTACCTTAGCGAACTGACTGGATTCTCCCTCGCCATCTCTCGCTTCGGTAACTCTCCTGGTAGGACTCCAGACTGCTGACTTCCATATTCGCTTGTTCCCAACAAGATGACAGGAACCATCTGTGAACAAAGCATTGTTCTTTTCCTGATCAGAGAGATCACCATAGGGAGGAGCTTCCTCAGCACGAGTTATTTTCTCCTCTGGAGGTTTGGAACAGTCTGTGCCTTCCGGCCAGTTGGTGATCACCTCCACCAGACCAGGTCGGTCAAGATTCCCCATTCGCGCTCATTGGGTTATCAAAGCCATCCATTTAGACCAGGTTGCATCTGTGGCATGATGCGGTGATGAACCTTTGCCTTTGAACATCCAATTCAGAACTGGCAGTCTAGGAGCTAAAAGCAATTGTGACTCGGTTCCAATCACTTCAGAAGCTTCTTTCACTCCTTCATAGGCAGCTAGAATCTCTTTCTCTGTTGCAGTATAATTTGTCTCTGAACCTCTGTAACAACGTCCCCAGAAACCAAGTGGACGACCACGTGTCTCATTTGGAGCTCTCTGCCAAAGACTCCAAGTTGGACCATTGTCACTGGCAGCCGTGTACAGAATGTTTTTGATGTCCGGACCAGATCTCACAGGTCCCAAGCCCACTGCATGGACTACTTCTTGTTTGATCTGATCAAAGGCTGCTTGTTGTTCAGGTCCCCACTCAAAATTGTTTCTCTTACAAGTCACATCATGCAGAGGTTTGACAATCTGACTGAAACCAGGAATGTGTAGTCTCCAAAATCCCACTGCACCTAAGAAAGAGAGAGTCTCCTTCTTATTGGTGGGAACTGCCATGGTGAAGACTTTGTTGATCACATCCTGTGGAATGTAACGGCGACCATCCTGCCACCGCACTCCCAGAAAGTGAATTTCTCTGGCAGGTCCTTTGACCTTGTCTCTCTTCATGGCAAAACCTGCTTGCAACAGAATGTCAATGATTTTGTTACCTTTCTTGAAGACTTCCTCAGCAGTTTGGCCCCACACAATGATGTCGTCGATGTACTGGATGTGCTCTGGAGCTTTACATTTCTCCAGTGTGTTGTGGATGACTGAGTGACAGATCGTTGAGCTGTGTTTCCACCCCTGAGGCAAACGGTTGAAGTGGTACTGGATTCCTCTCCAGGTGAATGCAAAGTGAGGCCTGCACTCCTTTGCTATGGGAATAGAGAAGAAAGCATTAGCAATGTCTATGGTTGCATACCATTTAGCCTCCTTCGATTCCAGCTCGTACTGGAGTTCCAGCATGTCTGGCACAGCTGCACTCATGGGTGGCGTCACCTCGTTGAGGGCACGAAAGTCAGCTGTGAGTCTCCAGCCACCATTAGCTTTATGAACGGGCCAGATGGGAGTGTTGAAAGGCGAATGAGCTTTCTCGATGACAGCCTGATCCTCCAGTTGATGAATCAGCTGATGAATGGGCAACAAAGAGTCACGGTTAGTTCTGCACTGTCTATGATGAACAGTTTGAGTTGCAATTGGCACTTCCAGATCCTCTATGTCATGATGTCCCACAACTGCAGATTCATCTGAAAGTTCAGGTCTAATGGACAATTTCAATTTACCATCCTCAATCTCTACAGATGCTATACCAAAAGCCCATTTGTGACCCTTAGGATCTTTGAAACAACCTTGTCTCAAAAAGTCAATTCCCAAAATGCAAGGCGCAACAGGACCAGTTACAATAGTATGTGTCTTCCACTCTTTACCAGTTAAACTGATCTCAGCCTGTATCTTAGTTAACTCTTGAGATCCACCAGTGATTGCAAAAATAGATATGGACTCTGTCCCTTTGCAATTGGATGGCAACAAAGTACACTGAGCACCTGTGTCAACTAAATCCCTGTATTTCTGAACTTTTGAACTGCCAGGCCACCTAATGAATACATTCCAGTAGATTCGGTTCTCTCCACTATCCCTTTCCTCCTCCTGGCTGGAGGCAGGGCACCCCTAATGCTGAACATGGCATGTAGGGTGTACACAGTGATTGGTGGTGATGTGAGAGAAATTGCAACTGTTGGAACAATTGCAGTTGCTCTCGGGAGCTGAAGAAGTGACAGCTACTTTCCTGGCATTGCTACCTCTATTTCTGCCACTCTGCAAATCCCTGACCCTCTTTGAAAGAGCTGAAGTAGGTTTACAATCCCATTTGTTCATGTTCTCACCGAATGTGTCATGCAGAAGTATCCACAGTGACGCACGTGATTGCTGATGTCTGGGTGGAATTTGTCTCCTCCTGGGCTGGAATTACCTTGCAGTTCCTGACTGCAGAAACATGCACCCATTCAGAAGATGCAGGAATGGTATCTTTTACCAGATTGGTAATGTTTTTAAGATCCTCCTTCAGTTCTTTCATGCTCTCTTTGATGCCATCTCTAATACCATCTTTAAGCTATGTAGTCATAGTCTGTATGGCACAGATTATCCCAGAGTGGGACAAGCTGTCCTCTATCTGCCTGAGCTGGTCAGTGAATTCACCAGCAGTGAAAGACCTTCCATTATCACTCCTTGCTAGAAATTTACTGGCCAATATGTTAGCATAGGATGAAGGAGCAAGCTTAATCAGCTTCTTCATGAGACCTGTTCCATTAGGAATGTCATCAGGCTCATGTGTGCCATGATCTCCATAAAGCACTTCCTTCACAGCAAAGTCCTTCAGAAGCTTACTTCCCTGCTCAATGGTGTTCCAATTATTGGCAGCCCATGGCAAATCATCTCGGGAAGGATATCTTATAGCCACAGCCAACAGAAGGCGTGTCCACAAGCTAACCCTACCAAGAGGACTTGCTAGGTATTTGTCCACTCCACTCTCCTTAGTGAGTGGTCCCAGCTGCTTGGCAGACTTGTCTCCTACCTGCAGGGCATTAGCACCAATGCCACGGCATCTCACTAGCCAGCTTAGGATTGGCTCACCTGATTCCCTTGAGTACTCCTTTCTAACTTCCCTGACTTCTCTGAGAGGATCATTGGAGTCCTCGATGTCATCGTCCTCCTCTTCCTCCTGTTACAGTATCACAGTATCACAGTATCATCAGGGTTGGAAGAGACCTCACAGATCATCAAGTCCAACCCTTTACCACAGGGCTCAAGGCTAGACCATGGCACCAAGTGCCACGTCCAACCTTGCCTTGAAGTGCCCCAGGGACGGCGACTCCACCACCTCCCCGGGCAGCCCATTCCAGTGTCCAATGACTCTCTCAGTGAAGAACTTTCTCCTCACCTCAAGCCTAAATCTCCCCTGGCGCAGCCTGAGGCTGTGTCCTCTCGTTCTGGCGCTGGCCACCTGAGAGAAGAGAGCAACCTCCTCCTGGCCACAACCACCCCTCAGGTAGTTGTAGACAGCAATAAGGTCACCCCTGAGCCTCCTCTTCTCCAGGCTAAACAATCCCAGCTCCCTCAGCCTCTCCTCATAGGGCTTGTGCTCAAGGCCCCTCACCAGCCTCGTCGCCCTTCTCTGGACACGCTCAAGCATTTTGATGTCCCTCCTAAACTGGGGGGCCCAGAACTGAACACAGTACTCAAGCTGTGGTCTAACCAGTGCAGAGTACAGGGGCAGAATGACCTCCCTGCTCCTGCTGACCACACCATTCCTGATGCAGGCCAGGATGCCACTGGCTCTCCTGGCCACCTGGGCACACTGCTGGCTCATGTTCAGGCGGGTATCAATCAGTACCCCCAGATCCCTCTCTGTCTGGCTGCTCTCCAGCCACTCCGACCCTAGCCTGTATCTCTCCATGGGGTTGTTGTAGCCAAAGTGCAGCACCCTGCACTTGGAGCTATTGAACCCCATCCCATTGGACTCTGCCCATCTGTACAGGTGGTCAAGGTCCCGCTGCAGAGCCCTTCTGCCTTCCAACTCAGTCACATCTGCCCCCAGCTTGGTGTCATCTGCAAACTTGCTGATGACTGACTCGATGCCCTCATCCAGATCATCTATGAAGATGTTAAAGAGGATGGGGCCCAGCACAGATCCCTGAGGGACACCACTAGTGACTGGCCGCCAGCTGGATGTGGCACCATTCACCACCACTCTCTGGGTCCGGCCCTCCAGCCAGTTCCTAACCCAGCACAGAGTGTTGCCATCCAAGCCGTGGGCTGACAGCTTAGCCAGCAGTTTGCTGTGGGGGACAGTGTCAAAGGCCTTGCTGAAGTCCAGATTGACCACATCCACAGGCCTCCCCGCATCCACCAAGCGGGTCACCTGATCATAGAAGGAGATCAGGTTAGAAAGGCAGGATCTGCCCTTCCTAAACCCATGCTGGCTGGACCTGAGCCCTTTGCCATCCCTTAGGTGTGCTCTTATCACCCCCAAGATAACCTGCTCCATCAGTTTCCCTGGCACTGAGGTCAGGCTGATGGGTCTATAGTTCCCAGGTTCCTCCATCCGAACCTTCTTGTGGATGGGGACCACGTTGGCCATTTTCCAGTCTCCTGGGACCTCTCCGGTGAGCCAGGACTGCTGGAAAATGATGGAGAGAGGCTTGGCCAGCTCAGCTGCCAGCTCTCTCAGCACCCTGGGATGGATCCCATCTGGTCCCATGGGTGTCCAGATGGCTCAGCAGGTCCTGAACTAATTCTTCATGAATTTCCAGGGGAACACACCGCTCCCTGACCCCATCCCCCAGTTCAAGAGGCCACTTGCCCTGAACTCCTCCCTCCTTACTGTTGAAAACTGAGGCGAAGAAGGCATTCAGGACCTCAGCCTTTTCTACATCATCAGTTATAGTATTCCCCTCCTGGTCCAGTAAGGAGTGGAGGCTCTTCTTGCCCTTTCTTTTAGCGTTGATAAATTTACAGAAGTGCTTTTTGTTATCCTTCACGGAAGTGGCCAGCCTAAGTTCTAGCTGGGCCTTAGCCTCTCTAATTTTTCTCCTGCATAATCTGGCTATCTCCTTAAACACATCAGGAGAAGCCTTCCCCTCCTTCCAGAGGTGATACACCCTCTTTTTTCTCCCCAATTCCTTCAGGAGCTGTTTACTCATCCAGGCTGGTTGCCTTCCCCGCCGGCTCATCTTTCGGCACGTGGGAACTGCCAGCTCCTGTGCCTTCAGGAGCTCCTGTTTAAAGTAGGTCCAACTATCCTGGACCCCCTTGTTTTTAAGGACTGCTGCCCAGGGGACTTTGGAAATAAGTTTCCTAAGCAAATTGAAGTTTGCCCTCCGAAAGTCCAAGGTGTAGGTTTTGTTGTATTGTCTCCCTACCTCCCTGCATATGAAAACTGCACTAACTCGTGATCACTACACCCCAGGCAGCCTCCCACTGCCACATCTCCTACCAGCCCTTCTCTGTTGGACAGCAGCAGGTCAAGCTGAGCCTGACCCCTAGTAGGCTCATTTAGCAGCTGGGACATGAAGCTGTCCTCCATGCACTCTAGAAATCTCCTAGACTGCCTCCTCTCTGCTGAATTAAGTTCCCAGCAGATATCTGGCAGGTTAAAGTCGCCCACAAGGACAAGATCTGATCTTGAGACAGCCTCCAGCTGTTTGTAGAATATCTCGTCTGTTTCTTCATCCTGGTCGGGTGGTCTATAACAGACTCCAACCAGGATGTCAGATTTATTAGTCCTCCCCAACCAGGATGTTGATCTGGTTGTCCCTGGCCAAACAGAACCTTCCTCATAGCACTCCTAAACTCATTGGAACCATCCTCTCTCTTGGCAGCCAACCTCACAGCACTCTTCTCATTTGAGTATCGATGTCTCAGCACATTTGCGAGGTCTCGCAGACTAACTATCTCCTCTTCCTCCTCTTGCTGATCACCAGAGGTCCCCTCTCTTACATCCTCCTGTGAACCACACTTTGTCTCAGCTTTTGCCTTAGCAGGTGCCAGAAGGGCCTGAACAGCAACAGACTTGGACGTGTCTGCTGGAGGGTTTGAATCATTAGGGGTCTGACCTGGAGCTTGTGAGTTCAAATCTGCCTGAGATTTAACAGGGCTCTGATTCTGGTCTGCTGGCTGGGGATTCGAATTGGCTGAGCTGGTGTCATTAGGATTTGGACTGACTGGGCTAGCGTTACCAGCATTAGCAGTGTTATTAGCATTAGTGGGATTTATTTGCCTGTCCTCCTGGGATGCCTGCCAACCCTGACGTGTTATCATTGTTGCTAGGAACATTCTGATTTTGGGTACCTGCCTGTGCTCCTGGGACTCCTGCCAAACTCTGCGGATTGTTGTTGTTATCATTATTATTGTTTATGTTACCGGCGGGAACATTGGCCATGTTCCCAGAAAGTGGAGAAGGAGGGGCAGAGGCTGGCAGGGGGGAAGCACATAACTGTGTTCCCTTGTTTTGCTGTGAAAGAGACTGCTTCTGAGACATAGAATTTTTCCTAGTTCTTACAGAAGCTGGTTTTGAATTTTTCACAAATAATGCCAAAATTAATATGAATATTAAAATCATAACAGCCATGATAATGCACAGCAACCCCGCTACAGTTTCTTTTCTGTAAAAATCCTTGCATGGACTTGGCATTTCAGTTTGGGGCTGGATGACCCTCATGAGAGCAGTAGATAAAGCAGAACCTCGATTGATTGTAACATTATTGACCAGAGCTCCTGTAATATTATTTGTAATATTCTCAGAGATATTAAAACCAACATAACCAAAGATAAAATCACCCCAGCTCCAGAACATGCTTGAAACTTTGGCTTTAGCCTTCTTATAAGCTAAATCAATAAAATAAGCAAAAATTTGAGCCTTTATCCAATTAAATACCAAGAAAACAAAACCAGACCAGAGTAATGCCCCACACAAGTACAATAGCTGCCTTATTAGCTTCATCTTAATTCCCAGAGTTAATTACCAGTCACTCAAATATCTAGCCCCACGTTGGGCGCCAATTAAAAATGTGATGGTTTGGGCTCTTACCCGCCCCCCCCACACTTTTTGAATTGCCCCAGCTAACTCAGTCAGCCTCTGGGAATATAAATTAAGCTATTTATTTTACAGCAGCAAATATACAGGCAGCTATTTACAATATATACTGTTATATACAGAAATATACAAAGGATAAACAATACAGAAGCACAACTCCCCTCCCAGAAACCTGAGTCCCCAGGAGGGGCTCTCAAAACCACCCCAACACCTCCCCTTGCCCTCTCAACCTTACCCCAGTTCTCAGAAATAAGAGAGGTGCAGCCAAGAGGTTAGGGAGCAGGGTTAGTGGCAGCAGGGTTAATGAGATGTGGCTAGGTCTGAAGGCAAAGGCAGAAGTGAAAGACAAAATGGAGAATGTTTACTTCTTCCCAGAACTCTCAGCGTGACTGTGAGCGAAGGAGACACAATTGTTTTTCATTTCACTGCCTGTTATCTAGTTCTTTTACCAAAACATTCTAGCTTGCTTCAAACTAGAACAGTGCGGCCAGTAGGACAAGGGAGGTTATTCTTCCCCTGTACTCAGCACTGGTCAGGCCACACCTTGAGTACTGTGTCCAGTTCTGGGCTCCTCAATTCAAGAGAGATGTTGATATACTGGAACGTGTCCAGAGAAGGGCAACGAAGCTGGTGAGGGGCCTGGAACAGAAACCCTATGAGGAGAGGCTGAGGGAGCTGGGGTTGTTCCGCCTGGAGAAGAGGAGGCTCAGGGCAGATCTCATTGTCTACAACTACCTGAAGGGAGGCTGTAGCTAGGTGGGGTTGGTCTCTTCTCCCAGGCAACCAGCAATAGAACAAGGGGACACAGTCTCAAGTTGTGCCGGAGGAGGTATAGGCTGGATGTTAGGAAGAAGTTCTTCACAGAGAGAGTGATTGGCATTGGAATGGGCTGCCCAGGGAGGTGGTGAAGGCACCGTCCCTGGAGGTGTTCAAGAAAAGACTGGATGAAGCACTTAGTGCCATGGTCTAGTTGACTGCATAGGGCTGGGTGATAGATTGGACTGGATGAGCTTGGAGGTCTCTTCCAACCTGGCTGATTCTGTGATTCTACTGGAGTTGCTGAGTGAGGAGGTGAACATTTCATGGATAGGCCAGAAAATCGCAACAATGGATAAGTTAATATAATTTCATTGGAAATTTGAAAACTTTGTATCTGGGAGCACAGTTTGTATCTTCCCCTTTGCTGCTTCTGCTGCTTTTGCTGTGCCCACTGCTATCTTCCCCTGCCTCTCTTTTGACTGCTGCTTTTCTGCATAGCTGCCACTTGTCCCCATCCTCATCTCCTCTGGGGTTACTATATTCTGTAACAGATATTCTGTCTTTACTGTTATATATTGTTTAACTGTAATAATACAATTACATTTTTAATTTTTATGAGTTTCCAAATTCTGAGTTGTAGTGAATTTATTCTCTCTGGGGCAGGTTTATCATAAGTTATTGGGGGAGGGATCCACTCTAATCCATCACAGTAATGTTGGTGCTTCTCCAAACATGGGGCACGAATTTGGTTTGTCTTTTTGATTGATAATCAGGATAAGGAAGTAGAAAAAAAGAATTTGGTATATTGTGGCCTATTATTGCTTCTGTCTTGACCTTAAAAGTTCAGCAATGCTTTACTTCCTTGGTGCAATGTCATGGTTTTTTTTTTTTTGCTAACATGATGTGGAACTGGGTGAAAGGTGTTCTAACAAAGGTTGGGAATTTTTGTATGGATGCTTTAGTGTTTAGAAATGTAGCTGAGGGTATGCCGTATGTTCTCTTTGTGTCAGAGGCCCAGAGTTACTTGAGAGATCTGAGTTATGCAATGGTTTGCTTAATATGTTTGAATTTGCTGGTGTTGTTTGCTGTTGTAGGTCTGATTGTAGTTTGGAGGAGAGATATGTAGGAAGAAATGGGCTATGAGTGAGGTTTTTAGCTTCTCTGGAGACAGCACTAGGGAATTAGGGGTTAAAGACACAGTCTGCAACCAAAGCAGGGGAGGGAATATGACCACAGCACTGGGCAGATGGATTGCTCACTGAGCAGCAAAATGTTCTGCCTTGGAACCTTTGAAAGAGGAAAAAGGAGTTGGATATGCCCCATACCCCACTGACCCAGAGGTGTGGAGTCAGGAGGCTATTTGGTTCCCGTTAGTACCGACTCGGATGGAAGAAAGTAAGGGTAGATCTGGTGAGGACCCTGCGGAGATGCAGTCACAGATAGCTGCTGTGGCAGTGCCAGCAGTGGCAAATTTGGCTGTGAATGGTGGGGACTACGGCAAAGTCCCTCAGACAGACAGGGCTGAAGAGCTTATTTGTGGAAAATGCAGCTCGAACACTTTGATTTGTAGAAGTGTCTGATACTGGAGCATATGCTATTAAAGGGGCTACCAAGGCAAAGGTTCTTCTGCTTACAATCAGGGGACCAGAAGTGGTACTGGAGGATGTGGCACTCCTTGGAGTATGAGTCCACTAATGCTGTCAAGCCCACAAATTTCCCTGCTCCTGCTTTAGTCCTGCTTGTTTCTGCCGAACTGGCTGCTGCTGTGAGAAAGGTTCCCTCTGCTTCAGCCTCAATTCCACCACCATGTAAGGAATAGAGCCAGTCAAATAAACCAGATTTAGATGATCCTGTGAAAGGCACCTCCCAAATTAAAACACATCTTGATCTAAGCAAGGAAGTTCAGACAGATGGTAGTGAGCAGGAGGATTCAAATGAGAAAGTTAAGATCTCCATTGCTCCAATTAAAGAAAGGAGAAAACTGGCATCTAGTCTTGAGGGTCAGGATAGCTCAGGTGATGATGGGGATAAAACAGAGCAGGGTAATCCCAAGGAGGGTACTTTTAAGGACCCTTTTGCTGCTGTTGAGGTGTTTGCGAGGTTTGCTCAACTAATGAAACAAAAGCAAGAGGATCCAGGAGAGGGTACATCTGCTGGTGTGAAGGCTGGTACCCCTGTGGGTAAAAGGAGTGAAAAGGCTACTGCTAAGAGGAAATACACTCAGCAAAGAGATGATAGTGATAATGAAGAGAAAGCCCCATTACCAAGGAAGAAGGTCAGGCATATTAGGCAAGATTATGCTCGAAAAGAACAAGAACTGTTGATGAGTTGGTTAAACAGATGTTGGAATGGAGGTATGGAAACCGTAGAAATAAATCTCCGATCAGTGAGGCAGCTGAGAGCTTTTTCAAGAGATAATGACATTGATAATGACATCTCAGGGGCAATTCTAACCTCTGGTCACGCGTATTGATGGCTGCGGTACTAAGGTACCCCAACAGGGGTGATTTGCCCTGGAGACCTTCGTGCTGCAATATGGTTGAACAGGGGATTCAGTGTTTGCGAGAGATGGCCATAAGGGAACTAATCTATGGAGATTATGCAACAGAGAACCCTGATGAGGTACCTGTGAGCAAAGCTCTCCTGAATAAGCTTTTCCACAGAATCACAGAATTGACCAGGTTGACCTTTGAGGTGGCCTCACCACCTCCTTGGGCAGCCCATTCCAATGGCCAATCACTCTCTTCCTAACATCCAGCCTAAACCTACCTTGGTGCAGCTTGAGACTATGTCTTCTTGTTCTGTCACTGGATGCCTGAGAGAAGAGACCAACCCCTGCCTGGCTACAAGCTCTTTTCAGGTAGTTGTAGAGAGCAATAAGGTCTCCCCTGAGCCTCCTCTTCTCCAGGCTGAACAACCCCAGCTCCCTCAGCCTTTCCTCATAAGGCTGTGCTCCAGCCCCCTCACCAGCCTTGCTCCCTCCATTATACTCTTACATTGGGAGGTTGTAGCCAGGTGGTGCTTGGTCTCTTCTCCCAGGCAACCATCAACAGAACAAGGGGACACAGTCTCAAGTTGTGCCGGAGGAGGTATAGGCTGGATGTTAGGAGGAAGTTCTTGCCTGAGAGAGTGATTGGCATTGGAATGGGCTGCCCAGGGAGGTGGTGAAGTCACCATCCCTGGAGGTGTCCAAGACCAATTTGATGAAAACATGGATAAGTTCGATGGGAAGCCTACCTCACTTCTCCTGAAAAGAGTGAGAGAATTTGTCTTGGTAGGGCATAAATCCTGCCAGGCCAGTTTAACCCTTGCTCTCCTCCTCCTGTTGCGGGTCCAGGAGTGGAGTTAGATGAGCAAACAATAAGGGTTTGTTCCCAGCAAAGCCTTGTCACAGCATGAGAACTATAAGGTTAAAAATATCCTCTGGGAACTAGAAGATTGTTATTCAATCCCATAATTCTGCTATGTCATTATAAACGTACAGCAAGGCCAACTCATTCTTCTTTCGTCCTCTTGCCCTGTGTCTGGCGGGAACCACTTTATCAGGAAAAATATGTAAGCAGTAGGCCTGTTTTGGGGCCTCCAGAGGCTTGTGTATAGGCCTCTTGGATGGCAGAGGCATTGGCGGGGGGAGGATTGGAGCACAGGGGAATACAGATTTAGTTTTTGGGTTGGGGGAAAATTCAAGGGAGTTTGCCAGGGATTTGGTAATTGCTTTGTAATGTCTTCTCTGTATCTCCAAATGTAATTCTGTATTTTTTCTCCAATTTCATTTGAGAGCTTCATTTCTGTTGGCTAACTTTAAAAACCACAACAAGCCTTGAGGGTTTGTGCTAGTTTGAAGCAGGCTAGAACATTTTGGTGAGAAGAACTCGATCACAGGCTGAGGAAAGAAAACAATGGTGATGTCTACTTCGCTCACAGTCTTGCTGAGAAGTACAGGAACAAGAAATAAAAACATTAGATAACACTCTTGGCATCACTCTCGCTGGGGCTGCTGGCTGAACTGCGTCTCTCTAACCTCACCCTCCATTTTGGGCTAACCCACTTTGCTTCCTAACCTCTTGGCCATACCGCTATTCTTCCTTGGGACTGGGGTAAGGTTGAGAGGGGCAGGGGGAAGGTGAATCATAGAATCATAGAATCAACCAGGTTGGAAGAGACCTCCAAGATCATCCAGACCAACCTATCACCCAGCCCTATCCAATCAACTAGACCACGGCACTAAGTGCCTTATCCAGTCTTTTCTTGAAGACCCCCAGGGACGGTGCCTCCACCACCTCCCTGGGCAGCCCATTCCAATGGGAAATCACTCTCTCTGTGAAGAACTTCTTCCTAACATCCAGCCTAGACCTACCCTGGCACAACTTGAGACTGCGTCCCCTTGTTCTATTGCTGGTTACCTGGGAGAAGAGGCCAACCCCCACCTGGCTACAATGCCCATTCAGGTAGTTGTAGACAGTAATAAGATCACCCCTGAGCCTCCTCTTCTCCAGGCTAAACAGGCCCAGCTCCCTCAACCTCTCCTCATAAGATTTGTGCTCCAGGCCCCTCACCAGCTTTGTTGCCCTTCTCTGGACATGTTCGAGCACCTCAACATCCTTCTTGAATTGAGGGGCCCAGAACTGGACACAGTACTCAAGGTGTGGTCTGACCAGTGCTGAGTACAGGGGAAGAATAACCTCCCTTGACCTACTGGCCACACTGTTCCTGATGCAGGCCAGGATGCCATTGGCTCTCTTGGCCACCTGGGCACACTGCTGGCTCATCTTCAGCTTACTATCTATCAGTACCCCCAGGTCCCTTTCCTCCTGGCTGCTCTGCAGCCACTCAGTCCCCAGCCTATAGCGCTGCTTGGGGTTGTTGTGGCCAAAGTGCAGAACCCTGCACTTGGCCTTGTTAAATCTCATCCCATTGGCCTCTGCCCACCCATCCAGCCTGTCCAGGTCCCTCTGCAGGGCTCTCCTACCTTCCAACAGATCAACACCTGCTCCTAGCTTGGTGTCATCTGCAAACTTACTGATGCTGGACTCAATGCCCTCGTCCAGATCATCAATAAAGATATTGAACAGGACTGGGCCCAGCACTGATCCTTGGGGAACACCACTAGTGACTGGCTGCCAACTGGATGTGGCACCATTCACCACCACTCTCTGAGCTCTGCCATCCAGCCAGTTCTTGATCCAGCACAGAGTGAATCTGTCCAAACCATGAGCTGCCAGCTTGGCTAGGAGCTTCTTGTGGCAGACAGTGTCAAAGGCTTTGCTGAAGTCCAAGTAGACTACATCCACAGCCTTCCCCACATTCACCAGGCGGGTAACCTGATCATAAAAGGAGATCAGGTTGGTGAGGCAGGACCTGCCCTTCCTAAACCCATGCTGGCTGGGCCTGATCCCTTGGCCATCCTGTAGGTGCTTTGTGATGGCACCCAAGATGACCTGTTCCATGACCTTGCCTGGCACTGAGGTCAGGCTCACAGGTGTGTAGTTTTCTGGCTTCTCCTTATGACCCTTCTTGTGGATGGGTATCACATTGGCCAGCTTCCAGTCTTCAGGGACCTCTCCAGTGAGCCAGGACTGCTGATAAATGATGGAGAGTGGCTTGGCCAGCTCAGCTGCCAGCTCTCTCAGCACCCTAGGATGGATCCCATCCGGTCCCATGGACTTGTGAGGATCCAAATGACGCAGCAGGTCCCTTACTGCTTCCTCATGGATTAGAGGGGGACTATACTGGTCCCTGACTCCATCCACCACTTCAGGAGTCCAGCTGTCCTGGAGACAACCTGTCCCACTATTGAAGATTGAGGCAAAGAAGGTGTTAAGCACCTCTGCCTTTTCCTCATCCTTTGTCACTATGTTCCCCTCTCTATCTAATAAGGACTGGAGGTTGTCCTTGGCCCTTCTCTTGCCATTCATATATTTAAAGAAACACTTTTTATTTTCCTTGACAGCCGTGGCCAGCCGAAGATCCTAGTGGGCTTTTGCCTCTCTAATTTTTCCTCTACAAGACCTAGCAACTTCCTTGAACTTCTCCTGGGACACCTCCCCTCTGTTCCAAAGGTGATACACTCTCTTTTTAATCTTTAATTCCTTCAGTAGCTCCCTGCCCATCCAGCCTGGCTGCCTCCCTCGTCGGCTCGTCTTCCAGCTCAGTGGCACTGCCTGCTCATGTGCCTTCAGGTGTTCTTTCTTGAAGCAGGTCCAACCTTCCTGGACCCCTTTGTTTTCAAGGGCTATTTCCCAAGGAACTTTCTGAATTAGTTCCTTAAATAGGCTGAAGTCTGCCCTTTGGAAGTCCAGTGTGGAGGTTCTGTTGATGCCCCTCCTGGTTTCTCCATGTATTGAAAACTCTATAATTTCATGGTCACTGGACCCCAGGCAGCCTCCAACCACCACATCCCCTACCAGCCCCTCTCTACTTGTGAGCAGCAGGTCAAGCAGGGCTGCCCCCCTGGTAGGTTCATGTAACAGCTGGGATAGGAAGTTGTCTTCCACACATTGCAGAAACCTTCTAGACTGCCTCTTCTCTGCAGTGTTTAAGTCCCAGCAGATGTCTGGTAAGTTAAAGTCGCCCACCAGAACAAGGGCAGGTGATCTTGAGGCAGCCTCCAGTTGCTTAAAGAGTAATAAATCAACCTCTTCTTCCTGGTTGGGTGGTCTGTAACAGACTCCAACCAGGATATCAGCCTTGTTGGCCTTCGCCTTAAGTCTCACCCATAATGACTCAACATGATCATCCTTGATTTCTACCTCCATGACATCCAGAGATGGTTGAGAGCCTCTCCTGGGGACTCAGGTTTCTGAGAGGGCTGTTGTGTTTCTGTATTACCTTTTACCCTGTATATATAACTGTATATTGTATATATTGTAAATATCTGCTTGTATATTGTGCCAGCTGTAAATATAAGCTTCATTCATATTTCCAGAGCTGGCTGAGTCTAATCTGGGTGATTTCTAAAGTGGGGGGGGGGGGGGGGGGGGTGCAGGAACACCCAAACCATCACAGGGCTAGGGGTGTGATGGCATCACGTGTCAGGTGTCTTGTGCTGCCCCTCAATGTGCCTGCATGGTCACATGAGGCATGAAGCTTTGAATTTATTGGCCAGAACAATGATACTAGTGCCTATTGGCCAGGTTCATTTTCAAAATGAAGTATTTAATGGGGGCTGGTTTAGAAACCACCTTTCTGCACTGTGCTGTTCTGCACTGAGCCTTCACAGGGAGCAGCACCTCATTCGCAGCTCATTAACTGGGAATCATGGCATCCAGGTGTATGCAGCTTGCCCTAGCTCAGCTGCAGCATCTCAATTCTCCTCTCCTTCCCTCTGCCTGGAATATATTGTATTTTACCCCTGGATCATTATTGCAAGTTCTGGAAGCATCTTTGTACAGGAGACTTACTCAGGGACTAAAGCATTGTGAGTACATCTGCTGGAGTTAATGCTAAGACTCCATAAGCATGGTTAGAATTTTTCCTGGTTTTGTATTCCTATTTTGTTTAAACTATTAATTCTATGTTTATAAATATCCTCTGTGCAACTACTTCCTGTCGACCAAACACCCAAAAATCTCAGGGAATTTTCCTGATTTAAAAAATATAAATAATAAAATTAATATTCATACAGGAATTAATATTCATAACCCATAACAGATTATTAATTTCCAATACAGAATTGCAAAGTGGAAAAACTAAAAGAGTAGTTGCTTCAGTTTCCCCACGTGACTCAAATGGTTCTAGCGAGGATTCAGATAATAATATTAAACATTGTGCCAATTGTATGCATCATGCTCATTGTTAAGGGGGCCCTGCCTCTTACCCGGTGGAGGCTAGGGACCAGGAAGATAACAGAATATACTGGAACGTATATATTAGATGGCCCAGAACCTTGAAGATTCAGAAATACAGGGCTCTAGTTGACACAGGTGCTCAATGTACATCGATGCCCTCAAATCATAAAGGAGTGCAATCTATTATTATTTTGGGAATTACTGGAGGGTCTCAAGAATTGACAATTTTGGAGGCAGAAATTAGTTTAACTGGGAGTGATTGAAGGAAACATGCATTGTAACAGGTCTGAATGCACCTTGCATTCTGGCAATCGACTTTCTGAGAGAAGGGGATTCAAAGATCTCAAGGGTTATAAATGGACCTTTGGAATAGCAACTGTAGAAGCTGGTGGGGACAGATTGAAGTTGTCTATTAGGCCTGAGCTCTCAGATGAGTCTGAGCATAATATAGAGGGTGTGAAGTTGCCAATTGCCACTCAAACTGCATCATAGGCAATACAGAACAAACCATGAATCTTTGGTGCCCATACATGATCTCATTCGTCATCTGGAGTACCAAGACATCATTAAAATAACCAAACATTCGCCATTCAACAGTCCAGTATGGCCTGTATAAGAGGCAAAATGGAGATTGGCAGCTGGCAGTTGATTTCTGCAGCCTAAATGAAATTGGAACTCCATTATGAGCTGGAATCCAAAGAAGCCAAATGATATGCTACAATAGATGTTGCTAATGCTCTCTTCTCTATTCCAATAGCGGAGGAGTGCAAGACTCGGTTTGCTTTCACCTGGAGGGGGATCCAGTATACAGTTAATCGTTAATCCCAGGGGTGGAAGCACAGCTCAGTAATCTGTCATGCGATGATCCATGATGCATTGGAGAAAGGTGGAATTCCAGAGTGCCTGCAGTTCATTGTGTTGTGGTAGGCCTGATAGGCTCAAAATAGGCTTATATGTGTCCTGGCTTGCCCAGGTATGTTTTTCTGCTCTCTCTCCTTCTGTTTTGGGGAGAAGCAACCACAGGAAAGAAGACAAAAGAACCTGGAGCCACTGAGTCTAAGGACTCTGGCTTGCCCAGACTTGTTTACATCCTGTGGTAAACAAGATACATACACTTAGCTTGTGTCTGCCTTGTGCAAGGCCTATGTTTTTCCCACATTTGGGTAAAGCAAGCCTATTGCTTCACCTAATATGGTCAAGCTTGGCTAATTCTGATTGGTTATTCTCTGTCCAAAGGCCCATTAGTCTCAGCTACACTGATAAAAGGAGATACGCAGGTAAATATGTGTGCTTTGCTGTTCTATTTGTGCCTGCTGTTGCCTGCTGCCATTGCTTACTGACTTATTGTTTGTCTAGAAACTCCACTGTTGTGATTTTACCAGGATCAAGCTCTAAATGCCTCCACGCAATGAGCCTGCATAGCCAGCGCGACATCATGCTAAGACTGCACATCACAAGAAATTCTGCCTACACCTGAAAGCCTCCTGCCAAGATGAGAAGTCCTGGAGATACACAGATCCTCCAGAGGAGCCAGGAGACAAGGTCAAAGATTGCCTCCTTTCTCCAGAAGCTTGGGAAGAATCAAGTCTCAGTGGCTGACAAGACAGTATTCCCTGAAAGTGTTTGGCTACTGTCTGAGGCTGTAGCTAGCCCCACGAGTCAGGAGACAATGTTTTGTGAGCCTCTTTGTGAGGCTTCCAGTATCTGAAAGGGACCTAAAGGAAGGCTGGGGAGGGACTATTTACAAGGTCTTTTAATGACAGGACAAGGAGTAATGGATTTAAACTTGAAGAGGGGAGATTTAAACTAGATGTTAGGAAGAAGTTCTTTACAGTGAGGGTGGAGAAACACTGGAATGGGTTGCCCAGGGAGGTTGTGGATGTTCCCTCCCTGGAGGTGTTCAAAGCCAGGTTGGATGAGGCCTTGAGTGACCTGTTCTAGTGGGAGGTGTCCCTGCCTATGGCAGGGGGTTGGAACTGGATGATCCTTGAGGTCCCTTCCAACCTAAACCATTCTATGATTCACCATTGCTTTCTGCCATAAGCAGAAAGAAGCTCCTTGAGTCCATCTAGTGGGCAAGCAGAATATTGACTGCAAGCAATATTTGGCTGTAAGAATCTTCTCTTCCAGTTCAGTTAATGTTTATATTTTTGCAAGTTATTTACAGATCTAGTTATTATCTGTAAAATGTTTCCATGGCCATGTGAAGAACCGATTATTATTAAAATTAGTGGTTGGGGTGTCAAGAGTTCTGAATATCAAAATTAATGAACAATATTAATTTTGGAAAATATCATCTCACATTAATTTCCCCTTCATTACATATTGATGACATCAATGTCTAGGGGAACACAGCAGAAGCTGTTTTCTAGAAAGGTAACAAAATAATTGACATTTTGATGAAGGCAGGTTTTGCCATAAAGCAAGACAAGGTAAAAGGACCTGCTAGAGAGGTTCAGTTTCTGGGAATTTGTTGGCAAGATGGTCACCACTCTCTTGGCTTTTGGGCACTGGCTCTTTCACTGTTCCTTCACCTCTCTGACTCCTCCACACCGTATACTGATCTTTTGCTGATAATATGTGAGGCCTTGCTGGTTTTCTGTCTGGGAAGAGAGAAGGTGACCTGATGACATACATCCACGGGTCCTGAAAGAACTGGCGTATGAACTACAGACCAGTCAGCCTTACCTTTGTGCCAGGGAAAATCATGGAACAGATCCTTATGGTAGCTGTATTAAGGCATGTGAAAAATAAGGAGGTGATCAGTGACAGCTTCACTAAGGGCAAATTGTGCCTAATTCAGTGGCCTTCTATGACAGAACTACAGCACTAGTTGACATGGGCAAAGCAACTAACGTCATTTACCTGGATTTGTGTAAGGCATTTGGCACTGTCCCACATGACATCCTTGTCTCTAAGATGGAGAGATATGGATTTGATGGATGGACCACTCAGTGGATAAGGAACTGGCTAGAAGGTTGAACTCAAAGAGTTATGGTTAATGGCTCAATGTCTATGGGGAGAGCAGTAACAAGTGGAGTTCCTCAGGAGTCTACTCTGGGTCCAGTGCTGTTCAACATCTTTGTCAGCGACATGGACAATGGCATCCAGTGTATCCTCAGCAGGTTTGGTGATGACACCAAGCTGTGTGGTGTGATGGACTCACCTGAGGGAAGGGATGCCCTCCAAAGGGACCTTGACAGGCCTAAGAAATGAGCCAGTGCAAACTGCATGAGGTTCAACAAGTCAAAGTGCAAGGTCCTACACCTGAGTCAAGCCAATCCCAGGCACAAATATAATCTGAGTACAGAGTGGGTTGAGAGCAGCCCCGAAGAGAAGGAGTTGAGGGTGTTGATAGATGAGAAACTCAACATGAGCTGGCAGTGCCCTCATGCAGTCCAGAAGGCCAACCTTATCCTGGGCTGCATCAGGAGGAGTGTGGCTAGCAGATCAAAAGAGGTGATTCTCCCCCTTTACTCTGCTCTTGTGAGACCCCACCTTTAATACTTTGTCCAGTTCTGGTGTCCCACTGAAAGCAGAACATAGATCTGTTGGAACAAGTCCAGAGGAGGGCCACAAAGATGATCCAGGTGCTGGAACACCTCTGCTATGAGGATAGGCTAAGGGAACTGGGATCGTTCAGCCTGGAAAAGAGAAGACTCTGGTGGGACTTTATAACTGCCTTCTAATATCTGAAGGGAAATTACAGGAAGGATAGAGAGGGACTTTTTACAAGAGTGTCCAATGATAGGATAAGGAGAAAAGGATTTGAATTGAAGAATAGGTTTAGATTGGATCTTAAGAAGAAATTCTTTACTATGAGGGTGGCAAGATCCTGGAATGGATTGTCCAGAGAGGTTGTAGATGCCCTCCCTGGAGATGTTCAAGGCCAAGTTGGATGGGGCCTTGAGTAACCTGGTCTAGTTGAGAGATGTCCCGGCCCATGGCAAGGAGGTTGGATTAGATGATCTCTAAGGTCTCTTCTAGCCTAGGCCATTCTGATTCTATGATTATGGGAGTGGAACATCTCTGTTATGAAGAAAAGATGAGAGAGATGGGTCTTTTTAGCTTGGAGAAGAGGAGACTGAGGGATGAACTCATTCATGTTTATAAATATGTGAAGGGTAAGTGTCAGGAGGATGGAGCCAGGCTCTTCTCAGAGATGCCCAATGATAGGACAAAAGGCAATGGGTGCAGGATGGAGCACAGAAGTTTCTGGGTGAACATAAGGAAAAACCTTTTCACTGTGAGGGTGACAAAACACTGGAATGGCCTGCCCAGAGAGGTTGTGGAGTCTCCTTCTTCAGAGACTTTCAAAATTCGCTTTGATGCATTCCTATGTGATCTACTCTAGGTGACCCTGCTATGACAGGAAGGTTGGACTAGATGATCCTTTGAGGTCCCTTCCAGCCCCTAATGTTCTGTGATTCTGTGATTAACATCTAATATTGCCCCGATGATAACTTTAAGAGTTTGGGAAACCAGATCAGGAGAAGAGTGGTAAAATTAATTCCTGACTGCCAAAAGATTTCATTGCATTTTTAGGCAAGTCAAATCTGGGACTGGGATCTCTTAAATTCATAGAGACAGTACTGGTAAAAGCTAGGAAGGACTGTAAAGGATCATGCCTTACTACTTCTACAGCATAAAACAAGTGGCCACTATACTAAAAGTGATGGAATATAAATGTAAACACAACAAGGGTAATCACAATTTATCTAGCAGACAATTATAATAGATTTTGTTAATGAAAAAAACCCAAACAGGATTCATCTATATTGGGGAAAGCCATGCACTAATTAGAAGCACAGGTACAATGCCAAGCACAAAGCAGATGGCTGATCTACTAAAACTATATCCTGGAAAACTGCTCTATATTTTAGCAAAACCATTGAGGCTGGAGACACACACTCTACTGTTGCAAAAACATAAGAAATAAGTTTGGCTTTCCTTTGTTTCTCTATCTTTGGTGTTATCCTTTATTTCTCAAGATGGAATTATTAATTCTGTTTCCCAGTAGAAGTAGACTTCAAAAACCTGGTCATTTTAGCCAAATGTACTTTTCTCTTCTTTTAAACCTACTTTATAGCAAATAAATGACTTTCCTTTTATAGGCAGGCAGACAGGACAGAGGAAAATTATCTTCTTCAAAGAAGCCATCACATCTAAGTCTTTAGTACTGATTGGGATTTTTAATTCCATCTCCTTGCTGCTAGACTTATTTGTACTTTGGATAGCCTTTTCTCTCATGGTTGTTTTAAAAATTTTAATAAAATACAATGAGCTCACTATAATTTATATCACATTACAAGGTCTTTCTTTAATCCTTTGATTTTTTTTATAAACTCTGCTAAAATCAATTACTGTTGTGGGGTTGGGTTTTTTTTCAAAATAATTTGGCCACTATTTTTGAAACTATGATGATAGACAAGTGTTCTATCTTTCATGCTTAGTAGTTGTTTTTTTTTTTAAACCAAACACACACACAAAAAGCTATTATAAAGTTGTTTATGTAGTCTACTAATGATGGCTAGCCAGTACACTCTTTCCTAATATACATCTATAACTAAGACACATACATCACAATTTCATCAGAGAATAAAGGCCAACTACTCACAGGCCACAAAATATGATCAGCAGAAGAAGCAACAACAAGGTCAGAATATTGTCGTGGAGGGCCCATAGGCCCAAAAATAGGCTTATTCATGCCTTCCCTGCCTGGACATGTTTTTCTGCCCATAACCAGAGGTAAATACATAAAACGAGCACAAAGGGGCACAATAGGCCTGGTGCCATGAAGTCTGGCCTGCCCAGGGTCCAGGTTGTGTAATGTGATTGTGTTACGTGGTTGTATAAGCCCATGGGCCTAGCTTATGGCCCACTGGGTGCTAGGCCCATGCTATTCCCATATTTGGGAGGTCCAGGCCTGTGGCTTTTCCCTATTATGGTATGGTTGGCTAACTGCCAAGCTGATTGGTCATTTTGGTGGCCAATGGGCCATTAATCTTGGCCCACATTTGATAAATAGAGATACACAGGTAAACAACGTGCTCAGTCACTTGCTCTCATTATGCTTAAGCCTGCCTGTATCTATGGAGCTCAGTCTCCCGTACAGCCGTGCACCCTATTGCACGCCTGCTGCCTTATTGCCTGGTGCATGTCACTGCCACGGAGTTACCAGGAAGCAAACCCACTTATCTGCACGCGATAGGCCTATGTGGCCAGTGTGACACCGTGTTGAGACTGCATGGCATTGTACTTCTGCATCGAAGGTCCTGCCTAAGAATCCCTGGACAGAGCGTCCAGAAGAAGACAGGAGGACAAGGTCAGAGACTGTCCTTTCCCCAGAAGCCAGGAAGATTCTCCTTTCCCCTGAAGCCGGGAGGATTCCAGCCAGTGTCCATGGGCAGAGTGCCCTGAAGATTGGACACTTGTATAGGCTGTGACGTAGCCCCACAGGGTGATTGATAATTAGTAAGAACTTGTGAGTAAATGCTTTAATGCCTCTGTAATTTCTATTGCCTCCTGCTATTGCAGAAAGAGCTTCAGCCCACCTACTGGGCAAGCGGCATATTGACCCCAAGTGGTATTTGCCGTGGATAAATGTCTCTCTCTGTTTATAGTTTGAATGTATGCTAGCTATTAATAAGTTACTTTTTGATATTATTCCTAGAATGTCTTTTGTAAGTGTGTAGAACAAATATTAATATTAAAAATTCAGTGGTTGGGGGTGGCGAGAGTTCAGAATATTGAAGCTAATAAATTATATATTTTTATGGAATAACATCTCGCACCATTTAATTTCTCCCCTCCGCCACAATTGGCGTAGGGGGCAGAATACCCCACCGTGACAAATATCTATCCAGATATTGAAAGCTGGCAATGCTCAAGCCTAGACAGTGACTAAGTATGTCAAGAGGTGAGACTGACCAAATATATATGACTTGGAGATGTGTAGGTAAAAGACAGTGATACTACATTAATCAAACATGCAAATAAATTAAGGACTCCTCAGGCAAGATTAAACAAACCTCATACAGAAAAAATAATAAAAAAGAAGACTTAAATATTAACTGTTGCATCAGGATACCAAAAAGCAAAAATGTCATCTAAAGAAATTTGCGTGTCAATGATAATGATTTTGCATGGTGCTAATGGAAGGTGACAATTATAGTATTAAATAAAATTACAATGGAAAGTGTGGCCAACTAAAATAAATGTGGGGTTTTTTAAGACAACAAATAGTGAATTTTTCTACTCAACACGTCAAGTAAATTATGTCTCTTCATAAAAATCGCTCTCTAGATAGAGTTCATGCTGTGGTACCATGAATCTGTTGTAATGGTATTTTTCACTGTATGTTGCAATTAGATTGTTAGACAAAATTATTCAAAAAGTTATCTTTAAAAATCCAATGCCCAAATTTTTTTGAACTCTTGCAGTACCCAGGTAATGCTTAGAAATCAACCATACTGATATTAAGCACTAGGTCAAAGCCTACATTCTTTTCTATTACAAATAAAGTTCTTCCACAAATACTCTGGTGGTGTCAAGAAGGATGGCTCATATCATCTGGCTGAATAAAAAGTCATTTAAATGTCTAAACCTCTGTGCTGAATTTCTTCCATGCCCTCAACGAGGTGACTAGACCCATGAGTGCAGCTGTGCCGGACATGCTGGAACACCAGTACGAGCTGGAATCGAAGGAGGCTAAATGGTATGCTACCATAGACATTGCTAATGCTTTCTTCTCTATTCCCAGAGCAAAAGAGTGCAGGCCTCAGTTTGCATTCACCTGGAGAGGAATCCAGTACCACTTCAACCGATTGCCTCAGGGGTGGAAACACAGCTCAACAATCTGTCACTCTGTCATCCACAATGCACTGGAGAAAGGTAAAGCTCCAGAGCACATACAGTTCATCAAAAACATCATTGTGTGGCCAAACTGCTGAGGAAGTCTTCGAGAAAGATAACAAAATCATTGACATTCTGTTGCAAGCAGGTTTTGCCATGAAGAGAGACAAGGTCAAAGGGCCTGCCAGAGAAATTTAGTTTCTGGGAGTGCGGTGGCAGGATGGTCGCCGTCACATTCCACAGGATGTGATCAACAAAGTCTCCACCATGGCAGTTCCCACTAATAAGAAAGACACTCTCTCTTGGGTGGAGTAGGATTTTGGAGACTACACATTCCTGGATTCAGTCAGATTGTCAAACCTCTGCATGATGAGACGCCTAAGAGAAACAATTTCGAGTGGGGACCTGAACAACAAGCAGCCTTTGATCAGATCAAACGAGAAGTAGTCCATGCAGTGGGCTTGGGACCTGTGAGATCTGGTCTGGACATTAAAAACATTCTGTACACGGCTGCCAGTGACAATGGTCCAACTTGGAGCCTTTGGCAGAGAGCTCCAAATGAGACACGTGGTCGTCCACTTGGTTTCTGGTGTCATAGCTACAGAGGTTCAGAGGCAAATTACACCCCAGCAGAGAAAGAAATACTAACAGCCTATGAAGGAGTGAAAGCAGCTTCTGAAGTGATTGGAACTGAGTCACAATTGCTTTTAGCTGCTAGATTGCCAGTTCTAAACTGGATGTTCAAAGGCAAAGGTTCATCACCGCATCATGCCACAGATGGAACCTGGTCTAAATGGATGGCTTTGATAACCCAACGAGCGTGTATGGGTAATCTTGACCGACCTGGTCTGGTGGAGGTGATCACCACCTGGCCGGAAGGCACAGACTGTACCACACCTCCAGAGGAGGGAGTAACCCGTGCGGAGGAAGCTCCTCCCTATGGTGATCTCTCTGATGAGGAAAAGAACTATGCTTTGTTCACAGATGGTTCCTGTCATCTTGTTGGGAACAAGCGAAGATGGAAGTCAGCAGTCTGGAGTCCTACCAAGAGACTTACTGAAGCAAAATATGGAAAAGGTGAATCCAGTCAGTTCGCTGAGATAAAAGCTGTCCAACTTGCTCTTGATGTGGCTGAACATGAAAATTTGCCTATCCTTTACCTCTACACTGACTCATGGATGATAGCCAATGCTCTATGGGGTTGGCTAAAAGACTAGGAAAAGAATGGTTGGCAGAGGAAAGGAAAGCCTATTTGGTGTGCTGATCTATGGTAGGACATCGATGCACGGCTGGAGAGAATTCAGTGAAGGTGCATCACGTAGACACATACATGCCAAAGAGCAGAGCTACTGAGGAACACCAACACAACTAGTAGGCAGATCAAGCTGCTGAAATTTCTCAAGTTGGTACAAACTCTGATTGTGACCTTGATTTGAAACATCGAGGCGAAGCCACAGCCTGGTTCGGCCTGGTTCGGCAAGAGTGCAGGACCCAGGCTAGCTCAGCTGAAACGCGCTTTCTCGCAGCTTTTTTTCTCCTCTTTTCTTGAGGCTCTCTCGATCTGAGGAGCCCAGAGGGAGGCAGGGAGCGGCAAGCAGGCGCTAAGTACTCGCAGGAAGGTGAGTCAGAGGGCGGTGCCTGGCGAGTGGCACATTTAAACGAGGAGCGGCAGAGGCGAAGCCACAGCCTGGTTCGGCAAGAGTGCAGGACCCAGGCTAGCTCAGCTGAAACGCGCTTTCTCGCAGCTTTTTTTCTCCTCTTTTCTTGAGGCTTTCTCGATCTGAGGAGCCCAGAGGGAGGCAGGGAGCGGCAAGCAGGCGCTAAGTACTCGCAGGAAGGTGAGTCAGAGGGCGGTGCCTGGCGAGCGGCACATTTAAACGAGGAGCTCGCTGCTGTCTCTGCTGAGCGCAGCGCGCGCCGCTGAAAAAAAAAACAAAAAACAAAAAACCAAAAAAACCACCACACCTAACAACTCGCAGCGGACCTTCAGGATAGCAGACATGGTTCGAACTAGGTCCAAGCTGTATAATACTTGTAAAACTGTGGGCACCCAAACAGAGCCCACCTGTAGGAGTGCAGGCATCCAGATGTCTGGATGTGAGGAGTGCTGGAGCCTGGCACTCGACACAGGCAATGGCTGCATTAGGTGTGAGCAGATTGATTGTCTGCTTAACCTGGTGGCTGAACTCAAGGGAGAGGTGGAACGACTGAAGGCTGAAAGGGAAGGTACAAAAGAGCAACATGCTCTGCAGTCCCCCTTGCCAGAGGGAGACGAACAGAGCAACCAAGAAGAATGGATGCAGGTGCCTGCCAGAAGGGGCAAGGGAAAACCCTTCCAGCCATCTTCACATCCCCAGCTGCCCTTACATAACAGATATAGGGCACTAGAGGTTGAGGATGAGGTGATCCTGGAGCAGGCAGAAGCATCACCGGCTGGGAGGGCAACTGAGACAAATCAGTTGCCCCCTCGCATCAGAACAAGTACCCAGAAGAAAAAGAGGAGGGTAATTGTTATTGGTGATTCCCTTCTGCAGGGAACAGAGGGCCCCATATGCTGGCCAGACCCCTTCCACAGGGAGCTCTGCTGCCTCCCTGGAGCCCGGGTCAGGGATGTTACCAGGAGGCTGCCTACTGTAGTGCAGCCCTCTGATTACTATCCCTTATTAGTTATACAGGCAGGGAATGATGAGATTAATAACAGAGGGCTAAAAGCTATCAAAAGGGACTTTAAGACACTGGGGAAAGCAGTTGAGGGAGCAGGGGCACAGGTAATCTTTTCATCTATACCCTTAGTCACAGGCTGGAATACAGAGAAAAATAGGAAAGCGTATTTGATGAACAAGTGGCTCAGAGGTTGGTGCATCCAACATAACTTTGGATTCTTTGATCTTGGGGAACTTCATCTTGCCACAGGTCTGCAATCAGCAGATGGGACACAACTATCACAGAAGGGGAGAAGGACCCTGGCACATAAGCTGGCTGGGCTTGTTGAGAGGGCTTTAAACTAGAATGGAAGGGGGAGGGGGTTAAACATGACAGCACCAGAGATAAATCAAAGGGAATTGAGGATGGTAGGCTAGAGCTAGGAGTAAAAGCAGCAGCCCAGCTGAAGTGCATGTACACTAATGCACGCAGTATGGGTAACAAACAAGAGGAGCTGGAAGCTCTGGTGCTGGAGGAAAACTATGATATTGTCGCCATCACTGAAACGTGGCGGGATAGCTCACATGATTGGTGTGCTGTAATCAATGGCTACAGACTCTTCAGGAGAGACAGGCAAGGGAGGAAGGGCGGGGGAGTGGCTCTGTATATTAGGGATGCTCTGGATGTCGTGGAGGTAGAAATCAAAGATGTTCAAGTTGAGTCATTATGGGTGAGACTTAAGGCGAAGGCCAACAAGGCTGATATCCTGGTTGGAGTCTGTTACAGACCACCCAACCAGGAAGAAGAGGTTGATTTATTACTCTTTAAGCAACTGGAGGCTGCCTCAAGATCACCTGCCCTTGTTCTGGTGGGCGACTTTAACCTACCAGACATCTGCTGGGACTTAAACACTGCAGAGAAGAAGCAGTCTAGAAGGTTTCTGCAATGTGTGGAAGACAACTTCCTATCCCAGCTGTTACGTGAGCCTACCAGGGGGGCAGCCCTGCTTGACCTGCTGCTCACAAACAGAGAGGGGCTGGTAGGGGATGTGGTGGTTGGAGGCTGCCTGGGGTCCAGTGACCATGAAATTATAGAGTTTTCAATACATGGAGAAACCAGGAGGGGCATCAACAGAACCTCCACACTGGACTTCCAAAGGGCAGACTTCAGCCTATTTAAGGAACTAATTCAGAAAGTTCCTTGGGAAATAGCACTTAGAAACAAAGGGGTCCAGGAAGGTTGGACCTGCTTCAAGAAAGAACTCCTGAAGGCACAGGAGCAGGCAGTGCCACTGAGCCGGAAGATGAGCCGACGAGGGAGGCAGCCAGGCTGGATGGGCAGGGAGCTGCTGAAGGAATTAAAGATTAAAAAGAGAGTGTATCACCTTTGGAAAAGAGGGGAGGTGTCCCAGGAGAAGTTCAAGGAGGTTGCTAGGTCTTGTAGAGGAAAAATTAGAGAGGCAAAAGCCCACTTGGAGCTCAGGCTGGCCACGGCTGCCAAGGAAAATAAAAAGTGTTTCTTTAAATATATGAATGGCAAGAGAAGGGCCAAGGACAACCTCCAGTCCTTACTAGATAGAGAGGGGAACATAGTGACAAAGGATGAGGAAAAGGCAGAGGTGCTTAACACCTTCTTTGCCTCAATCTTCACTAGTGGGACAGGTTGTCTCCAGGACAGCTGGACTCCTGAAGTAGTGGATGGAGTCAGGGACCAGTACAGTCCCCCTCTAATCCATGAGGAAGCAGTAAGGGATCTGCTAAGTCACTTGGATCCTCACAAGTCCGTGGGACCGGATGGGATCCACCCTAGGGTGCTGAGAGAGCTGGCAGATGAGCTGGCCAAGCCACTCTCCATCATTTATCAGCAGTCCTGGCTCACTGGAGAGGTCCCTGAAGACTGGAAGCTGGCCAATGTGATTCCCATACACAAGAAGGGTCGTAAGGAGGAGCCAGAAAACTACAGACCTGTGAGCCTGACCTCAGTGCCAGGCAAGGTCATGGAATAGGTCATCTTGGGTGCCATCACAAAGCACCTACAGGATAGCCAAGGGATCAGGCCCAGCCAGCATGGGTTTAGGAAGGGCAGGTCCTGCCTCACCAACCTGATCTCCTTTTATGATCAGGTTACCCGCCTGGTGAATGTGGGGCAGGCTGTGGATGTAGTCTACTTGGACTTCAGCAAAGCCTTTGACACTGTCTGCCACAAGAAGCTCCTAGCCAAGCTGGCAGCTCATGGTTTGGACAGATTCACTCTGTGCTGGATCAAGAACTGGCTGGATGGCAGAGCTCAGAGAGTGGTGGTGAATGGTGCCACATCCAGTTGGCAGCCAGTCACTAGTGGTGTTCCCCAAGGATCAGTGCTGGGCCCAGTCCTGTTCAATATCTTTATTGATGATCTGGACGAGGGCATTGAGTCCAGCATCAGTAAGTTTGCAGATGACACCAAGCTAGGAGCAGGTGTTGATCTGTTGGAAGGTAGGAGAGCCCTGCAGAGGGACCTGGACAGGCTGGATGGGTGGGCAGAGGCCAATGGGATGAGATTTAACAAGGCCAAGTGCAGGGTTCTGCACTTCGGCCACAATAACCCCAAGCAGTGCTACAGGCTGGGGACTGAGTGGCTGGAGAGCAGCCAGGAGGAAAGGGACCTGGGGGTACTGATAGATAGTAAGCTGAAGATGAGCCAGCAGTGTGCCCAGGTGGCCAAGAGAGCCAATGGCATCCTGGCCTGCATCAGGAACAGTGTGGCCAGTAGGACCTGGGAGGTTATTCTTCCCCTGTACTCAGCACTGGTCAGGCCACACCTTGAGTACTGTGTCCAGTTCTGGGCCCCTCAATTCAAGAGAGATGTTGAGGTGCTGGAACATGTCCAGAGAAGGGCAACAAAGCTGGTGAGGGGCCTGGAACACAAATCCTATGAGGAGAGGTTGAGGGAGCTGGGCCTGTTTAGCCTGGAGAAGAGGAGGCTCAGGGGTGATCTTATTACTGTCTACAACTACCTGAAGGGGCATTGTAGCCAGGTGGGGGTTGGCCTCTTCTCCCAGGCAACCAGCAATAGAACAAGGGGACACAGTCTCAAATTGTGCCGGGGTAGGTCTAGGCTGGATGTTAGGAAGAAGTTCTTCACAGAGAGAGTGATTTCCCATTGGAATGGGCTGCCCAGGGAGGTGGTGGAGGCACCGTCCCTGGGGGTGTTCAAGAAAAGACTGGATGAGGCACTCAGTGCCATGGTCTAGTTGACTGCCTAGGGCTGGGTGATAGGTTGGACTGGATGATCTTGGAGGTCTCTTCCAACCTGGTTGATTCTATGATTCTATGATTCTATGATTCTAGGTGAACTGTTCTTAGCTTGGTGGGCCCATGATTCATCTGGACATCAAGGTAGAGATGCAACATACCGATGGGCACGTGATAGGTAAATTGACTTATCCATGGATGCTGTCGCCGAAGTCATCCATGACTGTGGCATTTGTGCTGGTATTACGCAGGCTAAGCGAATCAAGCCCTTATGGTATGGTGAGAGATGGTCACATCACAAGTATGGTGAAGCCTGGCAGATTGACTACATCACTTTACCTCGATCTCGTTCTGGGAAGCAGTATGTACTAACGGTGGTAGAGGCCAGCACTGGATGGCTGGAAACCTATCCAGTTCCACATGCTACTGCACGTAACACCATTCTTGTCTTGGGGAGACATGGAACTCCAGAGAGAATCGAGTCAGACAATGGCACTCATTTCAAGAACAATCTTGTGAAAAACTGGGCCAAAGAGCACGGTATTGAGTGGATCTACCACATACCCTACTATGCACCAGCTTCAGGGAAGATTGAATGCTACAACGATTTGCTGAAAACCACGCTAAAGGCCATGGGAGCCTTTGAAATTCTGTGACAACAGAAGCAATATGGTTGGTAAATAGTACAGGTTCAGTAAACAGAGCAGGACCTGCACAATCAGATTTGGTCCAAACAGTGGATGGTGATAAAGTTCCTGTTGTACACAAAAAGAATCTGTTATCGAAAACTGTTTGCGTATTTTCTCCTCTGGGTGAAGGGAAACCTGTCCGAGGGGTGGTTTCTGCTGAAGGTCCTGGTCATACCTACTGGGTAATGCAGGAGAATGGTGAAACCCAGTGTATTCCACAGAGAAATCTAACTTTAGCTGAAAGAGTTTAAATTCAGAGTGTATAATACAGGCTGTTCAGAGTTTTCTGTTCTAGGTGCTATCGGTGTCCAATAAGACACAATCTGTGAGAGAATCTACAGTACATGAGCACGAACCCAATGTCACCTGGGAGTCCCTGTTCTCGTCTCATCTGTTAGAAGACAAACTGTTTGCTGTTTTCTGAGCTTTTGAATCACTTACATCTGAGATAGCTGGAATGAAGTGTGAACTGAACTTGTTATATTCATCAGTGTAAATATTGTTTTAGATTAGATCAAATAGTTCTCAGCAATGCTCTGAGGGGTGGATTGTGCTAGTTTGAAGCTAGCTGGAATATTTTGGTGAGAATAATTAGATTACAGGCTGTGAGAAGAAAACAATGGTGATGTCTACTTCATTCATAGGCTTGCTGAAATTTATAAGAACAAGAATGTAAATATCGATAACACAGTTGTATCCCTCTCTCTCTCTCTAACCTAACCTACCATCTGTGTGACTAATCAACCTGCTTTCTAAACCCCCTGGCCGACCATTCAATCTTCCTTGGGCACAAGGTAATGTATGGGGCAAGGTAGAGAGGGGTGGGAAAAGGTGGAAGGGTGGTTGTGTGACCCTCCTTGGGGACTCAGGTTTCTGGGAGGGGAATTGTGTTTCTGTATTACCTTTTAGCATGTATATTAATGTATATAACTGTATATGTTGCAAATATCTGCTTGTATATTGTGCTGAGCTGTAAATATAAGCTTCATTCAGTTTCCAGAGTCGTTGAGTCTAGTCTGGGGGATTTCCAAAGTGTGGGGGGGCAAGTAACACCCAAACTATCACACAGTATCAGAAGCCTTGCTGAAGTCAAGGTAGATGACATTCACAGCTCTTCCTTCGTCTACCCATTTGGTCATGGTATCATAGAAGGCTATCAGATTAGTCAAGCAAGATCTTCCCTTGGTAAATTCATGTTGGCTACTCCTGATAACCCGCTTTTGTTCCATGTGGTTAGAGATGACCTCCAGAATGAACTGCTCCATCACCTTTCCAGGGATGGAGGTGTCCTGCTAGGGCATAAATTCTGGAAGGCTGGTTTAACCCTTGCTCTCCTCCTCCTGTTACAGGTCTGGGAGTAGATGAGCAAACAATGGAGGGTTTGGCCCCAGCAAAGCCTTGAGGGCTAGGGGCTCAGCACCATGCCAGGTGTATTGTGCTGCCCCTCAAGGTGCCTTCATGGTCACATGAGGCATGAAGCTTTGAATTCATTGGCCAGAACAATGATGCTAGTGCCTTTCTGCCTTTCTGCAGTATGCCTTTCTGCACTGATCCTCCACAGGGAGTAGCACCGCATTCACGTCTCTTTAACTGGGAATCGCCACAGCCACATGTATGCAGCTTGCACTGGCAGCTCAGCAGCAGCAACTCAGGTTTTCTCTCCTTCCCTCTGCCTGGAATATTTTGTATTTTACCCTGGGATCATTATCACGAGTTTTGGAAGTATCTTTGTGCAGGAGACTTACTCAGGGACCAAAGCATCGTGAGTACATATGCTGGAGTTAATGGTAAGGCTCCATAAGCATAGTTAGAATTTTCCTGGGTTTGTGTTCCTATTTTTCCAAGTTCTGATTGTTTAAACTGTTCCATTCCATGTTTATATATACCCTTTGTGCAACTACTTCCTGTCAACTGAAAATCAAAACAATCTCAGGGAATTTTCCCAAATTTTTTAATATTAATAATAAATATTCATATTCATATCAAAATTAATAGTCATAATATATTATTAATTTCCACAACAGGAGGTGAGGGCTGACTGGTCTGTAGTTGCCTGGGTCTTCCTTCTTGCCTGTTTTGAAGATTGGAAGTACAGCACTTCTGAGATGAACGAGAATTTTTTCCCTTAAAGTGTTAGTTTATTGGGCTGCAAGAGTTGTGGATGTTCAGCCTAGAGAAAAGAAGGCTCAGGGGAGACCCTATAGCAGTCTTCCAGTACCTGAAGGGGGTCTACAAGAAAGCTGGGAAAGAACTTTTTACAAGGGCTTCTAGTGATAGGACAAGAGGGAATGGATTTAAACTTGAGGGCAGATTTAGACTGGATATTAGGAAGAAATTCTTTACAGTAAGAGTGATGAGACACTGGAAGAGATTGCTCAGGGAGGTCCTGGAACACATGACCTACATGGAACATCTGAGGAAGCTAGGGTTGTTCAATCTAGAGAAGAGGAGGCTGAGAGGAGACCATATTACTCTCTACAACTACCTGAAGGGCGGTTGGAGAAAGGAGGGGGCAGCCTCTTCTCCTTGGTGGCAAGCAACAGGACTAGAGGAAATGGTTACAAGATGCACCTGGGGAGATTTAGGCTGGATATTAGGAAATACTTCACTGAAGAGTTATCAAACATTGAAATGGTCTGCCCAGGGCAGTGGTGGATTCACCGTCCCTGGGGGTGTTCAAGTGGTGTGTGGACCTGGCACTTAGGGACATTGTTTAGTGTTGACCCTTCGGTGCTGGATCAAGGGTTGGACTGGATAATCTTTGAGGTCTCTTCCAACTAGATATATTCTGTGATTCTGTGGTGGATGCCCCCTCCCTGGAGGTGTTCAGGGCCAGGTTGGATCAGGCCTTGAGCAATCTGGTCTAGTGGAAGGTGTCCCTGTCCATGGTGGGGGGTTTGGAACTAGATGACCTTTAAGGGCCCTTCCAACCCAAACCATTCTATGAATCTATGGTATGGAAAATCCCTTTGGTCAGTTAAACTGTAGGTGCACAGAAGTTGAGAGGGGACACAGCCAGGACACCTTATCCTATCTGTTGGGGGGAGGAGGGCAGCATGAGAAAGAGAGAAGGTGTTGACATTATGTAAGCACTGTTCAGCAATAACTAAAATATGTGTGTTATCAACACTGTTTCCAACACGAATGCAAAACATAGCATCATGCAAGCTACTATGAATAAATTTAACACTGTCCCAGCCAAAATCAGTACTTCATATACTTAGTCTGTACAACTTAAATTTATGTATATCCTTTCAGTTCTACAATTTCTATAATGAAAGAAAAATAACTTAAACCCCCCACACACACACACAAACAGTAACAGCTTCATAAAGCCATTAGTAAATAAGAATATCTGTAAAACAAGGACACTTTTTTCACTCACTTAAAACCAACAAACAACTTCCCCCCAAATTCAGTAACATCTCACCTGCATCAGCTCTGGACCGCTGACCTGGTGATTTTCCAAATGGGGTCTTCATTCATCTGTGTTTAAGTGAGCAGCAAAGCTGCTAGACTAGGGTGAAAATCCACTTCTTTCCCAATCCCAAAATATCTTCTTATTCTCTTAATACAACAGCTACTTATTGATCCACCATCGAATCACCAATCTGTTCTTCCTCAAATATATGAGAAGCACTTTCAACTATACCAATCTGAAAACCAAAACAGAAAGAACATTCTGGTTTGAAACCTGGTTAAAATAAATAATGAAGTGAAACAAACCATTTTTTTTTCATGCATGTCATGGTTCAAGTCCAGATGGCATCTAAGCTCCATGTAGCTGCTCACAAATCTGTCCCCCACCCCCTCCCCAGTGGGGTGGGAAGGAGAATCAGGTGAGAAAGACAAAGCCCTGGGGTTTGCAATAAGGAGAATTTAAATGAACAGCACAAAGAGACAACATCAATCAGGAAAACAATAATACTAATGAAATAGTATATGAAGTGAGTAATACAAAACACAGCCCTGACCACAATGGTCTGGCCCAGCCACTTGACAGCTTCTCCACTGGTGCTACCATCACCATATCACAGTCAAGTGCACTTACACTGGCCCCACCCAGCCCTTTCCTTATACAACAGGCATGATGTCAGCATAGTATCAAATACATCATTGGCTGGTTCAGCTGACAGTCTTGGCTGTGGCCCCCTTCCAGCTTTTCATGAAGGAAAAAAATCCCCCAAACCCAAAAACTTTAACGTAGTCGAATCCTGGACATTATTCACCCCTTATTCTATACTATCTATGTCACGCCCAGCAAGGTTATTTAACAGTTAACATCATAGAGTTTAATTCACTGGCTGTTCAAACCCAAAATGATATCATCTTGCAGTACACATTGGGCTTCTCCATCTTCCCACATCACCCATTACATGCATCCAGGTCCTTGAGCAAAAGTAATTCCATTAATAGGTTTGCTTTTGTCTGAAGCAGGACTAACCCAGGCCATCTTCCCTAATATATTCTTCATGGTCACTACAGGGACTTTATCACCTTTTACAGTATGTAGGAGTTTGAATTGGGCAGGGCCAGCTCGATCCTTTGGTATTAAGTAGCCCGGTGGCTTGTGCTAAATGTGTGTCTCAGTTTTAGAGGTCACTCCTCCCATTGCTGTCAGGGTGATTTTTAACAGACCACTGTAATGTTTGATTTTCTTAGCAGCTGTTATGTAATAGGGGATATAATATACCCACTCAATGCCGTGATCCTTGGCCCAGGTGTCTATGAGGATGTTTTGAAAATGAATCCCTTTATCTGACTCAATTCTTTCTGGGGTGCCATGTTGCCATAGGACTTGCTTTTCAAAATCCAGGATGCTGTTTCAGGTGGTGGCACGGAGCACTGTATATGTTTCCAGCCCTCCAGTCCTTCCATCATTGTGAGCACATGGTATTTGCCATAGTGGGTTTGCAGGAGTGTGATGTAATCAATCTGCCAGGCTTCTCCATATTTATATTTATATTTCAGCCATTACCCACCATGCCACAGAGCCTTTACCCACTTGGCTTGCCTGACTGCAGCGCATTTCATGTTCATGGATAAACTGTGTGATAGTGTCCATGATTAAATCCACCCTTTGACCTTGAGTCCATCTATGTTGCATCCTTTCCTTGATGACCAGAGGTGCCATGGGACCACCAAGATATAAATGATTTGCCCTTATGTTGTCGAATCCACCTGAGTCGCTAGAATCATAGCGTCCTGATCCGCCTGTTCATTGTTTTGATGTTTTTGAGTGGCTCAACTCTTGGGTACATGGGCATCCATATGATGTACCTTCACCGCCAGATTCTCTATCTGAGCAGCAATATTTTGCCTTTCATTATCTGGCAGCTTATTATATGGTGGGGCCTCTTCCACTTGTGTTACTACCTCCTTAGAATCATAGAATCAACCAGGTTGGAAGAGACCTCCAAGATCATCCAGTCCAACCTATCACCCAGCCCTATCCAGTCAACTAGACCATGGCACTAAGTGCCTCATCCAGTCTTTTCTTGAATACCTCCAGGGACAGTGACTCCATGACCTCCCCAGGCAGCCCATTCCAATAGGAAATCACTCTCTCTGTGAAGAACTTCCTCCTAACATTCAGCCTATACTTCCCCCGGCACAACTTGAGACTGTGTCCCCTTGTTCTATTGCTGGTTGCCTGGGAGAAGAGACCAACCCCACCTGGCTACAGCCTCCCTTCAGGTAGTTGTAGACAGCAATGAGGTCACCCCTGAGCCTCCTCTTCTCCAGGCTAAACAACCCCAGCTCCCTCAGCTTCTCCTCATAGGATTTGTGTTCCAGGCCCTTCACCAGCTTTGTCGCCCTTCTCTGGACACATTCCAGCACCTCAACATCTCTCTTGAATTGAGGAGCCCAGAACTGGACACAATACTCAGGGTGTGGTCTGACCAAGTGTTGAGTACAGGGGAAGAATAACCTCCCACATCCTACTGGCCACACTGTTCCTGATACAGGCCAGGATGCCATTGGCTCTCTTGGCCACCTGGGCACACTGCTGGCTCATCTTCAGCCTACTATCTACCAGTACCCCCAGGTCCCTTTCTTCCTTATCTAGTGACATCCCAAAATCATTGCCATCTGGCCACTTTGTGATGACTTCCAATATTCCTGAATGGCTATGTCTCCCTATTGGAGCCTGTTGGGTTATCAGTGCAACCCAATTACTCCACTTGGCATTATTTGCACGATGGGTAGAGCAGATCCTTCCTTTGATCATCCAGTTGAGGTGCCAGGAAGAGCTGTATGTACCAAGCAATTCCAAGGAAGCTCGAAGTCCTTCATATACTGCCAGTACCTCTTTTTCAATGAGTGCAGTTGGCTTGAGACCCTTTTTATCCCAGACTGCAAAATGTTAGGGGTTGACCCCAGGTCTCCCTGGGTGCTAACTACCAGAGGCTCCAGGTAAGACGATTCTTCCCAGCTGCAGTGTAGAGTACATGTTGACCATCTTGTCCTGCCCAGACTGGCCTGAGTGCTACTGCATGTGCAATCTCCTGTTTAATTTGTTCAAAGACCTGCCACTGCTCAGGGCCCCACTGAAAATTATTCTCCTTCCAGGTCCATTGGTAGAGAGGGCTCACAATCAGATTGTAGTCTGATGCATCACCCACAACATCCAAGAAAGTCTTGGTTTCCTTCTTGTTGGTGGATGGAGACATAGCTTCTATCTTGACTTCATTTTATAATGAAACCAGCCTTCAGAAGAATTTGGATTATTTTCATTCACTTCTCAAAAACTTCATCTGCTGTGTTAGAATCATAGAATCATAGAATCAACCAGGTTGGAAGAGAACTCCAAGATCATCCAGTCCAACCTATCACCCAGCCCTATCCAGTCAACCAGACCATGGCACTAAGTGCCTTATCCAGTCTTTTCTTGAATACCTCCAGGGACGGTGCCTCCACCACCTCCCTGGGCAGCCCATTCCAATGGGAAATCACTCTCTCTGTGAAGAACTTCCTCCTAACATCCAGCCTAGACCTACCCCGGCACAACTTGAAACTATGTCTCCTTGTTCTATTGCTGGTTGCCTGGGAGAAGAGGCCACCCCCCACCTGGCTACAATGCCCCTTCAGGTAGTTGTAGACGGTAATAAGATCACCCCTGAGCCTCCTCTTCTCCAGGCTAAACAACCCCAGCTCCCTCAGCCTCTCCTCATAAGGTTTGTGTTCCAGGCCTTTCACCAGCGTTGTTGCCCTTCTCTGGACATGCTCCAGCACCTCAACATCTTTCTTGAATTGAGGAGCCCAGAACTGGACACAGTTGCTCCATACGATGATGTTATCAATGTATTGCAGGTGTTCAGAGCTCCACCCTGTTTCAGTGCAGTCTGGATTGGTCCATGGCAAACGGTGGGTCAGTGTTTCCACCCTTGAGGCAGTCGATGCCAGGTATACTGGCAACACTCTATGCTGGGTTAGGAACTGGCTGGTGGGCCGGACCCAGACAGTGGTGGTGAATGGTGCCACATCCAGCTGGCGGACAGTCACTAGTGATGTCCCTCAGGGATCTGTGCTGGGCCCCATCCTCTTTAACATCTTCATAGATGATCTGGATGAGGGCATGGAGTCAGTCATCAGCAAGTTTGCAGGTGACACTAAGCTGGGAGCAGATGTGGCTGGGTTGGAGGGCAGAAGGGCTCTGCAGCGGGACCTTGACCGCCTGGACAGATGGGCAGAGTCCAATGGGATGGCATTCAATAGCTCGAAGTGCCGGGTGCTGCACTTTGGCCACAACAACCCCATGCAGAGATACAGGCTGGGGTCGGAGTGGCTAGAGAGCAGCCAAACAGAGAGGGATCTGGGGGTGCTGATTGATACCCGCCTGAACATGAGCCAGCAGTGTGCCCAGGTGGCCAAGAGAGCAAATGGCATCCTGGCCTGCATCAGGAATGGTGTGGTCAGCAGGAGCAGGGAGGTCATTCTGCCCCTGTACTCTGCACTGGTTAGACCACACCTTGAGTACTGTGTTCAGTTCTGGGCCCCCCAGTTTAGGAGGGACATCGAGATGCTTGAGCGTGTCCAGAGAAGGGCGACGAGGCTGGTGAGAGACCTCGAGCACAAGCCCTACGAGGAGAGGCTGAGGGAGCTGGGATTGTTTAGCCTGGAGAAGAGGAGGCTCAGGGGTGACCTTATTGCTGTCTACAACTACCTGAGGGGTGGTTGTGGCCAGGAGGAGGTTGCTCTCTTCTCTCAGGTGGCCAGTGCCAGAACGAGAGGACACAGTCTCAAGCTGTGCCAGGGGAGATTTAGGCTCGAGGTGAGGAGAAAGTTCTTCACTGAGAGAGTCATTGGACACTGGAATGGGCTGCCCGGGGGAGGTGGTGGAGTCGCCGTCCCTGGGGCTATTCAAGGCAGGATTGGACGTGGCACTTGGTGCCATGGTCTAGCCTTGAGCTCTGTGGTAAAGGGTTGGACTTGATGATCTCTGAGGTCTCTTCCAACCCTGATAATACTGTGATACTGTGATACTGAACATCCCTTCAAGTGAAAGCAAACTGTGGCCTGCATATGGGAATGAAGAATGTGATGTCATTTGTTGTGTACGACTTGGCTGTCTGACCCTACCTGAAAGGAAGCTGTAGAGAGGTAGATACTGGTCTCTTCTCACAAGTAACTAATGATAGGAGAACGAATGGCCTCAAGCTATGTCATGGGAGGTTTTGACTGGACATCAGGAAAACTTTTTTTCACTGAAAGGGTTGTCAGGCATTGGAACGGGCTGTCCAGGGAGGTGATTGAATCGCCATCCCTGGAGATGTTTAAAAGCCATATGGATCTGGTGCTTTGGGACATGGTGTAGTTACAGATTTGGTGGAATGGGCAAAGTGACTGGACTTGATACTCTCAGAGGTCCTTTCTGGCCTGAATGATTCTAAGATTCTATGAATCTATGAATCTATAAACCAGGCACCTTATTTCAGTGGTCATGGTGGTGAGTTGATGGTTGGACTTGATCTTGAAGATCTCTTCCAACCCAAACAATTTTATAATTCTATGATTCTATGAATCCTGCTGGTACTGAAGAACCAGCATGTCTGGCACAGCAGCACTCACCACTGGTGTAACCTTGTTCAGACCATGGCAGTCTACTGTCAGTCTTTACTTTTCCAAAAGTTCCTTGCTCATCCATGCACATCTATTGCCTCCCTTGTTTGATTTCTTATTCATGGGGATGCACTGAGCTTGAGCTTGGAAGAAGTGGTTCTTGAATTTTAACCAGCTATCTGTAGTTCCCCTATCTTATTGTGGTGGTTTGGGAGTTGTTGTTCCCCCCCCTCCAATTCATCAGACTAACTCAGCTGACTGGAAGTTAAGGATGAAGCTGTATTTTACAGCATGGCAAAATTTTACAAGCATATATACACAATATACACAGATATTTACAACTATATACAAGTTAAAATAATACAGAAATTCAAAATCCCTCCCAAACAGCAGAACTGCTCAGGAGGGCTCTGAACTAACTCCCCTCCTTCTTCCCACCCCCTCCCTTATCTCAGAAGGTTTACGTGCAGGAGTGAGATGCAGAAAAAAGCTGACAAGAGGTTAGAAAGAGAATAATTAGATTGGGTTACACAGATTCAAGCAAAGACAGCTAATATGGCAAGCAGCAGCCAGATGCTGACTGACTTTGTTATTGTTTCTTGGGTTTATAACCCTAAGCAAAACCAATAGGTGATATAGACATCACTATTATTTTATTTTCATAGTCTATGATCTAATTTCTCTCATTAAAATGTTCCAATTAGCCTCAAACCAGCTTGCTTATACATCTCTAACCCATGATATTTCTTCAAGTAGATCTCAGAAGAGGTCAAAGTTGGCTCTCCTGAAGGCCATGGTTGCAATCCTGCTTATTGCCTTGCTACTTCCTTGCATGACCCTGAATTTCACCATCTCATGGTCACTGCATCCAAGGCTGCCTCCAACCTTCACATCCCCAACCAGAACTTCTTTGTTTGTCAGCACAAGGTCCAGCAGCACATGGTCCAGCAGCACACAATCATATAAGCAAATGGATCAACATTGTAAACATGCCCTATTTAGCTAACAAAGAAAATGTGTATGACAAAGTTTGCTTGAATTTCTCATTGTCTCAAACTTTCAAGCCCCATGTTTGGCACCAAAAAGGACTGTCATGGTTAAGGTCCAGCCAGTAGCCAAGCCCCACACAGCTGCTCACACAACTGCTACCCACCATCACCCTGCAGTAGCATAGGAAGGATAATTGGGAGAAAAAAGACAAAGTCCCGTGAGTCAAGATAAGGAGAATTTCATAGGACAACATACAGAGATAACAACAACTAGGAAAAACACTAATACTAATAAAATAGTATATGAAGTGATACAAAGCACAGTACTGACTGCGATGACTTGACCCATCCTATCTGCATGACTCCTGCCCTGCCACCGCCCTCACCAAGTCACAGTCACGTGCTCATAGCATTTGTGCTAACCCTGCACAACTCTTCCCTTATATAGTGGGTATAACATCAGTATGGAATCAAATATCCCATTGGCTGATTCAGATGGCTATCTTGGCTGTGGCCCCTCACAGCTTCTTGTGAAATAAATTAAAAAAAAATCAAATCAAATAAAAAAATAAATCCTATCATAGCCAAACCCAAGACAATGTTCAATGAGATGTCTCTTCACATTTTGTTATTCTGGACAAATTCAGTAGAGTGGGTAGGCAAGAACAGCAGTACTTTTCATCATATACTCAATGCAAGTTCTTTATCAGAAACATCCACAAATAGATAAACATAGAAAAATGTCACTGAAAAAAAACAAACTTTGCTTAGTATAGGGAAGGATGTCTACTACTTTAAAAAAATCTGCATGAAAGCAGAAGAAAGTGCAATATCATAACCAGAGATAAAGCACAAAACAATTATTTCCATTTGTTAGAAAACAAACCAAAATGCTTCTCAGCCACATATCAGAATTATTTCTCTACGGATATGTAAAAAAAATATCTAACATTTAAAAGGTAAAAAATGCACATACTCTGTTGGACCACTCAACCTACCAGTTTGTTAGAGTTATTAGTTTATAGAAAATCTGCAAAAGTAATTGTTGATTTGCTATACCTAAATTCAGATACCTGAAACATTTAGTAATCACATTCCTCTAGACTAGGGAAGGTACGAGAGGACAATGCTTTAAAGATTTAAATTACAGACACTTGTTATTATCTAAAATGTTGAAGAACTGCAGATCTACCATTTTAGACTAATGTTTCTTGACAGCAAACATTTCTTCTAATTAACTCATTCATTTCAATGCTATACACGGCTAAAACATCAGGTTAGGTCAGATCATCCTTTTAGCCTGGTTTCCTTAAGAAGTATGATTGCTGTAATGATGTTCTCTGTAATTTGTGAGTCATTGGTCTCCTCCCTTTCACGTTTTTCTTCCCAACAGCAGCTTTGGAACCTGCTGTTAATTTTGACAAAAGGGAAAAGAAAACCAGAAGAATGCTCCTAACCAGTGATCCAGCTGTGGGAAAAGGTGTACCTTATGTTCATGCCTTACTGAACAACTGAATATACAAGGATATGCCTTGAGGTATAGTAAAAGTGCTATGTTGAAACTTACATTTATATCTACTAATACTTTGCCAGTTCTTCCATGAATCACATCTACTAACTCCTAAGAATCAATATAGAGGAATATTCACAGAATTATCCAGGTTGGAAGGGACCTCAAGGATCATCTAGTTATAACGCCCCTGCCAGGGGCAGGGACACCCTCCACTAGATCAAGTTTCCCAGAGCCATATCTAGACTGGCCTTAAAAAAATCCAGGGATGGGGGCTTCCACCACCTCCCTGGGCAACCTGTTCCAGTGTCTCACCACTCTTATGGTGAAGAACATCTTCCAAAAGTTTAATCTAAATCTACTCTCCTCTAGCTTGGATCCCGCTCCCCCTAGTCGTATCACTACCTAACACCCTAAAAATTCCCTCACTAGCTTTCTTGTAGGTCCCCTTCAGATACTGGAAGGCCACAATAAGGTCTCCTTAGAGCCACCTTATCTCCAGACTGAACAGCCCCAACTCTCTCAGTCTGTCTCCATAGCAAAGGTGCTCCAACCTATGGAGCATGATCATCCTCGTGGCCCTTCTCTGGACACATTCCAGCACATGCAGCCGCTGAAAGGAAGAGGAAGACAGACCGCACAAGTCAGCCTGAGTGAGTTATTTGGCTTAGCTTAATTTAGTAAGAAACCGCTATTAATTAATAGCTAACGCCTTTTCCAACTTCTGACTTCCGAAATAGTCAGATTATTGATGGTATCCTTGTAGGTTAATTCTCATGCAACTGAATCTGCTTATTAAACTAAATTAATCTTTGTATATATAGTTGTGGGGGCGGGTTTTTGGGAAAATAAAAATAACTATTTTTGATAAATTCCCGACTTGGCCACATATTAATTCCTGCTCTCTGCAACAGTATGGCGCAGTGTATGCAGGGTAGTTCAATCGTAGAATTTCTACATGAAAAGGGATGCCTAATCACAGGACTTGATTTAATTTGGGCTCAGCAAAATTGTAAAAATCCAGAGAAAATCCTGGAGAAATTAGCTGAGCGCTCAGTCCCTGTGATTACTGAGTCTCAAACAGAGCATTTCTCTGTTGTTCTGGGGTCAGTCGTGACTCAGACTCTGGCTGAATTTGAAAATTATGAAAAAAGAATTCAGGCCTTGGAAAAGGATTTATTAGCAGAAAAAGCTAAGAGCCAAAATATCTGGGAAAACATGCTGGCGCAGACAAAGAGCCTGACCGCGGCACTGACTGCCCAGATGAAAGAAAGGCTTGTAATGCCTGCAGACACTACCTCTTCAGTCTCCGTATCTGAATGTGAATTGAGTGATTCACGGGAATCGGGCAGAAAAGCAGAGAATGTCCCGAGGGGCTCTGTGGGGGAAAGGAGTTCCCGGAAACCAGGCAGAAAAGACTCTGCAAGTGACTCAGAGAATTCCTCTGCACGTGCCTCTGTGTGGCAGATAGCCTCAAAGCCACGCAGAAAGCCCAGGTCCCAGCTGGACTCCCCCGTGGCTAGCAGAGAAGAGAGCTCTGGTGAGGAGGGCACCATGGTGCAGAAGCACGTGCTGCCTGTAATAAGGACTCAGTCCGTGAAGGGCAGAAAAGGCGGTGCAGGGACCACCGTTATCAAAAAGCAGTTCACAGACGCACATGTGCTAGTTTGAAGCAAGCTGGAATGTTTTGGTAAAAGAACTAGATAACGGGCAGTGAAATGAAAACAATTGATGTCAACTTCTCTCACAGTCTCGCTGAGAGCTCTGGGAAGAAGAAAGACTTTTTCTCCATTGTTTCTCACTCTTGCTTTTGCCTTAGACCGAGACACATCTCATTAACCCTGCTCCCACTAACCCTGCTCCCTAACCTCTTGGCTGCACCTCTTTTCTTCCTGAGAACTGGGGTAAGGTTGAGAGGGCCGGGGGAGGTGTTGGGGTGGTTTGAGAGCCCCTCCTGGGGACTCAGGTTTCTGGGAGGGGAGTTGTGCTTTTGTATTGTTTATCCTTTGTATATTTCTGTATATAATTGTATATAACTGTATATATTGTAAATAGCTGCTTGTAAATTCTGCTAGCTGTAAATAAATTGCTTCATCTATATTCCCAGGGTCCGTCTGAGTTAGCTGGGGTAAATTCAAAAGTGTGGGGGGGCGGGGTAACCCCCAAACCATCACAGCACAGCTCAGTGACTTACAAGTCAAATATGCGAGAGATCCTGGGGACTCAATCGCTGATTATGTGTATCGAGTGTCCCAAGCCGGTGGGGACCGGGTCCTTCTAGATTCACAGGAAGCGGCTGGAGACTGGGGGGATGATGTGTTCCTGACATGTGAACCCGAGGGGACACACAGCCTCACCGCCCGGATAGCTTACTGGGCAAGCAGCGTCCGCCCAGCCTACCGGGGGGAGCCGACGGAACTAAGGGTCACCAGCTCCTCTGAGCTCATCACTGCTCTCCGCAGACTTGCCTGTGTCCAGGCTATCTATGATAAGGGAAATTATGATTGCCCGTTTTATGCCCCTGTGGACCCGGAGAGACTGCACCCTATTATGAAGGGTTTGCCAGCAACTCTGCAAATCCAACTAATGAAGAATGTTGAGAAAATTCAACGTGTGATTGCAAAAAATGCAGAGGACGATGCTAAAGAGCATGTAATGACTTGGGCTGAACTGTTAACCGACTTAAATGCCCACAGGTTGCAGTTTGAGTTTGGGTCTCCTGAAGGAAAAGGGGCTGGGAAGACACAGTCTTGTGCTTCTCCCCCAGAAAATTCCAGGACTCTGCGCAGGCAGGTCCGGCCAGTGCAGGACTGCCCCCCCCAGGGGGATGAGTCCTGCAGGCTTCTCCCCGAGGGGAAGGGGCAGAGACCAACAGAGTGACTGGAGACCCAGAGAAAAGAACATCTGGTATAGACAAGCCCTGACTTTAGGGGTACCAAAAACTGTCTTAAAGCAGCTGGCAGACTGGCAGCTGAAGGATTTAGTGCGGTGCCTTCAGAAATCAGCTGCAAAATCCAGAGGCAGCCGCGAGAAGCCCAGGGCCAACAGCAGCGGAACACCCAGCGGTGGCTCCCGGAGCGGCTCGCCCAGAAGCGGCAGCCCCCCCGCTGGGAACTGCAGCTCGCCCCCAGACAGAAAGGTTAACCCTTTCTTGTCTCCCACACGGGAGGCAAAACACTGAATTACTGTAATAGTGGCTCGGCAGCTTTTAATGGTCAGCAGTCACGGGGAGAGCTACAGAAGCCCCCAGAATAAAGACCTGCTGCCTAGGTGAGCCACCAGTGATCACTGACCACCTGCCCAGTACAAAAGGCCAACCTGTAGGGGTAGTGGCAATGGCACGGGGTAAACCCAGAGGCTTATATGCCTGGGAAGCCCTAGATGCAAATGGAAAAGGCCACCGGATTAGTGCACGGTGGATCATCCCCAATTATTAATTGTCAAGCCTGGCCTTTATAGGCCAAGGCAGGTTTTGTCTCATTACAGGTTAAGGTCGAGGCAGAGGACCAGTTCCTGGCCACCTGACCAGCACCTGGGAAAGGCAGAGCTAGCTACACAAGAGATGGAGTCATATCACCGGGGTGGCCAGTGGATGATGGCATCAGGACCCACGGACTGTGACCTCCAGCCATGGACTCAGAGCATCTAAGGCTCTGCCATGAACTTGGTTGCTCTACCAGGAACTGAGCAATTCTTCAAACGGACTGTGTAGCTTTATTTAATACTGTTTGGGGCTATTGTTAAGCCTTGTTAATTATTGTTAAATATTGTTGGGGCGATTAATGTGTTATATATTGTTAATGTTGGAAAAGGCTAAGCTATATATATATATTAATAGGTTACTAAATTGAAGGGGGATCACCTATCACTCAAGTTCTAGACAAAGATGCTCATTACCACCGGGGTGGGATGTCCTGGAGTCCTGTACCCCTAAATGACTCTCCTGCCCGGACTTCGGGGGGAAAGGGGAAAAGCCGCCTGTTTTCCCTCCCCCCTCGCCTGCCCTGCAGCCATGAAGGGGGGGAGGACTGCCCCGTGAAGGGGGAGGACCGCCCCGTGAGTTCCCACGCTGGAGCCAGGCTGGGATTGGCCGTGCGCTTTCCCGCCTAAGGTGTGGTAACTGTGCCCTTTGTCTAGCGAAGGTTATAAATATTGGGGATCTTCCTGCCTTTGGGGTTCCCGCTTTGGAGTTTGCCTGTGCCTGGACGTATGTGTCTGCCTGAGCTCACAAACTCCCCTGTGCCTGGACTGCAGAGAGACCAAGGATTCGCTTTCCTATTGACACCTTTGTGTGCCTAACCACCCTTAACGACCCTTAACGATTCACCTGCAGCCGCTGAAAGGAAGAGGAAGACAGACCGCACGAGTCAGCCTGAGTGAGTTATTTGGCTTAGCTTAATTTAGTAAGAAACTGCTATTAATTAATAGCTAAAGCCTTTTCCAACTTCTGACTTCCGAAATAGTCAGGTTATTGATGGTCTCCTTGTAGGTTAATTCTCATGCAACTGAATCTGCTTATTAAACTAAATTAATCTTTGTATATATAGTTGTGGGCGCGGGTTTTTGGGAAAATAAAAATAACTATTTTTGATAAATTCCCGACTCGGCCACATAATGTGATACTGTGATACTGTGATATTAATTCCTGCTCTCCGCAACAAGAATCATCTCCCTTGACCTGCTGGCCACACTTCTCTTGATGCAGCATATATGGTTGGCTTCCTGGACTGCAAGTGTACACTGGTGGCTCATACTGAGCTTCTCATCCACTAGCACTGCTATGGAGGGTGGCAAAGCCCCTGAAAGGTCCCCATGCCATGAAGGTTACAGTGTCTCACATTTAAGCCAGAAGCATCGTAAAACCAAAACAATCTTCTAGTCCCTTGAGAAGTTTCCTCCCTAGAGGAGATAAAAGGTAAACATCGGCCTTGTTTTCCAACTTTCGGCCTTGGTTCTCATGCACACTGACCACCTGCTGATGGGCCGAGCTTTGGGTGGCCCTACAGGTTGTTTTGGTAAGAACTGTGCAATTATACATGTAGATTATAACTTTGTACCAATCTGTAATAATATCGTAAAAACTGTCAGAACTGGTGAACACACCTCTTTTGAACATTATGAAAATGGTGTGTCTGCCTGGATCGATGTTCGGACCGTTCGGATCACTCGGACTGTTCGGGATCGTTCAGATCGCTCGGATTGTTCAGATAGGCTGGTTCGGTTCATATGCTACCAACCTGCCTGCGGCCCGTTCCACCTTATCAGCCTGCTCTAGCGTGCTTGCCTGCTTCGGTCTCAGCCCGGCGTAAGACTGCTGACACCCGACTCCCAGAGACCGAGGGCCTGCATGGACCCGATCCTGGCCGGGGGAAAAGGGACAACGCCCTAGTGGTGAACCGAAACCCTGCTAAGCTGCTGACTGTGAGTAGACTGATGAACTCTTAAATCGAAACTGAACAACTTCAAAGACTCAAAGAACTCTTTATAGAACCATAGACTCTCTTTATTTACCATTTTCTGAAATGTTACTCTTGCCTAATCGAGAATAATTCACGTGGGTAATTCGGTTTTCGGGAAGGGGATCTTCACTTTTAGCAATAAATCACTTGGTCTCTACAAGCCAGCCTCACGCGTTTTCCCCATGAATTTCTCGTGAAACTGCGTTCCACGACAAATTGGCGTAGTCGGCAGGATTAGGCAAATACAAGGTAACGGCAGAAAAGTTCATAATGGCCGAGGGAGAAGTGCCCGCGGTAACAGAGGGTACGGAAGTGCCCGCGGTAGTGGAAGACACAGGAGTGCTGGCAGTGCTTGCGTTCCACGACAAGCACCCCTAAGTCCTTTTCTTCAGGGTTCCTCTGAAGCCAGTCACTGGCCAGACTATATTGGTGCTTGGGATTGCCCTGACCCAGTGTTGTGGTAGGCCTGATAGGCCCAAAATAGGCTTATACATGTCCTGGCTTGCCCAGACAGGTTTTTCTGCTCCACAGAACTAACTGTGGGATAGAAGACAAAAGAATCTGGAGCCACTAAGTCTAAGGACTCTGACCTGCCCAGACTTATCTTGGTCCTGTAGTAAACAAGATACACACACTTAGCTTGTGCCTGCCTTGTGCAAGGCCTATGCTTTTCCCAAATTTGGGTAAATCAAGCCTATGGCTTTACCTAATATGGTCAGGCTTGGCTAACTGCTATTCTGATTGGCTATTTTGTGTCCAAAGGGAAATCAATCTTGGCTCACATTGATAAAAGAGATACACAGGTAAACACAGTGCCATTAAATGCTGTGCCATTTTATTTGTGCCTGCTGTTGCCTGCTGCCATTGCTTACTGCCTTATTGTTTGCCTGGAAACTCCACTGTTGTGAGTTTACCAGGAACAGGCTCTAAATGCCTCCACGTGATCAGCCTGCATAGCCAGCATGACACTGGGCTGAGACTGCACATCACAAGACATCCTGTCTGCAACTGAAAGTCCTGGAGATATACAGATCCTCCAGAGGAGCCAGGAGACAAGGTCAGAGATTGTCTGCCTCCTTTCCCCAGAAGTGTGGGAAGAATCAAGTCTCAGCGGCCAACAAGACAGTATTCCCTGAAAGTGTCTGGGTACTGTCTGGGTCTGCAGCTAGCCCTGTGAGTGGGTAATAATAGATTTGTGAGTAAATGCTTAAAAGCCTCTTTGTAATTCTCCATTGCATTCTGCCATAAGCAGAAAGAACTCCTTGAGTCCATCACCTGGTGAATGTGGGGCAGGCTGTGGATGTAGTCTACTTGGACTTCAGCAAAGCCTTTGACACTGTCTGCCACAACAAGCTCCTAGCCAAGCTGGCAGCTCATGGCTTGGACAGATTCACTCTGTGCTCAGTCAGGAACTGGCTGTATGGCCAAGCCCAAAAAGTTGTGGTGAATGGTGCCGCATCTAGTTGGCAGCCAGTCACTAGTGGTGTTCCCCAGGGGTCAGTGCTGGGCTCAGTCCTGTTCAACATCTTTATTGATGATCTGGACAAGGGGATTGAGTCCTGCATCAGTAAGTTTGCAGATGACACCAAGCTAGGAGCAGGTGTTCATCTGTTGGAAGGTAGGAGAGCCCTGCAGAGTGACCTAGACAGGCTGGATGGGTGGGCAGAGGCCAGTGGGATGAGATTTAACCAGACCAAGTGCAGGATTCTGCACTTTGGCCACAACAACCCCAAGCAGCACTACAGGCTACAGGCCTGGCCGATCCTCCAAACTCACCTTGCACATAAGACAAAGTCTGGGATAAGGTAGAGGGGCAGAAAGAATGTGGAAGGGTGGTTGGGAGCCCCTTCTGGGGACTCTGGTTTCTGGGAGGGGTGTTGTGTTTCTGTTATCACTTTTAACTTGTATATTTCTGTATATAGCTGTATATATTGTAAATATCTGCTTGTATATTGTGCTAAGCTGTAAATATAAAGCTTCATTCCTTAACTTCCTGTGGAGAGATTTTTGCTAACAGGACATGAAATGATAAATACGAGCAACCCGTGCTGGGAAGTGTCCTTGAAGGCAGGAAGCTAGGCAGTAAATAATAGCACCCCACATGCAGCTGCAGGAGGTGGAGTGCCAGCTGCAAGGGGGCCAGGTCAGACAGCTGTAGGGGGCTGACCCTGCGGGATTGTGACCTATCTATACCATGCCTGTAACCCTGGACCAATGTGTACTTTCCACATGTACCAATCCTAGACTAAGCTGTGCACGCCTCTTCCAAGTAAGCATATAACTCACTGTAACAGGGAAATAAAGCGGAGAATGACCCTCTAACCAAATTGGTGAACCAAGAGTCATTTTATCCCAGGTGCAATGCCAGTAAATGGCGCCTCAACAGGGACACAGGCATTTGGGCAAAGACTGAGGCAGGCTGGCGGGTAGGACCAGAAGGGCTGGGGTCGGTATATGCACCGACAATCCTGCGGACATTTTTCGATTCAGAAGTTAAGTCACCAGTGACACTGGACCGGAGGGCGCTGCCCGAAGACGAGGGGGCAGTAGCCGGAAGCTCAAGCTGCTGTTGGTCACTCTGTGTGGAACAGGTAAGGCCGTGAAGAGGACACGGCACTGTATTTACTGGCGAGTATACTCTCTAAGAGAGGAGTTCTGCCAGATATGAAGAAGCTCCGTGAGCTGAACACATAGGAAGTTAGAGGGACTTTGTGTACCGGATCCGTATGATGTCTAGCTCAGAGCGCTGGAGAGATGTGGGAGACGCACTGTGGGACTGAGTTGCTGCTGATGGTAAAGACTTTAAAATCGCTCAAAGCCTCGATTCCACCTCACGAGATGTGATTAAATGCCTTAGCGGACATGAAAAGCCTGATGACAGGTCGCAACGGCTGCCGCACGTGACCGGGAACCGCCCTGATCGAGATTTGTCATGGTGGCTACCTATAGGCGCTCTGCGGCAAAAGCTGCAAAAAGCTTTTTCAGTTTAAAAGTTTTCAGAGCCACTGCAGCTGTGCATGCTGCGATGAATTTGCTGAGTGCTGCTAATAACCCGTCAATAGCCAGCGACGACCATCTGCCTGCAGAACCTGCTGCGGCACCTCTTGACCCGCGATTGCCAGGGTCTGTATGCCGTCTGAAATGCAGCCCCCTCACCTCGCAACCCCCCAGCAACAGCATGCAATACAGGACAGAGATTTTTCACTCATAAAAGGAAAAGGAAAAAACTACCAAAGAGACAGAGGGATGAAAAGCAGAGAAAAAGAGATGGCAGAGCGACCACACCAGGAAACTGGACACCTCCCCCCCACTTCTACAGTGAGGCGAGCAGTCTTGGATCCGCCCTTCACCATCCCCCACACCGTTGTAGCACGCCCCCCCCCCCCAGTGGAATGCACCCCGCAGCCGAGATGCATGACTACAGAGCTTCCTGATGAGTTTCCAGAAATTAGGGGGCTGAATCCAGCCCGGGACAGAGTCTGTCAGACTTTTTGCCTTGCTTCTCTCGGTGTCTGTGTTGTTTATGAGGTCAGAGGGGAGTCGTGGGAATTAGTGGGAAAATCAGGGGAAAATCTATGGTCTGCACTGCCTCAGCCTGAGTTGCTTCAGAGTGTTAGTCTATTTGCATTTGTAAGCTTTTTCAAGCACAGGTGTCCACATTAGCACATGAAACCCTTGTTAAATTGCTTAGCTCTCGCCTTTTTTTCTCCCCTGACTTCCCTCTGAGTGTGTGAGAGAATCAGAAGAAGTTTAGAAGGGTTTTTTTTTGAGTAAAACATCAGGCGGTTGTATTTGGTGAAGCTATAGATCTAATGCTGAGGCATAGGACAAGAAAGATTCTTATGAGGGAGAGGAAAGAAAAGAAACAACAGCCATCAGGAAATAGTGGTGAGACAAGTCAAAAAGGATGGGGGCTGGGTGAGAAGGAGGGTCGAGACAAGCGGTGAAATCTGCCTGCTGGGATGATGGTCAGTCTTGGGAAGCAGGACTCTCAACACTTGGTGGTTCCTCTGGAGGACAGACACCATGGAAGAATGTGGGAATGCAAAGCAGAAGAGCTGTGGGAATGGAGTGAAGAAGATAACAACAGATGGATCCTGACCTTGGTTCCCACGAGCTGCTGGCTTCCTTATCTCAGAAGGGATAGATAACGGACACCTCGTTAATGAGAATAACAAGGCGTGGTTTATGCTGATGTAGTGGGTTGTCCTTGACTAATTATGCTAATATGTAGACGTGTGCTCTACTGACTGAGTGTATATATTCGGGCTGTAACGCAATAAAACTGTCTCTGGCGTAATTCACATTGAATCATCTGGAGTCCTGCATGGCAAGGCCTTGATCGCACTGGTCTGCAGGCCTTTGAGCCATGGTTCCTGCAGCAAGCAATCATAACAAGCAGCACAGTCTGCAACAGAAGAATCCTCTGAACTTCCTTCTTTAATTTCTTTTTTATATCTGAGCTGACATCATATGACATGGAATATCCCTTTGGCCAGTTTGACTCAGCTGGCTTGGCTGTATCCCCTCAGCGTACTCTTGGGGCAGGGAGATGTTGGAAAAGTGCGGTCTGGGTGCTCAGCTTAGCAGTAGCCAAAACACTGGTGTGTTGTGGGAAGCTTTCTCCTGCAGCGGAGCATGAAATGTAAACATCAGGCCCTGTGATGGGAAGTGTCCTTGGGTCTTACTGATTCCCAGGGGCCTAAGCTGGCAACCATGAGCAACCCACGCACAGCTGTCAGGGGGTGGAATCTGCCGGCCCCCGGGGCGGACGCAGCCCCAAGGGGGGCTGACCCTGGCCAGCCCCCCTGGGTGGTACTCACAGGTTGTTTACCACAGGTAACCTATCTCTGCCTTACACATAACTTGGGGCCAATCTGTACTGTCCACTTCTGCCAGCCCCAGGCTGGCTGGAAACACCTCCTCTGGAGCACTATATAAGACACTGCACTATCCTAATAAAGTTGTACTGATGTACTGATGCACAGATGCCTAGAAGCTGCTGTCTCGAGTCGTCAGTACCCCGATCTCGCCTCTCGCCAGCCTCCGTACCCCGACAAATGGTGCCCGAACAGGCTAATTGGACCACCGTATCGCTGCGGCCAGGCACTGAGGCCTGCATCGTCACCACCGGCAGGCCTCCAGGCCGCGATCGACAGAACTCTAAGCCGGCCCTTGAGCCGCAGGGGCCCCGAGGAGGGGCCGAGACATCGCTTCACCTCCGTGCGTAAGGAGCTGGCAGAACCGTAAGAGATCGGACACTACTATACCCCCTGCTGGGGAAACGCGCTGTTTTCCTCTTTTGCTTTTTTTTCTTTTTTTTTCTCTTCCCCCTCGCTAAACCCGTTTGTGCTAGTTTGAAGCAAGCTAGAATGTTTTGGTAAAAGAACTAGATAACGGGCAGTGAAATGAAAAACAATTGTGTCTACTTCTCTCACAGTCACGCTGAGAACTCTGGGAAGAAGAAAGACTTTTTCTCCATTTTGTTTCTCACTCTTGCTTTTGCCTTAGACCTGGTCACATCTCATTAACCCTGCTCCTACTAACCTTGCTCCCTAACCTCTTGGCTGCACCTCTCTTCTTCCTGAGAACTGGGGTAAGGTTGAGAGGGCCGGGGGGAGGTGTTGGGGTGGTTTGAGAGCCCCTCCTGGGGACTCAGGTTTCTGGGAGGGGAGTTGTGCTTCTGTATTTTTTATCTTTGTATATTTCTGTATATAATTGTATATAACTGTATATAGTGTAAATAGCTGCTTGTAAATTCTGCTAGCTGTAAATAAATTGCTTCATCTATATTCCCAGGGTCCGTCTGAGTTAGCTGGGGCAAATTCAAAAGTGTGGGGGGGCGGGGTAACCCCCAAACCATCACACCGTTACTAACCACGAGGGATAGGTGTCTGCCGGTACGGACGGCCTATAGAGATAGGCGTTTATTAAAAAAAAAAAAAAAAAAAAAAAAAAAAAAAAAAAAAAAAAAAAAAACCCACAGTCGCCGCTCATAAATATGGGGGCAAATTTTAATAACGGCAGCTGGTGTGACGACAGGTGCGACCATATAGATGGGCACTTCTGGGGGTAGTGATCGTGCATAGTCAGATCCCCCCAGGGCAGTTGCCGCCGGAAAGCAGACCATCCCCTTTCCCCCCGCCTCCCTTCCCTTTTTTACTTTCGGCGGAATAGCGACCGCGCGGCGCCGGTAGCCGCTCCCACCACCCCGTGATGGCGATTGCCGAGGGCCGTCCGGCGGCGGCAAACTGCCAAAGTTTCTCAGCCTGTAAAAGTTTTTCGGGACTGCCGTCCAAAGCGGCTGCTTCCAGCCGCCACTGCCAGCCGCTACGGCGCTTTCCTTCTGCGTTCCATCATCAGGATGGCAGCTCCCCCACCACCCCGTCCCCGATACGGACAGAACGAAAAGCAGACAGAGAAAGTAGAAACGGCAGCAGCGCTTCCCGAGTCTCGCCGCCGGCGGGAAACGCCCCCGACAAACTGCGGAGCCCGGCGGAACCCAACCCCCCCCGTGCCCCCCACCGACCGTGGGTACAGGACATGAGAACACCAAACAGACAGACGGACGAACAGAAAGACTCTGGGGGACCGGGCTCGAAGACCAGCCTGCGGAGAACAGCGAGAAGTCGTCTGGAAGTCCGAGCCGCCCTCCCCCCCCCCCCCCCGCCCCCGGCCGGCGGCAGAGTTCGGCAGGGTCCCTTTCCCGTCCCGGCTTGGAAAGTTCGAAAATGGCGGCGGCTCCGCAGGTCACGGGACACAGCCCCCACCTCTCCTCCCCCCCCCCCCCCTTCCCCCGCCTCCCTCCCCTGGCACGGGCGGCGAGCTTGGCTCACCCCCCCCTCCCTGCACTTCCTCAGCGAGAAACGAACAGCTTAGTTCTTACTGTAACAAACTCGTATTGTTGTATCTTGCTACCTATATGAACTACTGACGTCAGTATTAATGCTCTTTTTTTTTTGATTGTACTGGATCTTACAGGTTAGGAGTGTACTGAATAGGATGTTAAATGATTGTTAATTGTATCAGAATTTCTAGGAAGATCTTTTCCCCTCTGTTCTGATTCTGACTCTCCTGTGGTACCACACCTTGAATTTTTCTTTGCCTTTTTTTTCTCCTATTTCCTTCATTTCCTAGACCTCTCAGCTGCTAAAATAGTGTAGTTGAGGCTAACAGTTTGTAATATAACAATTATGGGATTTCTTGATATGGGGAAATCGTGGGATGTTTTGATCTTGGGTTCTTTCCATATATCTGGGTTTTTTCTGGAATAAAAAAAAAAAAGGGGGAAAAAGGGGGTAGAAAGACAAGGGAGCAGGTATAAAAATTCTGCAGACAGGATCAATGGAATTGTCAGCCTAGGCACTCAATATGTTTGTGTTTGTTTCTGTATTTGTTTCTGTATTTGTTCACTTGCATTTGTCTCTGTATTTGTTTGTGTTTGATCCCTTATCTTCGCAGGCATTGTAAGATGGGGACCAGCTTGAGTATGATTAGCCTGTCCTTTCCTAAGGTGAGCAGGAATCCTGCTCAGATGGCAGAATTGTGGTAAGATCTTGAAAGGAGTACTGAAATGATGGTTATATGTGTCTATGGATGATGAGGTCTAGGTCTGATCATGGTTAGTGAATTTGGGTATTTTCATGAGTTTCAGTGATTGTGGTTTAATGGAATAGATTCAGTTTAGCATCCTTTTGTAAAGGCCAAAGCCCACTCAAATTGGCATAAGATGGCAATGTGACCTTTTATCTCTTGCAAGGGCCCTGCAAGAGATAAAAAACACTGCCCCAAATTCTTAAAGTAGATGAAGAACTGTGGGAAAAGGCCTAAGCAGAATACTCTGAATGCAACATCTAAGGCATATCCTTGTACTATATTTAGAGACTAGTAGTTCTTAAAGCACAATGGACAGATGCAACTCATAGCTAAGAGGTGTGATTAGAACATCGAGATTTCTGAGGACTACAGACTGAATCCAGAACTGTGGGAGTCTGAGGAGAAATACTGGACAGCTTGGTGCAGCTGCAGCTCTACAACATCAGCTGCCACGCTGAGCCAACGAAGACGACGGATTTGCACTCTCCAGTGGCTGTGATGTTCGTCTGGACTTTTGGGCTTTGAACATTTGACTCACTGTCGCTTACAGGAATAGCTTTTGGGATTGCTAGCTAAGCTTGGGTTGTTAGTTTACCAGACTATTACCACTAGCAAAAGGGTTCTTCACAGATGCATTCTCTTAACTTTAGCATTGTTAACCTGCACTTGTATCATCCATACCTGTATCAAACATGGCCTGTATAAGATCGAACGTGGGTTGCTCAAAGAAAAGAAGGGGGTATTGTGGGAAGCTTTCTCCTGCAGCGGAGCATGAAATGTAAACATCAGGCCCTGTGATGGGAAGTGTCCTTGGGTCTTACTGATTCCCAGGGGCCTAAGCTGGCAACCATGAGCAACCCACGCACAGCTGACAGGGGGTGGAATCTGCCGGCCCTCGGGGCGGACGCAGCCCCAAGGGGGGCTGACCCTGGCCAGCCCCCCTGGGTGGTACTCACAGGTTGTTTACCACAGGTAACCTATCTCTGCCTTACACATAACTTGGGGCCAATCTGTACTGTCCACTTCTGCCAGCCCCAGGCTGGCTGGAAACACCTCCTCTGGAGCACTATATAAGACACTGCACTACCCTAATAAAGTTGTACTGATGTACTGATGCACAGATGCCTAGAAGCTGCTGTCTCGAGTCGTCAGTACCCCGATCTCGCCTCTCGCCAGCCTCCGTACCCCGACAGTGTGTTATCAATGCTCAGCTACAGCACTGCAAAGCACAGCACTAGGAAGATACTTTGGGAAAAATTATCCCCAGTTCAGCCCAAATGCAATACAATCTTCGCCCCTTATTCCATACCATTTACATCATGCTCAGGTTCCATACAGTTCAATACATTTTACCATCTCATTTGTTTCTCATACTTAAATCCATTCTTGCTTACATTCACAACTTGGACTACATACTTAAACCATCTCAATACCCAACACACAGAGATTTTGTATCAGTACCCCAGTCCTTTAATAGAAAGATGGTTTTCTGCTTCTCCGGGTGTCACTTGGGACTGTTCAGGACAGGGGAAACAGGATATTCTACTGTTGGGTACCAATGCCAGATTGGTTTCAGTCATTGTGTTGCTCTTCTTTCTTGTGAAACGCCATCAATCTGGGTCTCTCTTACCGCATCACTTCCTGCAACATACGACTCATGTTCCAAGTTATTTTTCCCCCAGTGTTAAATCTCCTTGAGGAACAAACCAAGTTTCCCCATCCTTTCTCATTACCCACCAAGTACATCCAGGCCTTTGAGCAAAGACAATCCCACAAATGGGTTTGCCTTTCCCCATGGGAGGAGCAACCCATACTGCCTTTTCCAGCCACTTTCCCATGTCCACTACAGGGACCATACCTCCCTCCACAGTGTGCAAGGGTTCTGTTTGGGTGAACCAGGTCAGTTAGCAGATCCTCTGGAATTATCCAGCCAAGTGGCTTTTGCCAGATTTGCATCCCAGCTCCCCAATATCCAATGCTCTCAACATGGTCTTTAACAGTCCATTGTATCTTTCATTCTTTCCAGAGGCTTGTGGGATGATATGGAATGTGGTACACATGCTCAATGCTGTGTTTCTTGGTCCAAGAACTGACAGCATTATTCCTGAAGTGAGTCCCACTGTCAGATTTGATTTGTTCAGGGGTACCATGTTGCCTCAGGATTTGCCTTTCAAGGCCTAAGATGTTGTTTCAGGCAGTGGCATGGTTACAGGGTATGTTTCCAACAAACCTGTAAGTTGCCTCTACCATGGTGAGGATGTGGTGCTTGCCCTGGCATGCTCATGGCAATGGTCCAATATAGTCAATCTGCCAGGTCTCACCATAGCAAAAACTCAGCCACTGCCCTTTGTTCCAGGGAGACTTAACTCTGGTGGCTCACTTGATCGCAGCACATGTTTCACAGTCAAATGTGACCTGTGTAATGGCTTCCGTGGTCAGGTCCACCCCTCAGTCACGAGCTCATCTGTACGTAGCATCTCTCCCTAGATGTCCTGATGTTTCATGGGCCCATCAAGCTACAAACAGCTCATCTTTACACTCCCAGTCCAGATCTGTGTGCTAGTTTGAAGCAAGCTAGAATGTTTTGGTGAGAGAAAGTAGATAATTGGCTGTGAAAGGAAAACAATGGTGATGTCTCCTTCCCTCAGAGTCTTGCTGAAGAAGAATGTAAACATTAGATAACACTCTCCCCATTTTGTCTTCACTTTCTGGCTGGGCATCTCTCTAACCTCACTGCCACTAACCTTGCTTCTTAACCTCTTGGCTGAACCTCTTTTCTTCCTTAGGACTAGGGTAAGGTTGAGAGGGGCAGGAGGAAGGTGCAGGGGTGGTTGAGAGCCCCTCCTGGGGACTCAGGTTTCTGGGAGGGGAGTTGTGTTTCTGTATTACCTTTTCATTTGTATATTTCTGTATATAATTATATATACTGTAAATATCTGCTTGTATATTGTGCTAGCTGTAAATAAATAGCTTCATTTATATTCCCAGAACCAGCTGACTTTAGTTTGGGTACCTTCTAAAGTGTGGGGAGGCGGGGAACACCCAAACCACCACAATCTGCTTGAGCTACATCAATTCTGGCAGCCTTGTCTACTTGCTCATTGTTTTGGTGTTCTTCATTAGCACGGCTCTTAGGTATGTGAGCATCAACATGACATACTTTCAGAGTCATGTTTTTTACCCAAGCAGCAATGTCCTGCCACAATGAAGCAGTCCAGATGGGCTTGCCCCTGTGTTGCAAATTGATCTTCTTCCACTGTTCTGGCCACCCCCACAGGGCATTAGCCACCATCCAGGAATCTGTATAAAGCACTGGCCACTTTTCTCTCTCAGCAATCTTTAAAGCCAGTTGGATGGCTTTCACTTCCACATTTTGACTCGATTCACCTTCTCTTTCAGTGGCCTCAACAACTGGCCATGTAGGACTCCATACAGCAGCTTTCCACCATAGGACAGGATCCATCCGTAAACAAAGTGTAATGCCTTTCATATTCAAATAACTCCTTGTATGGTGGTGCCTCCTGGGCATGAACCATTTCCTGAGGAGATGCTCCAAAATCTCTGCCTTCTGGCCAGTCCATAATCTTTTCTAGAAATGCTGGGTGGTTGGGTTTCCCCAGTCAAGCTCGCTGCATAATCAGCACTACCCACTTACTCCATGTAGCGCTGATCACATAATATGTAGAGGGGATGTGTTGGAGAGATTCTTGCTAGCAGAGGACACAAAATGATAAACATGAGCAACCCATGCTGGGAGCGTCCTTGAGTCCATCTTGGGAGTTAAGATACCAGGCGCTGGGTAGCACCCCCCACATGCAGCTGCAGGGGGTGGAGTGCCAGCTGCATGTGGGCAGAGTTAGCCAGCCCCAGAGGCTGACCCTCAGATTGTTATGGTATATTACCCTATCCATGCCTCACATGTAACCCTGTACCCTCTATATGTAACCAATCTTGGTGGAGCATGCCTCTTGCAAGAAAGCATATAACTCACTGTACACAGAAATAAAGTTGGACTATGACCATCTAACCATATTGGTGAACAATGAGTCATTTTACCCAGGTGCTCCACCGGCAGGGATGTTCCTTCTGAACATCCAGTGTAGCACAGGCAACCTGGGTGCTAAGAGGAGAGATGCAGCTCCAACTCCTTCATAGGCTGCTAAGATCTCAGTTGCTGCATAGTGGGCTTCTGATCCTTGATATCCTCTACTCCAAAATCATAGTAGCCAACCTCGGGTTTCACCTGATGTCTTTTGCCAGAGACTCCAAGTGAGACCATGCTCCCTGGCTGCAGTGTAGAGGATATTTTGCACCGATGGTCCTGTTCAGATAGGCCCAAGTGCTACTACACAAGCTATTTCTTGTTTGATCTGTTCAAAAGCTTGTTGATGCTCATTGCTCCACTCAAAATGATTCTTCTTTCAGGTTACTTGATAGAGAGGACTCACAAGCTGACTATAACCTGAAACATGCATTCTCACAGAATTAACCATTTTGGAAAAGACCTCTAGGATCATCGAGTCCAACCTATCACCTAATCCTTCTAATTAATTAAACCATGGAACTAAGTGCCTAATCCAGCCTTCTTTTAAACACCTCCAGAGATGGTGACTCTACCACCTCCTTGGGCAGCCCATTCCAATAGCCAATCACTCTTTCTGTGAGGAAGTTCTTCCCAACATCCAGCCTAAAGCTCCCCTGGCACAGCTTGAGGCTGTGTCCTCTTGTTCTGTCACTGGTTGCCTGGCAGAAGAGACCAACCCCCACCTGGCTACAAGCTCCTTTCAGGTAGTTGTAGGGAGCAATAAGGTCTTGCCTGAGCCTCCTCTTCTCCAGGCTGAACAACCCCAGCTCCCTCAGACTCTCCTCATAGGGCTGTGCTCCAAACCTCATCTGCCAGATCTCTCATCAGCCTAGGATGGATCCTATCTGGTCCCATAGACTTGTGAGGATCCAAGAGGTTCAACAGGTCCCTAACTGCTTCCTCCTGGATTACAGGGGGGCTGTTCTGCTCCCTGACCCATTCTACCAGCTCAGGAGGCCAGCTGTCCTGAGGTCAACCTGTCTTACTATTGAAAATTGAGGTGAAGAAGGTGTTAAGTACCTCTGCCTTTTCCTCATCTCTAGTTACTACATTCCCCTCCTTGTCCAACAGAGAGTGGAGGTTATCCTTGGCCCTCTTTTTGCCATTAATATATTTATAGAAACATTTCTTGTTGCCATTCACAGCAGTAGCCACTCTAAATTCTAACTGGGCTTTTGCCTCTCTCATTTTCTTCCTACACAACTTGGCAACATCCTTAATTTTTTCCTGAGTTACCTCTCCCTCTTTCCAAAGGTGCTATGCCATCTTTTTTCACCCTTAATATCCTCAGAAGTCCCTTGTCCATCCAGGCTGGTCTTCCCTATCAACTCCGCTTTTGGCATATCGGGACAGCCTGTTCCCGCACGTTCAAGATTTCTGTCTTGAAGTAGGTCCAACCTACCTGGACCCCTTTGTTTTTAAGGGCTGTTTCCCAAGGTATCCTTCCAGTTAGTTCCTTGAGAAAGCCAAAGTCTGGTCTCCGGAAGTCCAGTGTGGATGTTCTGTTGATACCCCGCCTAGGTTCACTGCATATTGAAAATTGTATTATTTCATGGTCACTGCACCCCAGACAGCCTCTGGCCACCACATCTTCTACCAGCCCTTCTCTATTTGTAAACAGCAGGTCAAGCAGAGCCTCACCACTGGTAGGCTCACACACCAGCTGTGTCAAGAAGCTATCCTTCATACTGTCTAAAAATGGTCTAGACTGCCTCCTCTCTCCTGTGTTAAGTTCCCAGCAGATATCTGGCAGGTTAAAGTTGCCTACAAGATCAAGGGCTGGTAATCTTAAAACATCCTGCCTGCAGCTGTGTATAGAATAATACATCCACCTCCTCTTCCTGGTTGGGTGGCTTATTACAGACTCCAACCAGTATGTCATTCTTATTGTTCTGCCCTCTGATTTTTATCCATAGGCACTCTATCCACTCATCATTGGTCTCAAGCTCCATGGTGTCAAGAGCTTCCCTAATATACAGGGCCACCCCTCCATGTGTTATCCCTCTCCTGTCTTTCCTGAAAAGCCTTTATCCATCTATTGCAGCGCTCCAGTCATGTGAATCTGTGCTAGTTTGAGACTAGCTGGAATATTTTCACAGTATCACAGTATCACCAAGGTTGGAAGAGACCTCATAGATCATCAAGTCCAACCCTTTACCACAGAGCTCAAGGCTAGACCGTGGCACCAAGTGCCACGTCCAATCTTGCCTTGAACAGCTCCAGGGACAGCAACTCCACCACCTCCCCGGGCAGCCCATTCCAGTGTCCAATGACTCTCTCAGTGAAGAACTTTCTCCTCACCTCGAGCCTAAATTTCCCCTGGTGTAGCTTGAAGCTGTGTCCTCTTGTTCTGGTGCTGGCCACCTGAGAGAAGAGAGGAACCTCCTCCTGGCCACAACCACCCTTCAGGTAGTTGCAGACAGCAATAAGGTCACCCCTGAGCCTCCTCTTCTCCAGGCTAAACAATCCCAGCTCCCTCAGCCTCTCCTCGTAGGGCTTGTGCTCAAGGCCTCTCACCAGCCTCGTCGCCCTTCTCTGGACATGCTCAAGCATCTCAGTGTCCTTCCTAAACTGGGAGGCCCAGAACTGAACACAGTACTCAAGGTGTGGTCTAACCAGTGCAGAGTACAGGGGCAGAATGACCTCCCTGCTCCTGCTGACCACACCATTCCTGATGCAGGCCAGGATGCCACTGGCTTTCTTGGCCACCTGGACACACTGCTGGCTCATGTTCAGGCGGGTATCAATCAGCACCCCCAGATCCCTCTCTGTTTGGCTGCTCTCCAGCCACTCCGACCCCAGCCTGTATCTCTGCATGGGGTTGTTGTGGCCAAAGTGCAGCACCCTGCACTTGGAGCTATTGAACACCATCCCATTGGACTCTGCCCATCTGCCCAGGCGGTCAATGTCCCGCTGCAGAGCCCTTCTGCCCTCCAACCCAGCCACATCTGCCCCCAGCTTAGTGTCATCTGCAAACTTGCTGATGACTGACTTGATGCCCTCATCCAGATCATCTATGAAGATGTTAAAGAGGATGGGGCCCAGCACTGATCCCTGAGGGACACTGGTAGTGGGCTTGCCGCTGTGTTGCAAATTGATCTTCTTCCACTGTTCTGGCCACCCCCACAGGGCATTAGCCACCATCCAGGTGGTGAGGGAAATTAGATTATAGACTGTGAAAAGGAAACAATGATGATGTCTACTTCACTCATAGGCTTGCTGAGTTGTATAAAAACAAGAACACAAAACACAGATAACGCAGTGTCTCTCTGACACAGCTGGTGCCTGCACTTTTCTCTCTAACCTCCTTTCTGTGTAACTAATCTGTCTGCTTTCTAACCCCCCTGACCCATCCTCCAAACTTACCTTGCATGGTAGGTAAATTCTGGAATAATGTAGAGGGGTGGAAAGGGTGTGGAAGGATTGTTGGGAGCCCATCCTGGGGACTCTGGTTTCTGGGAGGGGTGTTGTGTTTCTGTTATCACTTTTATCTTGTGTATTTCTGTATATAGCTGTATATATTGTAAATATCTGCTTGTATATTGTGCTAAGCTGTAAATATAAAGCTTCATTCCTTGATTTCCAGCCAGCTGAGTCTAGTCTGGGTGATTTCATAAGGGGGGGGCAGGTAACACCCAAACCGTCACATTTTTATTTTGGCACTTCCAAGTGGAGCTAATTAAATTTGTTTGGTTGCTACTTAAGTTTGGAAGTTAATATGAAGCTCATCCAGTTAATGGACAGTATCTTTTATTGGTTATTTTAATGGTATATAGATGGTTATATTGTTGAAAAGCTTGGTTCCTTTTTGTTTGATTTACTGTGGAGGAAGATTAAAGGAATCCTTTTGATTTTGGAGAGTACCTTCTTGGATGTGTAGGCTTTAATATTAGCGAAACGGTCACCAACTTTGATTTTACTAAGTCGGGAAATAATACAACTGCTGGAATTTATTCAACATCCCTAATGAGGGTTATTCTGCCTAAAACTGAGTTACCTGATCCCTGTGGTGGGTATTACACACGTAACACAGTGGTATATTTATCATGTATTAATATAACCCAAATAATTCTGGTTTTAGCACTAATGCTACCATTGTGCAAGAGAAATTAGAACGTGAGTTCTTTAAGAAAACAGAAAAAGAGACAAGTTTCCTCACAGAGTTACAGAGAGGACCTGAAGTAGTTGGCAAGCCTCCCAGAATTGATAACAGACAGCCTTCTACAAACAATGACTGTTCAGGGGGAGAGTGAGAGGAAGACATCATGTCCACTGCTGCACCTCCTCCTGCAGGTTCTGAGACAACTGCCAAACTCTCAGCTGTTGACAATAATATGACAGGCAGCCAAAGAACAGGTCCAGCTTTTCAACTCTCTGATGTCTCTTCACATGGTTCAAATCCTAAGGCAGCAGCTTGAAACCCTAAACCAGGTTCAAACTTGCAGGCATCAGGTCAGACATGCTAGAACTCCAGTACAAGCTGGAATCGAAGGAGGCTAAATGGTATGCTACCATAGACATCGCTAATGCTTTCTTCTCTATTCCCATAGCAAAGGCGTGCAGGCCTCAGTTTGCATTCACCTGGAGAGGAATCCAGTACCAGTTCAACCGTTTGCCTCAGGGGTGGAAACACTGCTCAACAATCTGTCACTCAGTCATCCACAATGCACTGGAGAAAGGTAAAGCTCCAGAGCATATACAGTTCATCGACGACATCATTGCGTGGGGCCAAACTGCTGAGGAAGTCTTCCAGAAAGGTAACAAAATCATTGACATTCTGTTGTAAGCAGGTTTTGCCATGAAGAGAGACAAGGTCAAAGGACCTGCCAGAGAAATTCAGTTTCTGGGAGTGCGGTGGCAGGATGGTCACCGTCACATTCCACAGGATGTGATCAACAAAGTCTTCACCATGGCAGTTCCCACCAATAAGAAGGAGACTCTCTCTTTCTTAGGTGCAGTGGGATTTTGGAGACTACACATTCCTGGTTTCAGTCAGATTGTCAAACCTCTGCATGATGTGACTTGTAAGAGAAACAATTTTGAGTGGGAACCTGAACAACAAGCAGCCTTTGATCAAATCAAGCGAGAAATAGTCCATGCAGTGGGCTTGGGACCTGTGCAATCTGGTCCGGACATTAAGAACATTCTGTACACGGCTGCCAGTGACAATGGTCCAACTTGGAGTCTTTGGCAGAGAGCTCCAAATGAGACACATGGTCGTCCACTTGGTTTCTGGGGTCGTAGGTACAGAGGTTCAAGAGGCAAATTACACCGCAACAGAGAAAGAGATACTAGCAGCTTATGAAGGAGTGAAAGCAGCTTCTGAAGTGATTGGAACTGAGTCACAATTGCTTTTAGCTCCTAGACTGACAGTTCTAAACTGGATGTTCAAAGGCAAAGGTTCATCACCGCATCATACCACAGATGCAACCTGGTCTAAATGGATGGCTTTGATAACCCAACGAGCATGAATGGGTAATCTTGACCGACCTGGTCTGGTGGAGGTGATCACCAACTGGCCGGAAGGCACAGACTGTACCAAACCTCCAGAGGAGAAAATAACTCATGCTGAGGAAGCTCCTCCCTATGGTGATCTCTCTGATCAGGAAAAGAACTATGCTTTGTTCACAGATGGTTCCTGTCGTCTTGTTGGGAACAAGCAAAGATGGAAGTCAGCAGTCTGGAGTCCTACCAAGAGACTTACTGAAGCAAGATATGGAAAAGGTGAATCCAGTCAGTTCGCTGAGATAAAAGCTGTCCAACTTGCTCTTCATGTGCCTGAACATGAAAATTTGCCCATCCTTTACCTCTACACTGACTCATGGATGATAGCCAATGCTCTATGGGGTTGGCTAAAAGACTGGGAAAAGAATGGTTGGCAGAGGAAAGGAAAGCCTATTTGGTGTGCTGATCTATGGCAGGACATCGATGCACGGCTGGAGAGAATTCAGTGAAGGTGCAGCACATAGACGCACACATGCCTAAGAACAGAGCTACTGAGGAACATTTACAAGATCAGCAGGCAGACCAAGATGCTAAGATTGCTCAAGTTGATACCAACTCTGATCTTGACCTTGATTGGAAACACCGAGGCGAACTGTTCTTAGCTCGGTGGGCCCATGATTCATCTGGACATCAAGGCAGAGATGCAACATACCGATGGGCATGCGATAGGTCAATTGACTTGTCCATGGACGCTATCACCCAAGTCATCCATGACTGTGACATTTGTGCTGCTATTAAGCAGGCTAAGCGAATCAAACCCTTATGGTATGGTGATAGATGGTCAAAGTACAAGTATGGTGAAGCCTGGCAGATTGACTACATCACTTTACCTCGATCTCGTTCTGGGAAGCAGTATGTGCTAACAATGGTAGAGGCCAGCACCGGATGGCTGGAAACCTATCCAGTTCCACATGCTACTGCACGTAACACCATTCTTGGCTTGGAGAGACAGATCATGTGGAGACATGGAACTCCAGAGAGAATCGAGGCAGACAATGGCACTCATTTCAAGAACAATCTTGTGAAAAACTGGGCTAAAGAGCACGGTATTGAGTGGATCCACCACATACCCTACTATGCAACAGCTTCAGGGAAAATTGAGCGCTACAACGGTTTGCTGAAAACCGCACTAAAAGCCATGGGGGGTGGAACTCTGAAAAACTGGGAGAAACATTTAGCACAAGCTACCTGGTTGGTAAATAGTAGGGGTTCAGTAACCAGAGCAGGACCTGCACAATCAGACTTGGTCCAAGCAGTAGACGGTGATAAAGTTCCTGTTGTACATGAAAAGAATCTGTTAGGGAAAACTGTTTGGGTATTTTCTCCTTCTTGGCATCCAAGAGTCTCCCCGTCCCCCTGTTGTGGCAGATGGTGACCCCCGACGTGATTACGAAGGGAGCCTGACGTGACGACAGGCTATCAACTGCGAAAATAAGGCAGCCGGCCGCAAGTCTCCGAGGACCGAGGAGGAAGACTGAAAGAAGTCTTAAAGGGTGGCCACCCGTCTTGTCCCAGCCAAGGATTGGCAGGTGAGCTCGGAGAAACCGTTTAATATGGGTAATCATAGTTCCCATGAAGAAAGGGATGTTTATAAAGTAATGAAAGAACTGTTGAAGAAAAATAATAAGGACATATTGGGCCATGAACTGAAATTGATACTAGGCTGGGTCCGGGATAAATTTCCAGATGTCACTTCGGTGAACATCTTTGAACATGATTTATGGGATCGTGTGGGAGTTCGGTTATGGGACCTTGGTACGAGGGGAGACTCTGATGCTCTGAAACTGCTTTCCCTGTGGCGGAAAGTATACGAAGGAGTCAGGCAACAGACTTTAGGAAAGGAGGCGACACCACCATCAGCCCCTCCCTTAAACAATGAAAGTCCGAGTGGGGCCCTAAACCCCCCGTGGAAAAAGAAAGAGACTAAACAGATAAATACAGCTGTTGCTGCTCAATCAACACCTCCCAGTGAGGACTTCTTTGATCCCGATCCCTTTGATCCTGAGCAAGAACCAGACTTGTTTCCCGATAACTACGACCCAGGCATGGTATAGGCCACGATTAAAAGACAAGCTCTGGAGGCTGGGGACATGGACATGGCTTCTGCCATTCAAATCCCCCCACGCCGTCCGCGCCGTAAATTCGGTCGGAATAATCCTTTCGTGGCCCCAGTAACATACCCTGCAAGGGGAGACCCTGTCTGGGGGCCGCTTAACTTTTCTATTACCAAAGAACTGAGGAGAGTTGCTGCCGACAATGGACTAAGTTCGCACTATTTCACGGGATTGTTCGATTCAGTTTGCGAAGGTCAGGTACTCACTCCTTTTGATTTAAAGACTTTGGCTCGTCTCCTCTTAAATTCATCGCAATACATGCTGTGGGAATCTGCCTGGAAACAGGGGGTAGAGAAGGTGCTGCAACAATTTGCCGCCGGTAACAATCAGGCTCTGCAGGCTATGACCGCAGACCATCTCCTGGGAACGGGGCAGTTTTTGGACCCAACAGCTCAGGCACGAGACTGCCCGAGAGAAGCCTTAATCGCTACCACACAAGAGGCTAAGAGAGCCTTCTTAAAAATTCCAGAAGTAAATAAACCGCAGAAGGCTTTCACTACAATCATGCAGGGACCTAAAGAGCCTTACATGGACTTTATTTCAAAATTACAAGGGGCTTTGGAGAAACAGATTGATAATTTGGAAGCTAGAAATATTCTGCTGCTTAAGTTGGCAGTCGAGAATGCCAATGCAGACTGCAAAAGACTCCTAAAGTCTCTACCAAATCCAAATCCTACCTTGGTGGAGATGATGGAGGCATGTAACCGCTTCGGAACTTCAGAATATAAATATGAAACAATGGCAAATGCCTTTGCGGCAATGAGGGGGCCAATGCGAGCAGTAAAAGAAGAATTGACTTGCTATGGGTGTGGACAAAAGGGACACATAAAAAAGAATTGCTTAAGAATGCCCATCTGCAGTAGGTGCAATAAAGGCAGACACCCTGCTAGTCAATGCCGCTCGAAATTTAACAAGCAAAGTCAATTGATCTCACAGCAGGGAAACTGGAGGCAGAGCGCGGGACGGCGCCGTGCTCAGACACAAATCTCTCAGCCGCAGACAACACAGTTACCGCTGATAAACTCAGTCTCAAATGAGCAACCAGTGGCAGTGCCGGATTGGATTTGTCAACCCAGTACACAGTTGTCATAACTGACTCTTCTGTGCATCTCTTAGAGACCGTTTTTCAGGGACCGCTGCAGGAGGGGATGTTTGCCCTCGTAATAGGAAGATCATCGACTACTTTGACGGGTCTTTTTGTGCTGCCCGGCATTATCGACAATGATGCTTTGGAAATCAAGATCATGGCATGGACGCCTACACCGCCCTGTGAGGTACTGGCAGGAAGTAAGATCGCACAACTTGTTTTATTCCCTCTGGACAGTGTTTCCCCATCCACAGGTGTTACTAGACAAGGTGCTTTTGGTTCCACGGGCCAACCCCAGGTTCTATGGACACAAACAATATCAAAAGATCGACCTATGAAACAGTGTATAATCATATCATAGAATCATATCATAGAATCAACCAGGTTGGAAGAGACCTCCAAGATCATCCAGTCCAACCTATCACCCAGCCCTATCCAGTCAACTAGACCATGGCACTAAGTGCCTCATCCAGGCTTTTCTTGAAGACCCCCAGGGACGGTGCCTCCACCACCTCCCTGGGCAGCCCATTCCAATGGGAAATCACTCTCTCTGTGAAGAACTTCTTCCTAACATCCAGCCTAGACCTACCCTGGCACAACTTGAGACTGTGTCCCCTTGTTCTATTGCTGGTTGCCTGGGAGAAGAGGCCACTCCCCACCTGGCTACAATGCCCTTTCAGGTAGTTGTAGACAGTAATAAGATCACCCCTGAGCCTCCTCTTCTCCAGGCTAAACAGGCCCAGCTCCCTCAACCTCTCCTCATAGGATTTGTGCTCCAGGCCTTTCACCAGCGTTGTTGCCCTTCTCTGGACATGTTCCAGCACCTCAACATCTTTCTTGAATTGAGGGGCCCAGAACTGGACACAGTACTCAAGGTGTGGCCTGACCAGTGCTGAGTACAGGGGAAGAATAACCTCCCAGGTCCTACTGGCCACACTGTTCCTGATGCAGGCCAGGATGCCATTGGCTCTCTTGGCCACCTGGGCACACTGCTGGCTCATCTTCAGCTTACTATCTATCAGTACCCCCAGGTCCCTTTCCTCCTGGCTGCTCTCCAGCCACTCAGTCCCCAGCCCATAGCGCTGCTTGGGGTTGTTGTGGCCAAAGTGCAGAACCCTGCCCACCCATCCAGCCTGTCCAGGTCCCTCTGCAGGGCTCTCCTACCTTCCAACAGATCAACACCTGCTCCTAGCTTGGTGTCATCTGCAAACTAACTGATGCTGGACTCAATCCCCTCGTCCAGATCATCAATAAAGATATTGAACAGGACTGGGCCCAGCACTGATCCTTGGGGAACACCACTAGTGACTGGCTGCCAACTGGATGTGGCACCATTCACCACCACTCTCTGAGCTCTGCCATCCAGCCAGTTCTTGACCCAGCACAGAGTGAATCTGTCCAAACCATGAGCTGCCAGCTTGGCTAGGAGCTTCTTGTGGCAGACAGTGTCAAAGGCTTTGCTGAAGTCCAAGTAGACTACATCCACAGCCTGCCCCACATTCACCAGGCGGGTAACCTGATCATAAAAGGAGATCAGGTTGGTGAGGCAGGACCTGCCCTTCCTAAACCCATGCTGGCTGGGCCTGATCCCTTGGCCATCCTGTAGGTGCTTTGTGATGGCACCCAAGATGACCTGTTCCATGACCTTGCCTGGCACTGAGGTCAGGCTGACAGGTCTGTAGTTTTCTGGCTCCTCCTTACGACCCTTCTTGTGAATGGGTATCACATTGGCCAGCTTCCAGTCTTCAGGGACCTCTCCAGTGAGCCAGGACTGCTGATAAATGATGGAGAGTGGTTTGGCCAGCTCAGCTGCCAGCTCTCTCAGCACCCTAGGATGGATCCCATCCGGTCCCATGGACTTGTGAGGATCCAAATGACGCAGCAGGTCCCTTACTGCTTCCTCATGGAAACAGGATGGTCAGCAGGTTTCTGTTACAGGACTTATAGATACTGGAGCGGATGTTACAGTAATATCTCAAGCAAAATGGCCACGTCCGTGGCCACTTACACCTCTCAGACGTTAGCAGGAGTGGGGGGTGTGGGAAACAGCTACCAAAGTGTGGGAATTGTTCAAATTGTTGGACCTGAGGGTAGAATAGCTAACATTTGACCATATGTAATGCCCATATCACTGGTCTTGTGGGGAACAGACATTTTGTCTCAATGAGGAATACAATTGGAATCGCTTTTTTAATAGGGGCCACTGAAGAAGGGCGCGAGATCCCAAAATTAAAATGGAAAAAACGAGACCCAGTGTGGGTTAATCAGTAGCCCTTATCAAAAGAAAAGCTTTGCGCCCTGGAGCAACTAGTCCAAATTCAATGAAAAAAGGACATCTGATTCCTACTTTTAGTCCTTGGAACACCCCCGTTTTTGTAAATACAGAAGAAAACGGGAAATTGGCGTCTAATTCAGGACTTGCGAAAAATAAATGAAACGATGGAAACCATGGGACCCTTACAGCCGGGTCTCCCTTCTCCAGCAATGATCCCCCGAGATTGGCATTTAATGGTGATTGATTTAAAAGATTGCTTTTTTGACATCCCATTACACCCTGAGGACGCTCCTAGATTTGCGTTCTCAGTGCCAAGTGTTAACATGGGAGAGCTGCTAAAACGCTATCATTGGACTGTGTTACCTCAGGGCATGAAAAATAGTCCCACTATATGTCAATGGTATGTGGCAATGATACTCACTCCTGTGTGTTCAGAGTACCCTACTGTTATATTGTATCATTACATGGATGATTTGCTCATTGCTGCAGCTTCAGAAGATGAGTTAAAAAGCACTACACAAGCTACTATGCAGGCGATTCAGGGAGCAGGTCTACATATTTCTTTAGAAAAAATCCAAAAGAAAGAACCGTGGAATTATTTGGGGTGGAGAATCACAAATCATTCAATTGTGCCACAAAAAATATACATAGATGTCCAAATTAAGACCCTTAATGATGTTCAAAAGCTTTTGGGCTCTATAAATTGGATACGACCCCTTTTAGGAATCTCCAATCAGGACTTAGCTCCGTTATTTGACTTATTGAAAGGGGATACTGATCTGTTAGCCCCAAGGAAACTGACGCCTTCTGCAGAAGCACCACTGAGCAAGGTTCATGATGCGATTTCGGAACGAAAAGCTTTTCGATGGGATCCTGATTTAGTTGTTTACTTAATAGTCTTAAAAGATGATGACAAATTTTCAGGGATGATTTTCCAATGGGACGTTAAGATGAAAGATCCTTTGTTGATAACAGAATGGTTTTTTTTGCCTCATCAGTCCTCAAAGACAATTTGGCAACTTCCAGAGATGCTTTCACACATTGTTATGAAAGCTAGGAGCAGAATGTTATCGCTTTCCGGACAAGATTTCTCAATTATTTATGTGCCTGTAGTTGACTCATACCTTTCTTTTCTCATGCAGAACTCACTCCCTTTCCAGATTGCAATTCAAGGATTTTCCGGACAATTCTCTAATCATCCTCTGCCACATAATTTTTTCCATTTATCTTTTACTTTAGCTGAATACCCAAAAAGAAGTGAAACACCGTTGAAAGCTGTTACCCTTTTCACAGACGGGTCAGGAGCCTCTCATAAGGCAGTTGTCGCTTGAAAGCATTCTACTGATGAAAGTTGGCAATCTGACATTACTTTTCATCCAGGCTCCCCACAGATCGTGGAATTGGCTGCAGTTGTTCAAGCTTTTACCTTGTTCCATGATCAGCCTTTTAACCTGGCAACGGACTCTGTGTACGTAGCAGGTATTCTAACAAGGGCAGAGGCTTCTGCCCTTAAAGAAGTTTCTAATTTACAGCTATTCCATCTGTTAAAAGATTTGATTGCGCTTATTAATAATCGAAAATATGCCTTTTTTGTGACGCATATTAGATCTCACACAAACCTTCCAGGATTTATAGCCGAAGGCAACAGAGTTGCGGACTCTTTAGCAATGCCGGTTTTGACAGCCTCTCCCCTACCTGATAGGTTAGGGCAAGCGCGAGCGAGTCATGCGTTTTTCCATACTAACGCAAAAGGATTAAGGAGGCAGTTCGATCTAACCGCGCAGCAAGCAGCAGATATCATTTCTGCCTGCCCTGAGTGCCAGCGCTTCAGTGTACAATCCCAAGCCACAGGGATTAACCACAGAGGTTTACAGAGCCTTGAGCTATGGCAAACTGATGTTACACACTTTTCTGAATTCGGCCGACTCAAATACATACATTCCTCCATAGACACCTTTCAGGCGCACTTTTTGCCTCCTGTCATACAGGAGAAAGAGCTAAAGATGTTAAACGACATTTTTTAAAAGCATTCGCCACTTTAGGCGTACCAAAAACGATAAAAACTGATAATGGTCCAGCTTACTCATCCCAGTTTTTGAAGAACTTTTTTATGGAATGGGGGATATGTCACATCACCGGCATCCCATATTCACCAACAGGGCAATCCATTATCGAGAGATCACATCAAACACTAAAAACACTATTAGGAAAACAGAAAGGGGGAGGGGGTATGATAGACACACCGGAAGAACGGTTACAGAAAGCCATGTACACTTTTAATTTTTTAAATTGCTTTGCAGAAAATACCCCCCCTATTGCACGGCATTTTGCAAGTAATCACCTTTTCAAATTTCAGGAAAAACCACCTGTCTTGGTACGAAATGTGGAATCAGGAAAAATAGAAGGACCATTCCCTCTAATAACATGGGGAAGGGGGTTATGCTTGTGTTTCCACAGACTCGGGACCCAAATGGTTCCCGGCAAAGAACATACATCCATATATAGAACCTCTGTCTGACGCACAAACATCATCGACGAAATGAAGAATGTTACTGTATTTCTAATTTGTATATGGGAAATTGGGTTAGGAGTTAGTATTTTTACCTTGTCAAAAACTAATGTTTGGATTACGCTGGCCAATGTTACTGGATTACAGTCATTGTGTCTGGCTACAGCCACACCTCAGAATCCCTTTTCTACATGTTTAGTAGGGGTACCAGTAGATCAGTGGCCAGTCCCTGAGTTGCTGAGAGATATGATTCAGGGTAAAAATGTTGTATATAATTGGGATGGATGGGCACCGTATTTGCCTCTGGCATCCTTAGAACCTCAAGAACTTGAATTACTGGGATCAATAAAAGCGGATTATTGCCTTAGATTCAACTACACAGGGCAAAACAAAACTAGAGCATGGGATGTTACCCTGATTCGTGGTATATTTAGGAATGAGTCATCATGGTGTAATTACACAACAAAAAACATTTCTCAATCCTTCAATAAGCCTCTCAAATTACCTCCTGGTGTCTTTCTTATTTGTGGTGATAGAGCTTGGCCATCTATCCCTTCTCATATTATAGGAGGACCCTGTACAATTGGTAGGTTAACGATTTTTACACCAAATGATACTACTGTTCTGCGGTGGCGGAAACAGTATCAGAGACACCCGCATATTAGGGATAAAAGAGCTATACACACTTTTGATCAATATTGAAGAGATGATGTTGATTTTTGGAATAGGGGAGAAATAGTTGCTACATCAATTTTTGCACCAGGAGTTGCCTCTAGCAAATCGTTAGCCACCTTAAATAAATTAGGCTGTTGGCTTGCAAAACAAAGCAATGCAACTAGTGTGGCGTTATCAGGACTACTGATGGATGTAGATAGTGTTAGGCATGCTACATTACAAAACCGCGCTGCTATAGATTTTTTGCTTTTAGCTCAAGGACATGGTTGTGAAGACTTCGAAGGAATGTGCTGCATGAACTTGTCCGATCATTCCGAATCGATCCACGCCAGTATACAGAAGATACGGGATGGAGTGAAGAGACTGCGACAGGAAGATAATTGGGACTGGCTGGACAAATTATTTTCAGGATGGGGTCTTTTGGGATGGATTAGAAGTCTTGTAAAAACATTGTGCTATGTTATTATTGTAGTATTAGTATTGCTTTTGCTATTGCCTTGTATATTTCAATGCATACAAAGAATGATTGATAGAGCTACTGCTAAGATCTTTGTTGTACAACAGAAAGGGGGAGATGCAGGGTTATGCCCTGTTAGCCAGGAACAACTGATAGCCTTGGAGGAGTTACAACATAAACCTTGGGCTAGAGACGTGTAGGATAACACGTACTAAACTGATAAGAAGAAGGAATTTATGACACACTGACCTGTTTATGTTACAAGGCTTGCTGTGTTACTCAGAAGTTAGAACTAGGCAGAAGTTGTGAAATCTTAGCAAGAAGATGAGTTAGAATAGCCAATCAGCACTATACACGAGAAGCTTAATGAACCAATCACTAAGAGCCTTCTGTATAGAATAGAACTGTATTGCCTATAAAAGATCATGGATTTGTTACAATAAACGGAACTTTCTTGGCATCCAAGAGTCTCCCCGCCCCCCTGTTGCGGCAGGGAAACCTGTCCGAGGGGTGATATCTGCTGAAGGTCCTGGTCACACCTACTGGGTAATGCAGGAGAATGGTGAAATCCAGTGTGTGCCACAGAGAAATCTAACCTTAGCTGAGAGAGTTTAAATTCAGAGTGTATAATATGAGCTGTTAGGAGTTTTCTGTTCTAGGTACCATCGGCGTCCAACACTGAAAGAATCTGTGAGAGAATCTACAGTACATGAGCAAGAACCCAACTTCACCTGGGAGTCCCTGTTCTCGTCTCATCTGTGAGGAGACAAACTGTTCTGAGCTTTTGAATCACCTACATCTGAGATAGCCGGATTGAAGTGTGAACTGAACTTGTAAAATTCATTAGTGTAAATATAGGTTTAGATTAGATCAGATAGTTCTTAGCAATACTCTGAGTGAAGTAGACAGGGGTGGATTGTGCTAGTTTGAAGCAGGCTAGAATGTTTTGGTGAGAAAAAGTAGATGATAGGCTATGAAAGGAAAACAATTGTGGTGTCTCCCTCCCTCGGAGTCTCGCTGAAGAAGAATGTAAATGTTAGATAACACACTTGCCATTTTGACTTCACTTTCGGGCTGGGCTTTGACTGAGCTGTATCTCCTTAACCTCTCCTGCCACTCACCTTTGCTTCTTAACCTCTTGGCTGAACCTCTATTCTTCCTTAGGACTGGGGTAAGGTTGAGAGGGGCAGGGGGAAGGTGCAGGGGTGGTTGAGAGCCCCTCCCCTGGGGACTCAAGTTTCTGGGAGGGGAGTTGTGCTTCTGTATTATTTTTACCTTGTATATTTTTGAATATTTCTGCATATATTGTAAATAACTGCTTGTATATTGTGCTAGCTGTAAATAAATAGCTTCATTTATATTCCCAGAGCCCGAGTGAGTCTAGCTGGATATTTCTGAAAGTGTAGGGGGTGGGGTATACCCAAACCACCACACTATCCAACTTGCTTTTGATGTGGCTGGACGTGAAAATTGGCTTATCCTTTACCTCTACACTGACTCATGGATGGTAGTCAATGCTCTATGGGGATGACTAAAAGACTGGAAAAAGAATGGTTAGCAGAGGAAAGGAAAGCCTATTTGGTGTGCTGATCTATGTCAGGACATTGATGCACGACTGGAGAGAATGATTTCATAAGGGGGGGGGCACGTAACACCCAAACCATCACAGAATTATCCCACCACATTTCTGTGATGGCGATATCATAGCCTTCCTGTTGCATCAAGGCTTCCAGCTCATCCTGTCTGTTGCTCATACTGCGTGCATTTGTGTACATGCACTTCAGCTGGACTACTAGTTTCACCCCTGACCCTGACTTACCACCCTCAGCTTCCTCTCTGGAGAACCTGGTTCCATCCCCTTCCCCCCCTCAAACCTATTTGAAAGCCCTCTCAATGTGGGCTACCAACTCATGGGCATATTTTGTTCATGTGCATTGTATTATATGCCTTTAGATTTTAGTTTTGCTTGTAAATATAGCTTTATCTTACTTTCAAACCTTCTGATCTCATCTGGTGATTTTCATTTTATTTGGGGGTAATTTTCAACCCACCATGGTGACAAACGGTGGAGCTATTCTTCCACCCCTTGGGCAGCTGATTTCATGTGTATTGCACACCCCTCCAGATGAAAGTGATTTGTGGCCTGCGCTTTGCTGCCAATGGAATCGAGAAGAATGCATTGGCAATGTTGATCATAGCATACCACTTGGTTGCCTTCAACTCCAGCTCATTCCAGAGCTCCAACATGTCTGGTACAGCAGCACTCAGTGGTGCCGTCACTTAATTCAGGCCACAATAGCTCACTGTTAATCTCCATCCTCCCTCAGATTTCTGCACTGGCCAGATGGGACTATTGAAAAGCGAGTTGTGGTAGTTTGGAGGGGGTCTAGGTTCCCTTAAGAAAACTACAGACACAAATTCCCATCCCAGTGGATGGATCTGGTCACCCCAGGGTGTTGTAATATTGTTATTCTATTCAGCTTTCTGGTATCATAACTTATGAGGCAGTGCCTGGCTGATATAGTTCTCTTCTCCCTGCCTTTCCTCCCTTCACTTCTTTTATCTGGGAAGAGCATGCATCCCTACTTATCTCATGGTTAATGCGGGGGAGATGGCTTCTAGTTGCCAGGAAATTTTGAGCTGCGTCATGCGGCCTGCTGAGACCTTGTAGGCCTAAGCTGAGGAGGGCAATTTTGGCCTACTCTCAGGCCTGCTGGGGGTGGAAGGGGTGGAGGATTCCAGATGGTTTTAGTCCAATAGACTTGGCCTAGCCTGTGGATGTATTCATTTTACCTGATTGCCTTTTGTATATATGCACTAGTAAATAGAATCTCCCTTTAAACTTCCAATCAGTGTGCAGTATCTTCATTCTTACTCTTCAAAAGGAGCAAGTGTCATATATTTTTTTTAAGAAATGCGTCATTGGAAGTTAAAAATGAGATTCCAGACCTTTTTGACGCTAATATCTATAGGGTCAACCTGTGCATTTGCAGTAGCCTGGTGCAGGTACAGAGCTTGCTTGGGTAATTTGAGCCCACCTCATCCCCTTCCTCATATTGGCATGGCAAGGGTGGTGGTGGGAGTGCAGGCAGAGTGGCAGCTCCTTCTATGGTCTCAGGTAGAAGGGGTGGAAAAGCAGTTTTGAATGCGCCGGGGGGGGAGGCGGTGGTGACTTAAACTCTGGTCATTTTGTGTCTCAGTGTGGCAAACGGCTCAGCAGTGGGTGACATGACAGCTGTGAGCAAAACAGTGGCGGCTACTGTTTCAGACAGTGGTACTGCTCTGAGCGCTCAGGGTGCCATGAAGGTGACCAATGCTAACACCTGGAGAAAGTACTTCCCCCCCTTTGGTGCAAATCCTCCAATGGTGGAAACTGCAACAGTGGCCGATGCAGTCACGGCTGCTCCTGATGCTGTCATGGAGAGTAGCAAAAGGCTCTCTAAGCTTTTTGCTATATTGTGTAGTTTCTGGTGCCTCACATTCAAGCCAGAAGCGTCGAAAAAACCAAAACAATCTTTCAGTCCCATGGGAAGATTTCTCCCTAGGGTAAGTGAAAAGGTAAACACTGGCCATGTTTTCCCTTCCACTTGACCTCGCTTTCCAGACAACAGGGTATTGTTTTGGTTAAGTAGAAACGACTATCTCAGGCCTGCCCAGCACCTGCAGGTGGGCTGGCCTGAGGAGTGGTCTTTATATTGTTTGAGTAAAATTATCCAATTATATAAATTGCTTACTGTTTTTTACCAATGTATGTGAATAACGTAAAAGTGATCTGAGTTGTGGGCTAGTCCTATTTTGGAACATTATAAAAATGGTGGACAGGCCAGGATCGGGTGCTGGCTCGTGCTCGTGCCCTTGCGCTCTTGCCCTAGCCTTCTGGGTCTGCCTCTTGCACTTCTGGGTTTTTCCAGCCTTTCTGGTTTTCTTCCCGGACTTAACAACAACAAACTGCTCGCCGATCTAGTCTCGCCTCGGGCGAACGCCGAGTCGCAGAGGCTAAAGCCTGCATGCCTGGACCATCATCGGGAGAATGAGAGACTCCTACCAAGCTACAGACTGTGAGTAGCTGACGAACTATTAACTCAAACCACAAAAACTCAAAAGAACTCTCTTTAAACATCATAGACTCTTTAATTTGCCATTTCGGAAATGTTACTTTGATCTCAATCAAAAGAATTCACAGTGGTGGTGTAGTTTCGGGAAGAGGGAATCCGCATTCTTTGCAATAAATCACTGATAAAATAGTCAACGCCTCGCGTATTTTCCCCATAACTCTGCCGCGAAACTGCGTTCCACGACATGCCCTGCATCATGAAGCAGCAGCAGTAGCCACAACTTCCATAATTTCAGACAGCATTACAAAAATGGCATCAGACAGAGATCCCGCCCTCCTTGATGGTTTTCCATAACAGGGAAGGGGGAGTGTACCCACTGCGTGGCGTTGACACAAATGGTCTGTGCTCATTTGATTAGCGCAGCCACTCCCTCTTCCAGGAGTGGCTGGATGTGGCCATGCCTCAGTACACTCAACCCCCCACAAAAGATGATTTGCCTGTGCAGATGGCAGGTACAGATAGCGTGCATGTGCTCCTCGCTGCCACAAGCGGTTTGGCTGTTGATAGCCAACCTGAACCAACCGAAGTACTCAGTGCTCACTGTGGCAAGTGTCTCCATGGTACTGGTCTTGCATTGGGGTGCAGTGGCACAGGTCTGTGTATCCTGGCAAGGCTTGAAGCAGTGGTAGCCATGTTGGAAGCAGCAATGACAGCCTTAATGGTTGGCCCGATAGGGACCAATTATGCTGAGGGTAGCCAGCACCAAAATAATCCATGTGTCAACAGCCTAGGAGAAAGGGTAAAGAATGGAGGACACACCTTGAGGAACTTAGTCCAGAGGAGGATGATAGTGCTGATGTAGATGTGGGAGCAGGTGCTTGATGTCCCCTATGTCAGCCAGAGGGGGCACAGCAACCCCCAGCTCCTACTCAACCAGCGAGTGCCCCTAATCAAGGTATGAGGCAAATATATGCCTTGTGGGGTGCTGAACAATCACCTCCGATTGGGGCAGGTGCTCCAGCACCTGGTGCAGCACAGTCAGCTGGTGCTGCAGTGCAGCCACCTGTTTCTGCACAGCCTGCTGGACCTGGTGCACTGCCAGCGAATGGTGTTGCATCAGCCCCTGCAGCTCCTGTTCCTGCTCCAACTCTAGTTCTAGCTTCAGTAGCTCCTTCAGTTACTGCTCCACAACCAGTGTCAACCTTCTCCAGCAGCTCCAACAGAAGCTCCTGCTCCTGCTCCACAGCCAGCACCAGTGTTAACCCCAGCTCCTGCAACAGTTCTTGCAGCTCCAGCAATTACACCTCAGCTACCGTCACCAGTTCCTGCTCCTGATCTAGCAGCTCCACAGCCAACACTGAAGCCAGCTCCTGCTCCTGGGTTGCTGACATCACAGCCAGTCCCAGCCCAGCCTGTCCAGCCAGCAGCTCTCGCTCCACAGGTAAGGCAGACTATAGCTGGGAAAGAGCTGAGGCAGATCCAACCAGGATCATACCGCAGAATGTGGTGGTAGGCTTGATGGGGCAAACATGGGCTTATCCATGCCCAGACATGTTCCCCTGCCCCGCCTCCTTATGTGCTGAGGAAGCAACCTTGGGAGGGGATGACGAAAGCCCTGGCTTTGCCTAATATGGTGAGGCCTGGCAAAGTGCCATTCCGATTGGCTAATCAATGTCCAATGCCCCACTAGTCACGGGCTGGATATTGATAAAAGGGATAAGCAGGTAGCACAAGGCTGCTGCCACCTCATTTTGCATCCCAAATTTGCCTGGAGAGATTACCAGGAACAGGCTCCAAATGCCTGCACGCGGTTGCCTTGCATAGCCCCCAGTGTGACACTGTGATGAGACCATGCACACCTCAAGACATCTTGCCTGCCCCTGAAAGTCTTCCTTCTAAGACTACAAGTCCTGGAGATACACAGATCATCCAGAGGAGCTGGGGACAAGGTCAGAGATTGTCTGCCTCTTTTCCCCAGAAGCCTGGGAGAAATCAAGTCTCAGCAGCAAATCAGACAGAGTTACACATGCTTTGGGTACTGCCTGATTTATAATTTTGTGAGTAAATACTTAAAAGCCTCTTCCAGTATAATATTTGCATTTGCCGCTTTAATATGTGATCTAGTTTTGCCTGTGCCCTGCGTGTATAAATTTCCAACCTGTGCATTTTTTGAACCTGTGATTAAGTTTCTGGAAAGTTTTAATGTTAATAAATGGTTTTCATAGTTATTAACAACCATCACCTGGATAGCAAAATTAATAGATTATTATTTTTGCATAATCTTTCACAATTTGGTGTAGTCAGCATGATGCACTATTATGGAAACACTGCATAATTTGGGATATAAAATCACAGGCTTTGGGCTGGAGCGGGCAGCTAAACATTGCCACCAGCCCAAAATCTTTGAAAAACTAGCAGCAAATGCTCAGGAAAATCACACTTTAATCCTGGCTGCCTGTCTAGTGCAAACACTGATGTAGCTAAAAAATGCAGATGCAAAAGTTCTGAGTCTGGAAAGAGAACTTGAAAGCCTAAAAGTTCAAAATAAGAGGCTTTTTTGTTCTAGTTCCACTGTGTATTTTGCAAGATGCAAAAGCAGCCTGTATTTCTCCAAAATTCTCCCAAGGGGAGAGTGGAGAGATGGAGATATTTGCTCACACATTATCAAATACAAAAGAAGTGGCTCTGCCTTCAGAGGAAAAGCTATCAATGTTCTATTCAGCCAAGAATAGCCTCAATTCAGCTAACAGCCAGGGCAGGGACAACCCCCAGAGTCCTGCAGCTACTGCCGTAGGCACTGTCTCCTCCAAGCCATGCTGCAAAGTTAAAAGCGGTAGAGGGAAAAGACATCGCCTCTCTGAAGCCGAGACACATTTGCACTGCCAGCCTTCGCATGCGCAATGCAATCGCTCGCACTGATGTGACCGATTCAACCGTCCGTTGAGCCCTGCCGAGCAGTGCGAAACCAGCGTTAAAGGCACAGTGCATGAAAAATCTCACTGCGATTCAGCATATGAATCCAGCCCACCTGCAAGCCGCACTGTGATCTTGTCCAGTGACAAAGCTTCACTGTGCCGCAAACCGCATCTGCAGGCAGGTAAAAAAATCACAAAGCATCCCAATGTAATCCAAAAGGGGAATCCCGGGAAAAAGCCATGAACTTTAAACAGTGGAAAGCTGCTAACCCTTTGTGAAAAATGGTACCCGTGTCAATATGAGAATGGCAGAGCAGGGTGTGTCAGAGCTAACTAAGCTGGAGACTTGGGAACCTATGAGCGATAACAGAAAGCGCTGTGAAGAGATAGCCCCCTGTCAATGTGGGACGTGAGCAAAACAGGGGAACAGGGATGTGTCAGAGCTAACTGAAGCAAAGCGAGGACGAACGATAACAGAAAAGCTCCATGAGCATGGTAGATAAGAAACTGAAGAGCGTGCCGAACATGAAGACGCAAAGAGCTGAGTCACAAAGACACCTGAGGAAGACTCGTTACTTCAGCCTCACAACCACCAGAGAGACCCCCAGGAGGATTAGCACGCATGCGCAACAGTTCCAGGAAAAACTACAACCGTTTCTGGAAATGATAGACTAGGTATTAAACTGCTTTATGAATATGTATCTGAGCAGGAAATAAAAATCCTGCAACCGTGTGTGTACAGTGTGCAGCTGCAGAGCTAAACTCCCCTGCGCCCAGCGCTGCTTCTTGCTTGCCAAAATAAAACTCCTTAAACTTATCTCTAAGTTTTTGGTGGCTCAATTTTAACAATTTGGGGGCTCGTCCGGGATCACCAGAACTCTGCAGACTAAGAACCTAGCACAGAAAGGTGCACCTCTGCCTTTTTTGCAGACCCTCCTACCGCACTTAGGCTGCGAACTGGCAGTGATATTTTAGACCTGGAAAGGCAAGCAAGAAAAAAATTAAAACTGAGAAATTTGTGAATTCACCGGCAAGAGACACGTTGAGACCCGTAATTCTGCACATGAAGATCCAAACGAAGAAGCCTTGGAGTGTGAGTATGAAGCGTATACCGTTGGGTTGGGTGGGATTCGGCTGTCTGAAAGTGCATGAGTGAGATGGAATGCAGTTCCGAAGCGAGTGCGGAGGGTTTTTCAAACCACAGTTCCAATCCCTCACAAGAGGCTTGGCCGGTGAAGAACCAAAGTGAGTGCACACGCGATTGGACAGCCATGGGACAAACCACTTCCAAGGGGCGGGAGGATAGGAAGGGACCCAAAAGTTCAAAAAAGAGATTACCAGACACACTCCCAGAGAGCCTGTTAGGGACAAGGATTATAAACTGGAATAATCAAGGGTCCCGAAAAGATAAAACAAAAGAGAAGTTAGTCTACTATTGTATGGAAGTGTGGCCAAAAGAATCCCTAAGGCCAAATGTATACTGATCAATCTTCGTTTCCTCTGACGATTGGATTTGTCAAGCTTCAGTGCTACATGTAAACTCCAAGAAACCTTTTCATCAGGAGGAAAGTGATTATGCAGCCCTATGGTTACCAAAAAAACAAAGAGGAAACAATAGAGGTTTATGCCTTGAAAGAACAGGGGAAAGAGGAGGAGAAACAAAAGAAAAAAGATCGATGTTCGGATCGTTCGGATCGATGTTCGGATCGTCTGGTTCGGTTCATACGCTACCAACCTGCCTGCGGCCCGTTCCAACTGACCAGCCTGCTCCAGCGTGCTTGCCTGCTTCGGCCTGCCTGCCTGCTTCGGTCTCAAGCCCGGCGTAAGACTGCTGACGCCCAACTCTCAGAGGCCAAGGGCCTGCATGGACCCGATCCTGGCCGGGGGAAAAGGAACAACGCCCTAGTGGTGCACCGAAACCCTGCTAAGCTGCTGACTGTGAGTAGACTGATGAACTCTTAAATCGAAACTGAACAACTTCAAAGACTCAAAGAACTCTTTAAAGAATCATAGACTCTCTTTTATTTACCATTTTCTGAAATGTTACTCTAGCCTAATAAAAAATAATTCACATAGGTAACTCGGTTCTCGGGAAGGGGATCTTCACATTTAGCAATAAATCACTTGGTCTCTGCAAGCCAGCCTCGCGTGTTTTCCCCATGAATTTCTCGTGAAACTGCGTTCCACGACAGACCCATTAGACAATCTGCCCCAACCATACAGACCTCAACACAACCAATTGTTACCAAACCCCAGTGCACCCCCGATACCAGACACCCCCAGTGTCGGGAGAAGAAGATCAGCCAATAGCAAACCGGACCCGTGTGGTGGAGGGGCCGCAGCCCCAAAACTGAGGCCTCTCTGCCTCTACATGCCTGGACATGTTATTCTGCCAGGACCCATGGCAGTAAACAGATTGTGTAACACACACACGCCCAGTCCGTGTACCCCTGGGGTCCGCCCAGGTAATCCCCTATTGGGAGGGTCCAGGCAAACAGCTACTGCCTATTAAGGTAAGTGTATAGGGTTAACACTCCAGGGGGGCGTAACCCTGAACCTGACCCTAGGGGTCTTGGCCCCTCCCCAGGGGTGGGCCACACTCCAGGTGATGGTTATCCCACTCCCCCCACTTCCTGTCCTATAAAAGAGAGGAGCTTCCTTTGCCTCAGTGGTAGAATTCTCGCCTGCCATGCAGGAGACCCAGGTTTGATTCCCGGCCAATGCACCTAAGAAGGGGAGCGAAGTGTGGCCCACCCCTGGGGAGGGGCCAAGACTCCTAGGGTCAGGTTCAGGGTTACGCCCCCCTGGAGTGTTAACCCTATACAGTAAGGTTTGGCTTACTGCTAGTCTGATTGGTCACTTTAGATGGCCAAATGAGCATCTCGTCTCAAGAGTCTATAAAGAGGGGTGCAAAGGAGCACCAGGTGTTCAGAGCATTCAGAGCGTTTAGAGGATCGAGCTCAGCTCTCAGCTCTCTGATCCACATAGCAGCACAGACCTGCTTGCATGGCCTAGACACAGAGTCAGGCCCTTACTCTCTTGCAAACATTACTGAGGCTCAGACCTCTTGCATTGATCTCAAGGCGCAGTTAAGCTGTCTGCAAACCCTTTGAGAAGCAGAGCGCATGCACGCCTGCATTTCATACATATATGGGGAGCTGAAAGCCCCCTGCCTAAGCCTAGAGCAGCCGTACATACTGGCTTGCTATCTTGCATTTATCTACGGAGCTCAAGTCTCCCTGCAGCCCGGCACACTGCTTGCCATCTGTCCTGTATGTCTGGAAAGATCCAGACCCAGCAGACCCTCTCAGACTGTCTGCTAACCTACAAACACAGCCTGCTAGCTGTACCGTGTCAGAAGCTGCACGGACAAATCCTTCTCCTGCACCTGGAAATCCTGCCAGCTGATCATCCCTGGACACGCACTGCATCCAGAAGCAGCAGCACCGAGGCAGATACCATTTCACACCAGGAGAGAAGGTTAGAGAAATCCTGTTTACCCCAGAGCCTGGGAACACTTATCATTTCTCCTGCAAGCTGGGACAGATTCCAGCCTCACCAAGACCCGAATACTGGGCACACGCTGTGACACAATCCTGGGAGGGTGATTAATTATTAATACTTAAGAGCAACACATTTAAGCAAGCTTTAATTCCTTTGTAATATAAGTTACCTCTGTCTTAAGAGCAGACACAGTTTCAGCCCTTGCTGGGCAAACAGTATAGTTGTTAAGAGGCATTAAGCCTAAGGGAATCTTTCTCTCTGTCTATAGTTGTTGATAATTTGATATTTCCATTTAATAATCCAATCCCTGTAAATATATCCCAAGATGTTTTCACAATCTTGCACAACGAACCTGATTACATAGTGGTTGGGGGTGGTACAAATTTGTAAATATTAATTTTAATAAATAATTTTATAAAATATTAATACCGCCTCAAATTAATTTCTCACCTCCCCCTAACAGAGGAGGAATAAGAGAAACCCCTCCACCACAACCCGAAGATGGATTCAAGAAGAAATCGAAGTAGGGGTATATCCACTATGAGAAGTACCCCTAGGAGGGAACCAAGGGGGAATAGGTTTTGTAGCAGTTCCATTGAACTCTTCGGATGTCATAGGGTTTAAAAAAGAAATGGGGAATCTCTTGGAGGATCCCCTGGGGGTGGCTGAAAGGTTAGATTAGTTTTTAGGATCCAATACTTATACCTGGGAAGAGATACGGTATGAGAATATAAGGAAGACAAAACCAGGCAGGCCCCCCAGGCAATCAAAAATGGCCAAATGTTGATCCACATTGGGACCATCAGCAGGTACACAGGGGCGGCAGAATATGAGAGACTTACGAACCTTATTAATCCAGGGAATAAAAGAGGCGGTACCTAGGGGGCAGAACACAAATAAGGCCTTTATTGAACAACAAGGCAAAGAGGAATCCCCCGCAGAATGGCTAGAAAGATTGAGAAAAAGTTTACAGATGTACTCCAGCATAGATCCAATTTCACCTGCTGGAGTGGCCCTCTTAAGAACACAATTTGTGGCCAAATCTTGGGGGGTCATTAGGAGGAAATTAGAGAAAGTAGAAGAGTGACAAGATCAGGGTCTGGAGGATCTTTTGGGAGAAGCCCAGAAGGTATATGTGAGAAGAGATGAAGAAAAACAAAGGGCAAAAGCAAAATTTTTTGTAGCTGCTATGAGAGAAAGCCAACAAGGAAAGGGTGTAAGGACAAAAGAGAAACCCCTAAGAAGCCCTCAACAAGACGACGGGACAGACACAAAAAAGCAGGAACCTCCTGTGTGTTACTACTGCAACAAGAAGGGACACATCCAAAAGAACTGTAGAAAAAAGAAACAGGATGAGGAGATGTTCCAGGAATAGGGGTGTCAGGGGCTCTACATCCTGGGGACCCCGGAACATCAAGAGCCCTTGATAAAATTATTAGTAGGTCTCCAGAGAGAAGAAGTGGAATTTTTAATTGACACAGGAGCAGAAAGAACAACTGTTAAGAGCATTCCTAAGGGAATAGAGAAGGGAAAGAAAACTTTAACAGTAACAGGGGCTGTGCTAGTTTGAAGCAGGCTAGAATGTTTTGGTGAGAAAAACTAGATGACAGGCTGTGAAAGGAAAACAATTGTGATGTCTCCTTCCCTCAGAGTCTTGCTGAAGAAGAATGTAAACATTAGATAACACTCTCGCCATTTTGACTTCACTCTCATAGAATCATAGAATCATAGAATCAACCAGGTTGGAAGAGACCTCCAAGATCATCGAGTCCAACCTATCACCCAGCCCTAGCCAGTCAACTAGACCATGGCACTGAGTGCCTCATCCAGTCGTTTCTTGAAGACCCCCAGGGACGGTGCCTCCACCACCTCCCTGGGCAGCCCATTCCAATGGGAAATCACTCTCTCTGTAAAGAACTTCTTCCTAACATCCAGCCTATACCTACCCTGGCACAACTTGAGACTGTGTCCCCTTGTTCTATTGCTGGTTACCTGGGAGAAGAGGCCAACCCCCACCTGGGAACAATGCCCCTTCAGGTAGTTGTAGACAGTAATAAGATCACCCCTGAGCCTCCTCTTCTCCAGGCTAAACAGGCCCAGTTCCCTCAAACTCTCCTCATAGGATTTGTGTTCCAGGCCCCGCACCAGCTTTGTTGCCCTTCTCTGGACATGTTCCAGCACCTCAACATCTCTCTTGAATTGAGGGGCCCAGAACTGGACACAGTACTCAAGGTGTGGCCTGACCAGTGCTGAGTACAGGGGAAGAATAACCTCCCTTGTCCTACTGGCCACACTGTTCCTGATGCAGGCCAGGATGCCATTGGCTCTCTTGGCCACCTGGGCACACTGCTGGCTCATCTTCAGCTTACTATCTATCAGTACCCCCAGGTCCCTTTCCTCCTGGCTGCTCTCCAGCCACTCAGTCCCCAGCCTATAGCGCTGCTTGGGGTTATTGTGGCCGAAGTGCAGAACCCTGCACTTGGCCTTGTTAAATCTCATCCCATTGGCCTCTGCCCACCCATCCAGCCTGTCCAGGTCCCTCTGCAGGGCTCTCCTACCTTCCAACAGATCAACACCTGCTCCTAGCTTGGTGTCATCTGCAAACTTACTGATGCTGGACTCAATGCCCTCGTCCAGATCATCAATAAAGATATTGAACAGGACTGGGCCCAGCACTGATCCTTGGGGAACACCACTAGTGACTGGCTGCCAACTGGATGTGGCACCATTCACCACCACTCTCTGAGCTCTGCCATCCAGCCAGTTCTTGACCCAGCACAGAGTGAATCTGTCCAAACCATGAGCTGCCAGCTTGGCTAGGAGCTTCTTGTGGCAGACAGTGTCAAAGGCTTTGCTGAAGTCCAAGTAGACTACATCCACAGCCTGCCCCACATTCACCAGGCGGGTAACCTGATCATAAAAGGAGATCAGGTTGGTGAGGCAGGACCTGCCCTTCCTAAACCCATGCTGGCTGGGCCTGATCCCTTGGCCATCCTGTAGGTGCTTTGTGATGGCACCCAAGATGACCTGTTCCATGACCTTGCCTGGCACTGAGGTCAGGCTCACAGGTCTGTAGTTTTCTGGCTCCTCCTTACGACCCTTCTTGTGTATGGGAATCACATTGGCCAGCTTCCAGTCTTCAGGGACCTCTCCTGTGAGCCAGGACTGTTGATAAATGATGGAGAGTGGCTTGGCCAGCTCATCTGCCAGCTCTCTCAGCACCCTAGGGTGGATCCCATCCGGTCCCATGGACTTGTGAGGATCCAAGTGACTTAGCAGATCCCTTACTGCTTCCTCATGGATTAGAGGGGGACTGTACTGGTCCCTGACTCCATCCACCACTTCAGGAGTCCAGCTGTCCTGGAGACAACCTTTCCCACTAGTGAAGATTGAGGCAAAGAAGGTGTTAAGCACCTCTGCCTTTTCCTCATCCTTTGTCACTATGTTCCCATCTCTATCTAGTAAGGACTGGAGGTTGTCCTTGGCCCTTCTCTTGCCATTCATATATTTAAAGAAATACTTTTTATTTTCCTTGGCAGCCGTGGCCAGCCTGAGCTCCAAGTGGGCTTTTGCCTCACTAATTTTTCCTCTACAAGACCTAGCAACCTCCTTGAACTTCTCCTGGGACACCTCCCCTCTTTTCCAAAGGTGATACACTCTCTTTTTAATCTTTAATTCCTTCAGCAGCTCCCTGCCCATCCAGCCTGGCTGCCTCCCTCGTCGGCTCATCTTCCGGCTCAGTGGCACGGCCTGCTCCTGTGCCTTCAGGAGTTCTTTCTTGAAGCAGGTCCAACCTTCCTGGACCCCTTTGTTTCTAAGGGCTATTTCCCAAGGAACTTTCTGAATTAGTTCCTTAAATAGGCTGAAGTCTGCCCTTCGGAAGTCCAGTGTGGAGGTTCTGTTGATGCCCCTCCTGGTTTCTCCATGTATTGAAAACTCTATAATTTCATGGTCACTGGACCCCAGGCAGCCTCCAACCACCACATCCCCTACCAGCCCCTCTCTATTTGTGAGCAGCAGGTCAAGCAGGGCTGCCCCCCTGGTAGGCTCACGTAACAGCTGGGATAGGAAGTTGTCTTCCACACATTGCAGAAACCTTCTAGACTGCTTCTTCTCTGCAGTGTTTAAGTCCCAGCAGATGTCTGGTAGGTTAAAGTCGCCCACCAGAACAAGGGCAGGTGATCTTGAGGCAGCCTCCAGTTGCTTAAAGAGTAATAAATCAACCTCTTCTTCCTGGTTGGGTGGTCTGTAACAGACTCCAACCAGGATATCAGCCTTGTTGGCCTTCGCCTTAAGTCTCACCCATAATGACTCAACTTGATCATCCCTGATTTCTACCTCCACGACATCCAGAGCATCCCTAATATACAGAGCCACTCCCCCGCCCTTTCTCCCTTGCCTGTCTCTCCTGAAGAGTCTGTAGCCACTGATTACAGCACACCAATCATGTGAGCTATCCCACCACGTTTCAGTGATGGCGACAATATCATAGTTTTCCTCCAGCACCAGAGCTTCCAGCTCCTCTTGTTTGTTACCCATACTGCGTGCATTAGTGTACATGCACTTCAGCTGGGCTGCTGCTTTTACTCCTAGCTCTAGCCTACCATCCTCAATTCCCTTTGATTTATCTCTGGTGCTGTCATGTTTAACCCCCTCCCCCTTCCATTCTAGTTTAAAGCCCTCTCAACAAGCCCAGCCAGCTTATGTGCCAGGGTCCTTCTCCCCTTCTGTGATAGTTGTGTCCCATCTGCTGATTGCAGACCTGTGGCAAGATGAAGTTCCCCAAGATCAAAGAATCCAAAGTTATGTTGGATGCACCAACCTCTGAGCCACTTGTTCATCAAATATGCTTTCCTATTCTTCTCTGTATTCCAGCCTGTGACTAAGGGTATAGATGAAAAGATTACCTGTGCCCCTGCTCCCTCAACTGCTTTCCCCAGTGTCTTAAAGTCCCTTTTGATAGCTTTTAGCCCTCTGTTATTAATCTCATCATTCCCTGCCTGTATAACTAATAAGGGATAGTAATCAGAGGGCTGCACTACAGTAGGCAGCCTCCTGGTAACATCCCTGACCCGGGCTCCAGGGAGCCAGCAGAGCTCCCTGTGGAAGGGGTCTGGCCAGCATATGGGGCCCTCTGTTCCCTGCAGAAGGGAATCACCAATAACAATTACCCTTCTCTTTTTCTTCTGGGTACTTGTTCTGATGCGAGGGGGCAACTGATTTGTCTCAGTTGCCCTCCCAGCTGGTGATGCTTCTGCCTGCTCCAGGATCACCTCATCCTCAACCTCTAGTGCCCTATATCTGTTATGTAAGGGCAGCTGGGGATGTGAAGATGGCTGGAAGGGTTTTCCCTTGCCCCTTCTGGCAGGCACCTGCATCCATTCTTCTTGGTTGCTCTGTTCGTCTCCCTCTGGCAAGGGGGACTCTCGGGCTGGGCTCGGACGGAGCTGCATCTCCCTAACCTCACCTGCCACTAACCTTGCTTCTTAACCTTTTGGCTGAACCTCTATTCTTCCTTAGGACTGGGGTAAGGTTGAAAGGGGCAGGGGGAAGGTGCAGGGGTGGCTGAGAGCCCCTCCTGGGGACTCAGGTTTCTGGGAGGGGAGTTGTGCTTCTGCATTATTTTTACCTTGTATATTTTTGTATATTTCTGTATATATTGTAAATAGCTGATTATATATTGTGCTAGCTGTAAATAAATAGCTTCATTTATATTCCCAGAGTCCGACTGAGTCTAGCTAGGCATTTCTAAAAACGTGGGGGGGGGTGGGGTATATCCAAACCACCACAGGAGCAAAAGGGGAACCCTTTAAGGTTCCCATATTAGAAAATGTAGAAATTGAAACTGATAAAAGAATAGAATTGAATGATCTGATATGGTTACCTGAAATAGAACATAACCTTTTGGGAAGAGACTTACTGTCAAAACTAGGGTTGGAAATAAAAACCAAGAAAGGAGAATGGGACATTAAGATTTATGTGCTCATGAGGGAGGATGAGGAAATGATAAACCCACTAGTATGGCATAAAGAAGAGGAGACAGGTCAAATAGATATGGAGCCTATCCGGGTGGAGTTAACAAACCCCCAAAATCCGGTTCATGTGAAGCAGTAGCCCATATCTTTAGAAGGAAGGAAGGGATTAAAGCCAGTGATAGACCGGCTCCTGAAACAGGGCTTACTGGAACCCTGTATGTCTCCCCATAATACCCTTGTGAAGAAGCCAGATGGAACATACAGTCTTGTACAAGACCTGAGAGTAGTGAACCAGAGAACACAGATGAAGTTCCCTGTAGTCCCTAATCCATATATCCTGGTGAGCCACTTGTCTCCGGAATACCAATGGTATAGTGCTATAGATTTGAAGGATGCATTTTGGGCCTGCCCATTAGACGAAGCATCCCAAGATTATTTTGCTTTTGAATAGGAGGATCCAGAAACCGGGAGGAAGCAGCAGCTGAGGTGGACTGTGCTACCCCAAGGGTTCACAGAGTCACCTAACTTATTTGGACAAGCTCTGGAAAAGATATTGGAAAAGGTAGATTTAGATCCAGAGGTAAAATTATTGCAATATGTGGATGATTTATTGCTCGCTGGGAAATATGAATCAATAGTTAACGAAAACACAATTAAATTGTTGAACTCTTTGGCCCATAATGGACTCAAACTATCTAAAGAAAAACTCCAGTATGCAAAGCAGGAAGTAAAATACTTAGGACACTGGATGATGAAAGGAGAAAAAAGGTTAGAAACCTTTCCTCCTATTTGCAAATGTAAGTGAACAAAAGGGCATATGGAGTGTGGGTCCAGGGCTGGGCTGGAATGAAGAAACCAGTAGCATACTGTTCCAAATGATTAGACCCTGTTAGTAGAGGGTGGCCTGCTTGTGTACAATCTATAGTGGCCACAGCTTTGTTAGCAGAAGAGGTCAGAAAGATAACTTTTAATTCCCCTCTCAAGGGATTTACCCTGCATAATGTAAGGGGAATTATACAACAAAAAGTGGAAAAGTGGTTAACAGATAGCAGGATGTTTAAATAGATTACTCTCAATTAGAATTGGGCAGTATGGGGATCCAAAACCCAGCTCAATTTTATTTATTTCTGGAAATGATAGAATATGTATTAAACTGCTTTATGAATATGTATCTGAGCGGGAAATAAAAATCCTGCAACCATGTGTATACAGTGCGCAGCTGCAGAGCTAAACTCCCCTGTGCCCAGCGCTGCTCCTTGCTTGCCAAAATAAAACTCCTTAAACTTATCTCTAAGTTTTTGGTGGCTCAATTTTAACACCCTTCAGCCTCAGCTGAGAGAACACAAGAGGCAGCACCGCTGTGGTGGAGGGGCAGGAGCCCCAAAACTGAGGCTTCCCTATGCCTCTACATGCCTGGACATGTTCTTCTGCCAGGACCAATGGCAGTAAACAGATTGTGTAACAAACACACACCTGGTCCGTGTACCCCTGGGGTCCGCCCAGGTGATCCCCTATTGGGAGGGTCCAGGCAAACAGCTACTGCCTATTAAGGTAAGGTTTGGGCTTACTGCCAGTCTGATTGGTCACTTTAGATGGCCAAATGAGCCACGAATCTCGGCTCAGAGTCTATAAAGAGGGGTGCAAAGGAGCACCACGTGTTCAGAGTGTTCAGAGGATCAAGCTCAGCTCTCTGATCCATATAGCAGCACCCTGCTGCCCTAACCTGCTTGCATGGCCTAGACACAGAGTCAGGCCCTCACTTGCAAACATTACTGAGGCTCAGACATTTTGCAATTGATCTCAAGGCGCAGTTAAGCTGTCTGCGTACCCTCTGAGAAGCAGAGCGCGTGCACGCCTGCATTTGATACATGTATGGGGAGCCGAGAGCCCCCTACCTAAGCCTAGAGCAGCCGTACATACTGGCTTGCTATCTTGCATTTATCTATGGAGCTCAAGTCTCCCTGCAGCCTGGCAGACCCTGCTTGCCAGCTGCCTTGTAAGCCTGGAAAGATCCAGACCCAGCAGACCTTCCAGACTGTCTGCTAACCTACAAACACAGCCTGCTAGCTGTACAGACGACTGTGCTAGAAGCTGCACGGACAAATCCTCCTCCTGCACCTTGAAACCCTGCCAGCTGATCATCCCTGGACACACACGGCATCCAGAAGAACCAACAGCACCAAGGCAGAGACCACTTCACACCAGGAGAGAAGGTCAGAGAAAGCCTGTTTACCCCAGAGACTGGGAACACTTATCATTTCTCCTGCAAGCTGGTGTGAGAGTCTGATCCTCTCTCTTGTTAATCAACAAACTGCTGGCTAAGCTGTCAGCCCATGGCTTGGATAGCAACACTCTGTGCTGGGTTAGGAACTGGCTGGAGGGCCGGACCCAGAGAGTGGTGGTGAATGGTGCCACATCCAGCTGGTGGCCAGTCACTAGTGGTGTCCCTCAGGGATCTGTGCTGGGCCCCATCCTCTTTAACATCTTCATAGATGATCTGGATGAGGGCATGGAGTCAGTCATCAGCAAGTTTGCAGATGACACCAAGCTGGGGGCAGATGTGACTGAGTTGGAAGGCAGAAGGGCTCTGCAGAGGGACCTTGACCGCCTGGACAGATGGGCAGAGTCCAATGGGATGGCATTCAATAGCTCCAAGTGCCGGATGCTGCACTTTGGCTACAACAACCCCATGCAGAGATACAGGCTAGGGTCGGAGTGGCTGGAGAGCAGCCAGACAGAGAGGGATCTGGGAGTACTCATTGATACCCACCTGAACATGAGCCAGCAGTGTGCCCAGGTGGCCAAGTGAGCCAGTGGCATCCTGGCCTGCATCAGGAATGGTGTGGTCAGCAGGAGCAGGGAGGTCATTCTGCCCCTGTACTCTGCACTGGTTAGACCACACCTTGAGTACTGTGTTCAGTTCTGGGCCCCCCAGCTTAGGAGGGACATCGAGATGCTTGAGCGTGTCCAGAGAAGGGCGATGAGGCTGGTGAGAGGCCTTGAGGAGAGGCTGAGGGAGCTGGGATTGTTTAGCCTGGAGAAGAGTTGGCTCAGGGGTGACCTTATTGCTGTCTACAACTACCTGAGGGGTGGTTGTGGCCAGGAGGAGGTTGCTCTCTTCTCTCAGGTGGCCAGCGCCAGAACAAGAGGACACAGCCTCAGGCTGCACCAGGGCAGATTTAGGCTTGAGGTGAGGAGAAAGTTCTTCACTGAGAGAGTCATTGGACACTGGAATGGGCTGCCCGGGGAGGTGGTGGAGTCGCCGTCCCTGGGGCAGTTCAAGGCAAGGTTGGACGTGGCGCTTGGTGCCATGGTCTAGCCTTGAGCTCTGTGGTAAAGGGTTGGACTTGATGATCTGTGAGGTCTCTTCCAACCCTGATGATACTGTGATACTGTGTGATAACAAAGATAAAGATTGCATCGTCCCTCCTTAATCTTGTTACTTCTGGGACTCAGACTCGGTGCTTGACCCAAAAGCTCAGAGATGCAAATCAACAGACAATACCTTTGAAACTCCTAGACCTCACCCTGGCTGGACTGCCCAGGAAGCCTCCATCTTATCTCAGCTGCCTCCAAGGGATGTGTATGCAGGGTGTGGACAGGTGTAGCCGAGAGAGGGCGGAGGCCCTCCCCCCCAGCGACGCCGGACCCCTGCGAATGTGTGAGAATGCACAGGAAGATGCCCTGGGGGAGGCTGCAGCTGGACACTGAGCAGAAAACTGTATAAAAAGGCAGGAGAAATGCCTGCCAAAGTGTGGTATTCCCATCGGACCACCCGTGGCATCCCCACCAGACCAAGAGTGGCACCTCCACCAGACCACCGAGGGCAGACCATCACCAGACCACCAGAACTGCACACCACTTGAAGAAACTCGGACAAACTCCACAGAAGATCATCCCTGGGCCACGCACCCGTCTCTCTCTCTCCCCTCCATCTGCGACTGAGGGTAATATGATAACAGCTCTTTTCCCTTCCCTGCTCCTTCTTTTCTTCTCCATCGATCTCTTTATCTTTCTCTCTCTCCCTTCTCCCCTCTCTCACTCTGTTCTCTCTTTCTCTCTCTCCCTTCTCCCCTCTCTCCCTCCGTTTTGCCCAACCTTATCCTTTAATAAACAGTTTCATGGTGATATATGGTCTCGTTTGCACCTTAATTTCACAACACGGAATCCATAAGAACTGGTCTAGCTCCTCTGGACAGAGATACTGTTAATCTCTGCTCCTCCGGACCTTGACAGCCGGGACAGATTCCAGCCTCACCAAGACCCGAATACTGGGCACATGCTGTGACACAATCCCGGGAGGGTGATTGATTATCAGTACTTAAGAGCAACACATTTAAGCAAGCTTTAATTCCTTTGTAAAATAAGTTACCTCTGTCTTAAGAGCAGACACAGTTTCAGCCCTTGCTGGGCAGACAATATAGTTGTTAAGAGGCATTAAGCCTAAGGGAATCTTTCTCTCTGTCTATAGTTGTTGATAATTTGATATTTCCATTTAATAATCCAATCCCTGTAAATATATCGCAACTGTTTTCATAACCTTGCACAACGAACTTAATTACATAGTGGTTGGGGGTGGTACAAATTTGTAAATATTAATTTTAATAAATAATTTTATAAAAGTTAATACCACCTCAAATTAATTTCTCACCTCCCCCTAACAGAGGAGGAATAAGAGAAATCCCTCCACAACAACCGCATTGCAAAAGGGAAGTGTGTCACAGAAATGTGTCCCCAGTCGCTTCTGAATCTGGAAGCCAGCGTTCCCAGAGGGACAAGAAAAGGCATTGCACCAGAAGGATCCACACTTGAGATCCCAGCTACTCCTGTGACTTCAACAAAGAGTTCCGGAGTTACTCCAAATGGTTTCATCTACCAAAAGAAGATTGCATTCAGCAACTACTTGATACAGGGTTGCCTGAACATGTGATAAGTCGACTGCCTTCATGGCTACTGAAGAAGATGACACTGATCACATTTGTAGACAAGGTGTTCCATTGGTGCTTGGAAAGGGAGCAAATTACTCCTCACAATATTGAGGAATAGCTGTCACTGTGACAGAAATCCATCTCCATCTGGAGGGTGGGAAATTGGAAAGCTCCATGCATACCTTTCAGCTTGCACCCCCATGCTATCCTTCTGCCTTGGGAAGTATACTTATAGGAATCCTCCCACTTTTAGCAATTTTGCTAACCAGATGGCAGACAGACTGAATCAAGATGCAATGGCCTCAGCTATTGAAACTATGGCAGAGGACATAAAAAGCTGAATTCATCTCCTCCCCCTAATTCAACCCAGATCTCAGCCATCAATAATACATGCTCTCCTAAAAGGCTACCTCAGGCTAGACCAGGGCAGCCACAGAGAAAACCACAAGGTGGTAACACCAGAGGTGAGGCTACTAAGAAGGTAGCTGCCACTGCAGCAAACACATTTTTCCAGGGCAATTGTGCTAGCCCAACAGATGGTACCACCAATGTTGTTAATACCATACAAGGTAGTGTCAGTAGCAGTAACCCCATTCTGAGTGGTGCTGCTGATGGAAACACTACCAGTGCAAGCACTCAAACATAGGGATGCCCTGCCTCCAGCCAGGTAGAGGAGAGGGATAACTGAGATAACCGTTTATTGGGATGTGTTTGTATGATGGCCTGGCACCAAAGAAGTACAAAAGTACAGAGCTCTTATAGATACTGGAGCTCAGGTTACTTTGCTCCCTGTGAATCATGTAAGGATGGAGTCTTTAAGCATATCAGGTGTTACTGGTGGGTCCCAAGAATTGACTGTGGTACAGCCTGACCGGAACTGGTTGGGAGAAGCATGATATTGTAACTGGTCCTGATGCTCCCTGCATTCTGGGAATCGACTTTCTGTGAGAAGGTTGTTTCAAGGACCCTAAGGATTACAAATGGGCCTTTGGAATAGCAGCTGTGGAAATTAAAGAACAGCTGCCTACTAGGCCTGAGCTCTCTGATGAACCCACAGTTGTGGGACAGCACAAGATAGAGGATGTGAAACTGCTGATTGCATCTCGTACTGTACATTGCAGACAATACAGGACCAATCATAACACTTCAGTGGCCATACATAAGTTGATTCATCAACTAGAAAGTCAAGATGTCATCAACAAAACTAATTCACCCTTCAACAGCCCGATATGGCTTGTATGGAAGTCAGATGGAGACTGGCATTTTACAGTCAACTTTTGTGGCCTTAATGAAGTCACTCCTCCTATGAGTGTGGCTGTACCAGATATACTGGAACTCCAGAATGAGTTGGAATCCAAAGAGGCCAAATATGCTACCACAGATATCACTAATGTGTTTTTCTCCATTCCTGTAGCAGAAGAATGCAAGCTTCAATTTGCTTCCACCTGGAGGGGTTTCCAGTATATCTTTAATCCTTTGCCCCAGGAATGGAAGCACAGCTCAACAATATGTCATGGAGTAATCCATGATGCTCTGGAGAAGGGTGGAACACCAGAGCATTTGCAGTTCATCGATGACATCATTGTCTGGGGAAACACAGCAGAAGAAGTCTTCAAGAAAGGTAAGAAGATAACTGGGGCAGACATCTGACCCAAGCTATCTGGTTGGTAAATAGTAGAGGGTCAGTAAACCAAGCAGGTCCAACTCAGTCAGGTCTGTTAACAATAGTAGATGGGGATAGAGTTCCTGTTGTCAATGAGAAGAGCCTACTGGGGAAAACTGTATGGGTTTATCCTCTTTTGGGGAAGGGTAAACCTATCTGAGGGGTGGTTTCTACTGAAACCAGGGCATACCTATTAGGTAATGCAAAAGCATGGTGAAATTCAGTGTGTTCCACAGAAGAATTTAACCTTTGCTGAAAGGGTTTAAGTTCAGAGATGTGTATAAGTTGTTATGAGTTCTTTTTTTCAGATAACTGATAGTGCCCATATAAAATAAAAGAACTCACCGTACACGAGCATGAAACCTACAAACCCTGAAGAGTCCAATTTCAACTAACCTGATAGGAAGGATTGTTTCCTGATCCTAAATGCTAGACTGTTCTGAAGAATGGTGGCATGAATAATAGTCTACTGCATGTCATCTAAAGGGATTGTTCTTGTTCGATGATATGCACAATATAGGAAACGGAATAGAATATTGAATTCTGTCTCCGTTTAAGGCCACAAGCTACCCAGGACTGGAGGACAGAAATGACACTTACTCCTTTTGAAGAGTAAGAATGAAGATACTGCACACTGATTGGAAATTTAAAGGGAGATTCTATTTACCAGTGCATATATGCAAAAGGCAATCAGGTAGAATGAATACATCCACAAGCTAGGCCAAGTCTACTGGACAAAAAACATCTAGAATCCTCCACCCCTTCCACCCCCAGCAGGCCTGAGAGTAGGCCAAAATTGCCCTCCTCAGCTTAGGCCTACAAGGTCTCAGGAGGCTGTGGAAGAATTTCTCACCAGTTGAGGACATAAAGTCATAAACATGGGTAACTTGCGCTGAGAACGTCCTTGGTTCCCAGCGAGGCTAGGAAATCGAGATGTAAACAACTGAGCACCCCACACACAGCTGCAGTGGGCAGAGACTAGATAACCAAGGGGGCTGGAGTGGGTGGTCTGGAAGGCTGACCCTTAGAATGTTGTGATAAGTTAACCTATGCACACCTTACATGTAACCCTGGACCCTCTGACTGTAACCAATCTTAAGCTGAGCACGCCTCTTGCTAGAACGCATATAAGTCACTGTATCACGGAAATAAAGGGAATTTGACCATCTAACCATATTGGTGAACAAAGAGTCATCTTCCCATAGCGCTCCACCGAACGTGTTTCCCAACATCTGGTGCTCGAACAGAGGAGTCAGGACACAAGCCGGCCGCAGGTGAGACTGCGTTGGGGGCCGGAGGGTTGGCCCGAAGACAGAGGGGTCTGATCATCTTGTGGGACGTTCTCCATATCAGAGAGAGTAAGCGTCATTCGGTGCCGCTGGGCCGGGTAGCGCTGCCCCGAGGTGGCAGTAGTCTGGACGTTCATTTCCGGAGTGAACAGCCCGTGTGTAAGGCAGGTAAGGCCCACAGTGGATTTGCTGGGGCACTGCATCTGCTGGCGTATTTGTCTCATGAGAGAAGTTCGCCGGACATTGAGCTCTGAGAGCTGCTGGCCCGGGCGTATGCACAGGGTCATGCGAGTAAAGAGCCTCCCATGATTTTAAGATGGACAGTGCAGCGGGAGGTCGGAGACGCACTGTGGGACGCGGTTCTTAGCAACGGAACAGACTCTGAGTCGACCCGACAGCTAAGTCCCGCCCGGCGGGAGGTGCTCCGCGCGTTACTAAGGATGAAAGCCGAAAGAAACACGGCGGCGGTGGTTTTCCTGGTACTTCTTGCCCTGCCGGCCGTTCCAAGCAGCTCTGACGCGTGCGCGGCGCCAGGTTTCTCCTCCACCCCCGCCCCGAGCGTCCCGAAGAAAGAAAGCTCCGTGGTTCGGTTTTTCGGTCTCGGCAGAGCTGCTTCCGTTAAAGGCGTGGCTGGGAAGGTTGTAGGCTCTGTGGCGGAGTTGACAATGAGCGTGCCGTACGATCCCGGCGGGCACCCATGTCGCCCGCCGCCCGCCCCGCCTCCGCGCCCGATAACCCGATTGTAGTCACGTTGACCGCAGGAGCGATACGCGGTTCGCAACAAGGTTGCCGGCGATTTGCCTTTATGGTGCCATCTGTGACTGAAGCTGAGCCTGCGAACCGCTCTGAGTACACAACTTTGCCGCGAGGCATGCAGACCACACCAACTCTCTGCTGATTGTTCGTTGCAAAGCATTTGCAAGCCCCCTAAAAGAACTGGGCATGTGCAATTGTTTATCACTATGTGAATGACTTTGTTTTCTGTCCCCGCTGACGAGTCTTAGTCTCCGAGAGACATCTCGCCTTGCTTCAGCTCTGTGGGCTGCGCGTAGGAAGCTAAGGACTTTTTGATCGGTCTAGCCGGAGCGCTGGGAGAGACGCGCTTGGGACTGAGTTGTTGCTGCCCGTAGCGACTCACTGACACATCCATGATGGCGGCTGCCCGTAGCGACTCACTGACACACCCATGATGGCGACTGCCCGTAGCGACCTGCCGGCAGCCAGTTACAATCGCTTCTCAGCTTGGAAAAGTTTTCGGCCCTGCCGCGCGGAGGGCGGCTGCCTGCTGCTGTGTGTACTGTGTCGAATCTGCCGCTGTAGCCCGCGCGTCCCCGCGGATGGCTGCATGCGATACGGGACACCGCCTTTTAGTTTTTCAGCCGGTAAAAGACGTTACTGAAGGTACAGAGGAACGGACGGTAAAGAGAGAATGGACCGACGGTAGACGCGACCGCACCGGACGGCTCGGGACCCTCCCTTTCCCGCGGCTCGGCGGAACAGTCTTCAGATCCGCCCCCTTCACCGCCGCACGCCCGCCCATCTCCGACGGACCGCATCCCAAAGCCGTGGGGTCTCCCGCGAGTCTTCAACAGCTGGGGGACTGAGGGAGATGCTGAGGGGATCGGTGGGGTGGGAAGAGTTTGTGGGTTTCCTTGAGTCGTTTCAGAGTTTAGTCAATTTGCGTTTGTATAGCTACAGGGAGATTAGCTGTTCGATAGCTCACAGCTTCACCTCTGCTTTTTTTTTTTCTCTCTCTGTCTTGCAGAGTCTGAGAGGGAAGACGGCAGTTGGGAAGTTTTCAGAGTAGATTTCATGTTGTGTACCAGGGATCGATAGTGGGATGGGAGACGGACGGAAACACCAAGTGGTGGCTGACCTGAAACAGCTGGGGGTTGGGCGAGATGGAGGGCCAAGGACAAAAGCGGCGCTGCGGCTGCTGGCCTCCTCCCCCTCCTCCTCCCCCCCTCTAGCCACCTGTGGAGGGCCCGCGGGGACCCGTTCCCCCCCCGCCCGTTGTTTCTTTTACGGATTTTTTTTTCCTTGCTAGGAGGCAGCGAAGCCTCGAAGCTGTTTTGACAACACCAGATGTGAGGAGAGAGCTCTTCACTGAGAGACTGATTGGATACTGGAATGGGCTCCCCGGGGAGGTGGTAGAGTCGCCGTCCCTGGTGCCCTGGGGCTGTTCAAGGCAAGGTTGGACGTGGCGCTTGGTGCCATGGTCTGACCTTGAGCCCCGTGGTGAGGGGTTGGACTTGGTGACCTATGAGGTCTCTTCCAACCCTGATTGTACTGTGATACTATGCTACTGAAGACAGATGTCAGAAAGTTTATTGAAATGATAGCAAGAATGACAAGGATGACTTAGGACCATTTTTGCCCCTGTTACAGGCATGGACACGCACAGGAGTATTTTTTAGTCACCTGATGATAACAATTTGCATTCGAAATGATAGCTAGTAGTTCCTGGCTGGGGTATTTACCATCGCCTTACTGGTTAATTCCTTCTACAGGCTACGCAACAATGACTTTTGCACCCACTGCTTAGTGGCAAAAAGAAAAAGAGGGAGATTGCTAGGACATAGCAGAGATGCCAATGCCACTGACCATGGGTGGAAACTTATACAGACATGGAAGGCACCAAGCAGGACAGACTAGAACTCAGATGCATTGCCTCTCACAGCGAGGGTATAGGCACTGAGATCCACATTGCAAGTCACTAACCAGATTCTGGACTAGGAACAGGGAATGATAGAGCTTGTAGGCTAATGCCAGTCAGCTCCTTCCCCCAATAACAGATAAAGACAGGACTAGTATAGAAGGTCACTGGAACAGCTGCTAATTGCAATGAAATGAGCCTTGTGACAATTCTGACTTTTCCCTTTTCTGAGAATACCATGGTATTGTTATCTTCTTGGATTTTCTTTGCTTTTCTTGAGGTTCCTATAGCTGATAGATATTTAGGGTAAGATAAGTTAAGACTAAGGGTTGTAGTTTTGGGAACTTAGGACATAAGGATGTTATGGGATGTTTTTCTTGGGTATATTTAGGCATTATTGAAAAGGGGAATATGGGTTAGAGGACAGTAGGATAGCAGAAGAAATCTTTTCCTTTTCGGGATTTTTCTAATCACAGCATACAGACTAGGCCAGTGGATCTGCTAGCCTAGGCAATGGATGTGTCTGCATTTGTTCTTGTATCTGCTTGTGTTTGACCATTTATCTTCACAGGCCTTGATGAAGACCAACCTGATTATGACCAACCTGTTTTTTCCCTAAAGTGAGCAGAAGTCTTGCTCACATGGCAGAACTATGAAATGACTTGAAAGAAGCACTGACATGATGATTGTATTTGTATGGATCTTTAAGGTTTGGACCATGGCTAACGAATTTGTGTATTTTTATGAGTTTTCAGTGATTGTGGTTTAATGGAATAGGTTCAGTTTAACAGCTTTGTAAAGGCCAAAGCCCACTCAAATTGGCATAAGATGGCAATGTGACTTTTTTCTCTTGCAAGGGCCCTGCAAGAGATAAAAAGACACTGCCCTAAATTCTAAAAGCAGATGAAGAACTGTGGGAAAAGGCCTAAGTAGAATAGACTGATAGTAACATCTAGGGCATATCTTTGTATTGTATTTAGAGGTTAGTAGTTCTTAAGCACAATAGTCAGACACAGCTCATAGCTAAGGAGTGTAATGAGAACATCGAGTGAACCCAGAACTATAGGAGTCTGAGAAGAATACTCGACAGCTGAGTGATCTGCGAGTCTGCAGCGTCGGCTGCCACACAGAGCCAGCGCAGACGTGGCACACCTGCACTCTCCTGTGACTGTGATGTTCATCTGCACTTTTGGGTTTCTGAACGAATGACTTACTGTCGCTTGCAGAAATAGCTTTTGGGATTGTTAGCTAAGCTTGGGTTGTTAGCTTGCCATACTAATGCTACTGATGAAAGCTCTAACAGGTTTATTCCTTTGATTTTAGCACTGTTGATTTGTAGCTGCACCATTCACCCCTGTGTTAAACAGCCTATGATAACTTCCTTAGCAATGAGGGTGGACACTGCGGTTCAAACGACAGTGACAAGGCCCATATTAGACCTTTAGGTGCTTTTGGAGCAAACAATCGGTGCTATGGTGTTAAAGCATCAAGAAGGGGCCGAGGTCATCTGTTGTGGAACAACAGAACCGCCAAGGCACTTCCCACTGGTGTGTTCCTTGTTTGTGGTGATAGAGCCTGGCAAGGTATACCAAAGAACGTTTATGGAGGTCCATGTTATCTGGGTAAACTGACAATGTTTGTCCCTCATCTTAGTCAGCTCAGGGACCTAGCCCGACACCAATCTAAGTGATCTTTAAAATTGAGTCCTAGTTGCAATGACAACGTTCAATTATTATCCACAGCTGCTCGTGTTGCCTTAGCTGTATTTCTACCAGGAGGAGCAGCTGGAAAAGCATTAGTACAGCTAGAGAGACTCGTGTGTTGGTCATCAAAACAAGCCAATGTCACCACAAAGGTTTTAGGACAACTATTGGTTGATCAAAATAGCCTTCGTCATGCCCTGTTGCAAAATCGAGCAACCGTTGATTTTCTTTTGCTAGCCCAAGGACACGGCTGCCAGGACTTCGAAGGGATGTGTTGTTTGAATTTATCAGATCATGGTGAGTCCATTCACAAGAGTATAACCTGGTTGAAAGGCCATATTGATAAGATCAAGAAGGAAACATCGATTTTTGATGACTGGTGGCAGAACCTGTTTGGGACAATCCCAGGGTGGTTAAGCAGCTTATTAGGAGAAGGCTTACAGCTATTTGTCATTTTCATAATAATTTTGCTATGCGCTTGTATTGTCTTTGCTTGCGTTAAGAAGAGCTTAACTAAGGTAGTTAGCCAGGTGTGGGTTGCTCAAAAAGAAAAAGAGGGAATTGTGGAAGAATTTCTCACCAGTCAAGGACATAAAGTCATAAACATGGGTAACTTGCGCTGAGAACGTCCTTGGTTCCCAGCGAGGCTAGGAAATCGAGATGTAAACAACTGAGCACCCCACACACAGCTGCAGTGGGCAGAGACTAGATAACCAAGGGGGCTGGAGTGGGTGGTCTGGAAGGCTGACCCTTAGAATGTTGTGATAAGTTAACCTATGCACACCTTACATGTAACCCTGGACCCTCTGACTGTAACCAATCTTAAGCTGAGCACGCCTCTTGCTAGAACGCATATAAGTCACTGTATCACGGAAATAAAGGGAATTTGACCATCTAACCATATTGGTGAACAAAGAGTCATCTTCCCATAGCGCTCCACCGAACGTGTTTCCCAACAGGAGGCCACATGATGCAGCTCAAAATTCCCTGCCAACTAGAAAGCTATCTCCCCTACGCAAACCATGAGTGCCGGGGTTTGAACAGGGTTGGGCAGAACTGAATAGCCTGAGAAAATAAGGAGAGTAAGCAGGATTGAGTAACTGAACTGATAAGGAGGCACAGCTGCAGAAAAGTGGCCTTGGGAGGCTGGCAGAGAAGCTGAGGGAGTTCTGAGCTGTGCGAGGAAGACAGGCTGGTCAGCCCTGGGAACAAGATTGTTCAGAAGTTGTTAAGGACTATTAATTGGTTTAGACCTCTGTTAGGAATCTCTAACTCTGACTTGTGTCCTTTGTTTGAACTTCTAAAAGGAGATACAAATCTCAAAGCACCAAGGTCATTAGACTCATGATGCCAAGCTGCTTTGAAAAAAGTGTTGGCAGCAATCCAATCTCAACAAGCTCATAGATTTTCTCCTGAGTTGCCTTTCTTGTTGATTCTCCTAAATACTGACAAACAACCTTATGCTTTAATATTTCAATGGGATTCACAGAAAGATGATCCTTTGCTCATAATTGAGTGCATTTTTTTGCCTCATCAGTCTCCTAAGACTATTTTTTCACAACAGGAGATGTTTGCAATGTTGATTTTAAAGTCTCATTTCAAACTGCTTTCTCTTGCAGGATGTGACCCTGAGATTATCTACATTCCTGTGGTAGAGACATATTTACAATGGCTATTTCAACAGTGCCACTCTTTTCAAATTGCCCTTGAAGCATACTCTGGACAATTTTCAATGCATCCCCCTTCTCATAAGTTATTTTGTCTTGATTTTTTGCTTAATCTCACTGCCAAAAAGAAGTTCTACACCTCTATCTGCAACTACTTTTTTCACAGATGGATCTGGGAAAACAGGAAAATCAGCAATTACATGGTGGGATGAAACTTCTAATCAGTGGCTAACTGATGTTTCTATTGTTTCAGGATCTCCTCAAATAGTGGAACTGGCTGCACTGGTCAGAGTTTTTCACAATAACTCTCGATCACTTAATCTTGTCATAGATTCTGCATATGTGACGGGAAGAAGAAGAGCAGAAGCAGCAGTTCTAAAAGAAGTTGCTAATCCATAGCTATTTTCTTTATTACAAGAGCTAGTTTTTTATTTGGACTCACATCTGAATCCTTACTTTGTGATGCATATTCGCTCACACACATCTTTATTAGCATTCATTGCTGAAGGGAACAGACATGCTGATTTTTTTTTTCTTGTCCAGTAAAAGTACTGCCAAACTGTAAAGAACAGACAAGACTAAGTCACGCTTTTTATCATCAAAATGCTAAAGGTCTAAAGCGACAATTTAAAATCTCATCACAACAAGCTGCAGATATTATTGCCACCTGTCCAGACTGCCAAAAATATAGCTTTGCAAGAGTAATTTCACGGTCTTCAAAGCTTACAGCTTTGGCAAACAGATGTAACTCATTTTGCTGAATTTGGCAATCTTAAATATGTGCATTCATCTACTGATACCTTCTCTGGTGCTCTTTATGCTTCTTGTCACACTGGAGAAAAATCTAAAGATGTTCGTAGACATTTTTTTGAGCTTTTGCAACTTTAGAAATTCTTGAAAAAGTTAAAACTGACAATGGGCCTGCCTATGTTTAAGCAGCCACTCAAACATTCTTTTCCACCTAGGGCATTACTCATATTACAGGCATTCCTCGTTCCCCAACAGGACAATTGATTATTGAACACACTCATGAAACACTGAAGCATCTTTTGCTTAGACAAAAAGGGGGAATGGGGCAGCTACCCCAGAAGAGAGGTGTTCTCTTTTGAGGAAAGCTAGAATGTTTTGGTGAGAAAAAGTAGATTATAGGCTGTGAAAGGAAAACAATGGTGATGTCTGCTTCCCTCAGAGTCTTGCTGAAGAAAGTAAACATTAGATAACACTCTCGCCATTTTTTTGTCTGCACTCTTGGGCTGGGCTTTGACTGAGCTGCATCTCCTTAACCTCTCCTGCCACTCACCTTTGCTTCTTAACCTCTTGGCTGAACCTCTATTCTTCCTTAGGACTGGGGTAAGGTTGAGAGGGGCAGGGGGAAGGTGCAGGGGTGGTTGAGAGCCCCTCCTGGGGACTCAGGTTTCTGGGAGGGGAGTTGTGTTTCTGTATTACTTTTACCTTGTATATTTATGTATATAACTGTATATACTGTAAATATCTGCTTGTATATTGTGCTAGCTGTAAATAAATAGCTTCATTTATATTCCCAGAGCCCGGCTGAGTCTAGTGGGGTACCTTCTAAAGTGTGGGGGGGCAGGTAACACCCAAACCATCACATATTTTATTCGGCTTCTCCCAAAGTGGGGCAAATTCATTTGAGTGACTGTTAATTAACTCTGCAAATCAGAATGAAGCTAATAAAGCAGCTATTTTACTTGGTGGGGGCTCTTATGTGGTCTGTTTTCTGTTTTCTTGCATTCAATTGGATCAAAGCCCAAATTGTTTATTACTTTCTTAATGTAGCTTATATGAAGGTTAAAACTAAGCTCACAACTGTTTTCTGGTCCTGGGGTGATCTCATTCTTGGGTATGCTGGTTTTAATGTCACTGAAAATCTTACCAGTAACATTATAGGTGTATTTACCAATAATATTACATCCAATCAAAATACTGCTTTAACTACCGCATTAATGAGGGTAATTTACCCCCGAACCGAGATGCCAGACCCTTGTTTAGGATTTTACTCAAGGCAAACCATGGCATGTCTGGTGTGTGTCATCCCGGGACTTATAATTTTTGATTTTGTAATACTTTTAACATTCTGTGTGAAAAATTCGAATGCAATACCTGTAAGAACTAGGAAAGTCTCTGTCTCGAAAGTGAAAGGGACAGTGTCTCAACAACAACTACCTTCTCCCCAGCCAAATTCAGGGACAGTTTCGCATCAACAAAGTACCAGTGGAAATCAAAACAATGATAATTCAGGGGCACAGCCAGGGATAGTCCCTGCACCTCCCTCTTCAGATTCTGGGAGCGCTGCCAACACTCCTGGCAGGAATGACAACAAAGATAAAAAACCAGGATTGGCAGGCGTCCCGGGAACACAGGCAAATAATGCTACTAATAATTCTAGTAACAGTAGCTCAGCCAGTTTGAATCCTCCACAGCCAGCAGACCAGAATCCTGTTAGCTCTAAGGCAGATCTGAACTCACAGACCTCAGGCCAGACCCCCAATGATTCAAACCCTCCAGCAGACACATCAAAGTCTGTTGCTGTGCAGGCCTTTTTGGCACCTTCTAAGGCGAAAGCCAAGACACAGCTTTTGACAAAGTGTTATTCAAAGGAGGATGTAAGAGAGGGGACCCCTGGTGATCAGCAAGGGGAGGAAGAGGAGGCATTTTGTCTGCGAGACCTAGCGAACATGTTGAGATCCCAGTACTCAAATGAGAAGAGCGCTGTGAGGTTGGCTGCCAAGAAAGAGGATGGTTCCAATGAGTTTAAGAGTGCTATGAGGAAGGTTCTGTTTCTAGGCCAGGGACAACCGGATCAACAACAGGAAGAGGAGAAGGATGACATCCAGGACTCCAACGATCTCCTCAGAGAGGTCAGGGAAGTTAGAAAGGAATACTCAAGGCAATCAGGAGAACCAATCCTAAGCTGGCTAGTGAGATGCTGTAGCATCGATGCCAATGCCCTGCAGGTAGGAGACAAGTCTGCCAAGCAGCTAGGACCACTCACCAAGGAGAGTGGAGTGGACAAATACCTAGCAAGTCCTCTTGGTAAGGTTAGCTTGTGGACACGCCTTCTGTTGGCTGTGGCTATGAGATATCCTTCCTGAGATGATTTGCCATGGGCTGCCAAGAAGTGGAACACCATTGAGCAGGGAATTAAGCTTCTGAAGGCGTTTGCTGTGAAGGAAGTGCTTTATGGAGATCATGGCACACATGAGCCTGATGACATTCCTCTTGGAACAGGTCTCATGAAGAAGCTTATTAAGCTTGCTTCTTCATCCTATGCTAACATCTTGGCCAGCAAGTTCCTATGAAGGGGTGATAATGGAAGATCTATCACTGTTGGTGAATTCACTGACCAGCTCAGGCAGGTAGAGGACAGCTTGTCACATTCTGCCTTAGTCTCTGCCATACAAACTATGACTACTGAAATAAAGGGGATGAAAAATGTTTTTGAGAACAGCATGAAAGAACTGAAGGAGGACCTTAAAACCTCAATTTCCAATCTGGTAACGGATACCATTCCTGCATCATCTGAATGGGTGCATGTTTCTGCCATCAGGAACAGACGCCCACCTCCCGCAAGGCAATTCCAGCCCAGGAGGTGACAAATTCCACCTAGACATCAGCAATCACGTGCGTCACTGTGGATAATTCTGCATGACACACACGGTGAGAACATGAACAAATGGGATGGTCAACCTGCTTCAGCTCTTTCAAAGAGAGTCAGGTAAAAGCTGTCCAACTTGTTCTTGATGTGGCTGAATATGAAAATTGGCCTATCCTTTTCCTCTACACTGACTCATGGATGGTAGCCAATGCTCTAAATGGTTGGCTAAAGGACTGGAAAAAGAATTCTTGGCAGAGGAAAGGAAAGCCTATTTGGTGTGCTGATCTATGGCAGGACATTGATGCACGGCTGGAGAGAATTCCAGTGAAGGTGCGGCACATATACACACACATGCCTAAGAACAGAGCCACTGAGGAACAACCAGAAGGCAGACCAAGCTGCTAAAATTTCTCAAGTTGATATAAACTCTGATATTGACCTTGACTGGAAACACTGAGGTGAACTTGGTGGCTTGGTGGGCCCATGATTCATCTGGACATCAAGGTAGAGATGCAACATACCGATGGGCACACAATAGGTCAGCTGACTTACCTATGGACGCTATCACCCAAGTCATCCATGACTGTGACATCTGTGCTGCTATTAAGCAGGCTAAGTGAAACAAGCCCTTATGGTATGGTGAGTGATGGTCAAAGTACAAGTATGGTGATGTCTGACAGATTGACTGCATCACTTTACCTCAATCTCGTTCTGGCATGCAGTATGTGCTAACAATGGTAGAGGCCAGCACCGGATGGCTGGAAACCTATCCAGTTCCACATGCTACTGCACGTAACACCATTCTTGGCTTGGAAAGACAAATCATGTGGAGACATGGAACTCCAGAGAGAATTGAGTCAGACAATGGCACTCATTTCAAGAACAATCTTGTGAAAAACTGGGCCAAAGAGCATTGTATGGAGTGGATCTACCATATGCCCTACTATGCACCAGCTTCAGGGAAGATTGAGCGCTACAACGGTTTGCTGAAAATCACACTAAAAGCCATGGGGGGTGGAACTGTGAAAAACTGGGACAAACATTTAACACAGTCTATCTGGTTAGTAAATAGTAGAGGTCCTGTAAATAGAGCAGGACCTGCACAATCAGACTTGGTCCAAACAGTAGACAGTGATAAAGTTCCTGTTGTACGTGAAAAGTAGCTGTTAGGGAAAACTGTTTGGGTATTTTCTCCTTCGGGCAAAGGGAAACCTGTCTGAGGGGTGGTGTCTGCTGAAGGTCCTGGTCATACCTACTGGGTAATGCAGGAGAATAGTGAAATCCAGTGTATTCCACAGAGGAATCTAACTTTAGCTGAGAGAGTTTAAATTCAGAGTGTATAATACAAGATGTTAGGAGTTTTCTGTTCTAGGTACTATCGGCTTCTGACAATGAAAGAATGTACGAGAGAATCTACAGTACACGAGCACAAACCCAACATCTCCTGGGAGACCCTGTTCTCATCTCGTCTGTGAGGAGACAAACTGTTCTGAGCTTTTGAATCACCTACATCTAAGATAGCTGCAATGAAGTGTGAACTGAATTGTGATATTCATTAGTGTAAATATTGTTTTAGATTAGATCAGATCTCAGCAATACTCTGAGTGAAGTACACAGGGGTGGATTGTGCTAGTTTGAAGCAGGCTAGAATGTTTTGGTGAGAAGAACTAGATTACAGGCTGTGAAAAGAAAACAATGGTGGTGTCTACCTCGCTCACAGCCTTGCTGAGATGTATAGGAACAAGAAATGAAAACATTAGATAACCACTCTCACTTGGGCTGCTGGCTGAGCTGCATCTCTCTAACCTCACCCTCCATTTGCTTCTTAACCTGTGGCTGAACCTCTATTCTTCCTTGGGATTGGGGTAAGGTTGAGAGTGGTAGGGGGAAGGTGAAGGGGTGGTTGAGATCGCCTCCTGGAGACTCAAGCTTTCTGGGAGGGGAGTTGTGTTTCTGTATTATCTTTTGCCTTGTATATTTCTGTATATAACTGTATATGTTGAGGTGCAGGAACGTGTCTAGAGAAGGGCAACAAAGCTGGTGAAGGGCCTGGAACACAAACCCTATGAGGAGAGGCTGAGGGAGCTGGGGATGTTTAGCCTGGAGAAGAGGAGGCTCAGGGGTGACCTCATTGCCGTCTACAACTACCTGAAGGGAGGTTGTAGCCAGGAGGGGGTGGCCTCTTCTCCCAGGCAACCAGCAATAGAACAAGGGGACACAGTCTCAAGTTGTGCCGGGGTAGGTATAGGCTGGATGTTAGAAGGAAGTTCTTCACAGAGAGAGTGATTTCCCATTGGAATGGGCTGCCCAGGGAGGTGGTGGAGGCACCATTCCTGGAGGTGTTCAAGAAAAGACTGGATGAGGCACTTGGTACCATGGTCTAGTTGACAGGATAGGGCTGGGTGATAGGTTGGACTGGATGATCTTGGAGGTCTCTTCCAACCTGGTTAATTCTATGATTCTATGACTCTATACTATAAATACCTGCTTGTATCACAGTATCACAGTATCATCAGGGTTGGAAGAGACCTCACAGATCATCCAGTCCAACCCCTTACCACAGAGCTCAAGGCTAGACCATGGCACCAAGTGCCATGTGCAATCTTGCCTTGGACAGCTCCAGGGACGTCGACTCCACCATCTCCCCGGGCAGCCCATTCCAGTGTCCAATCACTCTCTCAGTGAAGAACTTTCTCCTCACCTCAAGCCTAAATTTCCCCTGGCGCAGCCTGAAGCTGTGTCCTCTCGTTCTGGTGCTGGCCACCTGAGAGAAGAGAGCAACCTCCTCCTGGCCACAACCACCCCTCAGGTAGTTGTAGACAGCAATAAGGTCACCCCTGAGCCTCCTCTTCTCCAGGCTAAACAATCCCAGCTCCCTCAGCCTCTCCTCATAGGGCTTGTGCTCAAGGCCTCTCACCAGCCTCGTCGCCCTTCTCTGGACACGCTCAAGCATCTCGATGTCCCTCCTAAACTGGGGGGCCCAGAACTGAACACAGTACTCGAGGTGTGGTCTAACCAGTGCAGAGTACAGGGGCAGAATGACCTCCCTGCTCCTGCTGGCCACACCATTCCTGATGCAGGCCAGGATGCCACTGGCTCTCTTGGCCACCTGGACACACTGCTGGCTCATGTTCAGGTGGGTATCAATCAGCACCCCCAGGTCCCTCTCTGTTTGGCTGCTCTCCAGCCACTCCGACCCCAGCTTGTATCTCTGCATGGGGTTGTTGTGGCCAAAGTGCAGCACCCGGCACTTGGAGCTATTGAACGCCATCCCATTGGACTCTGCCCATCTGTCCAGGTGGTCAAGGTCCTGCTGCAGAGCCCTTCTGCCCTCCAACCCAGCCACATCTGCTCCCAGCTTGGTGTCATCTGCAAACTTGCTAATGACTGACTCGATGCCCTCATCCAGATCATCTATGAAGATGTTAAAGAGGATGGGGCCCAGCACTGATCCCTGAGGGACACCACTAGTGACTGGCCGCCAGCTGGATGTGGCACCATTCACCACCACTCTCTGGGTCCGGCCCTCCAGCCAGTTCCTAACCCAGCACAGAGTGTTGCCATCCAAGCCGCGGGCTGATAGCTTAGCCAGCAGTTTGCTGTGGGGGACAGTGTCAAAGGCCTTGCTGAAGTGTCCAGATGGCTCAGCAGGTCCTGAACTAATTCTTCATGAATTTCCAGGGGAACACACTGCTCCCCGACCCCATCCCCCAGTTCAAGAGGCCACTTGCCCTGAACTCCTCCCTCCTTACTGTTGAAAACTGAGGCGAAGAAGGCATTCAGGACCTCAGCCTTTTCTTCGTCATCAGTTATAGTGTTCCCCTCCTGGTCCAATAAGGAGTGGAGGCTCTTCTTGCCCTTCCTTTTAGCATTGATAAATTTATAAAAGTGTTTTTTATTATCTTTCACGGAAGTGGCCAGCCTAAGTTCTAGCTGGGCCTATGCCTCCTGCATAATCTGGCTACCTCCTTAAACTCGTCAGGAGAAGCCTTCCCCTCCTTCCAAAGGTGATACACCCTCTTTTTTTCCTCCAGTTCCTTCAGGAGCTGTTTACTCATCCAGGCTGGTCGCCTTCCCTGACGGCTTATCTTTTGGCACATGGGAACTGCCAGTTCCTGTGCCTTCAAGAGCTCCTGTTTAAAGTAGGTCCAACCATCCTGGACCCCTTTGTTCTCAAGGACTGCTGCCCAGGGGACTTTGGAAATAAGTTTCTTAAGCAAGTTGAAGTTTGCCCTCCGAAAGTCCAAGGTGTGGGTTCTGTTATAGTTCCTCCCTATCTCCCTGCATATTGAAAACTCCAGTAACTCATGATCACTACACCCCAGGCAGCCTCCCACTGTCACATCTCCTACCAGCCCTTCTCTTTTGGAGAGCAGCAGGTCAAGCTGAGCTTGACCCCTAGTAGGCTCACTTAACAGCTGGGTCATGAAGCTGTCCTCCATGCACTCTAGAAATCTCCTGGACTGCCTCCTCTCTGCTGAATTAAGTTCCCAGCAGATATCTGGCAGGTTAAAGTCACCCACAAGGACAAGATGTGATGATCTTGAGACAGCCTCCAACTCTTTGTAAAATATCTCATCTGTTTCCTCATCCTGGTTGGGTGGTCTATAACAGACTCCAACCAGGATGTCAGATTTATTAGTCCTCCCTCTGATTTTAACCCACAAGCTCTCAACCCCTTCATCCCTCACCTTAAGCTCAGTGGCATGGAGTGACTCCCTAATATACAGGGCCACCCCTCCTCCTCTTCTCCCTTGCCTATCTTTCCTGAAGAGGTTATATCCCCCCAGTATAGCACTCCAGTCATGCCTGTCATCCCACCAAGTTTCTGAAATGGCGACTATGTAGTCACCTTGGTGGACCAGGACATCCAATTCCTCCTGCTTGTTACCCAAGCTGTGTGCATTGGTGTAGATGCACTTCAGCTGGGCTCTCAATTCCTCAATTGTCCCTAGTTTCCTTCCCACTCTCTCCTTGTCAGAGAGAGTAATTTCCTCACCCACCCCCTTCAGACCTAGTTTAAAGCCCGCCTAATGAGCCCTGCCAACTCCAGTGCCAGGACTCTCCTGCCCCTCCTAGACAACTGAACCCCATCACGATCAAGCAGGTCCGGCGCAGTAAAAGTTCCCCCGTGGTCAAAGAACCCAAAATGCTGCCGCTCGCACCATCCCTTGAGCCATTTGTTGATATCATAGGTTCTGCTGTTCCTCTCTGTGAACTCCCTTGCCACTGAGGGAACTGAGCAGAACACCACCTGTGCTCCCGCCCCGTCTATCAATTTCCCCAGGGCCTTAATTTCCTTTTTAATTGCCCTGGTGCCCTTCTTCTCGATTTCATCCCTGCCAGCCTGTATTACCAGCAAGGAGTAATAATCAGAGGGCTGGATTAGGTTAGGGATTCTCCTGGTGATGTCTCTAACCCGGGCACCAGGAAGGGAGCAGACCTCCCTGTGAGATGGTTTGGGACGACAAATGGGTCCCTCTGTCCCCCTCAAGACGGAGTCCCCAACAACTATAACCCTTCTCTTTTTCTTGTTTTTTGTGGAGCTAGTCACCACAGTTGGTGGGGACTGCTCCACCCTAGGCATCGTCACAGTTGGATGCTCCTCAGCGTTCTCATCCTCTGTGCCCTCTGCATGCAGGGCCTCATACTTGTTGTGCGAGGGCAGAGGAAGAGGAGGAGAGGGCCAGGGTGGATTTCCCTTACTACCCCTGACAGGGATCTGTACCCATCCCTCACTGTTTCCAGGGGCAGTTTCTTTAGCAGGGGCGATCTGCAGTGCCTGCTCCCACAGATCCAGCTCCCTTTCGTTCTCCCTTATTGACCTGAGCCTGGATACTTCGTCCTTCAGCTCGGCCACTTCATCTTTCAATTCTGCCACCAAGGTGAGAAGGAAGTTCACCTGCTCACACCTACTGATCCTACATAATGTTGGATAGATCCAATGAGATCTGGACAAGCTGGAGTGTTGGACAAAGGCTAACCATATGAAGTTCAATAAGGACAAGTGCAGGGTCCTGCATCTGGGAAGGAATAACAACAGGCACCGATGCAGATTGGGGGTTGACCTGATGGAAAGCAGTTCCATGGAGAAAGACCTTGGAGCCCTGGTGGACAGCAAGTTCTTCATGGGACAGCAATGTGCCCTTGTGGCAAATAGAGCCAATGGCATCCTGGGGTGCATCAAGAAAAGTGTGTCCAGCAGGTCTAGGGAGGTTCTTCTTCCCTTCTACTCTGCCCTAGTGAGACCACACCTGGAATACTGTGTCCAGTTTTGGGCTCCCCAGTTCAAGACAGGGACCTGCTGGAGAGAGTCCAGTGGAGAGCCACAAGGATGATTGGGGAACTTGAGCATCTCCCCTATGGAGAGAGACTGAGAAACCTGGGGCTGTTTAGTCTTGAAAAGAGAAGACTGAGAGGAGATCTCATCAGTGTGTATAAATATCTGAGGGGTGGGTGTCAAGTGTATGGGGCCAATCTATTTTTGCCAGTCAGCAGCAATAAGACAAGGAGCAATGGATACAAACTGGAACTGAGAAGGTTTCACCTCAACCTGAGGACAAACTTCTTTACGGTGAGAGCGACAGAGAACCAGAATAGGCTGCCCATAGAGGTTGTGGAGTCTCCTTCTCTGGAGACTTTCAAAACCCGCCTGGATGCATTGCTGTGCAAACTACCCTAGGTGATCATGCCTTGGCAGGGAGGTTGGACTCAATGATCTCTGGAGGTCCCTTCCAACCTCTAAAGTTCTGTGATTCTGTGACAGAAAGAAAACATACATGCAAACTTCAGAGAGCTTTGCTGCCAAACCCCAATGAGTCTTTGCTAAGCGTGTATGAACAGTAATTGCTCAGTGCTATTTTGAAGCTATCTAGAATGTTTTGGTGAGAAGAACTAGATTACAGGCTGTGGAAGAGAAACAAGGATGATGTCTACTTCACTTATAGGCTTGCTGAGATGTATAAGAGCAAGAATCCAAACATAGATAAGGCACTTCTTCTTGGGGGCTCTGGGCTCCCTTTCTTTCTCTAGCCTCTCTGCCGTCTCTCTGATTAATCCACTTTGCTTCCAAACCCCCTGGCCGAACCTCCATTCTACCTTGGGACTGGGGTAAGGTTGAGAGGGGTGGGAGAAGGTGAAAGGGCGGTTGGGAGCCCCTCCTGGGTACTCAGGTTTCTAGGAGGGGTGTTGTGTTTTCTGTATTACCTTTTACCTTGTGTATTTCTGTATATAACTGTATATACTGTAAATGTCTGCTTGTTCCTTGAGAACAAAGGGGTCCAGGATGGCTGGACCTACTTTAAACAGGAGCTCTTGAAGGCACAGGAGCTGGCAGTTCCCATGTGCCGAAAGATGAGCCGGCGGGGAAGGCGACCAGCCTGGATGAGTAAACAGCTCCTGAAGGAATTGGGGGAAAAAAAGAGGGTGTATCGCCTTTGGAAGGAGGGGAAGGCTTCTCCTGACGTGTTTAAGGAGGTAGCCAGACTATGCAGGAGAAAAATTAGAGAGGCTAAGGCCCAGCTAGAACTGAGGCTGGCCACTTCCGTGAAAGATAATAAAAAACACTTTTATAAATTTATCAACGCTAAAAGGAAGGGCAAGAAGAGCCTCCACTGCTTACTGGACCAGGAGGGGATCACTATAACTGATGACGAAGAAAAGGCTGAGGTCCTGAATGCCTTCTTCGCCTCAGTTTTCAAGAGTAAGGAGGGAGGAGTTCAGGGCAAGTGGCCTCTTGAACTGGGGGATGGGGTCGGGGAGCGGTGTGTTCCCCTGGAAATTCATGAAGAATTAGTTCAGGACCTGCTGAGCCATCTGGACACCCACAAGTCCATGGGACCAGATGAGATCCATCCCAGGGTGCTGAGAGAGCTGGCAGCTGAGCTGGCCAAGCCGCTCTCCATCATTTTCCAGCAGTCCTGGCTCACTGGAGAGGTCCCAGGAGCCTGGAAAGTGGCCAACGTGGTCCCCATCCACAAGAAGTGTCAGATGGAGGAACCTGGGAACTATAGACCTGTCAGCCTGACCTCAGTGCCAGGGAAACTGATGGAGCAGGTTATCTTAGGGGTGATAAGAGCGCACCTGAGGGATGGCAAAGAGCTCAGGTCCAGCCAGCATGGGTTTAGGAAGGGCAGATCCTGCCTTTCTAACCTGATCTCCTTCTATGATCAGGTGACCAGCTTGGTGGATGTGGGGAGGCCTGTGGATGTGGTCTATCTGGACTTCAGCAAGGCCTTTGACGCTGTCCCCCACAGCAAACTGCTGGCTAAGCTATCAGCCCATGGCTTGGATGGCAACACTCTGTGCTGGGTTAGGAACTGGCTGGAGGGCCGGACCCAGAGAGTGGTGGTGAATGGTGCCACATCCAGCTGGCGGCCAGTCACTAGTGGTGTCCCTCAGGGATCTGTGCTGGGCCCCATCCTCTTTAACATCTTCATAGATGATCTGGATGAGGGCATGGAGTCAGTCATCAGCAAGTTTGCAGATGACACAAAGCTGGGAGCAGATGTGACTGAGTTGGAGGGCAGAAGGGCTCTGCAGCGGGACCTTGACCGCCTGGACAGATGGGCAGAGTCCAATGGGATGGCATTCAATAGCTCCAAGTGCAGGGTGCTGCACTTTGGCTACAACAACCCCATGCAGAGATACAGGCTGGGGTCGGAGTGGCTGGAGAGCAGCCAAACAGAGAGGGATCTTGGGGTACTCATTGATACCCGCCTGAACATGAGCCAGCAGTGTGCCCAGGTGGCCAAGAGAGCCAATGGCCTCCTGGCTTGCATCAGGAATGGTGTGGTCAGCAGGAGCAGGGAGGTCATTCTGCCCCTGTACTCTGCACTGGTTAGACCACACCTTGAGTACTGTGTTCAGTTCTGGGCCCCCCAGTTTAGGAGGGACATCGAGATGCTTGAGCGTGTCCAGAGAAGGGCGACGAGGCTGGTGAGAGGCCTCGAGCATGAGCCCTACGAGGAGAGGCTGAGGGAGCTGGGATTGTTTAGCCTGGAGAAGAGGAGGCTCAGGGGTGACCTTATTGCTGTCTACAACTACCTGAGGGGTGGTTGTGGCCAGGAGGAGGTTGGTCTCTTCTCTCAGGTGGCCAGCGCCAGAACGAGAGGACACAGCCTCAGGCTGCGCCAGGGGTGATTTAGGCTCGAGGTGAGGAGAAAGTTCTTCACTGAGAGAGTCATTGGACACTGGAATAGGCTGCCCAGGGAGGTGGTGGAGTCGCCGTCCCTGGAGCTGTTCAAGGCAAGATTGGACGTGGCACTTGGTGCCATGGTCTAGCCTTGAGCTCTGTGGTAAAGGGTTGGACTTGATGATCTGTGAGGTCTCTTCCAACCCTGATAATACTGTGATACTGTGAGACTGTGTATATTGTGCTAGCTGTAAATATAAGCTTCTTTCAAATGTCCTAGAGCTGACTGAGTCTAGTCTGGGTGATTTCCAAAGTGGGAGGGGGGGGGGGGGGGGCAGGAAACACCCAAACCATCACATCTTTTATTTTTGGTGCCCAATGTGGGGAAAATTGATTTTGAGTGATTGTTAATTAACTCTGGGGATCAGAATGAAGCTAATGAAGCTATTTTACTTAGTGGGAGATATTGTATGGCCTATTATCTAATTTCTGGTTTATAATTGGGTCAAAGCATAAAATTGGTTACTTTTTGTTTAATCTAATTTTGAAGAAGATAAAATAAAAAATTACATCCCTTTTTTGGAGTTGTGGGGATTTCATCCTTGGCTATATAGGGTTTAACGTCACTGAGTCTTTTACCAGTAACATTACAGGAACATTTATGAGTAGCATTACAGGAAATGGAAATACTTCTGCTTCATCTACATGTTTAATAAGAGTGATTCTGCCTGACCCAAGTGACTGAGCCTTGTTCTGAATTTTATTCATGTCAGACTGTGGTATTTCTGCCATGTGTGATCTTAGCTCTTATAATTTTTTATTTTATAATAGTTTAAACATTATGTATGAGAAACTCGAGTGTGATACCTTTTTAAGAAGCCAGAAGAAACAGAGAGTGTCCTAGACAAACGATAAACAGAGTGAGATAAACGGCAATCCAAATCAAAACAGAGATAGCTCGGGGGGAGAGCAAGGGGGTGCCACCACTACACCTCCTCCCCTAGATTCTGGGAAAGCTGCCAATGTTCTCACTAAAAACAATAACATGGCAAAATGCCCAGGAACACAGATAACTACTTAAACTCAAGATGTTTCTTCAGCCGATTCAACTAATTCAGCCAGTTGAACTCCTCAGGCAGAAAGACCCAACCCTAAGGCAGATTTGAACTCAAAGGCCTCAGGTCAAAACCCCAATAATTCAGACCCGCTAGAGGGAATCTCAGCCCAGTTCTTCTTGGTGCCAGCCAAGGTGAAAGCTAAGACGAGACATTTGACAAAGAGTGATTCAAAAGAGGACTTTGCCACAAGCCTCAGTACCATGTGTATCAGAAGAGATGGGGAGAAAGCTTAACAAAAGCAAGTTTGAAATCCAGTTTATTGCACCCCAAGCATGGGCTTATATACTTTCTATCAGAAGGCTGCATAAAAGGGTTACAAATCATGTTAGACTCTAATTGGTTACATACATTTGCATTAGGACTACGTTAGGATTACACACTAATTAGCGTAGACATTCTTCATATTCTCTCAGCAACACGCATATTGTGTCTAAGCAGAGATAGAATCATAGAATCATAGAATCATAGAATCAACCAGGTTGGAAGAGACCTCCAAGATCATCGAGTCCAACCTATCACCCAGCCCTAGCCAGTCAACTAGACCATGGCACTGAGTGCCTCATCCAGTCTTTTCTTGAACACCCCCAGGGACGGTGCCTCCACCACCTCCCTGGGCAGCCCATTCCAATGGGAAATCACTCTCTCTGTGAAGAACTTCTTCCTAACATCCAGCCTATATCTACCCTGGCACAACTTGAGACTGTGTCCCCTTGTTCTGTTGCTGGTTACCTGGGAGAAGAGGCCAACCCCCACCTGGCTACAATGTCCCTTCAGGTAGTTGTAGACAGTAATAAGATCACCCCTGAGCCTCCTCTTCTCCAGGCTAAACAGGCCCAGTTCTCTCAACCTCTCCTCATAGGATTTGTGTTCCAGGCCCCTCACCAGCTTCGTTGCACTTCTCTGGACATGCTCCAGCACCTCAACATCTTTCTTGAATTGAGGGGCCCAGAACTGGACACAGTACTCAAGGTGTGGCCTGACCAGTGCTGAGTACAGGGGAAGAATAACCTCCCTTGTCCTACTGGCCACACTGTTCCTGATGCAGGCCAGGATGCCATTGGCTCTCTTGGCCACCTGGGCACACTGCTGGCTCATCTTCAGCTTACTATCTATCAGTACCCCCAGGTCCCTTTCCTCCTGGCTGCTCTCCAGCCACTCAGTCCCCAGCCTGTAGCACTGCTTGGGGTTATTGTGGCCGAAGTGCAGAACCCTGCACTTGGCCTTGTTAAATCTCATCCCATTGGCCTCTGCCCACCCATCCAGCCTGTCCAGGTCCCTCTGCAGGGCTCTCCTACCTTCCAACAGATCAACACCTGCTCCTAGCTTGGTGTCATCTGCAAACTTACTGATGCTGGACTCAATGCCCTCGTCCAGATCATCAATAAAGATATTGAACAGGACTGGGCCCAGCACTGATCCTTGGGGAACACCACTAGTGACTGGCTGCCAACTGGATGTGGCACCATTCACCACCACTCTCTGAGCTCTGCCATCCAGCCAGTTCTTGATCCAGCACAGAGTGAATCTGTCCAAACCATGAGCTGCCAGCTTGGCTAGGAGCTTCTTGTGGCAGACAGTGTCAAAGGCTTTGCTGAAGTCCAAGTAGACTACATCCACAGCCTGCCCCACATTCACCAGGCGGGTAACCTGATCATAAAAGGAGATCAGGTTGGTGAGGCAGGACCTGCCCTTCCTAAACCCATGCTGGCTGGGCCTGATCCCTTGGCTATCCTGTAGGTGCTTTGTGATGGCACCCAAGATTACCTGTTCCATGACCTTGCCTGGCACTGAGATCAGGCTCACAGGTCTGTAGTTTTCTGGCTCCTCCTTACGACCCTTCTTGTGTATGGGAATCACATTGGCCAGCTTCCAGTCTTCAGGGACCTCTCCAGTGAGCCAGGACTGCTGATAAATGATGGAGAGTGGCTTGGCCAGCTCAGCTGCCAGCTCTCTCAGCACCCTAGGGTGGATCCCATCCGGTCCCATGGACTTGTGAGGATCCAAGTGACTTAGCAGATCCCTTACTGCTTCCTCATGGATTAGAGGGGGACTGTACTGGTCCCTGACTCCATCCACCACTTCAGGAGTCCAGCTGTCCTGGAGACAACCTGTCCCACTAGTGAAGATTGAGGCAAAGAAGGTGTTAAGCACCTCTGCCTTTTCCTCATCCTTTGTCACTCTGTTCCCCTCTCTATCTAACAAGGACTGGAGGTTGTCCTTGGCCCTTCTCTTGCCATTCATATATTTAAAGAAACACTTTTTATTTTCCTTGGCAGCCGTGGCCAGCCTGAGCTCCAAGTGGGCTTTTGCCTCTCTAATTTTTCCTCTACAAGACCTAGCAACCTCCTTGAACTTCTCCTGGGACACCTCCCCTCTTTTCCAAAGGTGATACACTCTCTTTTTAATCTTTAATTCCTTCAGCAGCTCCCTGCCCATCCAGCCTGGCTGCCTCCCTCGTCGGCTCATCTTCCGGCTCAGTGGCACTGCCTGCTCCTGTGCCTGCAGGAGTTCTTTCTTGAAGCAGGTCCAACCTTCCTGGACCCCTTTGTTTCTAAGGGCTATTTCCCAAGGAACTTTCTGAATTAGTTCCTTAAATAGGCTGAAGTCTGCCCTTCGGAAGTCCAGTGTGGAGGTTCTGTTGATGCCCCTCCTGGTTTCTCCATGGATTGAAAACTCTATAATTTCATGGTCACTGGACCCCAGGCAGCCTCCAACCACCACATCCCCTACCAGCTCCTCTCTATTTGTGAGCAGCAAATCAAGCAGGGCTGCCCCCCTGGTAGGCTCACGTAACAGCTGGGATAGGAAGTTGTCTTCCACACATTGCAGAAACCTTCTAGACTGCCTCTTCTCTGCAGTGTTTAAGTCCCAGCAGATGTCTGGTAGGTTAAAGTCGCCCACCAGAACAAGGGCAGGTGATCTTGAGGCAGCCTCCAGTTGCTTAAAGAGTAATAAATCAACCTCTTCTTCCTGGTTGGGTGGTCTGTAACAGACTCCAACCAGGATATCAGCCTTGTTGGCCTTCGCCTTAAGTCTCACCCATAATGACTCAACTTGATCATCCCTGATTTCTACCTCCACGACATCCAGAGCATCCCTAATATACAGAGCCACTCCCCCGCCCTTTCTCCCTTGCCTGTCTCTCCTGAAGAGTCTGTAGCCATTGATTACAGCACTCCAATCATGTGAGTCATCCCACCACGTTTCAGTGATGGCGACAATATCATAGTTTTCCTCCAGCACCAGAGCTTCCAGCTCCTCTTGTTTGTTACCCATACTGCGTGCATTAGTGTACATGCACTTCAGCTGGGCTGCTGCTTTTACTCCTAGCTCTAGCCTACCATCCTCAATTCCCTTTGATTTATCTCTGGTGCTGTCATGTTTAACCCCCTCCCCCTTCCATTCTAGTTTAAAGCCCTCTCAACAAGCCCAGCCAGCTTATGTGCCAGGGTCCTTCTCCCCTTCTGTGATAGTTGTGTCCCATCTGCTGATTGCAGACCTGTGGCAAGATGAAGTTCCCCAATATCAAAGAATCCAAAGTTATGTTGGATGCACCAACCTCTGAGCCACTTGTTCATCAAATATGCTTTCCTATTCTTCTCTGTATTCCAGCCTGTGACTAAGGGTATAGATGAAAAGATTACCTGTGCCCCTGTTCCCTCAACTGCTTTCCCCAGTGTCTTAAAGTCCCTTTTGATAGCTTTTAGCCCTCTGTTATTAATCTCATCATTCCCTGCCTGTATAACTAATAAGGGATAGTAATCAGAGGGCTGCACTACAGTAGGCAGCCTCCTGGTAACATCCCTGACCCGGGCTCCAGGGAGGCAGCAGAGCTCCCTGTGGAAGGGGTCTGGCAGGCATATGGGGCCCTCTGTTCCCTGCAGAAGGGAATCACCAATAACAATCACCCTCCTCTTTTTCTTCTGGGTACTTGTTCTGATGCGAGGGGGCAACTGATTTGTCTCGGTTGCCCTCCCAGCCGGTGATGCTTCTGCCTGCTCCAGGACCACCTCATCCTCAACCTCTAGTGCCCTATATCTGTTATGTAAGGGCAGCTGGGGATGTGAAGATGGCTGGAAGGGTTTTCCCTTGCCCCTTCTGGCAGGCACCTGCATCCATTCTTCTTGGTTGCTCTGTTCATCTCCCTCTGGCAAGGGGGACTGCAGAGCATGTTGCTCTTTTGTACCTTCCCTTTCAGCCTTCAGTCGTTCCACCTCTCCCTTGAGTTCAGCCACCAGGTTAAGCAGACAATCAATCTGCTCACACCTAATGCAGCCATTGCCTGTGTCGAGTGCCAGGCTCCAGCACTCCTCACATCCAGACGTCTGGACGCCTGCACTCCTACAGGTGGGCTCTGTTTGGGTGCCCACAGTTTTACAATTATTATACAGCTTGGACCTAGTTCGAACCATGTCTGCTATCCTGAAGGTCCGCTGCGAGTTGTTAGGTGTGGTGGTTTTTTTTTTGTTTTTGGTTTTTTTTTTTTTTTTTTTTTTTTCCCAGCGGCGCGCGCTGGGCTCAGCAGAGACAACAGCGAGCTCCTCGTTTAAATGTGCCGCTCGCCAGGCACCGCCCTCTGACTCACCTCCCTGCGAGTGCTTAGCGCCTGCTTGCCGCTCCCTGCCTCCCTCTGGGCTCCTCAGAGCGAGAGAGCCTCAAAAAAGAGGAGAAAAAAGGCTGCGAGAAAGCGCGTTTCAGCTGAGCTAGCCTGGGTCCTGCACTCTTGCCGAACCAGGCTGTGTTCGCAGACTCCAGCCTTACATTTGTTTATATTTGTTACACCATTCTCTAAGGTCATTCCATCCTACTACGTCATCTCTATTCAGCAATTACTGAGCTCGTGCACTCTTGCCTGTCCATGGCTTATGTTCCACTATTTCCATTTCCAATAGCTGTACCACAGTCAGACAATTCGATAAAAACACTACATTTAATAATACTATATCCAACAGACTTAGGGGAGGGGACCTCTGATGCGCAAGAGGAGGAAGAGGAGATGTATAGTCTTTAAGATGTGGCCAACATACTTAGATCTCAGTACTCTGATGAGAGGAGCGTTGTAAGATTGGCTGCCAAGAAAGAGGATGATTCCGAGGAGTTTAAGAGTGCTCTTAGGAAAGTTCTGTTTCTAGGCCAGGGACAACCAGAACAACAAAAGGAAGAGGAGAAGGATGACATCCAGGATTCCAATGGTCCCCTCAGAGAGGTCAGGGAAGTTAGAAAGGAATACTCAAGGGAATCAGGAGAGCCAATCCTAAGCTGGCTAGTGAGATGCCGTAGCATCGATGCCAATGCCCTGCAGGTAGGAGACAAGACTGCCAAGCAGCTAGGGCCACTCACCAAGGAGAGTGGAGTGGACAAACACCTGGCAAGTCCTCTTGGTAAGGTTAGTAGTTCAAAAGTTCGGAAATACAGGGCTTTAGTTGACACAGGTGCTCAGTGTACTTTATTGCCATTGAATTGCAAAGGAATAGAGTCTATAACTATTTCAGGAATCACTGGTGGATCTCAAGAGTTAACTAAGTTGCAGGCTGAGATAAGTTTAACTGGTAAAGCAGGGGTACTCAAACTACGTCCTGCAGGCCAGATACAGCCCCCCAAGGGTCTTCAATCCGGTATTTGCAGAACAGCCCCCCCCGCCCCCTGCCAGGGGCTGGGGGGGAAACCAAGCAGCCACAGATGACTTCCTGCCACTTAATTGTCATGGAGGGTAGCAAAGCTCCCTAGCAGGTCCCCATGTTGTGCGTACTAGTGTCTCACAGTGAAGGCCAAAGCATCATAAAACCCAAAACAATCTTCCAGTCCCATGAGAAGTTGCCTCCCTAGTGAAGATAAGAGGTAAACATTGGCCATTGTTTTTCCAACTGTCGGCCTTGGTCCTCATGCACGCTCAACACCTGGTGTGGGCCGAACTTGGGGTGGTCTCAGAAGTTGTTTATGGTAAAAACTGTCCAATTATATGGGTTAATTATAATTTGTGCCAATCTGTAAGAATAACGTAAAATTAGTCTGAATTGGTGGGTTACACCTCTTTAGAAACATTATAAAACAGTGTGCCTGCATGGATCGGGAGCGCTTTTTGCCTGCGTGTCTGCTCGTCTGCTCACTTGCCTGCCCGCCTGCTGCTCCTGCCCCGGTGACCTCTCACTCCTGATCGGCCCTGCCCGACGCAGGGGCCGCGGAGGCCAGAGGCCCGCTTCAGCCAGATCCTGACAAAGGAAGGGACACCGCCCAAAACTTCGAGTCCAGCTGAACTGAACTGCTTAACAGTGAGTAAACCAGAAGATTCTCTTACCTGAAGACTGAACAACTTCAAAGACTCAAAAGAACTCTAAAAATCACAGACTCTCTCTCTTTTATTTGCCATTTTCTGAAATGTTACTCTGCAAACCCATATCAAAGAATTCACGTGGGTAATTTAGTTCGGGAGGGGGATCTCTGTGTATGAGCAATAAATCACTTGATCTTTACAAGTTAGCCTCGCGTGTTTTCCCCACAATTCTCCCAAACTACCTTCCACGACATTAATCTGCGCACCGGCCTTCACAGCCCCCAAGCACATGCAGGGAATCCACATTCACATAGAATCAACCAGGCTGGAAGAGACCTGCAAGATCATCCAGTACAACCTATCACCCAGCCCTAACCAATCAACTAGACCATGGCACTAAGTGCCTCATCCAGTCTTTTCTTGAAGACCCCCAGGGACGGTGACTCCACCACCTCCCTGGGCAGCCCATTCCAATGGGAAATCACTCTCTCTGTGAAGAACTTCTTCCTAACATCCAGCCTATACCTACCCTGGCACAACTTGAGACTGTGTCCCCTTCTTCTATTGCTGGTTGCCTGGGAGAAGAGGCCACCCCCCACCTGGCTACAATGCCCTTTCAGGTAGTTGTAGACAGTAATAAGATCACCCCTGAGCCTACTCTTCTCCAGGCTAAACAGGCCCAGCTCCCTCAACCTCTCCTCATAGGATTTGTGCTCCAGGCCCCTCACCAGCTTTGTTGCCCTTCTCTGGACATGTTGCAGCACCTCAACATCTTTCTTGAATTGAGGGGACCAGAACTGGACACAGTACTCAAGGTGTGGCCTGACCAGTGCTGAGTACAGGGGAAGAATAACCTCCCTTGTCCTACTGGCCACACTGTTCCTGATGCAGGCCAGGATGCCATTGGCTCTCTTGGCCACCTGGGCACACTGCTGGCTCATCTTCAGCTTACTATCTATCAGTACCCCCGGGTCCCTTTCCTCCTGGCTGCTCTCCAGCCACTCAGTCCTCAGCCTATAACGCTGCTTGGGGTTGTTGTGGCCAAAGTGCAGAACCCTGCACTTGGCCTTGTTAAATCTCATCCCATTGGCCTCTGCCCACCCATCCAGCCTGTCCAGGTCCCTCTGCAGGGCTCTCCTACCTTCCAACAGATCAACACCTGCTCCTAGCTTGGTGTCATCTGCAAACTTACTGATGCTGGACTCAATCCCCTCGTCCAGGTCATCAATAAAGATATTGAACAGGACTGGGCCCAGCACTGATCCTTGGGGAACACCACTAGTGACTGGCTGCCAACTGGATGTGGCACCATTCACCACCACTCTCTGAGCTCTGCCATCCAGCCAGTTCTTGACCCAGCACAGAGTGAATCTGTCCAAACCATGAGCTGCCAGCTTGGCTAGGAGCTTCTTGTGGCAGACAGTGTCAAAGGCTTTGCTGAAGTCCAAGTAGACTACATCCACAGCCTTCCCCACATTCACCAGGCGGGTAACCTGATCATAAAAGGAGATCAGGTTGGTGAGGCAGGACCTGCCCTTCCTAAACCCATGCTGGCTGGGCCTGATCCCTTGGCCATCCTGTAGGTGCTTTGTGATGGCACCCAAGATGACCTGTTCCATGACCTTGCCTGGCACTGAGGTCAGGCTCACAGGTGTGTAGTTTTCTGGCTCCTCCTTATGACCCTTCTTGTGAATGGGTATCACATTGGCCAGCTTCCAGTCTTCAGGGACCTCTCCAGTGAGCCAGGACTGCTGATAAATGATGGAGAGTGGCTTGGCCAGCTCAGCTGCCAGCTCTCTCAGCACCCTAGGGTGGATCCCATCGGGTCCCATGGACTTGTGAGGATCCAAATGACGCAGCAGGTCCCTTACTGCTTCCTCATGGATTAGAGGGGGACTATACTGGTCCCTGACTCCATCCACCACTTCAGGAGTCCAGCTGTCCTGGAGACAACCTGTCCCACTAGTGAAGATTGAGGCAAAGAAGGTGTTAAGCACCTCTGCCTTTTCCTCATCCTTTGTCACTATGTTCCCATCTCTATCTAATAAGGACTGGAGGTTGTCCTTGGCCCTTCTCTTGCCATTCATATATTTAAAGAAACACTTTTTATTTTCCTTGGCAGCCGTGGCCAGCCTGAGCTCCAAGTGGGCTTTTGCTTCTCTAATTTTTCATCTACAAGACCTAGCAACTTCCTTGAACTTTTCCTGGGACACCTCCCCTCTTTTCCAAAGGTGATACACTCTCTTTTCAGTCTTTAATTCCTTCAGCAGCTCCCTGCCCATCCAGTCTGTCTGCCTCCCTCGTCGGCTCGTCTTCCGGCTCAATGGCACTGCCTGCTCCTGTGCCTTCAGGAGTCCTTTCTTGAAGTAGGTCCAACCTTCCTGGACCCCTTTGTTTTCAAGGGCTTTTTCCCAAGGAACTTTCTGAATTAGTTCCTTAAATAGGCTGAAGTCTGCCCTTTGGAAGTCCAGCGCGGAGGTTCTGTTGATGCCCCTCCTGGTTTCTCCATGGATTGAAAACTCTATGATTTCATGGTCACTGGACCCCAGGCAGCCTCCAACCACCACATCCCCTACCAGCCCCTCTCTATTTGTGAGCAGCAGGTCAAGCAGGGCTGCCCCCCTGGTAGGCTCATGTAACAGCTGGGATAGGAAGTTGTCTTCCACACATTGCAGAAACCTTCTAGACTGCTTCTTCTCTGCAGTGTTTAAGTCCCAGCAGATGTCTGGTAGGTTAAAGTCGCCCACCAGAACAAGGGCAGGTGATCTTGAGGCAGCCTCCAGTTGCTTAAAGAGTAATAAATCAACCTCTTCTTCCTGGTTGGGTGGTCTGTAACAGACTCCAACCAGGATATCAGCCTTGTTGGCCTTCGCCTTAAGTCTCACCCATAATGACTCAACTTGATCATCTTTGATTTCTACCTCCATGACATCCAGAGCATCCCTAATATACAGAGCCACTCCCCCGCCTTTTCTCCCTTGCCTTGATTTATTCTATTATTCTAAATGGACATCTCGTTAATGAGAAAAATAAGGCATAGTGTATGTAAAAGACTGGGTTGTTCTTGCCTAATTATGCTAATGTGGAGGTGTGTGCTCTATGCTGAAGACTATATAATGAGAGCCAGAACAATGAATAAAGCTCTCTGGTATAATTCCCATTGAATCGTCTGGAGTCCATGTGGCATCGCTCTGATCACACTGATCTGTGTGAGTTTTGATCATGTTTCTCCCACAGCAGCAGGTTGCTGCTACATCTGGCACCCAACCAGGGATGGGACCTTCCTCTAAAAGCTGTAATTGTCCAGGATAGGATGTATGGACAGCAGAAGAGAGAGAGAGAAGAGGAAGTGGGAAAGACAACGGAATTCAGTCTCCGCCCCAGAGACTGGTTAAGATGCATGCAGGAATTTGGGGAATTTTGCCCTGATCAGATGAGCAGTTGGGGGGGAGAAGGGGGTCCATGCTCGATGGAGAAGAAGCAGTGGTGGAAGCTCCCCCCCAAAATTTTTTCTATCTCTGAGAGGTGTCTCTATGAGATGTTGAAGGCTCTATTTTACTGGACAAAGAAGTGATTTTTGATCCCCAGAGTGTATGCAGCCTTTGAAGTGGCCATCTGGGAGATGATGGGAAAGGTCCTGAATAATGAAATAAACCAGAGCTCCAAAGAGGCTGCAAAATTCGTCCTTCCATGGTGATTTATCTTTGACACCCTGACATCTATGAAGGGTGATAGAATTGCTGCTGCATCAGTATTTTCAGCTTTTGCTCTCAAAGGGAGCAGTGAGACTTCCGCTACTCAAATCCCCTTATCAACGACATCGCAACTGTTTCAAGTGCCTACTATTCATCTGCCGCCTGCTGCAGTAAATAATCAACCAAAACAAAAGTACGAAAAGCAGAGGAAAAGAAAAAGAAGAAGCGATCAAAACCAAAAACACCTCCATCATCCTCTTCAAGATGGATTGATAGTGATCCGGATACCATCTTTGCAGTGAGTGCCCCCCCCCTCCTCCAATATCAACATTTCCAAGGGAAAGCCAGTCCCTGTATCCACTTTGCCACCCTCCACACCTCCAACGCCCGTAGTTCACCTCCAAGAAGACGAATCCCCCAGGTTGAGAGATGCACAGCTGAAAGACCTTCTTGACAGACTCCACAAGTTAGAGGCTAAGGATGAACCAGCGGAGAAAGCGGATGAGTATAACACTGGTCACTTGCCAGCACCCCCCATCCCCCTTCTGTTAAATCCTACAATACCTGCCCCAATGCCTGCCCCAAGGATGTGTCCATTGTCTCACAATACTCCATTGCTCGGGACAGGGGCTGTGGGACCTACAGATAGGGGCGATCCAGTTACTAGATGGACGGGAATTATCAAGAATGCTCTTATTGAAGGGGACAATATCTGGTGAGTCCCGGCAAGATGGGTCAAACTGTGGAAACATTCCAGCAGAGCAGGACTCACCATCATGATAATAACCTTGTCATGGACAAACGTGCAGGCTCTGCACAACAAGGGGCACACGCACCCCCCCCCCCCTTCATCTCAGATCATAAAGTTTGCTGTTAAAAAAAGACTTGAAGGCTTTGAAACAACAGGTTTTGTGGTGGTCCATTTGCCTCTGAAAAGGCTGATCCTCAGTTTAGGGTTTTTTTTTTTCTTTTTTTGGGGGGGTTTTCACCCAGCACGGCCTGACGCCCTCTGCTCCCCCCTCACTTGGGTCCACGGAGCAGCCTGGCACTGGGATGCCCCCCCCCTCACCCGGTGCCAGCTCAGTGGGGCCCACACTCCCCCTTTGTGGAAGGATTTCTTGCTAAACAGGACATGAGTTGATAAGCAATAAGCAAACCCGTGCTCCGAAGTATCCTTGAGTCCATCTCAGAAGCAGGAAGACAGGGGGTGGGTGGCACCCTCCACATGCAGCTGCAGGAGGCAGAGTCTGCCAGCTGCAGGGGATGGACACCACAGGATTGTTGACATAGATTGACCTATCTGTATTTCACACATAACCTTGAGCCAATCTGTACTTTCCACATGTACCAATCTCAAACTAAGTTAGTTATGCATGCCTCTTCCAAGTAGCATATAAGACGCTGTATTGTCTCAATAAAGTGTACTGTACTACATGCAGCTAACTCAGACTGAGTCAGCTCGTCAGTACCCCAATCCCGCCTCTGCTGGACTCCTGCGGCCGCACCTCTCCTTCGATTCTTGTAGTTTATCTTTTCGGCAGTGAAGTGTCTTACTCTTAATGTGGTAGTTTTACATTTTTGTATTTTAATGGTAGCATTTTGCAAATGCAAATCCTGATAATGTTTTTAGCTTTTGATTGTAATACATCTTAGAGTTTAAAAGTTACTGGATAAGATGTTAAGTGTTTGTGGATGGATTTCTTGCTATCTATACCTCACACATAGCATTAAGCCTATCTGTGCCTTCCACATGTACCAATCTTAACTAAGCTAGCTATGCACACCTCTTCCAAGTTAGTATATAAGTCGCTGTATCACAGCAATAAAGAAGATTATTGGAGAACAATCATATAACCGTATTGGTATTACGATTTGTTACTCTAGGGGTGCAACGCCGGCAAATGGCGCCCGAATACAGGGAACCAGGACTCAGGGAAGACCGAGGTATTGCAGACCGGCAGCGGACAGGACCACAATTTTACGGGCCGGGGTCATGAACACACCGACGAACTGTGGACATTTCGAATCAAAAGTAATGTCACTGGCGACACCGGACGGAGGGCACTGCAAAAAGGAGGCAGTAGCCAGAAGCTCAGACCGTGGCCGAGTACTCCATAGAAGCAGGTAAGTCTGCGGTGGAAGCGGACACAGCAGTGTGTTTATTGGCGAGCATACTCTCTGTGAGAGGGATTATGCCAGATATGAAAAAGCTCCACGAGCTGATCAAATGGGCTAAAGAGAGGGACTTTATGAAGCAGATCCATATGATTTTTAGCCCAGAGAGCTGGAGAGAAGTGGGAGATCCACTGTGGGACTCAGTTATTACTGACGGTAAAGACTCTAGAATCGCTCAAAAGCTCGGTTCCACCTGGTGAGACATAATAAATACTTTATTGGAGAGGAAAGCCGAGCAACAGGTCGCTATGGCTGCCACATGCACGCTCGTTGCTACTCCTGCTTTTCCGGTCGAAAATGGCCCGACTGCTGGTAAGTGCTCAGATGGCAAAGGCGGCAAAGAGCCTTCTGGGCTTGAAAAGTTTTTCGGAACTACTGTGAATCACCTCACCACTGCAACTGTGCATACCGCGACTGATTTACTGAATGCTGCTAATCATCTGCCAATGGCAACCATCGGGCCACAGATTCCGCTAAAGCAACTTTTACGCCCGATTGCGGGGATCCAGTTTGACATCTGAAAACGCAGCCCCCTGTGCTCCCACCGACAGCGTCCAATAAAGGATGGAGATTCTTCACTCTCAAAAGGAAAAGGAAAAAAAAAAGGGAAAAACAACCCCAAAGAGACAGAGGGAAGAACAGCAGAGGAAAAGAGGAAGGAGAAGTGATCAAAGCCAAACACAGCCCCCTCCTCCAGTGACAATAGCTCCAGGAAAGCAGGCCCAGATCCACTCTTACCATCCCCCACGCCTTGTAGCTCGCCCCCCAACAGGACACACTCCACAAGTCGAAGAGACGCAGAGCTGATAGAGCTCCCTGGCAGCAGACTCCAGAAGTTAGAGGGCTGAGTCCAGCTCAGGACGGGGTCTGTCGGACTTCTGACATGCTTCTTCGGAGTCTCCTGTGCTTATGGGGTTGGGAGGGGCGGGAGAGGGTAGCATTGGGGAAAACACTGGGTCTGTGCAAAAGTCTGTGTTGCTTCAGAGAGCTAGACTATTTGCATATGCAAGCCTTCTCCAGGCAAAGGTGTCCAAATTACCACATCAATAGCACACAAAAGCCTTGCTAAATTGCTCAGCTCCTGCTTTTGTTTACCTTTGTCTTCTGCCTTCTGTCTGAGCATGTGAGAGACGTTTTTTTCAACTTAGGAAAGCTTCTCCAAAACTTTTTCTCTCTGTGAGAGATGTACTTTAACAGTTATATTTGCTGTGCAAAAGTCTGATTTTATCACCTAGGATGTGGTGAGAAAAGCCCTGAGGGACAACGGGGACAGTAACAGAAAGATAGCAGCTAACAGCCGTAAAGGATGAGGGGCAGGGAGAGCAGAGGGGCAAGACAGAGGCGGCGAGTCTGCTTAGCCTTACCAGCGCTACTTGGGACACCATGGGAGTGGCATTCCCCGTGGGAGTCGCTCGCAGCCTTCTCCCCCCTCCCTCCCCTGGCGCCAGCTCAGCAGGGCCCATTCCCCCCCCACTTATCTCCTTGCAGGCTCTGCCGTTTATCTCCCCGAGAGAAAGAAGCAGAGCTTGGCTCTTAAAGGAGACAGTCCTGCATTTTGATAGCCTTTGATTGTAATGTATTTTAGAGTTTAAGAGTTTACTGGATAAGATGTTAAATGGTTATTAATTGTACTAGAGTTTTGGAATAGTTCTAGCAGCATAATAAGACTTAGGTAATTAAAATAGAGTGTGTTAAGTAATTGGTAGCTATTATAATGGAATATTATGTTAAGAAACTGTTTTGTGAATGTATAGGTTAATGATTATTTATTTTGTGCTGATTCTAAGATCCTTTCTTTCCTGAATACCATGGTATTTCTTGGATTTTCTTTGTTTTTCCTCAAATTTCCTTCAGTTGATAGATTTTTCAGTTGACAGGTAATATAGTTAAGGCTAAGAGTTTATAACATGAAAATTGTAGGATTTAGGATATAGGGATATTGTAGGACCATTTTTTTTAGTTTTTTCTGTATATCTAGATAGCACTATAGGATAAGGATGACATAAAAAAACAAAAGAAAACAAAAAAAAAGGGGGGGAGAAAGAGAGAGAAGGGACAGAGAGGAAAGAAAGAGGGAGAGAAGAAGAAAAATTTGAAATTTCTCTAGTCACATCATGCAGAGAAATTCACCCTAGACAAGGCCAATGGATTTGTTAGCCTAGGGAATGAATATGTTTTTATCTGTTTTTGTATCTGTTTGTGCGTTTGTTCATTCATGTTCACAGGCTTTTGATGGATACCACATTGTTATGACTAGTCTGCTTTGGCAGTGAGCAGAAGTCTCATTCAGATGACAGATACCGTGGCAAGAACTTAAAAGGGATACTTCAAATAATGGTTGTGTGTGCATAGGTCATAAGGTTTTGATCATTCTTAACAAATGTAGGTATTTTCATGAACTTCCAGCAATTCTGTTTTAATGAATGGACAAGTACAAAATAGAGATCAGTTCAGCCTCTGTTATAAGGGTCCTATAAGATGAGGAACACTGCCTTCATTTTTTAAACAACTGTGGGAATTAGGCCTAATAGAAAGCCTAAAAGCAACATATAGGGCATATTCAGAAATTAGTAGCTCGTAAGCACAATAGAAAACAGATGCAGGTCATAGCAAAGAAGTGTGGTGAAAATATCAAGATTCCTGAAAATTATAGAGTGAATCCAGAACAATGGGAGTCTGAGGAAGACTATTCAACAACTAAATACATCTACGATTCTACAACGTCAATTACCACACAGAGCCCAGCGAAAACGTGGTGCACATGTACTCTCCTGTGACTGTGATAATCGTCTGGATCTTTTTGGTCTTTTGAACAAATGACTTACTGTTGCTTTCTTAGCACCAGAGGTAGCAGCAGGAAAAGCTTTTGGGGTTGTTAGATAAGCTTGGGTTGTTGACTTACAAACTAATGCTACTAGCAAAGCTCTAACAGGTTTATTCTCTTTCTGAATTTAGTATTATTGATTTGTGGCTGTATTACTTACTTCTGTGTTGAACAGAGCCTGTGTAAAATTGCAGATCAAGCCTGGGTTGCTCAAAAAGAAAAAGGGAGAATTGTGGATGGATTTCTTGCTAACAGAGGACATGAATTGATAAACATGAGCAACCCATATTGCAAAGTGTCCTTGAGCCCATCCCAGAGGTAGGAACTAAGTCAGCGAAAATAACCACCTACATGCAGCTGCAGGAGGCAGGGTCTGCTGGCCGCAGAAGGCTGACCCTACAGGTTGTTTATATAAGTTTAACCTATCTGTACGTCACACATAGCCTTAAGCCTACCTGTGCCTTCCATGTGTACCAATCTTAACTAAGCTAGCTATGCACACCTCTTCCAAGTTAGCATATAAGTCGCTGTATCACAGCAATAAAGGAGATTATTGGAGAACAATCATATAACCATATTGGTATTACAATTTGTTACTCTGAGGGTGCAACGCCAGCAAGTACTTGTTAATTGTAATAGAATATTATAATTGGAGTAAGTCTGTAGTAATTTTAACAGGGTAAAATTGATAGATTAAACATTTTTTCTTTTAGGTTGACTGACTTAAAAGTTTTTTTTTTTTCTTTTCTACATGCCATGGTATTTTCAAAGAGCACTACATAGTGTAGCATCCTTTTTTTTTTCCTTTGGGGTTTATTATTTTTTCTGTATTCAGAATCAATTCAATGGTTTAATTTTTCTTTTAGTCTTCTAGCATTAATATAGTTAAGGCTAAGAGTTTATAGTAGCGATATTATAGGATATTTTTTCTTAGATTTTTTTTCTTTTTAAGGATAAGGATCATGTAAAAACAAAACAAAAAAAACACCTAAAAACAAAAACAAAAGAAGAGAGAGGTAACAGTTCTGGTTATGATACACTGGCAAAGTTATTATGGCAAAGATTATCAGATTCAATTTTCACATAAACATTGAGATTTCACTTGCAGCATGCCACGTTAGGCACTAGTTTTCTGTAGCATATATATAAAATGAGGTCACACTTTAAAAGATGGCTTGTGATAGGCCACTGCAACTACTGAAAAGTACCATCATACTTATGCAGTTGTATGCTCAAATATTATACTTAGCATGTGCTTATGCTAATCTGACACCATTGCATTCAAAAAAAAAAAAAAGAGGGGGGAGAGAAAGAGAGAGAGAAGGAAAATCTGAAAATTCTCTAGTTACATCACACAGAGAAATTCACCCTAGAGAAGGCCAATAGATTTGTTAGCCAAGGGAATTAATGTGTTTGTATCTTTGTATCTGTTTTTTGCATTTGTTTATGTATGCTCACAGGTCTTTGATGGATACCAGCTTGTTACGTCCAGTCTGCCTTTGGCAGTGAGCAGAAGTCTTGCTCAGATGGCTGTGCAGATACTGTGGCAAGAAATTGAAATGTATACTGAGATATGGTTGTGTGCAGAGGCTTTGCAGCAGGTAGCTGCTACAGCAAAGGCCATGTAGTCTAATTCCCACCTGCAAGGCTGCTGAGAAGACACCAAGATTAGGAAGTATTCATGCAACTGATAACATAAAAATGGCTTGACCACATTCTGCACAATAATAGAGGTAAAAATATTACCCCAATTTCATACCTGACTGGAGGGGAACAAGAATTCAACACCAGATGTCAGGGACAGATTGACAAGCTGGCCCTCCTCATCCCGTCCCTGAAAAGGGACACCTTTTGGTAAAATTTACAACCTCAGCTATGCCAAGTGCTTCCCTGGCAGATCAAGTTTGTGATTGCAGCTGTATTTTAGAGTTACAGAGTCTCTAGTGCATTTATCACCAGCAATCCTAAAGAATCTGCGTATATTTCATATAATTATTTGTGTGCTCAGTTGCTTCTTTTGAATGCAGCCAGATTCACAACAGACAGGCTGTTTTGGTAGCTGGTGTCTGGCCTACAGCCATGACAATAATTGGCATATCTATTAAGAGAGAAGTCCAGCTGCCCCAGCCCCTCTGTCCAGCTGCCCCTAGCCCCTCTAACCTTTGAAGATCAGTTAGAAGACAAAGGGATTAATCTTTTACATCACTAAATGTAACAAAGGTGCTGCTCATAATTTTTAATTTTTTTAAATCTTTTTTACTAACTGGTTTTAAGAAAAAAACAAGAGTCTCTGGATATGATAATTTCATTTTGTTTTTGTTTAATTTTTAATTTGATTCCATTTTGAATCAAATATTTTTATCAAAAAATTCTACAAACAATGTGCCAGTTTAAGCCTATGTGCCTTTTAGAAGACCAAAAAGTTACAGCCCTCCAGGAGCTAGAGTGTCCAGGACATGTACCGGAAAGTGTAATCTTTGTATTTAATACCCATAATCCTGCATCCCTATAAAAATGGGTGTAAAGTCAGCATCTTCCTTTTTCCCTTGATTCTCTCCTCCTGGGAAAGATACATGGGTTCTCATCTGCGGAGGAGTGTGGCCTAGTTGTCAACCTTGGGGATGCTGCCAGTTAGGCCTAAAGTGGCCTTATTGGACCTGAAGCTTCTAAGCTGAACTCTTGTGCGGCATAACAACTAGGTTTCGGTATGGGGTAGAGAGGCATGGTAGTGAGAGGTCATTTGAGCCTGCGATTTTGGGTTTTGTGTGAAGATTTGGCTTAATGAGATTGTTGTAAGCCCAGGTTGCAGGACTGGGCCAAGGCTGGTTATGAATTTGTGTATTTTATATGCTTTGCAATGCTTACCACTATGTAGAACAGTAATATTGCAGCTTGTGAATTGCATTTCATAGAATCATAGAATCAACCAGGTTGGAAGAGACCTCCAAGATCATCCAGTCCAACCTAGCACCCAGCCCTATCCAGTCATCTAGATCATGGCACTAAATGCCTCATCCAGTCTTTTCTTGAACACCTCCTTAAACTTTCCAATTCTCCAATCCAGTGTGTGGAACTGTTTTCTTTTACCCCTTCTGCAAGACATAGAAGAGAAACCTGTCCCACTTAAAACCATGACAGACTAAAATTATCTAATACTCTTGAGAATCTAAATAAGCCCTTACTCATCCTTTCTCTCCTTGATAAGTGAATATGCATCAGAAAACAGTTGTTTATCCTCACTGTTCAGCAGTCAACACTTATGAAGACAATCAAAAGCCTTGGCGCCTCTCACTCTGTCACAGACACCGTATTTGGCCTTGTTTTGCAGCCTGCTTTGTCTTTGATAAACACAGGTCATGGATGCTAGGCATGTGCATCTCCCTTTTTTGGTGAAATAGGGGTGTTTTTGTCTGTTGCTACTGGTCAAAGACACTCGTCAAAATGCTTAAAAACCTAGCAAACTTGTTTGTTTGTTGCTGCTGCCTTTGTTTTGTCTGCTACCTGTTTGCTCATTGTGTGCCTTGCACCACGTAGTTGGGGACTTGCCTCCCCCAAGAAGGGAAGATCTGACCTTGCCTGTCTTCTGCACTGAGCCAAGGGACTGAAATGGCTTGTCTCGTGCCAGGATACAGCTGCCTACTTGAGCTCAGACAAAGCCGAGTCTAGGCAATGACCCAGCAATGGCCTAGCACTGAGTTGCGCCACCTGGACCTGCTGGCCCACTGCTCCAGCCCGAGGGCTGACTCTTTGCTATACACAGCACTCAATCAGACTGCTCCAGCCTGCAAACCTGGATCATGCTTCGCCCAGGTGGCTGACCACTCCAATGACCTCCTGAGAGCCACAGACGATTTGCCTTGTGTCTGTGGACCTTCTCAGACAACCTGCTAAATCTGAGCTACACAAGCAGCAAAATCCCAGAGCACTCTCACCACGTGGAAGGCCACCACGTGGCTGGGACTATGTTTTACCTCATTTATGCTTATACTTTTGGATTACAAATATTGAGACTTTAGCCAGTGACTAAATTAACTCTCTTTTCTGAAGTTTATGTTTAACCTTTAAATGGCAGTTTGTGCTGCAAGACTCTCCAGTTGTAAACATTTTCTAAAACTGTGCTAGTTTGAAGCAGGGTAGAATATTTTGGTGAGAAGAACTAGATCATAGGCTAGGCTGTGAAAGGAAAACGATGGTGATGTCTACTCCCCTCAGAGTCTTGCTGAAGAAGAAAGGAAAACATTAGATAACACTCTCGCCAATTTTGTTTCACTCTGCCTTGGGCTTCTGACTGAGCAACATCTCTCTAACACACCTTCCACTCACCTTTGCTTCTTAACCTCTTGGCTGAACCTCTGTTCTTCTTTAGGACTGGGGTAAGGTTGAGAGGGGCAGGGGGAAGGTGCAGGGGTGGTTGAGAGCCCCTCCTGGGGACTCAGGTTTCTGGGAGGGGAGTTGTGTTTCTGTATTACCTTTTACCTTGTATATTTCTGTATATAACTGTATATACTGTAAATATCTGCTTGTATATTGTGCTAGCTGTAAATAAATAGCTTCATTTATATTCCCAGAGCCAGCTGAGACTAGTCTGGGTAACTTCTAAAGTGTTGGGGGGCGGGGAACACCCAAAACATCACATATCTTTATTTGGCGCCCAATGTGGGGCAAATTCATTTTGAGTGACTGTTAATTAACTCTGAGGATCAGAATTAAGCTAATAAAACAGCTATTTTACTTGGTGGGGGCTATTGTGTGGCCTGTTTTCTGTTTTCTTGTGTACAATTGGATCAAAGCCCAAATTGGTTATTTCTTGCTTAATGTAGTTTTTAAGAAGTTCAAAGCTAAACTCACAAGCATTTTCTGATCCTGGGGCGATCTCATTCTTGGGTATGCTAGTTTTAATGTCACTGAAAATCTTACCAGTAACATTACAGGGGTATTTACCAATAATTTTACAAGCAATCAAAACACTGCTTTATCTACAGCACTGATGAGAGTTATCTTACCCCGAACTGAGATGCCAGACCCTTGTTCAGAATTTTATTCACGGCAGACTGTGGCATTTCTGGTGGGTGTGATTTTAGATCTTGTAATTTTGATTTTCATATTAATTCTGGCATTATGTGTGAAAAATTCGAGTGCAATGCCTGTAAGAACTAGGAAGGTCTCTGTGTCCAAAATGAAAGGGACAGTGGCACAAAAACAAAGCGATCCAAACCAAAACAAAGATAACTCAGGAGTACAACAAGGCACAGCTACCATTACACCTCCCTCTCCAGATTCTGGGAAGGATGCCAATACTCCTAGTGGCAAAGATAACAGAGCAGGATTGGCAGGCGTCCCAGGAGCACAGGCAAATAATCAAAGCTAGAATGTTCCCGCTACTAATAATGCTAGTAACACTAACTCAGCCAGTTCGAATCCCCCAGCCAGCAGACAACCAGAACCCTGTTAGCTCTAAGACAGATCTGAACTCACAGGCCTCAAGCCAGACCCCCAATGATTCAAACCCTCCAGCAGACACATCAAAGTCTGTTGCTGTGCAGGCCTTTTTGGCACCTGCTAAAGCAAAAGCCAAGACACAACATTTGACAAAGTGTGACTCAAAAGAGGATGTAAGAGAGGGGACCGCTGGTGAACAACAGGAGGAAGAGGAGGCATATAGTCTTCGGGACCTAGCGAACATGCTCAGATCCCAGTACTCTGATGAGAGGAGCGCTGTGAGGTTGGCTGCCAAGAAAGAGGATGGTTCCAATGAGTTTAAGAGTGCTCTTGGGAAAGTTCCGTTTCTAGGCCAGGGACAACCAGAACAAGAGGAAGAGGAGAAGGATGACATCCAGGAATCCAGTGATCCTCTCAGAGAGGTCAGGGAAGTTAGAAAGGAATACTCAAGGCAATCAGGAGAACCAATCCTAAGCCGGCTAGTGAGATGCTGTAGCATTGGTGCCAATGCGCTACAGGTAGGAGACAAGCATGCCAAGCAGCTAGGGCCACTCACCAAGGAGAGTGGAGTGGACAAATACCTAGCAAGTCCTCTTGATAAGGTTAGCTTGCGGACACGCCTTCTGTTGGCTGTGGCTGTGAGATATCCTTCCCGAGATGATCTGCCATGGGCTGCCAAGAAGCAGAACCCCACTGAGCAGGGAATTAAGCTTCTGAAGGAGTTTGCTGTGAAGGAAGTGCTTTATGGAGATCATGGCACACATGAGCCTGATGACATTCCTCTTGGAACAGGTCTCATGAAGAAGCTTATTAAGCTTCCTCCTTCATCCTATGCTAATATCTTGGCCAGCAAGTTTCTATCAAGGAGTGATAATGGAAGGTCTATCACTGTTGGTGAATTCACTGACCAGCTCAGGCAGATAGAGGACAGGTTGTCACATTCTGCCCTAGTCTCTGATATAAAAACTCTAGGTACAGAGATTAAGGATGGCATTAGAGATATCATGATACAACTGAAGGAGGACCTTAAAACCTCAATTTCCAATCTGGTAAGAGATACCGTCCCTGCATCGTCTGAATGGGTGCATGTTTCTGCCATTAGGAACAGACACCCACCTTCTGCAAGGCAATTCCAGCCCAGGAGGAGACAAATTCCACCTAGACATCAGCAATCACGTGCGTCACTGTGGATAATTCTGTGTGACCGATATGGTGAGAGCATGAATAAGTGGGATGGTCAACCTACTTCAGCTCTTTCAAAGAGAGTCAGGGAACTGCAGAATGGCAGAAACAGAGGCAGCAATGCCAGAAATGTTGCTGTCACTTCTTCAGCTCCCCAGAGCAATTCCAATTATTCCAACAATTGCAATTTCTCTCACACCACCACCAATCACTGTGTACACCCTACATGCCATGTTCAGCATTAGGGGTGCCCTGCCTCCAGCCAGGAGGAGGAAAGGGATAGTGGAGAGAACCGAATCTATTGGAATGTATTCATTAGTTGGCCTAGCAGTTCAAAAGTTTGGAAATACAGGGCTTTAGTTGACACAGGTGCTCAGGGTACTTTGTTGCCATCCAATTGCAAAGGGACAGAGTCCATATCTATTTTTGGAATCACTGGTGGATGACGAGAGTTAACTAAGTTGCAGGCTGAGATCAGTTTAACTGGTAAAGAGTGGAAGAAACATACTGTTGTAACTGGTCCTGATGCGCCTTGCATTCTGGGAATTGACTTTTTGAGACTGTGCTAGTTTGAAGCAGGGTAGAATGTTTTGTTGTGAGAAAATAGATAATTGGCTGTGAAAGGAGGTATGGGAACAAGAAAGTAAACATTAGATAACTTTCTGGCTGGGGTCCGACTGAGCTGCATCTCCCTAACCTCATCTGCCACTAACCTTGCTCCTCTTGGCTGAACCTCTAACCCTCCTTAGGACTGGGGTAAGGTTGACAGGGGCTGGAGGAAGGTGAGGGGTGGTTGAGAGCCCCTCCTCGGGGCTCAGGTTTCTGGGAGGGGTGTTGTGCTTCTGTATTGTTTTTACCTTGTATATTTTTGTATATTTCTGTATATATTGTAAATAACTGCTTGTATAATTGTGCTAGCTGTAAATAAATAGCTTCATTTTTATTCCCAGAGTCCGACTGAGTTAGCTGGGGTACCTTCTAAAGTGTGGGGGTGCGGGTAACACCCAAACCACCACACAGACCAGGTTATTTCAAAGATCCTAAAGGTCACAGATGGGCTTTTGGAATAGCATCTGTACAGATTGAGGATGCTAAATTGAAATTGTCCATTAGATCTGAACTTTCAGATGAATCTGCAGTTGTGGGACATCATGACCTAGAGGATCTGGAGCTGACAATTGCTACTCAAACTGTAGACTACAGGCAGTACAGAACTAACTGTGACTCTTTGTTGCCCATTCTTCAGCTGATTCGTCAACTGGAGAGTCAGGCTGACATCGAGAAAGGTCATTTGCTTTTCAACAGTCCCCTCTGGCCTGTGAGTAAACCTAATGAAGACTGGAGACTGGCAGCTGATTTTCATACCCTCAACGAGGTGACTCCACCCATGAGCGCAGCTGTGCCGGACATGCTGGAACTCCAGTACGAGCTGGAATCGAAGGAGGCTAAATGGTATGCAACCATAGACATTGCTAATGCTTTCTTCTCTATTCCCATAGCAAAGGAGTGCAGGCCTCAGTTTGCATTCACCTGGAGAGGAATCCAGTACCAGTTCAACCGTTTGCCTCAGGGGTGGAAACACAGCTCAACCATCTGTCACTCAGTCATCCACAATGCACTGGTGAAAGGTAGAACACCAGAGCACATCCAATTCATCGACGACATCATTGTGTGGGGCCAAACTGCTGAGGAAGTCTTTGAGAAAGGTAACAAAATCATTGACATTCTGTTGCAAGCAGGTTTTGCCATCAAGAAAGACAAGGTCAAAGGACCTGCCAGAGAAATTCAGTTTCTGGGAGTGCGGTGGCAGGATGGTCGCCGTCACATTCCACAGGATGTGATCAACAAAGTCTCCACCATGGCAGTTCCCACCAATAAGAAGGACACTCTATCTTTCTTGGTGTGGTGGGATTTTGGAGACTACACATTCCTGGTTTTAGTCAGATTGTCAAACCTCTGCATGATGTGACTCATAAGACAAACAATTTTGAGTGGGGACCTGAACAGCAAGCAGCTTCTCATCAGATGAAGCGAGAAGTAGTCCATGCAGTGGGCTTGGGACCTGTGCGATCTGGTCCGGATATTAAGAACATTCTGTACACTGCTGCTGTCCTGGAGTCCTGTGTACCCCTAAATTCCTCTCCCTCTGTGGCTTGAATGGGAGAGGAAAAGCTGCCTGTTTCCCCTCCCCCCTCCCCCCGCCTTGCCCTGCAGGTGTGAAGGGGGTGAATAGGGACCCATCCAGCTCCATGTAGTGCCCGCGCTGTAATCAGGCTGGGATTGGCTGTATCCTTCGCGCCTAAGGAAGTGGTAACTCTGCTCTTTGTCTAGAGAGGGTATAAATATCGTGGGCTTCCTGCCTTTGGGGTTCCCGCCTTGGAGTTCGTTTGTGCCTGCCTCAGACTTCTACCCCGCCTTCACCTGGCGCTCTGCTCTAAAAGGATTGATTCACCCATTGACACCCTTTGTAAGAGCTGAATACCTCTTAATGACTCTTCGGCAGCTTCTGAAAGAGAACGAGGGACAGTCCGCAGAACGAAGTCTGCCTGATCATGAGTTATTTTGGCTCAGCTTTATTAGTAAGAAAAACGCTATTAATTAATAGCTAAAGCCTTTTCCAACTTCTGACTTCCAAAATAGTCAGATTCTCGATGGCATTCCTGCAGATATTCTCAAACGAGCTGAATCTGGTAATTAAACTAAATTAATCTTTGTATATATAGTTTTGGGGGCGGGTTTTGGAAAAATAAAATTATTTTTCTATAAAAATTCCTGACTCGGCCACATTAATTCCCTGCCTCCGCAACAGATGCCAGTGACAATGGTCCAACTTGGAGCCTTTGGCAGAGAGCTCCAAATGAGACACGTGGTCGTCCACTTGGTTTCTGGAGTCGTAGGTACAGAGGTTCAGAGGCAAATTACACCCCAACAGAGAAAGAGATACTAGCAGCCTATGAAGGAGTGGAAGCAGCTTCTGAAGTGATTGGAAATGAGTCACAATTGCTTTTAGCTCCTAGATTGCGAGTTCTAAGCTGGATGTTCAAGGGCAAAGGTTCATCACTGCATCATGCCACAGATGCAACCTGGTCTAAATGGATGGCTTTGATAACCCAATGAGCACGAATGGGTAATCTTGATCTACCTGGTGTGTTGGAGGTGATCACCAACTGGCTGGAAGGCACAGACTGTACCAAACCTCCAGAGGAGAAAATAACTCATGCTGAAGAAGCTCCTCCCTATGGTGATCTCTCTGATCAGGAAAAGAACTATGCTTTGTTCACAGATGGTTCCTGTCATCTTGTTGGGAACAAGTGAAGATGAACACAGGAGTCTGGAGTCCTACCAGGAGAGTTACCGAAGCGAGAGATGGAGAAAAAGAATCCAGTCAGTTTGCTGAGGTAAAAGCTGGCCAGCTTGCTCTTGATGTGGCTGAATGTGAAAATTGGCCTATCCTCCTATCCTTTACCTCTACACAAACTCATTGATGGTGGCCAATGCTCTATGGGGTTGACTAAAGGACTGGAAGAACAATGAATGGCAGAGGAAAGGAAAGCCTATTTGGTGTGCTGATCTATGGCAGGACATTGATGCACAGCTGGAGAGAATTCCAGTGAAGGTGTGGCACGTTGATGCACACATGCACGTAGATGCACACAGCTGGACATCAAGGCAGAGATGCAACATACCGATGGGCATGTGATAGGTCAATTGACTTGTCCATGGACGCTATCACCCAAGTCATCCATGACTGTGACATTTGTGCTGCTATTAAGCAGGCTAAGCAAATCAAGGCCTTACGGTATGGTGAGAGATGGTCAAAGTACAAGTATGGTGAAGCCTGGCAGATTGACTACATCACTTTACCTCGATCTCGTTCTGGCAAGCAGTATGTGCTAACGATGGTAGAGGCCCGCACCGGATGGCTGGAAACCTATCCAGTTCCACATGCTACTGCACGTAACACCATTCTTGGCTTGGAGAGACAGATCATGTGGATACATGGAACTCCAGAGAGAAGTGAGTCAGACAACGGCACTCATTTCAAGAACAATCTTGTAAAAAATTGGGCCAAAGAGCATGGTATTGAGTGGATCTATCACATACCCTACTATGCACCGGCTTCAGGGAAGATTGAGCGCTACAACGGTTTGCTGAAAACCACCCTAAAAGCTATGGGGGGTGGAACTCTGAAAAACTGGGACAAGCATTTAGCACAATCTACCTGGTTGGTAAATAGTAGAGATTCAGTTAAGAGAGCAGGACTGTGGCCGTTTGAGCTGATTTTCAAGCTCAGACATAGGGGAAAGATGAACACTGCAGGGAGAGGTCATATAATGGCAACAATAGAAAAATTAATATAATTTCATTGGAGCATCAAGAGCTTAATGTCTAGAAGCACAGCTTGTTCTCGTCCTTCTTCTGCTGGTTTCTGCTGCTTTCAGCTGCGCCTATCTTCCCCGGCTGCTGTTTTGGCTCCTGCTGCTTCTGCTGCTCCACCGCCGCTTGACCCCTCCCCCATCTCCCTTAAGGTTATTGTGTTGTTTTTTTTTCTTCCTTCTCTAGTTATTATCTCTCTTTACATTGTTATACGTATACTCTAAGAAATACAATTTCATCTTTCCCTGACTTTCAAAAAAGGGGTCTGTGTTGTGGTGAGTTTATTTCTCCCCGGGGGAGGGATCTGCCCTAACCCGGGACATCAATTTTGGTGCTTTTTCCAAACGTGGGGCACGATCTTGGTTTTGTTTTTTTTTTTTTTTTCCCTTTTGATTGATAATCAGAATAAGAACATCAGGGGAAAATGAATTTGTTTGATATATTCTGGCCTATTATTGCCTCAATTCTGACTTTATCAGTTCAGCAGTTTTTTACCAGTATGGTGCACTACCAGGTGTGTTCATTCTTCGTTAAGATGGTCTGGGACTCGGTGAAAACTGTGCTAACGAAGGTTGGAGATGTTGTTAGGAATGTTTTTGGGTTTAGGAATGTCGTTGAGGGTGTGCCGTATGTTACACTGGTGTCAGAGACTAGGAGTCATTTGCAAGAGCTGAGTTACCCAGTAGCCTCCCTAATATGTGTGAACTTGATGTTTTTGGTTACTATTGTAGGTCTGGTTGTAGTTTGGAGACGAGAGAGACACAGGAACAAACAGGCTATAAGTGAGGTTTTTGCCTTTTCCAGAGGCAACAGCAGGGAGTTAGGGGTTAAAGACACAGTCTGCGACCGAAGCAGGGGAGGGAAGGTGTCATGGAGAGTAGCAAAAGGCTCTCTAAGCTTTTTGCTATATTGTGTAGTTTCTAGTGGCTCACATTCAAGCCAGAAGCATCGAAAACCCAAAACAATCTTTCAGTCCCATGGGAAGATTTCTCCCCAGGGTAAGTGAAAAGGTAAACACTGGCCATGTTTTCCCTTCCACTTGACCTTGCTTTCCAGACAACAGGGTATTGTTTTGGTTAAGTAGAAACGACTATCTCAGGCCTGCCCAGCACCTGCAGGTGGGCTGGCCTGAGGAGTGGTCTTTATATTGTTTGAGTAAAATTATCCAATTATATAGATTGCTTACTGTTTTTTACCAATGTATGTGATTAACGTAAAAGTGGTCCGAGTTGTGGGCTAGTCCTATTTTGGAACATTATAAAAATGGTGGACAGGCCAGGATCGAGTGCTCGTGCTCGTGCTCGTGCTCGTGCTCTTGCTTTTGCCCTTGCGCCCTTGCCCTAGCCTTCTGGGTCTGCGTCTTGTCCTTCTGGGTTTTTCCAGCCTTTCTGGTTTTTTTCCCGGACTTAACAACAACAAACTGCTCGCCGATCTAGTCTCGCCTCGGGCGGATGCCGAGTCGCAGAGGCTAAAATCTGCATGCCTGGACCCTCATCGGGAGAAAGAGACTCCTATCAAGCTACAGACTGTGAGTAGCTGACGAACTATTAACTCAAACCACAGAAACTCAAAAGAACTCTCTTTAAACATCATAGACTCTTTAATTTGCCATTTTCGGAAATGTTACTTTGATCTCAATCAAAAAGAATTCACAGTGGTGGTGTAGTTTCGGGAAGAGGGAATCCGCATTCTTTGCAATAAATCACTGATAAAATAGTCAACGCCTCGCGTATTCTCCCCATAAACTCTGCCGCGAAACTGCGTTCCACGACAGAAGGCCACGGCACCGGGCAGACGGATTGCTCGCAGAGCAGCGAAACGTCCTGCCTCAGGACCTTTGAGAGGAGAAAAGATTGTTGGACGTGGCCCGTACCCCACTGACCCTGAAGCATGGAGGCAGGAAACAATCTGGTTCCCATTCGTACCTAATAGAACGGAGGAAAGTAAAGGTAGAAGTGATGGAACCCCTGCAGAAGTGCAGTCACAAAGGGCTGCTGCGGCGGTGCCGGATCTGGCTGCAGACGGTGTGGGCTACGGCAAAGTCCCTCACACAGATAATGTTGAGGAACTAGTTTGTGGAAAATGCGTCTCGAATGTTTTGATTCTGTAGGAGGGTCGCTGACACCAGAGCCTCTGCCAGTAGAGAGGCTGCTGAGGCAAAGGTTCTTTCGCCTGCAACCAGGGGACCGGAAGCGGTACTGGGGGATGCGGCGGGATCCTTGGAGGGCGAGCCCACTAACACCATCGAGCCTGCTAATGCCACTGCTCCTGCCTTAGCCCTGCTTGTCTCTGCTGAACTGGCTGCTGTTGCTGATGTGGGGAAGGGACCTTCTGCCTCAGCCTCAGCTCCACTACCACGTGAGGAACAGAGCCAGGCAGACAAACAAAATTCTGATGATTCAATGAAAGGCACCTCCCAGACTAAGACACAGTTTACTTTAGATAAGGTCTCCCTTGCTCCGATTAAAACGAGGAGAAAAATGGCAGCTAGCCTTGGGGGTCGAGATAGCTCAGATGACGATGGGGATAAACCAGAGCAGGGTAACCCTTTTGCTGTGGATGAGGAGCTTCAGAGGTCTGTTCAACTCATGAAGCAAAGGGAAGAGGATCCAGGAGAAGGTATATCGGCTGGTGTGAAGGCCAGTACCCTTGTGGGCACAAGGAGTGGAAAGGCTAGGGCTAAGGGAAAATATACTCAGGAGACGGATGATAATGATGATGAGGAGAGAGCCCCATTGCCAAGGAAGGAGGTCAGGCATATTAGGCAAGACTATGCCCGGAAAGAGCGAGAACTGCTGATGAGTTGGCTGAACAGATGCTGGCATGGAGGCAAGGACACCATAAAAATAAACCCTCCGACAGTAAGGCAGTTGGGAGTTTTCTCGAGAGACAATGGCATAGATAAGCACTTATGACATCTCAATGGCAACTCTAACCTCTTGTCACACATATTGACAGCAGTGGTACTGCGGTACCCCAACAGGGATGATTTACCCTGGAGACCTTCACGCTGGAATACAATTGAACAGGGGGTTCAGTGCTTGCGAGAGATGACCATAAGAGAGCTAATCTATGGAGACTATGTGACAGAGGACCCTGAGGAGATACCTATAAGCCAAGCTCTCCTAAAGAAACTTATTCAGCTCTCCCCCTCTAATTATGCCCATACATTGGCAAGTAAAATGGTGGGGAAGGATGATGCAACAACTTCTCTGACTGTGGGTGAATTCGCTGATCAAATGAGGCAAATGGAGGATAGCCTTACGGTTAATGCTATGGTGTCAGCCATAAATACTATGACTGAAGAGATAAAAGACAGCATGAAACAACTCAAGGAGGAATTTAAAACCTCCATATCCCAGTTGGCAAAGGACAGTGACCTTTCTTCTTCACCATCAGAGTGGGTACATGTCTCAGCCATCAGAGATAAGCATCCTTCTAGAAGACTGTGCTAGTTTGAAGCAAGCTAGAATGTTTTGGTGTAAAGAACTAGATAATAGGCTGCTACAAGGAAAACAATGGTTGTGTCTCCTTCCCTCATCAGTCTCGCTGAGAGTTCTGGGAAGAAGAAGAAAAACATTAGATAACATTCTCCATTTTTGTTTTTCACTCTGCTTTGAGCTTCAGACCAAGCCACATCTCCTTAACCTCACTGCCACTAACCTTCCTTCTTATCCTCTTGGCTGCACCTTTATTTCTTTCTGAGAACTGGGGTAAGGTTGAGAGGGGCATGGGAAGGTGCTGGGGTGGTTTGAGAACCCCTCCTGGGGACTCAGGTTTCTGGGAGGGGAGTTGTGCTTCTGTATTACTTATCCTTTGTATATTTCTGTATATAACTGTATATATTGTAAATAGTTGCTTGTGTATTTGCTGCTGTAAAATAAATAGCTTCATTTATATTCCCGGAGGCCTTCTGAGTTAGCTGGGGCAATTCCAAAAGTGGGGGGGGGGGGGCGGGTAAGAGCCCTAACCATCACAAAGACCAATTCAACCTAACTCACTAAAAAATAGACAACAGTCATGTGGGTCTCTTTGGCTAATCTTACGTGACCAGTTTGGTAAAAACATGGATAAATGGGATGGAAAACCTACCTCACTTCTCCTAAAAAGAGTGAGAGAGTTACAGAGTGAGAAGCCTAAAAAAGTAGTCGCCTCAGTTTCACCACATGACTCAGATGGTTCTGGCAATGATTCAACCAGTATTATTAAACACTGTGCCAATTGCAATTGTAATGGCCAACATTAGGGGGGGCTCTGCCTCTTACCAGGCAGAGGCCAGGGACCAGGAAGACAATAGGATATACTGGAATGTATATGTTAAATGGCCTGGTACCTTGAAAATTCAGAAATGCAGGGCTCTAGTGGACACGGGTGCACAATGCACATTGATGCCTTCAAACTGTAAAGGAATGGAGTCTATTACTATTTCTGGAATTACAGGAGGCTCTCAAGAATTGACAAGGTTAGAGGCAGAGATGAGTTTGACTGGGAGTGATTGGCGAAGGCATGCCATTGTAACAGGTCCAAATGCACCTTGCATTTTTGACTTTCTGAGAGAAGGGCGCTTTAAGGATCCCAAGGGTTTTAAATGGACCTTTGGAATAGCAGCTGTAGAAGCTGTTGGAGATAAACTGAAGTTGTCTATTAGGCCTGAGCTCTCAGATGAGTCTGCAGTTGTTGGGCAGCATAATGTAGAGGATGTGAAGTTGCCACTTGCCAGTCAAATTGTACACCACAGGCAATATAGAATGAACTGTGACTCTTTGGTGCCCATACATGATCTGATTTGTCATCTGGAGCACCAGGACGTCATTAAAAAAGCCCATTCACCTTTCAATAGTCCCATATGGCCTGTGCGAAAGGCAAATGGAGAATGGCGACTAACAGTGGATTTCCACGGCCTAAATGAAGTGACTCCGCCCATGAGTTCTGCTGTGCCAGACATGTTAGAACTCCAGTATGAGCTGGAATCCAAGGAGGCCAAATGGTATGCAACCATAGATGTTGTTAATGCTTTATTTTCTATTCCAGTAGCAGAAGAATGCAAGCCTCAATTTTGCTTTCACTTGGAGGGGAATTCAGTATACATTTAATCGTTTGCCCCAGGGGTGGAAGCACAGCTCAACAATCTGTCATGCAGTGATCCATGATGCATTGGAGAAAGGTGGAGCTCCAGAGCATCTGCAGTTCATTGATGACATCATTGTCTGGGGGAACACGGCACAAGAAGTTTTTGAGAAAGGTAACAAAATAATTGACATTCTGCTGAAGGCAGGTTTTGCCATAAAGCGAGACAAGGTGAAGGGACCTGCTAGAGAGATTCAGTTCCCGGGAATTTGTTGGCAAGATGGTCGCCGTCACATTCCAATGGATGTGATAAAGAAAGTTTCTGACATGGCAAATCCCACAAATAAGAACAGTAGAGGTTCCACCAGCAGAGCTGGCCCAGCTCATTCAGAGGTCTTACAAAAGGTAGAAGGTGACAGGGTTCCTGTCATTCGTGAAAAGAATTTGTTGGGCAAGTCTGTTTGGGTATTCTCCCTTTCGGGGGAGGTTACACCTTTCCGAGGGGTGGTTTCTGCTGAAGGACCTGGTCATACATATTGGGTTATGCAGAAGAATGGTGAAATACAATGTGTTCCACAAAAGAATCTGACATTGGCAGAAAGAATGTAGATATGTTGCTATGAGTTCCTTTGCAGATGATTGTGGTGCCCAAAAAAACCATGAAGAGCCCACTCTCCATGAGCACGAACCCTGTGAGTGCCAAGAGTCCTGCTCTATTCCATCCATCGAAGAAAACATCTGACTGTTCTAGAAAACCATTGAGCTAGCCAACGCCTGAGATAGACGGAAATGAGAAGATGAATGACCGGGAGTTGAAGAAAGATGCTTGAAGCCTGGACAACGACCATCTACGATACTGATGTTATACCTAGTTACATAGAATGACTTGATGCTGCAATTGTAAATTATATTAAAGGGGTGGATTGTGGCCGTTTGAGCTGATTTTCTAGCTCAGACATAGGGGAAAGATGAACACTGCAGGGATAGGCCATATAATGGCAACAATAGATAAATTAATATAATTTCATTGGAGCATCAAGTGCTTACTGTCTAGAAGCACAGCTTGTTCTCCCCCTTCTTCTGCTGGCTTCTGCTGCTTTCAGCTGCGCCTATCTTCCCCAGCTGCTGTTTTGGCTCCTGCTGCTTCTGCTGCTTCTGCTGCTTTGCCGCCGCTTCACCCCTCCCCCATCTCCCTTAAGGTTATTGTATCGTTGTTTTTTTTTCCTTCCTTCTCAAGTTATTATCTCTCCTTACATTGTTATACTTATACTCTAAGAAATACAATTTCATCTTTCCCTGACTTTCAAAAAAGGGGTCTGTGTTGTGGTGAGTTTATTTCTCCCTGGGGGAGGGATCTGCCCTAACCCGAGACAAGGAACTGCACAATCAGACTTGGTCCAAACAGTAGACAGTGATAAAGTTCCTGTTGTACATGAAAAGAATCTGTTAGGGAAAACTGTTTGGGTATTTTCTCCTTCGGGAGAAGGGAAACCTGTACGAGGGGTGGTGTCTGCTGAAGGTCCTGGTCACACCTACTGGGTAATGCAGGAGAATGGTGAAATCCAGTGTATTCCACAGAGGAATCTAACTTTAGCTGAGAGAGTCTAAATTCAGAGTGTGTAATACAAGCTGTTAGGAGTTTTCTGTTCTAGGTACCATCGGCATCCAACAATGAAAGAATCTACGAGAGAATCTACAGTACATGAGCACGAACCCAACATCACCTGGGAGTCCCTGTTCTCGTCTCATCTGTGAGGAGACAAACTGTTCTGAGCTTTTGAATCACCTACATCTGAGATAGCTGGAATGAAGTGTGAACTGAACTTCTAAAATTCATTAGTGTAAATATTGGTTTAGATTAGATCAGATAATTGTCAGCGATACTCTGAGTGAAGTAGACAGGGGTGGATTGTGCTAGTTTGAAGCAGGGTAGAATGTTTTGGTGAGTATAATTAGATTACAGGCTGTGAGAAGAAAACAGTGGTGATGTCTACTCCCCTCAGAGTCTTACTGAAGAAGAAAGGAAAACATTAGACAACACTCTCGCCAATTTTGTTTCACTCTGCCTTGGGCTTCTGACTGAGCAACATCTCTCTAACACACCTTCCATTCACCTTTGCTTTTTAACCTCTTGGCTGAACCTCTATTCTTCCTTGGGACTGGGGTAGAGTTGAGAGGGGCAGGGGGAAGGTGCAGGGGTGGTTGAGAGCCCCTCCTGGGGACTCAGGTTTCTGGGAGGGCAGTTGTGTTTCTGTATTACTTTTACCTTGTATATTTCTGTATATAGCTGCATATATATTGTAAATAGCTGCTTGTATATTGTGCTAGCTGTAAATAAATAGCTTCATTTATATTTCCAGAGCCGGCTGAGAGTGGTCTGGGTAACTTCTAAAGTGTGGGGGGGGCGGGTAACACCCAAACCATTACAAAAACCTTTCCTAAATCATTTATATTTAATCTGACTATATATATACATTCTCCAAAAATAGCTTTCCCAACCGCATAATAGAATCTCTGTGCTAATAGTAAATAAGTTTGGGGAAATTTTCTTCATATATTTAATAAACTGTTTAATAATTTTTATACCAGCTTCATCACAATTCACTTCTAACCCACATTCAAACCCCTCCTTAACAGGGAGCTGGCACAGGTCATTGCCAGACCACTCTCCACCATCTTCATGGCAGACAAAAGATGTGCTTGAAGGATGGAGTGAAGGAGGACCCAGGCAACTATAGACCAGTCAGCCTCACCTCCATCCCAAGAAAGATAATGCAACTTATCCTTGGCACTATCCTAAGGCATGTCAAGTATGAGTGGGTCATTACGATCAGTCAACATAGTTATACCAAGGGGAAGTCATGTTTGACCAACCTAGTAGCCATTTATGAGGACAAAACCAGGTGGATAGATGATGATAGAGCAGTGGATGTGGTTTATTACAGAATCATATAATCAATCAGGTGGGAAGAGACCTCCAAGATCATCCAGTCCAATTTATCACCCAGCCCTATGCAATCAACTAGACTATGGTACTAAGTGCCTCATCCAGTCTTTTCTTGAACACCTCCAGGGGCAGCGATTCCACCACCTCCCTGGGCAGCCCATTCCAATGGCAAATCACTCTCTCTGTGAAGAACTTCCTCCTAACATCCAGCCTATACCTCCCTCAGCACAACTTGAGACTGTGTCCCTTTGTTCTGTTGCTGTTTCCCTGGTGTGGAGAGATTTTTGCTAACAGGACATGAAATGATAAACATGAGCAACCCGTGCTGGGAAGTGTCCTTGAGTCCATCTTGGGACCTAAGATGCCAGGTGCTGGGTAGCACCCCCCACATGCAGCTGCAGGGAGTGGAGTGCCAGCTGCATGTGGGCAGAGTTAGCCAGCCCAAGGAGGCTGGGTTAGCCAGCGTAGGGGCTGACCCTTAGAATGTTGTTGTGTATCACCCTATCCATGCCATGCTTGTAACCCTGGACCAACCAGAGCTATTCACATGTGCCAATCCTAAACTAAGTTAGTTGTGCACACGTCTTGCAAGAAAGCATATAGCTCACGGCAACATGGAAATAAAGGGGAGAATGACCATCTAACCACATTGGTGAAAAAAGAGTCATTTTACCCAGGTGCTCCACCGGCAGCCTGGGAGAAGAGACCAACCCCACCTGGCTACAGTCTCCCTTCAGGTAGTTATAGACAGCAATGACGTCCCCCCTGGGCCTCCTCTTCTCCAGGCTAAACAACCCCAGCTCCCTCAGCCTCTCCTCATAGGGTTTGTGTTCCAGGCCTTTCACCAGCTTCGTCGCCCTTCTCTGGACACGTTCCAGCACCTCAACATCTCTCTTGAATTGAGGAGCCCCGAACTGGACACAGTACTCAAGGTGTCGCCTGACCAGTCTTGAGTACAGGGGAAGAATAACCTCCCTCATTCTACTGGCCACACCGCTCCTGATACAGGCCAGGATGCCACTGGCTCTCTTGGCCACCTGGGCACACTGCTGGCTCATCTTCAGCCTACTATCTACCAGTACCCCCAAGTCCCTTTCTTCCTGGCAGCTCTCCAGCCACTCTGTCCACAGCCTGTAGCTTGGGGTTATTGTGGCCAAAGTGCAGAACCCTGCACTTGGCCTTGTTGATTCTCATCCCATTGGCCTCTGCCCACCCATCCAGCCTGTCTAGGTCCCTCTGCAGGGCTCTCCTACCCTCCAAAAGATCAACATCTGCTACTAGCTTGGTGTCATCTGCAAACTTACTGATGCTGGACTCAATCCCCTTGTCCAGATCATCAATAAAGATATTGAACAGGACTGGGCCCAGCACTGATCCTTGGGGAACACCACTAGTGACTGGCTGCCAACTGGACGTGGCGCCATTCACCACCACTCTCTGGGCCCAGCCTTCCAGCCAGTTCTTGACCCATATCAGAGTGAATCCGTCCAAGCCACGAGCTGTCAGCTTGGCTAGGAGCTTGTTGTGGCAGATGGTGTCAAAGGCTTTGCTGAAGTCCAGGTAGACTACACCCACAGCCTTCCCCACATTCACCAGGTGGGTCACCTGATCATGAAAGGACATCAGGTTGGTGAGGCAGGACCTGCCCTTCCTAAACCCATGCTGGCTGGGCCTGATCCCTTGGCCATCCTGTAGGTGCTTTGTGATGGCACTCAAGACAATCTGTTCCATGACCATCTTGAACCCATCTTGATTTCAGTAAAGCATTTGACACTGTCTCCCACAGCATCCTTCTGGATAAACTTAGGCACTGTCATCTGGATGATCAGGTGGTGAGGTGGATCGGGAACAGGTTGAAGGAAAGAATTCAGAGAGTTGTGGTCAATGGGGTGGAGTCTAGCTGGAGGCCTGTGACTATTGGGGTGCCAAAGGGGTCAGTACTGGGACCAGTTCTGTTCAATATATTCATCAATCACTTGGATGAGGGCACAGAGTGCACTGTCAGCAAGTTTGCTGATGACACCAAACTGGGTGCAGTGGCTGCGCCACCAGAAGGCTGCCATTCAGCAAAACTTGGACAGGCTGAGAGTTGAGCAGGGTGAAATTTAATGCTGTTCAACAAGGGCAAGTGTAGAGTCTTGCACGTGGGAAAGAACAACTCTAGGGAGCAGTATATGTTGAGGACTGATCCGTTGGAAGGCAGCAAAGGGGAAAAGGATCTAGGGGTCCTAGTGGATGGGAGGTTGACCATGAGCCAGCAATGTGCTCTTGTGGCCAGGAGTGCCAACGCCATTCTGGGATGTATTAGAAGGGGTTTGGCTAGTAGGTCGAGAGAGGTTCTCCTTCCCCTCTACTCTGCCCTCGTGAAGCCACATCTGGAGTATTGTGTCCAGTTCTGGGCCCCCCAGTTCAAGAGAGACAGAGCTGCTTGAGGGAGTCCAGTGCAGAGCCACAAAGATAGTTAAGGGAATGGAACATCTCTCTTATGAAGAGATCCTGAGGGAGCTGGAGCTCTTTAGCTTGGAGAAAAAGACTGAGGCATGACCTCATTAATGTTTATAAATATGTAAAGGGTGAGTGCCAGGAAGATGGAGCTGGGCTCTGCTCAGTGATGCTCAATAACAGGACAAGGGGCAATGGGTGGAAGTTGAGGCATAGGAAGTTTCATATAAAAAGGAGGATGATTTTTTTCACTGTGACAGTGACAGAACACTGGAACAGGCTGCCCAGGGGGATTGTGGATTCTCCCTCTGGAGATACTGAAAACCCACCTGGATGTGTTCCTGTATGATCTGGTATAGGAGATCCTGCTCTGTCAGGGGGGTTGGACTAGATGGTCTTTCAAGGTCACTTCCAGCCCCTGACATTCTGTGACTCTGTGAAATACTGATCAGAATGAATTTTTAACACATGTATCCTCCATGCATGCACAGTAATTCAGGTATTTTACCTTATGAATCTGAATCACAGAATTTCAATATCTTCAGAGAGGGAGACTCCACATTCTACAACCACAAAGAATTTTATCTAGTACAGCTGAAAATAAGTTAAAATACTAGTAAAAAATATGTTACTTTAACAAACATTAAGCAATTATGAGTTTCAAGTTTGTCCTAGTTTAAGACAGGCTGCTCTAACAAGCAAGCCCCCCACTTCAGTTGTAAAGCTGACTTGATGTCATCATGATATCAAACACACATCAGAAGATTCAACTGAATCCATGACAGAATTAATAAAATCACCAGTATTTATAGAGAAAGAACAAACAAGTTTTTCCATTTTATAGTTAAAGTCAGCAAATTAAGACTATCTGTTGCAGATTGACAGAAAGGAAATCTGTTCCTGTTCCAAGTACACCATCATTGAATAATGAGAGCAGGGACACAGTTACCATTTTCCATTTACAAGGAGACAATCATATGCTATTCTTTCAGATCTGCTTTCCACTCATTGCTTTGCTGAAACAGCATATATGTAAGCATATGACTACTAACTACATATTAGTTTCTTCCCTGTTCTCTGCAGTTGAAGTTTTCAGAGAAGAAATGGTTCCTTTGATGTTTTCTCATTTCCAATAGTATCTTTCTTCAAGTTTGAGACATTACTTTTTTCCTCTACCTAGCAGGCAATCTGCAACAAGAGCTATTGGTATTAAAAATGCTTCAAACATTGTCAATATCCTTCTAGACAGAATGTTCCAGGTATGAACAATACATTGAACATCTGGCCACATTTTCCAGAAATTCAATGTCTGCCTGTGCTGGTTTGAGGCTAATATTTACTGGGAGAAATTAAATCCTTAGCTGTGTGAAGAAAAAAAAAAACAACAGTAATCTACATCCCTCAGTTTTCTGCTGAGAAACACAACTGGTCAAAATATAGATAAGATGGGCACTTCTCACACACACTGCTCAGCTCTCACTTCTGGCTGTGCCTTCTTTCTGTCAGTCTGGTCTCTGTGGCTGACTCTGCCTTTAACTCTCTAATCCACCTGTGGCCGTTTGAGCTGATCCTCTAGCTCAGACATAGGGGAGAGATGAACATTCCAGGGATAGGCCACATAAATGGCAACAATAGATAAATTAATATAATTTCATTGGAGCATCAAGAACTTAATGTCTAGAAGCACAGTTTGTTCTGCCCCTTCTCCCGCTGGCTTCTGCTGCTGCAGCTTTGCCTATCTTCCCCGGCTGCTGTTTTGGCTACTGCTGCTTCTGCTGCTTCGCCGCTGCTCGACCCCCTCCCCCATTTCCCTTAAGGTTATTGTATTGTTTTTTTTTTCCCTTCCTTCCTTCTCTAGTTATTATCTCTCTTTACATTGTTATACTATAAGAAAATACAATTTCATCTTTCCCTGACTTTCAAAAAAGAAGGGGGTTTTGTGTTGTGAATTTTCTTCCCGGGGGAGGGATCAGCCCAAACCCGGGACAGGATTCTTTTTTGGCGCCCAACGTGGGGCACGATCTTGGCTTGTTGTTTTTTTTTCTTTCCCCCTGTTGATTGATAATCAGAATAAGAACATCAGGGAAAAATGAAGTTGTTTGATATATTCTGGCCTATTAATGCCTCAATTCTGACTCTATCAGTTCAGCAGTGTTTTACAGCTATGGTGCATTACCAGGTGTGTTCATTCTTTGCTAAGATGGTCTGGGACTCGGTAAAAGCTGTGCTAACGAAGGTTGGAGGTGTTGTTAGGAATATTTTAGGGTTTAGGAATGTCGTTGAGGGTGTGCCGTATGTGACATTGGTGTCAGAGACTAGGAGTTATTTGGAAGAGATGAGCTACCCAGTAGCATGCCTAATATGTGTGAACTTGATGTTTTTGGATACTATTGTAGGTCTGGTTATAGTGTGGAGATGAGAGAAATGCAGGAACAAACAGGCTGTAAGTGAGGTTTTTACCTTCTCCGGAGGCAATAGTAGGGAGCTAAGGGTTAAAGAAACAGTCTGCAACCGAAGCGGGGGAGGGAGGGCCACGGCACCGGGCAGACGGACTGCTCGCAGAGCAGTGAAACGTCCTGCCTCGGAGTCTTTGAGAGGAGGAAAAATGGTTGGACATGGCCCGTACCCCATTGACCCTGAAGCATGGAGGCAGGAAACAGTCTGGTTCCCATTCGTACCTAATAGAACGGAGGAAAGTAAAGGTAGAGGCGATGGAACCCCTGCAGAAGTGCAGTCACAAAGGGCTGCTGCGGCGGCGGCAGATCTGGCTGCAGACGGTGTGGGCTATGGCAAAGTTCCTCGGACAGATAAAGTTGAGGAACTGGTTTGTGGAAAATGCGGCTCGAACGTTTTGATCTGTAGGAGGGTCGCTGACACCAGAGCCTCTGCCAGCAGAGAGGCTGCTGAGGCAAAGGTTCTTTCGCCTGCAACCAAGGGACTGGAAGTGGTCCCGGGGGAGGCGGTGAGGTCCTCGGAAGGCGAACCCACTAACGCCATCAAGCCTGCTAATACCACTGCTCCTGCCTTAGCCCCTTTTGCCTCTGCTGAGCTGGCTGCTGTTGCTGCTGTGGGGAAGGGTCCTTCTGCCTCAGCCCCACTACCACATGTGGAACAGAGCCAGGCAGACAAACAAAACTCAGATGATTTAGTGAAAACCACCTCCCAGAGTAAGACAGAGTTTACCTTAGATAAGGTCTCCCTTGCCCCGGTTAAAACGAGGAGAAAAATGGCAGCTAGCCTTGGGGGTCGAGATAGTTCAGAAGACGATGGGGATAAACCAGAGCAGGGTGAACAAAAGGAAGAGGATCCAGGAGAAGGTACATCGGCTGGTGTGAAGGCCAGTACCCTTGTGGGCACAAGGAGTGGAAAGGCTAAAGCAAAGGAAAAACATATTCAGGAGACGGATGATAGTGACGATAGTGATGATGAGGAGGGAGCCCCGTTGACAAGGAAGGAGGTCAGGCATATTAGGCAAGACTATGCCCGGAAAGAGCGAGAACTGCTGATGAGTTGGCTGAACAGATGCTGGCATGGAGGCATGGACACCATGCCTCCATGCCAGCATCTGTTGTTTATATAAGTTGACCTATCTGTACTTCACGCATAACCTTAAGCTAATCTGTACTTTCCACATGTACCAATCTTAAACTAAGTTAGCTATGCATGTCTCTTCCAAGTTAGCATATAACTCGCTGTAACATGGAAATAAAGGGAGAACAATTATCTAACCATACTGGTGTCTAAGATCGTTACTCTGGCAGGTGCAACGCCAGCAGAGGGGGAAGGGGGGTTTGGTCTGGAGCCCTCCTGGGGACTCTGATTGTTTCTGGGAGGGGTACTGTGTTTCTGTGTTACTTTTAATTTGTATATAACTATATATATTTGTGTATATATGCTTGTATATTGTGCTAAGCTGTAAATATAACTTCATTCTTAATTTCCAGCCTTCTGAGTCTATTCTGGGTGATTTCATAAGACTTGGGGGGTGGGTAATACCCAAACGGTCACACTGCCTCTCATGCTTTTTTTTATAGAATTTCAAAATTAATCTCCAGTTTCTCCACAAGCATAGCTATTTTTGAGAAGAGAGCAGTACTGAGGCTAGCTCTGCTGGAATAGTGCTTTTTTTTCAAAGCCTTTTTTTTTAATTTGGGGCTCTCCTGCAGAAGGGGGCAGGGAAGCGGCAGGCACGGCAAGATATGTGGCATACGTGCATGCTTGAGAGAGTGATGTGGCAGGGGTGGTGCCAAGCACACGAGTAATTGAAATGTGGAGAAGCAGCATCATGAGACTCAGTTTTGGGAAGAGAGCAGCTTTCCTTGCTGAACCCAGACAGCAGTGCATGCTGGGGAAGAGTAAAAAAAAAAACAAAAAACAACTATGGGAGAGGTGTCAAAGGATAATGGTCTTCACATAACAGAAGAAGAACATACTCTTGAAGCCAACCAAAATGGAGGTGAGAACCCAGACAGGGTGCCCACAAAAACAAGCCATGACACAAACCATAAGCTGCAGGGAGTGTCTCTGCCTCTCTCTTGTAGCAGGGGACTGTGCAAGGTGTGAGCAGGTAAATTTTCTGCTCAGCTGGGCAGCACAGCTGCAAGCAGAGGTTGAGAAATTACAAGATGAAGTTGAAAGACCTAGGAATATCAAGGAAGCTGAAAAGGAGATTGACTGGCAGAACCAGGTTCTGCCTGACCCTGATGAAGGGTCAAGGACACCCATCCCTGAAGGAGGGGCAGTAGATGTGGATGGCACAAGAAGCAGGTGATCACATGCCTTCTTGTCACTCAGAGAGAGAAAGGGATATAGGAGTAGGGGAAGGAATGGCAACACGTCCCTCTCTGGCGAGGCAGGAGAGGAAGGTGAGCCCCCTCCCAAACGCCCCAATCTTCCCAGTTGCCCACGCACAACAAGTATGAGGTCCTTGTAACAGAGGGCCAGATGAATGAGGATATAGATGAATACCCATGCACGCAGCTCCCCAAGACTCATCAACGGGTCCCATGATTTAGGACTAGTGTAAACAGGAAAAAAAGAAAGGTGGTGGTAGTAGTAGGGGATTCCCTTCTCAGGGGACTTGAGGGCCCAATTTGCAGGCTGGATCCATCCCACAGGGAGGTCTGCTGCTTGCCTGGGGCATGGGTTAGAGACATTTGTAAGAGACTTCCCAGTCTGGTGTGGCCATCAGACTATTACTCACTGCTGGTGATACAGACTGAGAGTGATGAGGCAAAGGATAGGAGTACAAAAACAATTTAAACAGACTTCAGGTCTTTGGTGAGATTACTTGAGGGCTCAGGGGCACAAATGGTGTTCTCTTCAATCCCTCTAGCAACAGGAAGAGATATTGAAGGAAGGGAAAAACTCCATGTGATAAACACATGGCTTAGAGGTTGGTGCTGACAACAGAATTTTGGGCTTTTTGACCACAGAAAAGTTTTCTCAGCACGGGTTCTAGTGGCGGCAAATGGAGTTCATCTGTCACATAAGGGCAAAAGGATTCCAGCCCATGAGTTGGCAGCCCTCATTGAGAGGGCTTTAAACTAGATTTGATGGGGGGAAGAGAATGGAACCAGGCCCTCCAGAGAGGAAGCCGAAGATGGTAATCCAGGGTCAGGGGTGAAACCAGCAGCCCAGCTGAAGTGCATGTGTGGAAGAATTTCTCACCAGTCGAGGACATAAATTTATAAACATGAGCAACCCATGCTGAGAACATCCTTGGATCCCAGCTAGCTCAGGAAATCGAGCTGTAAACAGCTGAGCACCCCACACACAGCTGCAGTGGGCAGAGACTAGATAACCAAAGGGGCTGGAATGGGTGGTGATGGAGGCTGACCCTTAGAATGTTGTGATAAGTTAACCTATGCATGCCTTACATGTAACTCTGGACCCTCTGACTGTAACCAATCTTGGTGGAGCACGCCTATTGCTAGAATGCATTTAAGTCACTGTATCACGGAAATAAAGTGGATTTGACCATCTAACCATATTGGTGAACAAAGAGTCATTTTCCCATAGCGCTCCACCGAACGTTTCTCAACAACTGGCGCCCTGAACAAGGGGATCAGACGTGGCAGACCGGCTGCAGGTGAGACTGCGATCAGGAGCCGGAAAGTTGGCCCAAAGAGAGGGGGCTGATTCTCTGTGGACGTTCTCCGCATCGGAGAGACTAAGCGCCATTCGGTGCCGCTGGGCCGGGTAGCGCTGCTCGGGACGTGGGCAGTAGTCTGGACGTTTATTTCACAAGTGAACAGCCCATGTGTGAGGTAAGCCGACATGGAATCTGATGCGGCACTGCGTCTGCTGGCGTATTTATCTCATGAGAGAAATTTCGCCGGACATTAAGCTCTAAGAGCTGCTGGCCCGGGCGCGTGCGTATGCACAGGGTCATATGAGTAAAAAGCCTGTCATGATCTTAAAATCGGAAGTGTGGCGGGAGGTCGGAGACGCGCTGTGGGACACGGTTCTTAACAACGGAAAAGACTCTAAGTCGGCTCGACAGCTAGGTCCCACCCGGCGGGAGGTGCTCTGCGCATTACTAGAGATGAAAGCCGAAAGAAACGCGGCGACGGTGGTTTTTCTGTCACTTCTAGCCGTGCTGGTCGCTGCCGACAGTTCTAACGCATGCGCGGTGTCAGTTTCTGCCCCGAGTGCCCCCGCCCCAAGCACCCCGTCGCTGCCTGCGGTCGAGAAAGAGAGCTCCGTGGCTTGTTTTTTCGGTCTTGGCAGAGCTGCTCCAGTTAAGGGTGTGACCGGAAAAGTTGCCAGCTCTGTGGCGGAGTTGAAAAAGAGTGTACAGCACAATCCCGGCAGGCACCCATGTCGCCCGCCCCGTGCCCCGCCTCCGCCCTCCTTCCCTGCTGGGGCCGCGCCCGATAACCCGATTGTAGCCACGTCGACCGCAGGGGCATCGGTAGAAGACATGTTAGGACGTATCCACGGCAGGGAGCAATACGCGCTTTGCAACAAAGTCCTTGTTTCAGCAAAGCCGCGGGAGACCCGCCCGACATCCACAGGCTGCTATCACTGCGGCCAGCTGGGTCACGCACCGCAGCGCTGCTCAGCCTCGGTGCGGTGCGCCCGTGACCAGACTCTTGGCCATGCCACGGCAGTTTGCCAGTCAAGCAGCCGCACGCAGATGACAGTAGCTGTGGCGCGGGACAAGGCGGAGGGTACCTGGACACCCATTCACTACCCAGCCGCCGGCAAAAGCCGCGGACTTGACTTGGCAACAGCAGTAAGCGTCACCTTGCAGAATACACAAGTCACGAAACTTCCTACCACTGCTTCTCCGCTATCTCCCTCGCCGAACAAGATCGCCAGCGATTTGCCTATACAGTACCATCTGTGAGTGAAGCTGAACCTGCGAGCCGCTATGAGTACAAAGCTTTGCCGCGAGGATTGAAGACCGCACCAACTCTCTGCTGATTGTTCGTTGCAAAGCATTGCGACCCCTCCGAAAAAAACTGGGCATGTGCAATTGTCTATCACTATATGAATGACTTTGTTTTCTGTCATTCACGGCCATGGCGCCGTCCTCGCTGACGAGTCTTAGTCTCCGAGAGACATCTCGTCTTGCTTCAGCTCTGTGGGCTGAGCGCATACGAGGCTAGAGGACTTTATACTGGTCTAGCCGGAGCGCTAGGAGAGAAGGGAGAGACGCGCTTGGGACTGAGTTGCTGCTGACTGTAAAGCTGTTAAAATTGTTCGGACCCGCCTGGCGAGACGTAAATCATTGCTTTAGCGGATGAAAGTCCTGCCGGCAGACGATGGATGCCGCGCGGCACCGGGAACCGCCCCCGACACACCTGTAATGGTGGCTGCCCGTAGCGACCCACCGGCAGCCAGTTACGAACGCTTCTCAGCTTGAAGAAAGTTTTCGAAACTGCCGTGCAAAGAGCGTCTGCCTGCCGCTGTGTGTACTGTGTCGAATATGCCGCTGTAGCGACTCTGCCAGCTGCTGCAGCGCCGGCTCTATTATCAACCGAAATGGAGTTCCCCCCACCGCGCCCACGCGTCCCCGCCAATGATTGCATGCGATGCAGGACACAGACTTTTAGTTTTCAGCCGGTAAAAGACGCTACTGAAGGTACAGAGGAACGGACAGTAGAGAGAAAGGACCGGCGGCAGACGTGACCGCACCGGACAGCTCGGGATTCCCCCCTTTTCCGCGGCTTGGCAGAGCGGGCTTCAGATCCGCCCCCCTTCACTGCCGCGCCCCCGCCCACCCGCCCCATCTCCAGCGGACCGCATCCCACAGCCAAGAGGTCTCCCGCGAGTCTTCAACAGCTGGGGGACTGAGGGAGATACTGGGGGGATCAGTGGGGTGGGAAGAATTTGTGGGTCTCCTTGAGTTGCTTCAGAGTTTGGTCAGTTTGCGTTTGTGAAGCTACAGGGAGATTAGCATTTTGATAGCTCACACAGCTTAGCCTCTGCCTTTTCCCTTTTTCTCTCATGTCTTCTGCCTCTGTCTTAAAAAGTCTGAGAGGAAAGGTGGCGAGTTTGAAGGTTTTAAGGGTAGATTTCATATTAGGTACTACGGATAGATAGTAGGGGGAAAGAAGGACAAAAACAACAAGTGGTGGCTGAGCTGAAACGGCTGGGGGTTGGGCAAGATGGAGGGCCGAGGACAAAAGCGGCGCTGGGGCTGCTGGCCCTCCTCCCCCTCCTCCTCCCCCCCCTGCTTGCCACCTGTGGAGAGGCCCACGGGGCCCCATTCCCCCCCCCCACCCGCCCGTTGTTTTCTTTTTACAGATTTTTTTTTCCTGCTGGAGGCAGCGAAGACTCGGAACTGTTTTGACAATGCCAGATGTGAGAAGAAAGCTCTTCACTAAGAGTGTTATTGGATACTGGAATGGGCTGCCCAGGGAGGTGGTAGAGTCACCGTCCCTGGAGCCCTGGAGCTGTTCAAGGCAAGATTGGATGTGGCACTTGGTGCCATGGTCTAGCCTTGAGCCCTGGTGAAGGGTTGGACTTGATAATCTCTGAGGTCTCTTCCAACCCTGATAGTACTGTGATACTATGATACTGAAGACAGATGTCAGAAAGTTTATGGAAATGATAGCAAGAATAACAAGGACGACTTAGGACCATTTTTGCCCCTGTTACAGGCATGGACACGCACAGGTGTATTCTTTAGCCACCTGATGATGACAGTTTGCGTTTGGAATGATAGCTGATAGTTTCTGGATGGGGTATTCACCATCGCCTTACTGGTTAATTCCTTCTACAGACGACGCAGCAAAGACTTTTGCATCCATTGCTCATTGGCAAAAGAAAAGAGAGGGAGATTGATAGGAAACAGCAGAGATGCCAGTGCCACTGACAATGGGTGGAAACTCATACAGACACAGAAAGCACCGAACAGGACAGACTAGCACACTTATTACTAGAACTCAGATGCATTGCCTCGCTCAGCGAGAGCATGGGCACTGAAATCCACATTGCAAGTCACTAACCAGATTCTGGACTAGGAGCAGGGAATGATAGAGCTTGTAGGCTAACGCCAGTCAGCTCCTTCCCCCAATAACAGATAAAGACAGGACTAGTATAGAAGTTTACTGGAACAGCTGCTAATTGCAATGAAATGAGTCTTGTGACAATTCTGATCTTGTTCTTTTTCTGAGAATACCATGGAATTGTTATCTTCTTGAATTTTCTTTGCCTTTTCTTGAATTTCCTATAGCTGATAGAGTTTTAGAGTAAGATAAGTTAAGGCTAAGGGTTTGTAATTTTGGGAACTTAGGACATAAGGATGTTATGGGATGTTTTTCTTGGGTATATCTAGGCATTATTGAAAAGGGGAAATGGGTTAGAGGACAGTAGGATAGCAGAAGAAATCTTTTCCTTTTTTGAGATTTTTCTAGTCACAGCATACAGACTAGGCCAGTGGATCTGCTACCCTAGGCAATGGATATGTCTGCATTTGTTCTTGTATCTGCTTGTGTTTGACCATTTATCTTCGCAGGCCTTGATGAAGACCAACCTGATTATGACCAACCTGTTTTTTCCTAAAGTGAGCAGAAGTCTTGCTCAGATGGCAGAACTGTGAAAGGACTTGAAAGGAGCACTGACATGATGATTGTGTTTGTATGGATCTTAAAGTTTGGACCACAGCTAGCGAATTTGGGTATTCTCACGAGTTTTCAGTGATTGTGGTTTAATGGAAAAGGTTCAGTTTAACAGCTTTGTAAAGGCCAAAGCCCACTCAAATTGGCATAAGATGGCAATGTGACTTTTGTCTCTTGCAAGGGCCCTGCAAGGGATAAAAAAACCCACTGCCCTAAATTCTAAAAGTAGACGAAGAACTGTGGGAAAAAGCCTAATAGAGTAGCCTGAAAGCAACATCTAGGGCATATCTTTGTATTGTAATTAGAGGTTAGTAGTTCTTAAGCACAATAGTCAGATGTAGCTCATAGCTAAGGAGTGTAATGAGAACACTGAGATTTCTGAGAACTACAGAGTGAATCCAGAACTACGGGAGTCTGAGAAGAATACTTGACAGCTGATTGATCTGCAAATCTGCAACGTCGACTGCCACACAGAGCCAATGAAGACGTGGCACACCTGCACTCTCCTGTGACTGTGATGTTCATCTGGACTTTTGGGTTTTGAACAAATGACTTACTGCCGCTTGCAGAAATAGCTTTTGGGATTGTTAGCTAAGCTTGGGTTGTTAGCTTGCCAGACTAATGCTACTGATGAAAGCTCTAACAGGTTATTCTCTTTTGATTTTGGCACTGATGATTTGTAGCTGCACCATTCACCCCTGTGTTAAACAGCCTATGTAAGTTGAAAGACCAGCCCGGTTGCTCAGAAGAGGGAATTGTGGAAGAATTTCTCACCAGTCGAGGACATAAATTTATAAACATGAGCAACCCGTGCTGAGAACGTCCTTGGATCCCAGCTAGCTCAGGAAATCGAGCTGTAAACAGCTGAGCACCCCACACACAGCTGCAGTGGGCAGAGACTAGATAACCAAAGGGGCTGGAATGGGTGGTGATGGAGGCTGACCCTTAGAATGTTGTGATAAGTTAACCTATGCATGCCTTACATGTAACTCTGGACCCTCTGACTGTAACCAATCTTGGTGGAGCACGCCTATTGCTAGAATGCATTTAAGTCACTGTATCACGGAAATAAAGTGGATTTGACCATCTAACCATATTGGTGAACAAAGAGTCATTTTCCCATAGCGCTCCACCGAACGTTTCTCAACATGCATGTGCACAAATGCACACAGTATGAGCAACAAGCAGGATGAGCTGGAAGCCTTGGTGCAACAGGAAGGCTAGAGTACAGCAATAGATGGATACAGGCTTTTCAGGAAAGACAGGAGAGGGAGAACGGGTGGAAGGGTGGCCCTGTATATTAGGGAAGGTCTGGACACCATGGAGCTTGAGACCAATGATGAGTGGAGAGTGCCTATGGGCAAAAATCAGAGGGCAGACCAATAAGAATGACATACTGGTTGGAGTCTGTAATAGGCCATCCAATCAGGAAGAGAAGGTGGATGTATTATTCTATACACAGCTGCAGGGTGTTTTAAGATCATCAGCCCATGATCATAATGGAATGGAATCTATTACTATTTCTGGAATTACAGGAGGGTCTCAAGAACTGACAAGGTTGGAGGCAGAAATAAGTTTTACTGGGAGTGATTGGCAAAGACATGCCATTGTAACAGGTCCAAATGCACCTTGCATTTTGGGAATTGACTTTCTGAGAGAAGGGGGCTTCAAAGATCCCAAAGGTTATAAATGGACCTTTGGAATGGCAACTGTAGAAGCTGTTAGAGACAGAGCGCAGTTGTCCATTAGGCCTGAGCTCTCAGATGAGTCTGCAGTTGTTGGACAGCATAATATAGAGGATGCGAAGTTGCCAATTGCCACTCAAACTGTACATTATAGGCAATATAGAACAAACCGTGACTCTTTGGTGCCCATACATGGTCTGACTTGTCATCTGGAGCACCAGGACATCGTTAAAAAAGAACATTCACCTTTCAACAGTCCAATATGGCCTGTGCGAAAGGCAAATGAAGAATGTCGATTGAAAGTTGACTTCTGCGGCCTAAATGAAGTAACTCCACCCATGAGTTCTGCTGTGCCAGACATGTTAGAACTCCAGCATGAGCTGGAATCCAAGGAGGCCAAGTGGTATGCAACCATAAGAATGTCATTAGAAATGCTCATTCACCTTTCAACAGTCTGATTTGGCTTGTGCACAAGCATAATGGAGACTGGCACCTCACAGCAGTCATTCGGGCCCTTAACGAGGTGACTCCACCCATGAGTGCAGCAGTACCGGACATGCTGGAATTCCAGTACAAGCCGGAATTGAAAGCCGCCAAATGGTATGCTACCATTAAAATTGCTAATGCTTTCGTCTCTATTCCAATAGTGGAGGAATGCAAGCCTTGGTTTGCTTTCACCTGGAGGGGGATTCAGTATATGTTTAACTGTTTGCCCCAGGGGTGGAAGCACAGCTCAACGATCTGTCATGCAGTGATCCATGATGCACTGAAGAAAGGTGGAGCTCCGGAGCATCTGCAGTTCATTGATGACGTCATTGTCTGGGGGAACACAGCACAAGATGTTTTTGAGAAAGATAACAAAATAATTGACATTCTACTGAAGGCAGGTTTTGCCATAAAGCAAGACAAGGTGAAAGGACCCGCTAGGGAATTCATTGGCAAGATGGTTGCTGCCACATTCCGATGGATGTGATAAATAAAGTTTCTACCATGGCAAATCTCACAAATAAAAAGGACACATTATCTTTCTTAGGAACAGTTGGACTTTGGAGGCTTGTGCTAGTTCGAAGCTAGCTAGAATGTTTTGGTGAGAAGAACTAGGTTACAGGCTGTGGAAGAGAAACAAGGATGATGTCTACTTCACTCAGGCTTGCTGAGATGTATAAGAACAAGAATCCAAACATAGATAAGGCACTTCTTGGAGCATTGCCTGAGATGCACTTCTCTCTAGCCTCTCTGACATCTCTCTGATTAATCCACTTTGCTTCCTAACCCCCTGGCTGAACCTCCATTCTTCCTTGGGACTGGGGTAAGGTTGTGAGGGGTGGGAGAAGGTGGAAGGGTGGTTGGGAGCCCCTCCTGGGGACTCAGGTTTCTGGGAGGGGAGTTGTGTTTCTGTATTACCTTTTACCTTGTATATTTCTGTATACACTGTAAATATCTGCTTGTATATTGAGCTAAGCTGTAAATATAAGCTTCATTGAAATTTCCAGAGCTGGCTGAGTCTAGTCTGGGTGATTTCCAAAGTGGGGGGGGGGGCGGATAACACCCAAACTGTCACAAGGCTGCACATCCTGGATACAGCCAAATTGTAAAACCTTTGTATGATGTGACTCGAAAGAGGAACAACTTTAGGTGGGGACCTGAACAACAAGCAGCCTTTGATCAGATAAAGCAGGAAGTAGTTCATGCAATGGGTTTGGGACCTGTTCAAACTGGTCCAGACATTAAGAACCTTCTGTACACGATTGCAAGTGATAATGGTCCAACTGGTGCCTATGGCAAAGAGCCCCAGGATAAACATGCGTCTGACCACATGGTTTCTGGAGTAGAGGATACAGAGGGTCAGAAGCAAACTATATGTCAACAGAGAATGAGATCCTTGCTGCTTATGAAGTAGTAAAAGCTGCTTATGAAGTAATTGAAACAGTCTCTGTGCTCCTTTTGGCTTCCAGATTACCAGTTTTGAACTGGATGTTTAAGGGAAAGGGGTCATTGCCACATCACGCAACTGATGTTACCTGGTCTAAGTGGATGGCTCTCATAACACAGCGAGCACATGTGGGGAGTTTTGAACAACCTGGCATAGTGCAGATGATCACCAACTGTCCGGAAGGCACAAACTGTATAAATCCTCCAGAGGAGCAAGTAACTTGGGCTGAGGAAGCTCCTCCTTACAGCGATTTGTCTAATGAAGAAAGGAACTATGTTTTAGTCACAGATGGTTCCTGTCACCTTGTTGGAAACAAGTGAAAATGGAAAGCTGCAGTTTGGAGCCCTATACAAGCAGTGGCTGAAGCAAAAGCTAGAGAAGGTGAATCGAGCTAGTTTGCAGAGGTAAAAGCTATCCAACTTGCTCTTGATGTGGCTGAGCGTGAGAATTGGCCCATGCTTTACCTCTATACTGATTCGTGGATGGTGGCAAATGCCTTATGGGGTTGGCTAATGGACTGGAAAATAAATAATTGGCAATGGAAAGGAAAGCCAATTTGGGCTGCTGACTCATGGCAGGACATTGCTATCCATCTAGAGAAAGTTCCTGTAAGAATACTACACACATAGACACTCACATGCCCAAGAGTAAAGCTACTGAGGCACATCAACACAGCCATCAGGCAGATCTAGCTGCCAAGGTGTTTCAAACAGATGTGAACCGTAACTTGGATTTAGACTGGGAACACCGAGGTGAACTGTTCTTAGCTTGGTGGGCCCACGATTCCTCAGGACATCAAGGCAGAGATGCTACCTACCAATGGGCACGGGATAGAGCAATCAACATCTCCATGGACACTATAACACAAGTTATACATGATTGTGATATTTGTGCTACTATTAAACAAGCCAAGCGTCTGAAGCCCTTGTGGTACGGTGAGCAATGGGCAAAGTACAAATACGGTGAAGCGTGGCAGATTGATTACATCACTCTACCTTGTTCTCGGGCTGGAAAGCAATATGTGCTGACCATGGTAGAAGCAAGCACTGGATGGCTGGAAACCTAGCCAGTTTCCCATGCTACTGCACGTAACACCATTTTGGGCTTGGAAAGACAAATCCTGTGGCGACATGGCACTCCAGAGAGAATTGAATCGGATGGCACTCATTTCAAAAATAATCTCATAAAAAAATTGGGCCAAAGAGCACGGCATTGAGTGGCTACAACACATCCCCTATTATGCACCTGCCTCAGGCAAAATTGAACATTACAATAGTTTGCTGAAAATTACTTTAAAAGCAACAGGGGCAGGAACCTTAAAGAACTGGGAGAAACATTTAGCCCAAGCTACTTGGGTAGTGAACAGCAAAGGTTTTATCAACCGAGCAGGTCCAGCTCATTCAGATGTGTTATGATAGGTAGAAGGTGACAGGGTTCTTGTCATTCATGAAAAGAATTTGTTGGGGAAGTCTGTTTGGGTATTCTCCCTTTCAGGGGAGGCTATGCCTGTCCGAGGGGTCGTTTCTGCCAAAGGACCTGGTCATACATACTGGGTTATGTGAAAGAATGGTGAAATACAATGTATTCCACAAAGGAACCTGATATTGGCAGAGAGAATGTAGATATAAGTTGTTATGAGTTCTTTTGCAGATAATTGTGGTGCCCGTAAACCCCATGAAGAACCCACCATCCATGAGCATGAACCCTGTGAGTGCTAAGAGTCCTGCTCCATCACGTTCACTGAAGAAAACATCTGACTGTTTCTTGAAAACCTTTGAGCTAGCCAATGCCTGAGACAGATGGAAACGAGGAGATGGATGACTAGGAATTAGAGAAAAATGCCTGAAGCCCAGAAAACTATCGTCCATGACACTGATGTTGTCCTGAATCAGATGGAATGATTTGATGCTCCAATGGGAATTATATTAAAGGGGTGGATTGTGGCCGTTTGAGCTGATTTCTAGCTCAGACATTAAAAAAATTCGGAACAGAGAAACTTAGAAGTGGAGACTCTGAGTGAAGAGGTGAACATTGTAGAGATAGGCCATATAATGGCAACGATGGATAAGTTAATATAATTTCAGTGGAGCATCAAGAGCTTTATGTCTGGAAGCACAGCTTGTACCTTCCCCTTGCAGCTTCTGCTGCTTCTGCTGTGCCTGCTGCTATCTTCCCCTGCCACTGTTTTGGTTGCTGCTGCTTTTTCTTCTTCAATACTACACGGTAAGGTAAGCAGAGGGGACGGCTGGGCTGTGGTCTCGCGATACAGCGTGAGACTGTGACGGGGCTGGTGACGTCAGCCGCGGGAGATTTAAAATCCCGCCGCGTGCCGCGCCGGCCGCCATTTTGGCTGCCGAGCCGAGAGAGTGAAAAGCTCCGCGGGGGTTGCTGCCGGGTTCGGTTTTGCTGCTCCGTTCTGCTGCTCTCCGTGGTTCTGAGACACGGTAAGGTAAGCAGAGGGGACGGCTGGGCTGTGGTCTCGCGATACAGCGTGAGACTGTGACGGGGCTGGTGACGTCAGCCGCGGGAGATTTAAAATCCCGCCGCGTGCCGCGCCGGCCGCCATTTTGGCTGCCGAGCCGAGAGAGTGAAAAGCCAGCCTAGCTGCGGCTGGGGGATATTTTTTTTTTTTCTTTTGTTTTTTTTCTTTTTTTTTTTTTTTTCTTTTCTTTTTTTTCTTTTTTTTTTTTTTTCCCTCTTTCTGACTGTCAGTATCTCTGTGCACTATGCCTGTCACTCGTGCTACAAAGGGCAGGAGGAGCGTGTGCACACAGACTGATGTGACCTGGGAAAGCACAGGAGTCCAGGCCACTGGATGCAGGGAGTGCTACAGCCTCTCGCTTGCTGCTGAAGGGGAGGGGGAGAACAACTGCACCAGGTGTGAGCAGGTGAACTTCCTTCTCACCTTGGTGGCGGAATTGAAAGATGAAGTGGCCGAGCTGAAGGACGAAGTGTCCAGGCTCAGGTCAATAAGGGAGAATGAAAGGGAGCTGGATCTGTGGGTGCAGGCTCTGCAGATCCCCCCTGCTAAGGAATTTGCCCCTGGAAACAGTGAGGGATGGGTGCAGATCCCTGTCAGGGGTAGTAAGGGAAATCATCCCCGGCCCTCTCCTTCTCCTCCTCTGCCCTTGCGCAACAAGTATGAGGCGCTGCATGCAGAGGGTACAGAGGGTGAGAGCAATGAGGATCACCCCACTGAGACATTGCCTAGGGTGGAGCAGTCACCACCAACTGTGGTGACTAGCTCCACAAAAAACAAGAAAAAGAGAAGAGTTGTAGTTGTCGGGGACTCCATCTTGAGGGGGACAGAGGGACCCATTTGTCGTCCCGACCCGTCTCACAGGGAGGTCTGCTCCCTTCCTGGTGCCCGGGTTAGGGACATCACCAGGAGACTCCCAAACCTAATCCAGCCCTCTGATTATTACCCCTTGTTGGTAATACAGGCTGGCAGCGACGAAATGGAAAAGAAGGGGACCAGGGCAATTAAAAAGGAATTTAAAGCCCTGGGGAAATTGATAGATGGGGCGGGAGCGCAGGTGGTGTTCTGCTCAGTTCCCTCTGTGGCAAGGGAGTTCACAGAGAGGAATAGCAGAACCTACGATATCAACAAATGGCCACTGCTGTGAATGGCAACAAGAAATGTTTCTATAAATATATTAATAGCAAAAAGAGGGGCAAGGATAACCTCCACTCTCTGTTGAACAAGGAAGGGAATGTAGTAACTAGAGATGAGGAAAAGGCAGAGGTACTTAACACCTTCTTCACCTCAATTTTCAATAGTAAGACAGGTTGTCCTCAGGACAGCTGGCCTCCTGAGCTGGTAGAATGGGTCAGCCCCCCTGTAATCCAGGAGGAAGCAGTTAGGGACCTGTTGAACCTCTTGGATCCTCACAAGTCTATGGGACCAGATAGGATCCACCCTAGGATGATTAGAGAGCTGGCAGATGAGGTCTGGAGCACAAGACCTATGAGGAGAGTCTTAGGGAGCTTGGATTGTTCAGCCAGGAGAAGAGGAGGCTCAGGGGAGACCTTACTGCTCTCTACAACTACCTGAAAGGAGCTTGTAGCCAGGTGGGGGTTGGTCTCTTCTGCCAGGCAACCAGTGACAGAGCAAGATCCTAAAAAGTCCCTCCCCAGCTTTTTTGTAGGCCCCTTTCAGATACTGGAAGGCCGCAATAAGGTCACCTCAGAGCCTTTTCTTCTCCAGGCTGAACAGCCCCAACTCTTTCAGTCTGCCCTCATAGGAGAGGTGCTCCAGCTCTCTGATCATCCTCGTGGCCCTTCTCTGGACATGCTCCAGCATCTCCACATCCCTCTTGTAATAGGGGCTCCAGAACTGGATGCAGTACTCCAGGTGGAGTCTCACCAGAGCAGAGTAGAGGGAGAGAATTACCTCCCTCGACCTGCTGGCCACACTTCTCTTGATGCAGCCCAGGATCTGGTTGGCTTTCTGAGCTGCAAGTGCACACTGCTGGCTCATGTTGAGCTTCTTGTCCACCAGCACCCCCATGTCCCTCTTCCCAGGGCTGCTCTCCAGCCACTCACTGCCCGGCCTGGATTGGTGCTTGGCATTGCCTCCACCCAGATGCAGTAAAATGTCTGTATTATCTCTATGTAATGTCTAAAATTAAATGCATCACATATAAGTGGGCCTGGATGAGACCTCAAAATTATTATTTACTTTAAAAGCTTCTCTTGACAAAATGTTAGGTTGATTATAGCTAAGCCAGGTTTTCCAATTCTTAAGTTTTCTGTTTACTATCTTTCTGTGCTTTCCAATTATTTCTGAAGAAGTATGGAGCCCAAAATAGTTCTTTCAAATTTTATAAGCATGCCTGTATTTTATATATTATATCACTAATGGAATTTGAATGAAAACTAGTCCAAGGACATGCCATGTATGGTTTATCAGAACTCCCTAGGCAACCATGCAAGAAGTTCAGCTGTAGATTATTCTTGTGGGCAGAAGTAGCAAACCTTCATAATGAAAACTACATCTCAGCATGCATCTATAATTTGCTTGTTTCTTATACTACAGCTCCCATAAATAAGTTGAAGCAAATAATTTGAAGAAGGATGGATGACCAAAGAAACACAGCAAGTTTACTCCTTTTTAGATCAAACCAAGAGATGCATTGATGTTTAATTTATATTCATAACCAATTAACTTTTCCTTCCAGCTAATAATGTGAGAAACTGATTCATGGCATCTTCCTATTTATTCAGCACCTACCATCCACCAAATCAAATCAGTACTGGTATATGTTTTACTGGCATTTGCAAACACACTAACTAATTAAAAGTAGAAGCTTTACTGTTGTAATCACAGAATCATTTAGGTTGGAACATACCTTTAATATCAAAGTTCAACTGTTAACGTAATGCTCCCAAGTGCACCAGTGATGTCCAATAATAGGACAAGGGGCAATAGGTACGAGCAGGAGCATATGAGGTTCCACCTAAACATAAGGAAAAACTTTTTCACTGTGAGATGGCAGAACACTGGAACAGACTGCCCAGAGAGACTGTGGAGTCTCCTTCTATGGAGACATTCAAAACCCCCCTGGACATGTTCCTGTGTGACCTACTCTAGGTGATTGTTGTGGTAGGCCTCATAGGCCCAAAATAGGCTTATACATGGCTTATACATGGTCCAAAGGGCATTGATAAACGGAGATACACAGGTGAAAAACGTGCTTTTGCTTCACTGCTTTGCTTCCCTGCTCTTTGCCGTGCTCTCTCTGCTGTGCCCAGCTGTGCTGCTATTGCACACCGCCTTATTTGCTTGCCTGGTAAACTCCACTGCTGTGAGCTACCAGGAGCAGACCCTGGATGCCTGCATGCGATCGGCCTGTGTGGCCAGTGTGACATCGTGCTGACACTGCGTGACATCCTGCCTCCTGCACCTGAAGGTCCTGCTTAGAATTCCTGGACATATATACAGATCATCCAGAAGAAGCCAGGAGAACAAGGTCAGAGATTGTCTGCATCCTTTCCCCAGAAGTCGGGAAGATTCAAGCCTCAACGTCCAACAAGACAGAGTCCCCTGAAAGCATTTTGGCACTGTCTGGACTGTGGCTAGCCCCAGCGAGTGGGTAATAATAATTTGTGAGTAAATGCTCAATAGCTCTTTGTAATTCTCTACTGCCTTCTGCCATAGAGCAGAAGGAGCTTGAGCCCGTCTGGTGGGCAAGCAGAATTTGACCGTGGGAATAGTCTCTTCCAGTTCATTTAGTCTTTATATATTTTGCTGGTTATATCAGATGTAGATATTATCCATAGAATGCTTCCATAACTATGTAAGAACCAAAATATTATTAAAATTAGTGATCGGGAATGGTGAGAGTTCTGAGTATCAAAATTAATAAACAATATTAATTTTGGCAAAATATCATCTTGTATCAATTAATTTCCCCTCCCCAACAGTGATCCTGCTCTGGCACGGTGGTTGGACTAGATGATCTTTTGAGGTCCCTTCCAACACCTAAAGTTCTGTGATAATGTCGTGGAGGGCCTGTAGGCCCAAAAAGAGGCTTATTTATGCCTTGCCTTGCCTGGACATGTTTTTCTGCCAGGACCCCTGGTTGTAAACAAGTTCTGTAAGCCTCCACATACCCAGCTCGTGTCTCCCTGGGTGTATAGGGTTAACACTCCTGGGGGAGTGACCCTGAACCTGACCCTAGGGGTCTTGGCCCCTCCTCAGGGGTGGACCACACTCCAGGTGATGGTTAGCCCACTCCCCTCCACTTCCTGTGGTATAAAAGAGACAGGACCTCCCTGTCTCTCCCTCTTTCTCTCTTCCTGCGTTCATGGTCACACACACACTGATACTGCATACCAGCACAACACGTGGCAGCCACGAGGCAGAGACACCATCACACTACTCGGGTTGTATCCATCCCTGTTTGTATTTTGCTGTTTTCCCTTCCTTATCCTTTGTAAACTCCCCTACCTCCAATCCCTTTTTCTAAGTTATTGTTAAACTTTTCCTTTTTAACTTCCAAATCGAGTGAGATTGATTTATTTGGGTGTCCCTACCTTTATCTCTCTCCCTGTCTTTTGGGGAAAGGAGGGGGAAGAGGGGAGGGCACTCTATAAATTCTATAAATTGTCATTGGGTCTACCAAATTTATAAGAGTCTCTGGGAACCTGCATTTGAACCCAAGACAATTTGTTTGGCGTCTCAACGTGGGGCTAGGTAGAAAGAACTCTTTCAGAGAAGATTTGGAAGTTAAAAAATGGATATTCTGAGAGTCTTAATCATTAACGCTTTTGCATGACTGTTGTGGGGCTGGCTGTTAAAGTTTATAAGTTACCATGTCTTCTGGATTGTCATTGATATGCTCTGGGAATATTCTAAGCATTTGCCTGCCCGAGTCTATGCCTATTTCCTGAATTCTGTTAGTAATATCACTGTGTTTAGAAATGTTTCTGGAACATGGAATCAATCTGAGTATATGCATTGGAGCACAGAAGCTCCAGATATTTTGGGGGAGAAATGGTACTGGATAGCTGTTATTTCACTGTGTGTAAATGTGGGTTTGGGAATGAACAAGGTAGCTCTGAACTTGGACACGTGGAAGTATCGGGTGGGCACCGCCATTAGGATGCTTAGGGGGAGGGGTGGCCCTCACTGCCCGAGCTGCAGCTGCGGGGGGTGGGCGACAGGTCAGACCGGTCCAACTGCCCCGAGCGCAGGCACCGCCCCTAGCGCGGCTCCGCCCCGAACCCCACCTCCGGTCCCGCCCAGGGCAGCCCCCCGGACCCTGCCCCCTCAGCCCAGCCCCCTCCATCTGGCTCCAATTACCACGCGGCAAGCCAGATCAAACCCAAACCCTCCCGCAGACACCGATCCAGGGCAAGGGACCTCTTCGGGAACCAGCACCCCCCAGCAACAGCAACCAGCTGGAAATGGACCTGATAATGGAGTGATCCTTATCAGCTCCACGCCCAGAAAGGAAATCAGGCACACAAGGCAGGAGTATGCAAGGGCAAACGGACAGTCCCTTTTAGCCTGGCTTTTGAAATGCTGGGATGCAGGAGCAGAAACCGTGGACCTAGATCAGAGGGAGGCAAAGCAGCTGGGATCCTTGTCGAGGGATGGAGGTGTGGATAAGGAGCTGGGAAGGCTCGATGGTACCCACTCACTTTGGGCCAGGCTTCTGATAGCTGTGAGGTACAGGTACCCGACTAAGGATGACATGATTTTCCATCCCCTTAAATGGACAGATATGGAACAGGGTATCTCATACCTGAGGCAAATGGCGGTTCAGGAGATAATTTATGGAGCCGACCAGATGCCCTCGGACCCTGATGATGTCCGCATGAAGCCAGCCCTCTTAAAGAAACTGACCCAGTGTGCCCCTCCCACATATGCCCCCACATTGGGAGCACTGCTGCTGGGCAGAGACCCCAACAACCTTCCCACAATCAGGGAGTTTGTGAATGACCTAAGACAGTTTGAAGACAGTTTGTCGAGGAAAACCTTAATTGCCACTGTAGAGACCCTCACCCAAGAAATGAACGAGCTGAAAGTCTCTTTCTCTGAAATGCAGAAGGCAGAGGATGACTGCTCTTCACCTTCAGAATGGGTGCAAGTCTCAGCTGTAAGGAACACACGCCGCCGTGCTCCTCCTCCTCCCCGCAGGAGACCAGCCCAGAGCAGACAGGGTACACACAGGGGGTCACTTTGGAGAACACAATGTGACCATGGGGAAAACATGGACAGATGGCATGGCCAGCCCACCTCAGCTCTATCGGCCAGGGTAAGGGAACTGCAGGGGACAAACACGGGGAATAACTCCTCCAGAAGAGGGGTTGCCCCAGTGTCCCGCAGGCAGCCCTCTCGCTCAAGGGGTGGTGAAGCCAGTAACTCAGGTCCATGTGCCTCATGCAGTCATACTGCTCAGAATTAGAGGTGCCCTGTCTCCAGCGAGGCGGAGGCCAGGGATAACAGAGTATATTGGGACGTGTTTGTGAAATGGCCTGGCACTTCTGAAGCCGAGAAGTACAGAGCGTTGGTAGACACCGGTGCCCAATGCACTCTGATCCCCTCCAGCCACAGGGGGACAGAAACTGTTACAATTGCAGGAGTCACAGGGGGGTCTCAGGAGTTGACTGTGCTGCAGGCTGAGATAAGCCTCACCGGGAATGTGTGGGAGAAGCACTCCATAGTAACTGGCCCTGATGCACCTTGCATCCTGGGGATCGACTTTCTCCGGGAAGGGTACTTTAAAGATCCGAAGGGGAACAAGTGGGCTTTTGGCATAGCAGCTGTAGAGACTGCAGACAAAGAGCAGCTGTCTATCATGCCTGGCTTGTCAGATGACCCTTCCGTGGTTGGTACCCACAAGGTGGAAGATGTCAAGTTACCTATTGCTTCTTGTGTAGTTCATCGCAGGCAATACCGCACCAACAGAGACTCCCTGCTACCCATACAGCAGCTGATTCGCCGCCTCGAGCAGCAGCTTGTCATCAGCAAGAGCCACTCGCCCTTCAACAGCCCCATATGGCCAGTGCGAAAGGAGACGGGGGAGTGGAGACTCACGGTGGATTTCCGAGGCCTGAATGAAGTGACTCCTCCAATCAGCGCAGCCGTGCCTGACATGTTGGAGCTGCAGTATGAACTGGAAACGAAGGAGGCCAAATGGTATGCCACAATCGACATTGCTAATGCTTTCTTCTCCATCCCCATTGCAGAAGAATGTAGGCCACAGTTTGCCTTCACCTGGAGAGGAGTCCAGTACCACTGGAACAGACTGCCTCAAGGGTGGAAGCACAGCCCTACAATCTGCCATGGCATCATCCAGACTGCACTGGAGAAGGGTGGAGCTCCGGAACATCTGCAGTACATCGATGACATCATTGTATGGGGTGAGACAGCAGAGGAGGTCTTCGAGAAGGGTGAGAAGATCATTAACATCCTGCTGGATGCTGGTTTTGCCATTAAGAGAAGCAAAGTGAAAGGGCCTGCCAGAGAGATCCAGTTCCTGGGAGTTCGATGGCAGGATGGCCGACGCCACATCCCTATGGATGTGGTGAATAAAGTGGCCACTATGGTGGAACCCACTAACCGGAAGGAGACACAATCCTTCCTGGGGTTTGTGGGCTTTTGGAAGATGCACATTCCCGGGTACAGTCAAATTGTGAAACCCCTCTTTGACGTAACAAGAAAGAGAAATAACTTTGGGTGGGGACCTGAGCAGCAGGTGGCATTTGACCAGATTAAACGAGAGGTGGTCCATGCCATGGCCTTGGGACCAGTTCGAACCGGCCCAGAGATTAAGAACATTCTCTATACAGCAGCTGGTGAGAATGGTCCTAGCTGGAGCCTATGGCAGAAAGCTCCTGATGAGACAAGAGGCCGCCCACTCGGGTTCTGGAGCAAGGCGTACAAAGGCTCAGAGAGCAATTACACCCCCACAGAGAAAGAAATACTAGCTGCCTATGAGGGAGTCAGAGCTGCCTCTGAGGTGATTGGGACGGAGTCACCACTCCTTTTAGCTCCAAGGCTTCCAGTCCTGACTTGGATGTTTAAAGGGAAGGGTTCAACTCCGCACCATGCCACAGATGCCACTTGGAGTAAGTGGATGGCTCTGATAACTCAGAGGGCTAGGATGGGGACTCTCGAACGTCCAGGCATTGTGGAGGTCATCACCAACTGGCCAGAGGGCACTGACTTTGGAAAACCAGCAGGAGAGAAGGCAGTGACCTGTGCCGAGGAAGCCCCCCCATACAGTGACCTCCCTGAGGAGGAAAAGGCATACTCTCTCTTCACAGATGGATCCTGCCGCCTGGTAGGCAGCAAGCGGAGATGGAAGGCTGCCGTCTGGAACCCCACACGCAGGGTTGCAGAGGCAAGAGATGGAGAAGGTGAATCCAGCCAGTATGCTGAGGTGAAAGCCATCCAGCTGGCCCTGGACATTGCAGAATGAGAGCAGTGGCCAATGCTATACATCTACACCGACTCATGGATGGTAGCAAATGCCTTATGGGGGTGGCTGAAGGAGTGGAAGAGAAATGATTGGCAGAGAAAAGGGAAGCCTATTTGGGCTGCTGATCTCTGGCAAGACATTTCTGCACGCCTGGACAACCGACCAGTTAAAATCCGACACATCAGTGCTCACATCCCAAAGAGCAGAGCCACTGAAGAGCAGCAGCATAACCACCAAGCTGACCTGGCTGCCCACATCTGCCAGATTGACCTGGACTGGAAGCACAAAGGTGAACTGTTCTTAGCTCGGTGGGCACATGACTCTTCTGGTCACCAAGGAAGAGATGCCACATACCAATGGGCCCGAGACAGATCCGTGGACATATCCATGGAGGCCATAACTCAGGTTATCCATGAATGTGACATCTGTGCCACCATAAAGCAAGCTAAGCGCATGAAGCCTTTGTGGTACGGGGGACGGTGGTCAAAGTACAGGTATGGGGAGGCCTGGCAGATTGATTACATCACTCTGCCTCGGTCTCGCAGTGGCAAGCAGTATGTGTTAACCATGGTGGAGGGAAGCACGGCGTGGCTGGAAACCTACCCAGTACCTCATGCTACTGCCCGTAACACCATTCTGGGCCTGCAGAGCCACATCCTGTGGAGACACGGTACCCCAGAGAGAATAGAGTCAGACAATGGGACCCATTTCAAGAACCACCTTGTAAGCAAGTGGGCAAAAGAGCATGGGATAGAATGGGTTTACCACATTCCATATTACCCATAAGCTGCAGGAAAGATTGAGCGACACAATGGCCTGCTGAAAACCACCCTGAAGGCTATGGGAGGTGGAACTCTCAGAAACTGGGAGAAGCACCTTGCAGAAGCCACTTGGCTGGTGAACAGCAGGGGATCAGTTAACAGAGCTGGTCCTGCTCAGTCTGCCCTACTGCCCATAGTTGAGGGAGATGGAGTTCCTGTAGTCTGTGAAAGGAATCTACTGGGAAAGACTGTGTGGGTTGCTCCTGCCTCTGGTGGGGGAAAACCCATCAAAGGGGTGGTATCCGCAGAGGGTCCTGGTCATACATACTGGGTGATGATGGAAACTGGTGTTATCGAGTGTGTCCCTCAGAGAAATCTCTCTTTAGCTGAAAAGGTTTTGAAATCTCAGAGTTGATTCCATGTGTTCCAGATACTTTCAGGTTATCTTGTATTATAGTTGTATAATAGTTGTATCATAGTTGTGCAATACTTGTATCATAGTTGTGCAATACTTGTATTATAGTTCATAAGGGGTTACAAGTTGTTTTTGTAGTTATACCCTCACCACTACACGGCGTCCAACAGAACCTACACCACACCAGCAGCTATCCAGAGTCCCACAGCATCACGTCATACCACGGCGTCCAACCAGAACCCTGCATCTGATTCGCCACTGATGCCCTGCAGTGAGAGACTGTTCCTGATTTCCCTCCAGAGGATGTCTACAGCCATCTCATCCACACCTGTTCCCCTGATGCCAGACACCAAGAGAGACTGTTCCTGATGTTTTTTCTTCACAGAGGGAAAAGACTTTCCTGAGTTCCAACAAGAACTGTTCCTGCTTCACTGACTTTTTCTTCCGTTCCTGCCCTGCTCACATCTCAGCAACCTGCACCGGACCTACGGAGCACATCGCCTTGAGATACAGCCGGGGACCAAGAAGGACTTTAAGAACTTTTAACCCATGGACACCTTTTTCCCATCTTTGGAGAAGAAGACTGTTCTTAGGAAGGTGGAAGTGGTCTAACCAAGGGGTGGAATGTATAGGGTTAACACTCCTGGGGGAGTGACCCTGAACCTGACCCTAGGGGTCTTGGCCCCTCCTCAGGGGTGGACCACACTCCAGGTGATGGTTAGCCCACTCCCCCCCACTTCCTGTGGTATAAAAGAGACAGGACCTCCCTGTCTCTCCCTCTTTCTCTCTTCCTGCGTTCATGGTCACACACACACTGATACTGCATACCAGCACAACACGTGGCAGCCACGAGGCAGAGACACCATCACACTACTCGGGTTGTATCCATCCCTGTTTGTATTTTGCTGTTTTCCCTTCCTTATCCTTTGTAAACTCCCCTACCTCCAATCCCTTTTTCTAAGTTATTGTTAAACTTTTCCTTTTTAACTTCCAAATCGAGTGAGATTGATTTATTTGGGTGTCCCTACCTTTATCTCTCTCCCTGTCTTTTGGGGAAAGGAGGGGGGAGAGGGGAGGGCACTCTATAAATTCTATAAATTGTCATTGGGTCTACCAAATTTATAAGAGTCTCTGGGAACCTGCATTTGAACCCAAGACACTGGGGTAAACCCATGTGATCCCCATATTTGGGAAAGTCCAGGCAAGCAGCTTCTGCCTACTATGGTAAGGTTTGGCTGATTGCCATCCTGATTGGTCATTCTAGTGGCCAAAAGGACCATTAATCTCGGCCCACATTCAATAAATAGGAGTGCACAGGTAAACAAAGTGCTCAGCTCAGACCCTCAGGCACAGACCCTGCATAGCTCAGCCATTCAGATGCTCAGAGGCCCAGACCTCATGCTCTGACTCATTCACAGCTCACCTGCCTGTGTACCTTTCTTGCAGAGCTCATTTAAGTCTGCACACATATATATATATAAAGAGCCTATAGTCTCCTAAGCCAGCTGTGCACATCTGCACGTCAACGTGTTATCAGGACCAAATCCTGCATTGCATTTACCTATGGAGATCAGACTCCCAGCAGCTGCGCACACTTTGCATGGCCCCTGCCTATCATTGCCTGATAAGCGCTGTTGCCGCTGAGATAACCAGGAAGCAGGCTTTGAATTGTCCGCACACCCACATGGCCTGCTAGCAGTGAAGAACTGTGCCAGAGACAGCACGATATTCTCCTCAGATCCTGCCAGCTGAGAATTCCTGGACACAGCATCCAGAATAAGCCAGCAGCACCAAAGGCAGAGATCGCCTCTTCACCAGGAGAAAAAGGTCAGAAACCTATTTCCCCAGAAACTGGGAAGATTTATTCTTTCCCCTCAAGCTGGGAGGATTCCAGCCTCAGCGTCCATGGGCAGAGATTCCCAGAAGTCTGGACATTAGACACAGGCTGTGACGCAGCCCCGGAGGGTGATTAATAATTAATAAGAGTTGTGAGTAAAAGCTTTAATACCTCTGTAAATATTTGTTGCCTCTGTCGTAGAGCAGAATCAATTTCAGCCCACTCTGATGGGCAAATAGCATAGAAACCCCAAACGGCATTAAGCCACGGGGGAAACTCCTCTCTGTTTATAGTTTGAATGTTTGCTAGTTAATTAACAAATTTCTGCACATATTTTATCCTAGATTGTTATCATAACCGTGTAAAGAATCCTTTTATATTAATATACAGTGGTTGGGGGTGGAGAGAGTTCAGAATATTGAGATTAATAAATATATATTTTAATATAAAATTATCTCCCCCAAATTAATTTCTCCCCTTCACCAAATAGGTGTAGGTACTGAGAATACCCCCTCTGTAACAGATAAGCACCACATTTACACAACTTTTAGATATCTCCAGGGATGGTGACTCAACCATCTTCCTGGGCAACCTGTTCCAATACTTAACAACCCTATTGGTGCACCTGGAGGCGATTTCCTCTCATCCTATCATTTGTTATCTAGAAAAAGAGACCAACATCCACTTCATTACAATTTCCTTTCAGGTATCTGTAGAGAGCAATAAAGTCACCCCTTAGCTTCCTTTTCTCCAGACTAAACAACCTCAGTTCCCTCAGCATCATAAGACTTCTGCTTTAGACCCTTCACCAGCTTCTTTGATATTCAGACATGCTCCAGCACCTCAGTGTCCTTATAGTGAGGAGCCCAAAATTGAACACAGGATTCAAGATGTAGCCTCACCAATGCCAAGTATGGGGAGTGATCACTTCCCTAGTCCTGCTGGACACATTATACAGTTCAGAATGCTGTTGGCTACCTTGGCCACCTGGGAACATTGTCAGCTCATATTCAGTCAGCTGACCAACACCTTTTCTGCTAGGCAGCTTTCTAGCCACTCTACCTCAAGCCTATACTGCTGTTGCATGGAATTGGTGTGACCGAAGAACAGGACCTGGCACTTGGCCTTGTTGAACCTCATACAATTGGCCTTGGTCGATCAATCTAGCCTGTCCAGATCACAAAAATCACAGAATGGTAGAGATTTCAATACCCCCTTGTCCCAGGTTGAGGCTATACGGTTAAAAAATTTCCTGGGGACTAGAAGATTGTTGTTCAATCCCATAATTCGGCTATCTCTTTATAGACTCATAACAAGGTCAGTTCGTTCTCCTTTCCTCTTCCTCCTCCTGCCCTGTGTGTGTGGCATGAGCCACTTTATCGGGAACATGTAAGCAGTAGGCCTCTTGGATGGTGGAGGCAGTGGGGGGGGGGAAGGATTGGAGCACTGGGGAATATAGATTTAGTTTTTTGGGGATGGGGAAAACTTCAAGGGGGTTTGCTATAATGATTGCTTTGTAATGTCTATTGCTGTATTTCTCTCTCTCTAAATATAATTCTGTGTTTTCTCTCCAATTTGATTTGAGAGTTTAATCTCTGTTGGCTCTCTTTAAAAACCCACGACACCCCTGCTAAAGTATCTTCACCTATATCAGGTTGCGCAGGAGCACATCCAGGTGGCTTTTGAAAGTCTCCAGAGAAGGAGAGTCCACAACCTCTCTGGGCAGCTTGTTCCAGTGCTCTGTCACCCTTAAAGAAGTTTTTCCTTATGTTTAAGTAAAACCTGTGTTCTAGTTTGTACCCATTGTCCCTTGTCCTATCACTGGTCACCACTACGAAGAGCCTAGCCCAATCCTCTTGAACTTCACCCTATTGATAATTATAAGCATTGGATTTTATCCCCTCTCAGTCTTCTCTTTTCCAGGCTAGAGAACCCTCTATAGAGGCTTTTTATTCTCAAGTGGATCAACACTCTGACTCAACTTGGTGTCATCTGCAAAGTTACTGAAGGATGTTCTCATCCAGATCATTGAGAGAGGTATTAAAGAAAACTGGCCCCAGTACTGAGCCCTGTGAAACACCACTTGTGACCAGCTGGCAACTGGATTGAATTCATTCTTTGGGCCTGGCCATCCAGACAGTTTTTTGCCCAACAAAGAGTACGCCCCTCCATACCATGAGCAGCCAGTTTCTCCAGGAAAATGCTGTGGGAAATGATGTAAAAGCTTTATTGATGTCCAGGTAGACAATGTTCACAGCCTTTCCCTCATCCACTAATCAGGCCACATTGTTGTAACAGGAGATCAAGCCAATCAAGCAGGACCTGCCTTATGTGAACCCATGCTGAATGGGCATGATCATCTGGTCTTGTGTGTGCCATGTAATGGCACTCAAGAAGATCTGCTCCATAATCTTTCCTGGCACCGAGGTCAGACTGGCAGGCCTGTAGTTCACTGGATCCTCCTTCTGGCCCTTCCTGTAGATGGGCATCACATTTGCTGACCTCCAGTCAACTGGGACCTCCCTGGTTAGTCATGAGTGCTGATAAATGATGGAAAGAGGCTTGGTGAGCACTTCCACGATCTCTCCCTCAACACCCTTGGTTGGATCCCATCTGGCCCCATGTGCTAGTTTGAAACTAGCTAGAATGTTTTGGTGAGAAGGACTAGATCATAGGCTGTGCAATCAAAACAATGGTGATGTCTACTTCCCTCACAGTCTTGCTGAGAAGTATGGGAACAAGAAACAAAAACATTAGATAACACTCTTGGCATCACTCTCACTCTCACTTGGGTGGCTGACTGAGCTGCACGTCTCTAACACACACCCTCCATTTTGGGCTAACCCACTTTGCTTCTTAACCTCTGGCCGAACTTCTATTCTTCCTTGGGAATGGGGTAAGGTTAAGAGGGGTATGGGGAAGGTGAAGGGGTGGTTCAGAGCCCCTCCTGGGGACTCAGGTTTCTGGGAGGGGAGTTGTGTTTCTGTATTACCTTTTACCTTGTATATTTCTGTATATTACTGTATATACTGTAAATATCTACTTGTATATTGTGCTAGCTGTAAATAAATAGCTTCATTCATATTTCCAGAGCCAGCTGAATCTAGTCTGGGTGATTTCTAAAGTGTGGGGGAGCGGGGAACACCCAAACCATCACACCCCATAGAATGTGCATGTTTAAGTCATATAGTAGGTCACTAACTATTTCTTCTTGAATTATGGGCACTTCATTCTGGTCCCTGTCTTCCAGCTCAGCAGGCTGGGTACTCAGAGAACCTCCAACCATCACATCATTCACAAGTCCTTCTCTGTTTGCAACACAGCAGGTCCAGTGGAGTGTCTTTCCTAGTTGGCTCACTCATCAGTTGCATCAGGAAGTTATCTTCCACACACTCCAGGAACCTCCTGGACTGTTGACTCTTTTGCTGTATTTCCAACAGACATCTGGTAAGTTGAAGTTTCCCACAAGAACAAGGACTAGCAATCATGAAAATTCGCTCAGCTGCTTATAGAATATTTCATCTGCCTCTTCAACCTGGCTGGGTGGTCCATAAGAGACTCCCACCAGGATATCAGCCTTGTTGGACTTCCCCCCATCCTTACCCATGAGCACTCGGCCTTGTCATTACTATCATTGAACTCTACACAAGCAAAACACTCCCTAACATACAGTGCTACCCCATTACCTCTCCTTCCTTGCCTGTTCCCTTTTGAAGAGCTTAGAGCCATGCAATTGCAGCGTTCCAGTCATAAGTCATCCCATCGTGTTTCCGTGACAGCAACTATGTCATATTTTTTCTGCTGTGCAATGGCTTCCAGTTCTTCCTGTTTGTTTGTAGATGCATTTTAGTCAAGCTATTGATGTCACCACCCTTTTTGGGAGCGAAGCCCAAATTTCAATGTGACTATTTTCAGGTGCTTGTGTTGTGTGTTCCATGATAACTTTTCTAGTTGCAGCCCTATTTACATATTAGACATAAGTCACTAAAGTTAAACCAACACAAAATAACTTTTATACTTTTGTATTAGATACAACCAACAAATTAAAACACAACTCTGAACTTTAGGAACTTGCACAGCCATTTGTGGAATTGCAAAAAAAAAAAATCAAGACAACAGACAGAAAGGGGATTACTAACTTCACTTTCATCAAAAACAAAAAAGTGTGCTTTTACTATTGTTTTCCATAGCTCAAAAAAAAATATTTGGAGTTATATGAGACACATTGCTTACTGCTTGTTGCAGTTTAAGACGAGTGTGTTAATTGTAAATTGCAAATAAGAGTTTTCCAGAGAACTCGAGAGAGAGTTCAGAAGGATGGACTCTTAAGCTGCTGAACACAGTATAAGATAAATATTTATCCTATTTCATTGGCTTGTTATTTTTCTATACAGTTGAGAGTTCAGAGCATTCTTGCTCTCTTGCTTGCTTGTTTTTCCCATTTCTTCCTCTGGCCTTGATTGCTTCTCTGTGCTGATCACTGTTTATGGTAAGAACAATAACTGGAAGTGGGGAAGAGATTATATTGTGTTAGCTGGTAAGAGTACTCAGGGTTTGTCCAGGGGGGTATCTGGCCTATCATATAGTTGTATATGTTTAGCACCTTTTATATTTAGCCTACATTTGTAAATAATAGAATCATAGAGTCAATCAGGTTGGAAGAGACTTCCAAGATCATCCAGTCCAACCTATCAATTATTTAATTTTACTTCCAAATTCTGAGTAGTGTGGTAATTTGCTCTTCGGGGGGTAAATCCCAAATTCTAAATGGTGTAAAACCACCACATAATTATTTTTTGGTGCCAAACATGGGGCTCGATTATAATTTAGTTTTAGTGAGAGAGTTCCCACCTGCTGCAGCTGCAAGGCAAAGCAAAAGACAAAGAGACCAGTGCTGAATGATCCAGATGATCCACATGAAGGAACTTCTCAGGCTACAGCCTCACTTGCCCCAGTGAAAGCTAAGCAAAAACAGCAGAAAGGAAATAAGGGTGGTTCAGATATTGAGGATGCTGATCAAAGACAGGACGATACAGGGAAGGTGATTTGTGTCTTAGAGATATCCTTCAGCTAATGCAACTACTAAAAGGTCATTGTCGGAGTCAGGAGGCCGGTGAGAGGCAAGATCGGGGTACTGACGAGTCGACTCAGCAGCTTCTACGCAGCAGTACAATTTATTAGGGCAGTGCAGCTTCTTAAATAGTGCTCAGAGAAGGTGTGTACAATCAGTTTGGGGCTGGCACAAGTGGACAGTACAGATTGGCTCAGAGCCACGTGCAAGGTGCAGATAGGTTGCCCTGTGTCAAAACAACCTGCGGTGTCCACCCCAGGGGGCTGGCAGGCTCAGCCCTCTGCAGGTGTGCGTGGGTTGCTCATTGTCCACAGCTCAGCTTCTAGCTCAAGGACACTTTCCCAGCACGAGTTCTCATGTTTACCAGCTCATGTCCTGCTGCAGGAGAATTCTCCCACAGGTTGTGACAACAATGCAGAATAGGGCACATCTAAAGTTGAGAACTCTTACAATATTGAGAAGCTAAGTAGTAGGGAAGGTGATTTTAATCTTAGGGATATGCTTCAGAGACTGAAATGAAGACAAGAAGATGCTGATGCTGATGACAACACAGAAACCATGTCTAGGATGGAATTGGGCACAGAGGAACCAGATGAAGTTCAACAAGGACAAGTGCAGAGTCCTGCATCTGGGGAGGAATAATAAACTGCACCAGTACAGGCTGGGAGGTGATCTGCTGGAAAGCAGTCCTGTGGAGAGGGACCTGGGGGTCCTGGTGCATAACAAGTTAACCATGGCACAGCAGTGTGTCCTTGTGGCCATGAAGGCCAATGGGATCCTGGGGTGTATGAGGAAGAGTGTGTCCAACAGCTCAAGGGAGGTTCTCCTCCCCCTCTACTCTGCCCTGGTGAGACTTCATCTCGAACACTGTGTTCAGTTTTGGGCTCCCCAGTTTAAGAGGCACAGGGATCTGCTGGAGAGGGTCCAGCAGAGGGCTATGGGGGTGATTAGGGGAATGGAGGGCATGGCTTATGAGGAGAGGCTGAGGGATGTGGAGAGATTTTTGCTAACAGGACATGAATTTGATAAACATGAGCACCCGTGCTGTGAAGTGTCCTTGAAGGCGGGAAGCTAGGCGGTAAATAACAGCACCTCACGTGCAGCTGCTGGGGGCAGGGTCAGCCAGGTGCAAGGGGCTGATCCTGCAGGATTGTTGAAATAAACTGACCTATCTGTACCATGCATGTAACTCTGGACCAACCTGTACTTTCCACATGTACCAATCTTAAAGTAATTTAGCTGTGCACGCTTCTTCCAAGTAAGCACATAAGTCACTGTAACATGGAAATAAAGTGGCGAATGACCATCTAACCATATTGGTGACTCAAGAGTCGTTTTATCCCAGGTGCAACGCTGGCAAGTGGCACCTGAATAGTGAAACAGGCATTGGGCAAGACTGAGGTATGCAGACTGTCAGCGAGTAGGACCGGAAACGGGCCGGGGTCAGTAAATGCCAACTACTCTGTGAACATTTTGTATCGGAAAATAATGTCACTGGTGACAGTGGACCAGAGGGCGCTGCAAAAGGGGGCAGTAAGCTGGCCAAGTACTCTGTGTGGGGCAGGCAAGGAGGAAAAAAGGGATAGAGAGGAAAGGAGAGAAGAAGAAAAAATTTTTTGAAATGTCTGTAATTACATCATACAGACTAGGCCAATGGATTTGTTAGCCTAGGCAATGAATATGTTTGCATTTGGTTTTGTATTTATTTGTGCATTTGACCATTTATGTTCACAGGCCTTTTAATAGAGGCCAGCTTTATTATGACTAGCCTGTTTTCTTTCAGTGAGCAGAAGCCTTGCTCAGATGGCAGATATTGTGGAAAGAACTTAAAGGAGTACTGACATAATGGTTGTATGTGTATAAGCTATAAGGTTTTGATTATGGTTAACGAATTTGAGTATTTTCATGAGTTTCCAGCAATTCTGTTTTAATGAGTAGATAACAGCAAAATAGAGATCAGTTCCACCTGTTGTAAGGGCCAAACACACTTATTGGCACAGATGGCGATGTGCTTGTTATCTTTTTGCAAGGGCCCTGCAAGAAGATGAGAAACACTGCCTTAATTCTTTAAAACAGAAGGATTGTGGGAAATAAGGCCTAGTAGCCTGAAAGCAACATCTAGGGCATATCTTTGTATCATATTTAGAAATTAGTAGCTTTTAAGCATAATAGACAGATGCAGCTCATAGCTAAGGAGTGTAGTGAAAACGTAGAGATTTCTGAGAACTATAGAGTGAATCCAGAACTATGGGAGTCTGAGGAAGAATATTGGACAACTAGATGCATCCGTGATTCTACAACATCGATTACCACACAGAGCCAACGAAGATGTGGCATACATACACTCTCCTGTCACTGTGATGTTCGTCTGGATTTTTGGTCTTTTGAACACATGACTTACTGTTGCTTGCAGAAAAAGCTTTTAGGGTTGTTAGCTTGACAAACTAGTGCTACTAGCAAAAGCTCTCACAGGTTCATTCTCTTTCTGATTTTAGTATTATTGATTTGTAGCTATATCATTTACCCTTGTGTCAAACACAACCTGTGTAAAGTTGAAGATCAAGCCCGGGTTGCTCAAAAGAAAAAGAGGCAAATGTGGAGAGATTTTTGCTAACAGGACATGAATTCGATAAACATGAGCACCCATACTGCGAAGTATCCTTGAATGCAGGAAGCTAGGCGGTAAATAATAGCACCCCACATGCAGCTGCTGGGGGCAGGGTCAGCCAGCCGCAAGGGGCTGATCCTGCAGGATTGTTGAAATAAACTAACCTATCTGTACCATGCATGTAACCCTGGACTCTTATTACTCCTGATACTATGGTATTGCAGCCTGTGACAGATGGTTTACCCCGACGTGAGGGTCAATTTGATCATCGGATAGATGACCGGTCATAGGGTCAACCTCCAGATTTAGCTGCTGGAAGGAAGCAGAATCAGGCCCGATATCGACACCTGTAGTGGTTTAGGTGTTATCCGCCCCCCCACACTTTTAGAAATATCCAGCTAGACTCAGTCGGACTCTGGGAATATAAATGAAGCTATTTATTTACAGCTAGCACAATATACAAGCAGTTATGTACAATATATACAAAAATATACAAGGTAAAAATAATGCAGAAGCACAACTCCCCTCCCAGAAACCTGAGTCCCCAGGAGGGGCTCTCAACCACCCCTGCACCTTCCCCCTGCCCCTTTCAACCTTACCCCAGTCCTAAGGAAGAATAGAGGTTCAGCCAAGAGGTTAAGAAGCAAGGGTGAGTGGCAGGAGAAGGTTAGGGAGATGTAGCTCAGCCAAAGCCCAGACAGAAAGTGAAGACAAAATGGCGAGAGTGTTATCTAATGTTTACATTCTTCTTCAGCAAGACTCTGAGGGAAGGAGACATCACCACTGTTTTCCTTTTTCAGCCTATCATCTAGTTTTTCACACCAAAACATTCTAGCTTGCTTCAAACTAGCACAACACCTGAAGCATTGGATATTTCAGGTGAGCTGGAGGTTGTACTATGGGGAATTGAGTTTCTTCTGCAGAAAGAGATGTATTGCTTATGAAGAGAGCTCTTTAAGACGCATGAAAAGTTGCTATTATGAACTGTTTCAGACCTTAAGCTAGCTGTTTTAAGAACAGAGGTCTGCAAAAAAGCAGGAGAAGATTTATGACAGGGATAAACATTGGGAAAGCTGTATCGGCTGAAAGTCGTAAATCTGAGGCTGAGGTTCGAAAAGAAAGAGAAAGAAAAAAAAAAGAGCTCTGAACTTTTCCTCTCTATGAGAGACATTTAAGCTTTAAGAGTTATTTTTGCAATAATATATTATTATTGCAAATATTATATTATGTGGTGAGAAAAGCTCTGAAGTAAAAGCTCCAAAAGTCTCATAAATCTGCCCATAAGAAAAGATGTGGAAAGAAAACTGAGAAAAGTAATGGAGTTAGCAGCTACGAAGGTATTTGAAGAATTTCTGATGAGCTGGAAAGCCGTAAAAGTCTTACGAGATTAATTGCCAACTCCTGTAAGCGTCTGCGGCTCCAAATTTGTCTGCAGAGAAATTTAACTTTTGGCTGCAAGACAGAAGACTGCAAGCAATGGAGAAGCAAGAAAGAAGCAGCAAATCTGCTGAGCTGTAGCAACTTTACTTGGGATGCCATGGCAGTCCACCGGACCCATGGAAGTGGCGTCTCCCCGGGGGATTTGCTCGCTGCTGCCACTGCCACTCGGGTGCTGCTGCAGCATACAGTAGTCCCTCCCACCTTGGGCCACGAGGGGCTCACAACATGGTGGGAGGGCGAGCCCAGCGCGTACGGAGGGAGTGGGACAGGAGGGAGTGGGACAGCAAGAGCATGGCAAATCCCCTCCCCCTGCCTGCCGGCCAGACTCATGGGTGATTACCCCACCTTCTCCTAATTTTTTTTCATTACAGCCGCTCACAAGAAGAAGCACCTTTTCTTAAAGGGACCAGACTGCATTTCTGATAGCTTCTTTGCAAATTAAAATCCTGATAATGTTTCTAATTTTGATTGTAATAAATCTTAGAGTTTTAAGAGTTTACTGGATAAGTTATTAATTGCAATAGGATAAGTTTAGGAATAGTTTTAGCAGAATAATTGTAATAAGGCTTAAGCAATTAAAATAAAGTAATTAAAATAGAGTATATTAAATAAGTGGTAGAATATAATGGAATATTATGGTAGGGATTTGTTTTGTAAATGTATAGGCTAATGATTACCTCTTTGATGCTGATTTAAGATTCTTTTCTTTTGCCATGGTATTTTCAAGGAGCTCCATGAATGTATTATCTTCTTAGATTTTCTTTGGTTTTTTCCTCAGTAATGATTTACTGCTTTAGACTTTTAAATTTGATAATATAGTTAAGGTTAAGAGTGTATAATAGAATATTATAGAATATTATAAAGTTTTTTAAGTCTTTTCTGTGTATTAATATAGCATTATAGGATAAGGATTATATAAAAACAAAATTAAAAAAAAAAAGGGAGTGGTACGAGGGCAGCCACCCTGAAAGAGGGACTGCAAAAAGAAAACCTTATATATATTCAATTTTTTAAACTGCTTTCTTATGGATAACAACCCCTGACAATCAGGAATTTTAATGCCAATGATTTGTTTGAGAAGAAAGAGAGAAGAAAAATTTTGAAAATTCTCTGGTCACATAATACAGAGAGATTTACCCTAGGAATTCTTTTTCTGGTTTATGCGATTGTTCAGGCATGTTTACAGGCTTCTGATGGTACCAGCTCAGAGGACAGATATGTCAAGAACCTGAAAGGAATAATGGTTGTGTTTGCATAGGTCATAGGTTTTGACCATGCTTAATCTAGTATTTTCATGAGTTTTCAACAATTCCTACTCATAGGTAAAGATGGGAAGGAACTGTTCTGTTAGCAATGTTTAAAGTGGTGTACTTGTTATCTTTTTGCAAAAGGCGCCTTGCAGGAAGATAGAAAGCACTGCCTTTATTTTTAATAAAACAGAAAAAGGGGAGATGTTTGATATAGTAATATTAAATGCAGTGATTTTATATAATTGTCTCACTGTGGTGCAGCTATTGTCCAGCCACGGACAGGCGAGAGTTCATTAAGTGCTGATAGAGTGTTGGAATGACCTTAGAGAATGGTGTAGCCTGGAGTCTGTGGTTTTCACCTATCTCTCCTGACTTAGAATCGCCAGACACAATATACATGTTGTTGAGAGAATATGAAGAATGTCTGCCAAGTAGTGTGTAATCCTAACGTAGTCCTAACGCAGGTGCATGTAACCAATTGGAGTATGAGATGATTTGTAACCTTCCTGTGTAGCCTTCTGATAAAAAAGTATATGCTTGGGGTGCAATAAAGGGATTCGGATTGGGATGGGATTTGGATGGGATTTGGATTGGCTTGTATCAGGCTTTTGCCCCGTCTCTTATTACCCCTGATACTATGGTATCACAGCCTGTGACACTGGACCAACCTGTACTTTCCACATGTACCAATCTTAAACTAAGTTAGCCATGCACGCCTCTTCCAAGTAAGCATATAAGTCACTGTAACATGGAAATAAAGTGGCGAATGACCATCTAACCATATTGGTGACTCAAGAATCATTTTATCCCAGGTGCAACACCGGCAGAGGGACCTGGGGCTTTTTAGTCTGGAGAAAAGAAGACTTAGAGGGGATTTGATAAATGTTTATAAGTATCTGAAGGCTGGTCAGGATGGGGGGACAGGCTCTTCTCACTCCCTGTGATAGGGCAAGGAGCAATGGGTGTAAGTTGCAGCACAGGAGGTTCACAGTATCACAGTATCATCAGGGTCGGAAGAGACCTCACAGATCATCAAGTCCAACCCTTTACCACAGAGCTCAAGGCTAGACCATGGCACCAAGTGCCACATCCAATTCTGCCTTGAACAGCTCCAGGGACGGCGACTCCACCACCTCCCCAGGCAGCCCATTCCAGTATCCAATCACTCTCTCCATGAAGAACTTTCTCCTACACCCCAGGCAGCCTCCCACTGTCACATCTCCCGCCAGCCCTTCTCTGTTGGAGAACAGCAGGTCAAGCTGAGCTTGACCCCTAGTAGGCTCACTTAACAGCTGGGTCATGAAGCTGTCCTCCATGCACTCTAGAAATCTCCTGGACTGCCTCCTCTCTGCTGAATTAAGTTCCCAGCAGATATCTGGCAGGTTAAAGTCACCCACAAGAACAAGATCTGATGATCTTGATACAGCCTCCAATTGTTTGTAAAATATCTCATCTGTTTCCTCATCCTGGTTGGGTGGTCTATAACAGACTCCAACCAGGATGTCAGATTTTTTAGTCCTCCCTCTGATTTTAACCCACAAGCTCTCAACCCCTTCGTCCCTCACCTCATATACAGGGCCACCCCTCCTCCTCTTCTCCCTTGCCTATCTCTCCACCTCAACACAAGGGGGAACTTCTTTACTGTAAGGGTCACAGAGCACTGGAATAGGCTTCCCAGAGAGGTTGTGGAGTCTCTTTCTCTGGAGGCTTTCAGGGCCTGTCTGGATGTGTTCCTCTGTGATCTGTGTTAGATAGTATTGTCCTGCTCTGGCAGGGGGATTGGACTCAATGATCTCCTTGAGGTCCCTTCCAACGCCTAATATCCTGTGATGCTGTGATATGAGACAGGATTATTTGAGGGGAAAAAATGAATCAGTAATGAGTTGGTTAGTAAACTGTCATGATGGAAAAACAGAAGCTATAGAAATGAATGACAAATCAGCTAGGCAGCTGGGTTCCATAGCTAGCGATGCTGGAACTGATAAGAATATAGGGATTGCTATTGGTAGAGTTTCACTATGAGCACATCTTTTATTGGCTGTGTTAATCTGTTACCCTTCCAGGGATGATTTACCTCAGAATCCTCCATGGTAGACCACTTGTGCTGGTTTGAGGCTAATTGGAATATTTTAATGAGAGAAAGTAGATCATTGGCTATGAAAAAAAAATAGTGGTGTATATATCACTCATAGGTTCTACTGAGATATATAAAAACAAGAAACATAAAGAAAGTCAGTCAGTTTCTGGCTGCTGCTCGCCATACTATCTCTGCCTGAACCTGTGTAGCCCGATCTAATAATTTTTCTTCTAACTGCTTGTCGGCTTTCTGCATCTCACCTCTTGCATGTAAAAGATTCTGATAGAAGAGAGGGGGTTGGACGAAGATGGGGAGCTGGCTTGGAGCCCTCTTGGGTGTTTTCTGCTATTTGGGAGGGGTTTTGAATTTCTCTATTACTTCTAACGTCTATATAATTGTATATAGTTGTAAATATCTGTTTATATTGTGTATATATGCTTGTAAATTTGTGCTACACTGTAAAATACAGCTTCATTCCTTAACTTTCAGCCAGCTGAGTTAGTTTTGTGAATCTCGTGGGGGGAGTGAAACTCCCAAACTACCACATTCTTTTATTTTGGCACTGCCAAATGGAGCTAATTCAGTTTGATTTATTGCTAATTAAGTTTGGAAGCTAACATGAAGTTGTTACATGTCATCTGGGCATTGCTCTGGCTATTATTTCTTCAGTACTTCTATCATTGGCTGATGGCCAAAAGTGGTGCCTTGATTTTCAATTTGGTGTGGAGAAAGATAAAAGCCACATTTGTGAACTTTGGAGACTATTGTCTTGCTTGGATTGGGTTTAATGACCTCCTAACCTGGTTGATTCTATGATTCTATGATAATATTACCAATTCCATTTTCACTATGCCAGGAAACATTACAACTTCTTCTTCTTCATCTCTAATGAGAATTATCTGACCAAAAAGTGAATTTCCAGAGCCCTATAGCAAGTTCTACACACATAGTATGTTTGTCTGCTTTTCATATACAATTTTACCCCTGATAATTTTGGTTTTAGGACTAATTGCAGCTTTATGTGCAAAGAATTTGAGTTGCACTATTTTAAGGATGCAGTTAGGCAAAGGTAGAAGGCAGATTTCTAAATGCTCACAAACTTCTGAGGGAGAGATAACAGTGGCTGGTCAAGGTCACGAAAAAGATGAACAGTTAATTTCTCAAAATACCAGCTGTGCCAGTCCTGCAGGGGGAGACCAGGGGGTGCTGGCCATTTTGACCAAGGCAAAGACACCTCCTCCTGCAGATTCCGGCACAGCTGCAAAGTTTTGGCTGTTGACAATAACATGGCAGACAGCCACAGAGCAAGTCCAGTTGTTGCTCAAATTTCTGATGTTTCTACCTCTGCTACTAGTTTGAAAGCCAAGGTAGCAGCTCAGATTGTTTCTAACTCAGTCCCTAGTTTGAATCTCCAGATAGCAGCTCAGACCCTCAAAGATTCAGACCCACTGGAGAGGACATCTGTGATGGTTTGGGTGTTGTCTCCTCCTGGGCTGGAACTGCCTCTCAGGAGGTGGGTGTCTGTTTCTGATGGCAGAAACATGAACCCATTCAGATGATGCAGGAATGGTATCTTTCGCCAGACTGGAAATGGAGGTTTTGCTTTCCTCCTTCAGCTCTTTCATGTCATTCCTAATGCCATTCTCAATGCTATCTTTGATGCCTTCCTTGATGCTATCTTTAAATCATCTTTCATCCCCTTTATCTCTGTAGTCATAGTTTTTATAGCAGAGACCATGGCAGAATGTGACAAGCTGTCCTCTATCTGCCTGAGCTGGTCAGTGAATTCACCAACAGTGAAAAACCTTTCATTATCACTCCTTGATAGAAACTTGCTGGCCAAGATGTTAGCATAGGATGAAGGAGCAAGCTTAATAAGCTTCTTCATGAGACCTGTTCCAAGAGGAATGTCATCAGGTTCATGTTCGCACTTCCTTCACAGCAAACTCCTTCAGAAGCTTAATTCCCTGCTCAGTGGTGTTCCACTTCTTGGCCACCCATGGCAGATCATCTCGGGAAGGATATCTCATAGCCACAGCCAACAGGAGGCGTGTCCACAAGCTAACCTTATCAAGAGGACTTGCTAGGTATTTGTCCACTCCACTCTCCTTGATGAGTGGTCCCAGCTGTTTTGCAGACTTGTCTCCCACCTGTAGGGCATTTGCACCAATAGTATGGCATCTCACCAGCCAGCTTAGGATTGGCTCTCTTGATTCCTTTGAGTATTCCTTTTGAACTTCCCTAACCTCTCTGAGGGAATCATTGGAATCCTGGATGTCATCCTTCTCCTCTTCCTCTTGTTGTTCTGGTTGTCCCTGGCCTAGAAACAGAACTTTCCTAAGAGCACTCTTAAACTCACTGGAACCATCCTCTTTCTTGGCAGCAAACCTCACAGCACTCCTCTCATCCGAGTACTGGGATCTAAGTATGTTTGCTAAATCTCCAAGACTGTAAGTCTCCTCTTCCTCCTCTTGAGCACCAGAGGTCCCCTCTCCTAAGTCCTCTTTTGAATCACTCTTTGTCAAATGTCGTGCCTTAGCTTTCGCTTTGGCAGGTGCCAATATACCCTGCGCTGTGACAGACTTTGACAAGTCCACTGTTGGTTTTGAATTATCGGGGGTCTGGCCTGAGGCCTGTGAGTTCAAATCTGCCTTAGAGCTAGGGTTTTTTTTGTCTGCTGCCTGGGGATTCGAACTGGCTGAGTTACTGTTACTAGTTGAAGGAGCATCTTGGGTTTGAGTATTTCCCTGTGCTCCTGGGCATCCAGCCATGTTATCATTCTTGGTAAGAACATTGGCAGCTTTCCCAGAATCTGGGGGAGGAGGTGTAGTGGTAGTCCCTTGCTGTGCCCCCAAATTATCATTGTTTTGGGTTGGATCAGTGGTTTGTTTACCATTTGTATGGGACACTAGTCCCTTCTTTTTACTTCTTAAAGGCATCACACTTGAGTTTCTCACACATAATGTTAAAATTATTATTAAAAAAAAATTATAAGACCTAAAATCACACATGACATGAATAACAATCAGAATAAGAGTCAGCCACCTGAGTTTTAGGTAAGATAATTCTCATGAGGCCTGCAGATAAAGCAAAAGAAGTAACACTTCCATTTCCTGTAAAGTTACTGGTGAATGCCCCTGTAATATTGCTGGTAAAAGACTCAGTGACATTAAAACCAATATAGCCAAGGATGAAATCCCCCCAACTCCAAAAAATGTTTAGCTTTGATCTTCTTCAGAATTAAACAAAAAGTAACCAATGTGGGCTTTCATCCAATTATAAACAAGAAAACAGAAAATAGGCCACACAATAGCCCCCACTAACTAAAATAACTTAATTAGCTTCATTCTGATTCCCAGAGTTAATTAACAATCACTTAAAGTGAATTTGCCCCACGTTGGGCACCAATATTAAAGGATGTGATGGTTTGGGTGTTCCCCGCCCCCCCACACTTTAGAAATCACCCAGATTAGACTCAGCTGCCTCTGGAAATATGAATGAAGCTTATATTTACAGCTAGCAAAATATACAAGCAGATGTTTACCGCATATACAATTATATACAGAAATATACAAGGTAAAACGGTAATACAGAAAACACAACTCCCCTCCCAGAAACCTGAGTCCCCAGGAGGGGCTTCCAACCACCCCTTCACCTTCCCCCTACTCCTCTCAAACTTACCCCAGTCCCAAGGAAGAATAGAGGTTTGGCCAGGGGGGTTAGGAAGCAAAGTGGATTAGAAAAGAAATGGAGGTTGAGGTTAGAGAGATGCAGCTCAGTCAGCAGAAGAAGTGATGAGTGGTTATCTATGTTTTTATTTCTTGTTGCTATACATCTCAGCAAGCCTATGAGCAAAGTAGACATCACCATTGTTTTCCTTTTACAGCCTGTAATCTAGTTCTCACCAAGACATTCTAGCTTGCTTCAAACTTGCACAACATCCAAGGTTTTTCTGGCCATGGCGAAAGCACAGACAAAAACTAAAACCTGGCCAAGGAGTAATTTGAAAGAGAATTTAGGAGAAGGCACCTCTGGTACACAGGAAGAGGAAGAAGAGAAACACAGCCTCAGAGACATAGCTAACTTATTCATACCCCAATATAGTGATGACAAGAGTTATGTGAAATCAGCTGCCAAGAAGGAGGATGGCTCTGAGGAGTTTAAGAATGTTCTTAAGATAATTGTATTTCTAGGCCAAGGACCAAAATAGGGAGAGAAGGATGATATCCAGAGTTCCAGTGAGTCCCTGAGAGAGGTCAGGGAAATTAGAAAGGAATATTCAAGGGAATCAGGAGAACCAATCCTAAGCTAGCTGGTGAGATGCCGTATTATTGGTGCAAATGCCCTACAAGTAGGAGACAAGTCTGCAAAGCAGCTAGGGCCATTCACAAAGGAGAGTGGAATTGGCAAATACATAGCAAGCCCTCTTGGTAAGGTTAGCTTGTGGACACAACTGCTGTTGGCTGTGGTAATGAGATATCCTTCCTGTGATGACTTGCCATGGGCACCTAGGAAGTGGACCACAAATGAGCAGGGAATTAAGCTTCTGAAGTAGTTTGTTGTGAAGGAAGTGCTTTATGAAGATCATGGCACACACAATCCTGAAGACATTCCTGTTGGAATAGGTCTCACAGAGAAGCTTAATGAACTTGCTTGTCCATCTTATGCTAATATCTTGGCTAGTAACTTTCTAGGAAAGAATGGCAATGGAAGGCCTCTTACAGTTGGTGAATTCATTGACCAAATGACGCAGATAGAGGACAGACTGTCACACTCTACCCTAATCTCTGCCATAAAAACTCTGCGTACAGAAATGAAAGAACTGAAGGGGGAACTTAAAACCTCCATATCCAATCTGGCAAAGGATACCATTCCTTCATCATCTGAATGGGTGCATGTTTCTGCCATCAGGAACAGACACTCACCTCCTGCAAGGCAATTTCAGCCCAGGAGGCAGATTCCATCTAGACAACAGCAATCATGTGGGTCACTTTGGATAATCCTGCGTCACCAATTTGGCAAGAACATGAACAAGTGGGATGGTCAATGTTGTGGTAGGCCTGATAGGCCCAAAATAGGCTTATACATGTCCTGCCTTGCCTAGGCATTTTTTTCTGCTCCACAAGAGAGGCATGGGAAATGGGCACAAAAGAACCTGGAGCCACTGAGTCTGGCCTGCCCAGGGTCCTGTGGTGTAAGGTACACACACTTAGCTTGTGCCTGCCTAGTGCAAGGCCCATGCTTTTTCCAAATTAGGGAAAAGCGAGCCTGTGACCTAATATGGTATGGTTTGGCTAACTGCCATCCTGATTGACTACTCTGTGTCCAAAGGGCAAGCAATCTCGGCCCACATTGATAAAAGGAGATACACGTGTGAACAATGTACTTTGGCTTCCCTGCTCTTTGCCGTGCTCTCTCTGCTGTGCCCAGCCATGCTGCTATTGTACATTGCCTTATTGCTTGCGAGGTAAACTCCACTGCTGCAAGTCACCAGGAGCAGACCCTGGATGCCTGCACGCGATCAGCCTGTGTGGCCAGCGTGACATCATAGAATCATAGAATCAACCAGATTGGAAGAGACCTCCAAGATCATCCAGTCCAACCTATCACCCAGCCCTATCCAATCAACTAGACCATGGCCCTAAGTGCCCCATCCAGTCTTTTCTTGAAGACCTCCACGACATCCTGCCTTCTGCACCTGAAGGTCCTGCCTAGAATTCCTGGACATATACACAGATCGTCCAGAAGAAGCCAGGAGACAAGGTCAGAGATTGTCTGCATCCTTCCCCCAGAAGCCGGGAAGATTCATGTCTCAATGTCCAACAAGACAGAGTCCTCTGAAATAATTTTGGCACTGTCTGGACTGTGGCTAGCACCGAGAGTGGGTAATAATAATCTGTGAGTAAATGCTTAAACGCCTCTTTGTAATTATCTACTGCCTTCTGCCATAGAGCAGAAAGAGCTCCTTGAGCCCATCTACTGGGAAAGCAGCATATTGACCACAAGCGGCATTTGTTCGCAGGAATCTTCTCTTTCAGTTCAATTAATGTTTACATATTTTGCTGGTTATTACTAGATCTAGATATTATCCATAGAATGTTTCCATGACTGTGTAAGAACTGAAATATTACTAAAATTAGTGGTCAGGGGTGGCAAGAGTTCTGAATAATCAAAATTAATAAACAATATTAATTTTGGAAAATATAATCTAGCATCAATTAATTCCCCCTCTGCAACAGTCAACCTACATCAGTTCTTTTGAAGAGAGGGAACTGCAGACTGGCAGAAATAGAGGCAACAATGCCAGAAAAGTAGCTGTCACTTCTTCAGCTCCCCAGAGTAACTGCAATTATTTTATTACTTGCAATTTCTCTCACCATTACACCAATCATTGTGCACACCCCACATGCCATGTTCAGCATTAGGGGTACCCTGCCTCCAGACAGGAGGAGGAAAGGGACAATGGGGAAAACCGAATCTATTGGAATGTATTCATTAGGTGGCCTGGCAGTTCAAAAGTTCAGAAATACAGGGCTTTAGTTGACACAGGTTCTCAGGGTACTTTACTGCCATCCAATTGCAAAGGGACAGAGTCTATAACTATTTCTGGAATCACAGGTGGATCTCAAAAGCCTGCAATTAAGTTGCAGGCTGAAATAATTTAACAGGTAAAGAAGAAACATACTATTGTAACTGGTCCAGATGCGCCTTGCATTTTGGGAATTGACTTTTTGAGACAAGGTTGTTTCAAAGATCCTAAGGGTCACAAATGGACTTTTGGAATAGCATCTGCAGAAACTGAGGATGGTAAATTGAAATTGTCCATTAGACCTGAACTTTCTGATGAATCTGCAGTTGTGGGACATCATTACATAGAGGATCTGGAGCTGACAATTGCTACGCAAACTGTGCACCACAGGCAGTACAGAACTAACTGTGACTCTTTGTTGCCCATTCATCAGCTGATTCGTCAACTGGAGAGTCAGGCTGTCATCGAGAAAGCTCATTCACCTTTCAACAGTCCCTTCTGGCTTGTGCGCAAGCCTAACGGGGACTGGCAACTGACAGTAGATTTTCGTGCCCTCAACAAGGTGACTCCACCCATGAGTGCAGCTGTGCCGGACATGCTGGAACTCCAGTACGAGCTGGAATCGAAGGAGACTAAATAGTATGCTACCATAGACATTGCTAATGCTTTCTTCTCTATTCCTATAGCAGAGGAATGCAGGCCTCAGTTTGCATTCACCTGGAGAGGAATCCAGTACCAGTTCAATTGTTTGCCTCAGAGGTGGAAGCTCAGCTCAACGATCTGTCACTCAGTCATCCACAATGCACTGGAGAAAGGTAAAGCTCCAGAGCACATCCAGTACATCGACGACATCATTGTGTGGGGCCAAACTGCTGAGGAAGTCTTTGAGAAAGGTAACAAAATCATTGACATTCTGTTTCAGGTTTTGCCATTAAGAGAGACAAGGTCAAAGGACCTGCCAGAGAGATTCATTTTCTGGGAATGGGATGGCAAGATGGTCACTGTCACATTCAACCATGGAAGTTCCCACAAATAAGAAGGACACTCTATCTTTCTTGGGTACAGTGGGATTTTGGAGACTACACATTCCTGCATTCAGTCAAATTGTCAAACCTCTGCATGATGTGACTTGTAAGAGAAACAATTTCCAGTGGGGACCTGAACAACAAGCAGCCTTTGATCAGATCAAGCGAGAAGTAGTCCATGCAGTGGGCTTGGGACCTTTTCAAACTGGTCCAGACATTAAAAACATTCTGTATAGGGCTGCGAGTGGAGTGACAATGGTTCAACTTGAGTCTTCGGCAGAGAGTTCCAGATGAGACATGTGGTTGTCCATTTGGTTTCTGGGGTCATAGCTACAGGGGTTCAGTGGCAAATTGCATTCTGTGAGAGTCTAAATCCTCTCTCTTGTTCATCAACAAAGATAAAGATTGCATCTCTCTCCCTAATCAACAAAGATAAAGATTGCCTTTGTCAGCTTCCAGGACTGAGACTAGGTGCTTGGCATAAAGCTCAGGGATGCAAATCAACAGACAAGGCCTTCGAAATTCCTCCACCTCAGCCTGGCTGGTATGCCCAGGATGCCTACATCTTAGCTACCCTGAAGGGAAAAGGTTTATGTGTATTCAGGGTATGGACAGGTACAGCCAGGGAGGGGGTGGAGGCCCTCTCCCTGGTGGTGCTGGACCCCTTCGAATGCATGAGAACACACAGGAAAATTTCCTGGGGAGCTGCAGCCAGACACTGAGCAGAAAACTGTATAAAAGGCAGGAAGAATGCCTGCCAAAGTGTGGCACTCTCAGTAGACCACCAGTGGCACTCCCAGCAGACCACCAGTGGCACCTCCACCAGACCACCAGTGGCACTTCTACCAGACCACCAAGGGCGGACCACTACCAGACCACCACCAGACCACCAGAGCTGCACACCACCCGAAGGACCCCGACGAGCTCCACAGAAGATCATCCCTGGGCCACGCATCCGTCTCTCTCTCTCCCCCCCACCTGCAACTGAGGGTAATATGATCACAGCTCTTTTCCTTCCCTGCTTCTTCTCTTCTCCATCATTCTCTTTATCTCTCTCTCCCCCCTTCCCCCTCTCTCCCTCTGTTTTGTCCAACCTTATCCTTTAATAAATAGTTTCATAGTGATATATCACCTTTGGAAAAGAGGGGAGGTGTCCCAGGAGAAGTTCAAGGAGGTTGCTAGGTCTTGTAGAGGAAAAATTAGAGAGGCAAAAGCCCACTTGGAGCTCAGGCTGGCCACGGCTGCCAAGGAAAATAAAAAGTGTTTCTTTAAATATATGAATGGCAAGAGAAGGGCCAAGGACAACCTCCAGTCCTTACTAGATAGAGATGGGAACATAGTGACAAAGGATGAGGAAAAGGCAGAGGTGGTTAACACCTTCTTTGCCTCAATCTTCACTAGTGGGACAGGTTGTCTCCAGGACAGCTGGACTCCTGAAGTGGTGGATGGAGTCAGGGACCAGTACAGTCCCCCTCTAATCCCCCAGTTTAGGAAGGACACTGAGATGCTTGAGCGTGTCCAGAGAAGGGCGACGAGGCTGGTGAGAGGCCTCGAGCACAAGCCCTACGAGGAGAGGCTTAGGGAGCTGGGGTTGTTTAGCCTGGAGAAGAGGAGGCTCAGGGGTGACCTTATTGCTGTCTACAACTACCTGAGGGGTGGTTGTGGCCAGGAGGAGGTTGCTCTCTTCTCTCAGGTGGCCAGCTCCAGAACAAGAGGACACAGCCTCAGGCTGCACCAGGGGAAATTTCGGCTCGAGGTGAGGAGAAAGTTCTTCACTGAGAGAGTCATTGGGCACTGGAATGGGCTGCCTGGGGAGGTGGTGGAGTCGTCGTCCCTGGGGCAGTTCAAGGCAAGGTTGGATGTGGCACTTGGTGCCATGGTCTAGCCTTGGGCACTGTGGTAGAGGGTTGGACTTGATGATCTGTGAGGTCTCTTCCAACCTTGGTGATACTGTGATACTGTGATACTGTGATAATCCATGAGGAAGCAGTAAGGGATCTGCTAAGTCACTTGGATCCTCACAAGTCCATGGGACCGGATGGGATCCACCCTAGGGTGCTGAGAGAGCTGGCAGATGAGCTGGCCAAGCCACTCTCCATCATTTATCAGCAGTCCTGGCTCACTGGAGAGGTCCCTGAAGACTGGAAGCTGGCCAATGTGATTCCCATACACAAGAAGGGTCGTAAGGAGGAGCCAGAAAACTACAGACCTGTGAGCCTGACCTCAGTGCCAGGAAAGGTCATGGAACAGGTCATCTTGGGTGCCATCACAAAGCACCTACAGGATAGCCAAGGGATCAGGCCCAGCCAGCATGGGTTTAGGAAGGGCAGGTCCTGCCTAACCAACCTGATCTCCTTTTATGATCAGGTTACCCGCCTGGTGAATGTGGGGAAGGCTGTGGATGTAGTCTACTTGGACTTCAGCAAAGCCTTTGACACTGTCTGCCACAAGAAGCTCCTAGCCAAGCTGGCAGCTCATGGTTTGGACAGATTCACTCTGTGCTGGATCAAGAACTGGCTGGATGGCAGAGCTCAGAGAGTGGTGGTGAATGGTGCCACATCCAGTTGGCAGCCAGTCACAAGTGGTGTTCCCCAAGGATCAGTGCTGGGCCCAGTCCTGTTCAATATCTTTATTGATGATCTGGACGAGGGCATTGAGTACAGCATCAGTAAGTTTGCAGATGACACCAAGCTAGGAGCAGGTGTTGATCTGTTGGAAGGTAGGAGAGCCCTGCAGAGGGACCTGGACAGGCTGGATGGGTGGGCAGAGGCCAATGGGATGAGATTTAACAAGGCCAAGTGCAGGGTTCTGCACTTTGGCCACAATAACCCCAAGCAGTGCTACAGGCTGGGGCCAGAGTGGCTGGAGAGCAGCCAGGAGGAAAGGGACCTGGGGGTACTGATAGATAGTAAGCTGAAGATGAGCCAGCAGTGTGCCCAGGTGGCCAAGAGAGCCAATGGCATCCTGGCCTGCATCAGGAACAGTGTGGCCAGTAGGACAAGGGAGGTTCTTCTTCCCCTGTACTCAGCACTGGTCAGGCCACACCTTGAGTACTGTGTCCAGTTCTGGGCCCCTCAATTCAAGAAAGATGTTGAGGTGCTGGAGCATGTCCAGAGAAGGGCAACGAAGCTGGTGAGGGGCCTGGAACACAAATCCTATGAGGAGAGGTTGAGGGAGCTGGGCCTGTTTAGCCTGGAGAAGAGGAGGCTCAGGGGTGATCTTATTACTGTCTACAACTACCTGAAGGGGCATTGTAGCCAGGTGGGGGTTGGCCTCTTCTCCCAGGTAACCAGCAATAAAACAAGGGGACACAGTCTCAAGTTGTGCCAGGGTAGGTCTAGGCTGGATGTTAGGAAGAAGTTCTTCACAGAGAGAGTGATTTCCCATTGGAATGGGCTGCCCAGGGAGGTGGTGGAGGCACCGTCCCTGGGGGTCTTCAAGAAAAGACTGGATGAGGCACTCAGTGCCATGGTCTAGTTGATTGGATAGGGCTGGGTGATAGGTTGGACTCGATGATCTTGGAGGTCTCTTCCAAGCTGGTTGATTCTATGATTCTATGATTCTATATGGTCTTGTTTGCACCTTAATTTCACAACACAGAAATCCATATGAACAGATCTTGCTCCTCTGGACAGAGATACTGTTAATCTCTCTTATCTGGACCTTGACACACTCCAACAGAGAAAGAAACATTAGCAGCCTATGAAGGGGTGAAAGCCGCTTCTGAAGTGATTGGAACTGAGTCACAATTGCTTTTAGCTCCTAGATTGCCAGTTCCAAACTCAATGTTCAAAGGCAAAGGTTCATCACCACACCATGCCACAGATGCAACTTGATTGATGGGGACTGGGTTAGTGAGGACTGGGTCAGGGAACAGTTAAGTAAACTGAACATACATAAGTCCATGGGTCTTGATGACATGCACTGAAAGATAAAGAATTGGCTGGATGATTGGCTGGATGTAGTCTACTTGGACTTCAGCAAAGCCTTTGACACTGTCTGCCACAAGAAGCTCCTAGTCAAGCTGGCAGCTCATGGTTTGGACAGATACACTCTGTGCTGGATCAAGAACTGGCTGGATGGCAGAGCTCAGAGAGTGGTGGTGAATGGTGCCACATCCAGTTGGCAGCCAGTCACTAGTGGTGTTCCCCAGGGATCAGTGCTGGGCCCAGTCCTGTTCAATATCTTTATTGATGACCTGGACGAGGGGATTGAGTCCAGCATCAGTAAGTTTGCAGATGACACCAAGCTAGGAGCAGGTGTTGATCTGTTGGAAGGTAGGAGAGCCCTGCAGAGGGACCTGGACAGGCTGGATGGGTGGGCAGAGGCCAATGGGATGAGATTTAACAAGGCCAAGTGCAGGGTTCTGCACTTCGGCCACAATAACCCCAAGCAGCGCTATGGGCTGGGGACTGAGTGGCTGGAGAGCAGTCAGGAGGAAAGGGATCTGGGGGTACTGATAGTAAGCTGAAGATGAGCCAGCAGTGTGCCCAGGTGGCCAGGAGAGCCAACGGCATCCTGGCCTGCATCAGGAACAGTGTGTCCAGTAGGTCAAGGGAGGTTATTCTTCCCCTGTACTCAGCACTGGTCAGACCACACCTTGAGTTCTGTGTCCAGTTCTGGGCCCCTCAATTCAAGAAGGATGTTGAGGTGCTGAAACATATCCAGAGAAGGGCAACGAAGCTGGTGAGGGGCCTGGAGCACAAATCCTATGAGGAGAGGCTGAGGGAGCTGGGCCTGTTTAGCCTGGAGAAGAGAAGGCTCAGGGGTGATCTTATTACTGTCTACAACTACCTGAAGGGACATTGTAGCCAGGTGGGGGGTGGCCTCTTCTCCCAGGCAACCAGCAATAGAACAAGGGGACACGGTCTCAAGTTGTGCCAGGGTAGGTCTAGGCTGGATGTTAGGAAGAAGTTCTTCACAGAGAGAGTGATTTCCCATTGGAATGGGCTGCCCAGGGAGGTGGTGGAGGCACCGTCCCTGGGGGTGTTCAAGAAAAGACTGGATGAGGCACTTAGTGCCATGGTCTAGTTGATTGGATAGGGCTGGGTGATAGGTTGGACTGGATGATCTTGGAGGTCTCTTCCAACCTGGTTGATTCTATGATTCTATGATTGCATGCAGAGAGTGGTGATCAATGGCACAATGTCCACCTGGAGACCAGTGACAAGTGAAATCCCTCAGGGGTCAGTACTGGGACCAGTGCTGTTTAACATCTTTGTCAGTGACATGGACAGAGGAATCAAGTGCACCCTCAGCAAGTTTGCAGATGACACCAAACTGTCTGGCACAGTCGACTTGCTAGAGGGCAGGGATGCCATCCAGAGGGACCTGGACAGGCTGGAGAGGTGGGCCCAGGCCAACATCATGACATTCAACAAAGCCAAGCGTAAGGTCCTGCACCTGAGACAGAGTAATCCCAGGCACGGATACAGAGTGGGTAGCAAATAGCTGGAGAGCAGCCCTGAGGAAAAGGACTGTCATGGAGGGTAGCAAAAGCTCCCTAGCAGGTCCCCATGTTGTGCATATTGCAGTGTCTCACATTGAAAGCCAAAGCATCGCAAAACTCAAAACAATCTTCCAGTATCCATGAGAAGATTACTCCCTAGTGCAGATAAAAGGTAAACAATGGCTCTGTTTTGGCTAAGGGGGACCTTGGTTCTATCTACGATGACCACCTGTCGATGGGCCGAACTCTGGGTGGTCTTACAGGTTGTTTATGGTAAGAATTGTCCAATTGCACAAATTGATTATAACTTTATACCAATCTGTAAGAATAACGTAAAAATCGCCTGAACTGGTGAGCACACCTCTTTTGAACATTATAAAATGGTGTGTCTGCCTTGATCGGGACGCCTGCTTGTGCCTGCTTCAGCCTGCTTCAGCTTCAGCTTCAGCCTGCTAGCCTGCTTGCCTGCTCGCTCTTGTCCATGCTGCTCCGGCTCCTACAATCTTTCACGCTGCGACCTGCTTGCACGAGATCAGCGGACACCCGATCCTCCGAAGCCAGGGCTTGCCTGGGCCCGATCCTGCGGAAAGGTTCAGACAACGCCCTGAACTTCATAAACACTTTGAAACTGCTGGACTGCTTGAACAGTGAGTAACCAACAAACTCTTATGTAAAGACTGAGTAAACTTCCAAAGACTCAAAGAACTTTTAAAATCACAGACTCTCTTATTTGCCATTTTCTGCAATGTTATTCTGCAACCTCGTATCAAAAGAATTTATGTGGGTAATTTAATTTTGGGAAGGGGATCTCCGTATTTTAGCAGTAAATCACTTGATCTTTACAAGTCAGCCTCGCGTGTTTTCCCCATAAATTTCCCGTGAAACTGCGTTCCATGACAAGGACCTGGGGGTCTGGGTTGACGAAAAGCTCAACGTGAGCCAGGAGTATACACATGCAGCCCAGACAGCCAACTGTGTCCTGGGCTGCATCAAGAGAAGTGTGGCCAGCAGGGCAAGGGAGGTGATTCTCCCCTTTTACTCTGCTCTCGTCAGACCCCACTTGGAGTACTGTGTACAGTTCTGGTGCCCCCAGCACAAGAGGGACATGGAACTGTTGGAGCAAGTCCAGAGGAGGGCCATGAAGATGATCAGAGGGCTGGACCACATCTGCTATGAAGACAGGCTATAAGAGTTGGGGCTCTTCAGTCTGGAGAAGAGAAGGATTTGAGGAGACCTTATAGTGGCCTTCCAGTATCTGAAGGGGGCCTACAGGAAGGCTGGGGAGGGACAATTTACAAGGTCTTGTAATGACAGGACGAGGGTGTGCTAGTTTGAAGCTAGCTAGAATGTTTTGTTGAAAAGAACTAGATTACAGGCTGTGAGAAGAAAACAATGATGAGGTCTACTTCACTCATAGGCTTGCTGAGATGCATAAGAACAAGAATATAAATATAGATAACGCAGACACCCTCTGTCTGGGCTTTGGGCTGCATCTCTGTCTCTCTAACCTAACCTGCCATCTGTGTGACTAATTCACCTGCTTCCTAACCCCCCTGGCCGACCCTCCAATCTCCCTTGGGCACAAGGCAATGTCTGGGTTAAGGTAGAGAGGGCTGGGAAAAGGTGGAAGGGTGGCTGAGATCCCCTCCTGGGGACTGAGGTTTCTGGAAGGGGAGTTGTGTTTCTGTATTACCTTTTAACTTGTATAGTTCTGTATATAACTGTATATATATTGTAAATATCTGCTTGAATATTGTGCTAAGCTGTATATATAAAGCTTCATTCAATTTCCAGAGACGCTGAGTGTAGTCTGGGTGATTTTGAAAGTGGGGGGGGGGGGGCGGGTAACACCCAAACCATCACAGAGGGGTAATGGGTTTAAACTGGAAGAGGGGAGATTTAGAATAGATGTTAGGAGGAAGTTCTTTACAGTGAGGGCAGTGAGACACTGGAACGGGTTGCCCAGGGAGGTGGAGGATGCTTACTCCCTGGAGGTGTTTAAGGCCAGGTTGGATGAGGCCTTGAGCAACCTGCTCTAGTGGGGGGGTGTCCCTGCCTACAGTGGGGGGTTGGAGCTGGATGATCCTTGAGGTCCCTTCCAACCTAGACCATTCTATGATTCTGTTGTTAAAAGTTTCTTAAGTTTCTTTTCAGCTGCAATGCAGCATCCAAAAGAAGAAACCAAGAGTACACAAGCACAAATCCTGTGGCATCTGGAAGGTCATATTTCATCTTATTTGCTGAGAGACAGTTTCCTGTTTCCTGGTTTGGGTAAGATGGAGTTAGTTCTCTCCATAGCATTTTTCATAGTGTTGTATGTTGTAGTGGTAGCTGAAACACAGCAGTGTGCCCAGGTGGCTAAGAGAGCAAATAGCATCCTGGCCTGCATCAGGAACAGTGTGGCCAGTAGGACAAGGGAGGTTATTCTTCCCCTGTACTCAGCACTGGTCAGGCGACACCTTGAGTACTGTATCCAGTTCTGGGCCCCTCAATTCAAGAAAGATGTTGAGGTGCTGGAGCGTGTCCAGAGAAGGGCAACAAAGCTGGTGAAGGGCCTGGAACACAAACCCTATGAGGAGAGGCTGAGGGAGCTGCGGTTGTTTAACCTGGAGAAGAGGAGGCTCAGGGGTGATCTTATTACTGTCTACAACTACCTGAAAGGACATTGTAGCCAGGTGGAGGGTGGCCTCTTCTCCCAGGCAACCATCAATAGAACAAAGGGATACAGTCTCAAGTTGTGCTGGGGTAGGTCTAGGCTGGATGTTAGGAGGAAGTTCTTCACAGAGAGAGTGATTTCCCATTGGAATGGGCTGCCCGGGGAGGTGGTGGAGGCACCGTCCCTGGAGGTGTTCAAGAAAAGACTGGATGAGGCACTTAGTGCCATGGTCTAGATGATTGTATAGGGCTGCATGATAGATTGGACTGGATGATCTTGGAGGTCTCTTCCAACCTGATTGATTCTACAGACTAGGCCAATGGATTTGTTAGCCTAGGGAAATTAATATGTTTGCATTTGTTTTTGTATTTGTTTGTGCATTTGACCATTTATGTTCACAGGCCTTTTAATGGAGACCAGCCTGTTTTCTTAAAGGGAGCAGAAGTCTTGCTCAGATGGCAGAATTGTGGAAAGAACTTGAAAGGAGTACTAAAATGATGGTTGTATGTCATGGTCAACCATGGTCATGGTTGACGAATTTGGATACTTTCACGAGATTTAATAGCACCTGTTGTAAGGGCCAAAACCCACCTTATTTGGCACAGATGGTGATGTGCTTGTTATCTTTTTGCAAGGGCCCTGCAAAAAGATGAGGAAACGCTGCCTTAAATTCTTAAAGCAAATATAGGACTGTGGGAAAAAGGCCTAATAGAATAGCCTGAAAGCAACATCTAGGGCATATCTTTGTATCATATTTAGAAATTAGTAGTTCTTTGTTGGAGAAATTCTTGCTAGCAGAGGACACAGAAATCATAAACATGAGCAACCCGTGCTGAGAGCGACCTTGAATCCATCTTGGGAGTTAGATACCAGGCACAGGGTGGCTTCCCCCCACATGCAGCTGCAGGGGGTGGAGTGCAGCTGCAGGTGGGCAGTTTAGCCAGCCCCAGAGGCTGACCCTCAGATTGTTATGGTATACTGACCTATCCATGCCTTACATGTAACCCTGTACCCTCTGATTGTAACCAATCGTGGTGGAGCACGCCTCTTGCTAGAATGCATATAAGTCACTGTATCATGGAAATAAAGTGGATTATGACCATCTAACCATATTGGTGAACAAAGAGTCATTTTACCCAGGCGCTCCACCGGCAGTTCTTAAGCACAATGGACAGACACGGCTCATAGCAAAGGAGTGTGATGAAAACATCAAGATTTCTAAGAACTATAGAGTGAATCCAGAATTATGGGAGTCTGAGGAAGAATATTGGACAGCTGCTACATCTATGAATCTACAACATCGACGGCCACACAGAACCAATGAAGACGTGGCACACATGCACTTTCCTGTGACTGTGATGATTAGTCTGGACTTTTGGGTTTTTGAACACATGACTTCCTGTCGCTTGCAGAAAAAGCTTTTAGGATTGTTAGCTAAGCTTGGGTTGTTAGCTTGCCAAACTAATGCTACTAGCAAAAGCTCTAACACGTTTATTCTCTTTCTGATTTTAGCACTATGGATTTGTAGCTGTATCATTTACCCCTGTGTTGAGCAGCCTGTGTAAAGTTGAAGATCAAGCCTGGGTTGATCAAAAGAAAGAGAGGGAAATGTGGAGAGATTTTTGCTAACAGGACATGAAATGATAAACATTAGCAACCTGTGCTGGGAAGTGCCCCTTGAGTCCGTCTTGGGAGTTAAGATACCAGGCGCTGGGTAGCACCCCCCATATGCAGCTGCAGGGGGCTGGGTTAGCCAGCCCCAGAGTCTGACCCTCAGATTTTTATGGTTAAATCAGCCTATGTATGCCATACATGTAACCCTGTACCCTCCACATGTAGCCAATCTTAGTTGTGCACGCCTCTTGCGAGAAAGCGTATAAGTCTCTGTAACACCGGAAATAAACGGAGAATGACCACCTAATCATATTAATGAATAAAGAGTCATTTTACCCAGGTGCTCCACCGGCAGGGTTGTTGTGGCCAAAGTGCAGAACCCTGCACTTGGCCTTATTAGATCTCATCCCATTGGCCTCTGCCCACCCATCCAGCCTGTTGAGGCCCCTCGGCAGGGCTCTCCTACCTTCCAACAGATCAACATCTGCTCCTAGCTTGGTGTCATCTGCAAACTTACTGATGATGGACTCAAGTTGTATTTTTCTCCATTCCTCTGACACCAATGATGGACAAGGGAATATATAGGAGGAGCCAACAGGTCAATTAATGCCTCTGGGACTGATACCATGACAGGGGTTTGGAATTTATGGTCATGGTTTGGTTTACAAGGCACCAAATGTGCAAGCAACTAATGGCATGCATCTGTCCCAGGGCAGGAAAAGGATTCTGAGGCAGGACTTGGCAGGGTTCATTGATAGGGCTTTAAACAAGATTTGAAGGGGAAAGGGGTTAATAATCACAGGATCACAGAATGTTAGGGGTTGGAAGGGACCCAATGAGATCATCAAGTCCAACCCCCCCTGCCAGAGCAGGAAATACTATCTAACACAGATCATAGAGGAACACACAGACAGGCCTTGAAAGTCTCCAGGGAAGGAGATTCCACAACCTCTCTGGGGAGCCTGTTCTAGTGCTCTGTGACCCTTACACTAAAGAAGTTCCCCTTTGTGTTGAGGTGGAACCTGCTGTGCTGCAACTTACACCCATTGCTCCTTGTTCTATCCCAGGGACCAAGTGAGCAGAGCCTGTCCCCTCACTCCTGGCCAGCCCTCAGATGTTTATAAACATTTATTAAATCCCCTTTCAGACTTCTCCTCTCCAGTCTAAAAAGTCCCAAGTCTCTCAGCCTCTCCTCATAAGACATGCCCTCCAGTCCCCTAATCATCCCCATAGCCCTCTGCTGGACTCTCTCCAGCAGATCCTTGTGCCTCTTAAACTGGGGAGCTGTCGTGGAAGGGATCAGAGCCCTTTTGCCTTATTGCAGAATTTTCATTTGTACACAAAATTGTGGCTCAGAGGCCTTCCATCGAAAAAGCCAAAACAATATTTCCTATCTGCTTGCACTGACGCAGCTGCTGTACCAGCAGGCGTACAGGCCTTGAGAGAATCTCTCTCTCAGGGAAGCAAAGACATAAACATGGCTATGTTTTGGAAAAAAGGGTTCGAATTCTCAGACACGGTGACCACTCGACAAACATCTGCTGGGGGCTGACCCCTGGGTGGTTCCATAAGTTGTTTTTGGTAAGAATTAGCCAATTGTATAGGTTGATTACAACTTTGTACCAATCTGTAAAGTTAACGTGAGTCTGACTGAGTTGGTTGAACACACCTCTTCTGAAATACTATAAAAAATGTACCCACTTGTACCTCTTGTTCCTTACCTCTTGCTCCTTACCTTAACTGGCCCCTCGCTCTCTACCCTGTGCCTCTTTTGCTCGATACCCTGATCGCTGATCATACACGCACACACCCGCGGCATTCGCATCGCAAACAACCAGCTCAAGACTGCACCGTTCCGGACAAGGGCCCGATCCTTACGAGCCCCGGGAGTCAGCATTCAGCTCGACCGGACCCGTGGAGCCTCGGACGACGCGCCTTAAAATCCATAAAGACTTTGAAACTTCTCTGAACTGCATTTGGGACAGTGAGTAATTGATAAACTTCTATTTGAAACTGAATAACTTCTCAAGACTTCAATGAACTCTCTCATATCATAGACTCTCTTCATTTTAGTCATTCTGTATATTAAATCTCAACTACGAACCAAGAATCTATGTGGGATAATTACAAATAAGTTTGGGGAAGGGGATTTCTAGTGTATAATATTAAATTACTTATACCTTTTTACAAAACATCGGCCTCGCATATCATTACTTCAAACCTCCCCCCCCCCCAAACAAACTTTCCCATCTGAGACAGGAGCCCAAAACCGAATGCAGTATTCAAGACGGGGTCTCACCAGGGCAGAGTACGAGGGGGAGGAGAACCTCCCTTGATCTGCTGGACACACTCTTCCTAATACACCCCAGGATCCCATTGGCCTTCTTGGCCACAAGGGCACATTGCTGTGCCATGGTTAACTTGTTATCCACCAGGACCCCCAGGTCCCTCTCCACAAGACTGCTTTCCAGCAGATCACCTCCCAGCCTGTACTGGTGCAGTTTATTATTCCTCCCCAGATGAAGCACTCTGTTGGAGAAATTCTTGCTAGCTGAGGACACAGAAATCATAAACATGAGCAACCCATGCTGGGAGTGTCCTTGAATCCATCTTGGGAGTTAGATACCAGGCACAGGGTAGCACCCCCAACATGCAGCTGCAGGGGGTGGAGTGCAGCTGCAGGTGGGCAGAGTTTAGCCAGCCCCAGAGGCTGACCCTCAGATTGTTATGGTGTACTGACCTATCCATGCCTTACGTGTAACCCTGTACCCTCTGATTGTAACCAATCGTGGTGGAGCACGCCTCTTGTAAGAATGCATATAAGTCTCTGCATCACGGAAATAAAGCAGACTATGACCATCTAACCATATTGGTGAACAAAGAGTCATTTTACCCAGGTGCTCCACCGGTTTACGCCAATAATTGGCGCCTGAAAGTGAATCAGGCAGGCGGGTTAGACTGCGGCAGGCTGGCTGTGGGTAATACCGCGTTCAAGAGGCCAGAGGGTTGGCAAAAAGGGGCCGATCATCCTGTGGACGTTTTTCACAATGAAAAAAATTATCATCACCAGTGCCACGGGACCGGAGGGCATTGCTGAAAGAAGGGGGCAAATGCCAGAAGTTCAGAGCCGCGGATGAACACTCCGTGTGATACAGGTAAGGCCACATGGAAACAGACGTGGCACTGTCCCTGCTGACGTGTTTACTCTCCAAGAGAGACGTTCCGTCAGACGTGAATAAGCTCCGTGAGCTGAGTGCATAGGAGGCTATCGGGACTTTGTATTAGGTCTAGCCGGAGTGCTGGGAGAGACGTGCTTGGGACTGAGTTGTTGCTGACTGTAGAGCCGTTAAAATCGCTCAAATGCGCCTGGCGTGACTTAAATCATTGCCTTAGCGGATGAAAATCCCGCTGTCAGGCGCAATGGCTGCCGCACGTCACCGCGAACTGCCCCTCACCAGCAACCGTACTGGTGGCTGCTGATAGCCACCTGGCGGCAGCAAGCTGCGAAAGCTTCTCCGTTTGAAAAAAGTTTCCTGGACTGCTGTACAGAGCGGCTCAGCTGCAGCTGTTTGTACTGTGGCGAATCTGCCAGCTGCTGCGGCGCCTTCTTACTGCGATCAGCAGGGTCTGTTTATCGTCTGAAATGCAGCTCCCCCCACTGCACCCCCGCCTCCCTGCCAATGACAGCGTGCAACGCAGGACAGAGACTTTTCGCTTTTAACCGGTAAATCACGTTACTGAAGGGACAGAGGGACGGAAAGCAGAGAGAAAAAAGAAACGGCAGAAGCAACTGCACCAGAGAACTCGGAACCCCCACCATTTCCTGTGGTTCGGTGAAGCAGTCTCCAGATCCGCCCTTCTTCACCATCACAGCCCGCCGCGCCCCCCCCGCCCACCCACCCGATCTCCAGTGGAACGCACCCCACAGCCGAGAGGTCTCCTGCGAATCTCCGGAAGATAGAGGGCTGAATTCAGCCCGAACGGAGACTGTCGGCTTTTTGCCTTGATTCTTTCGCTGTTTGTGTTGTCATGGGGACTGAGGGAAGGTGCCTGGAGTGAGTGCATTGAGGAAAGATCCATGGGTCTGATTGAGTTGTTTCATCCTGCTAGGTTAATTTGCATTTGTAAAGCTACAGGGGGATTTCCATTTCAATAGTTCACACAGCTTTGGTTACACAGCTTAGCTCCTGCCTTTTTTTCCCTTTTTTCTCTCTGTCCTGCCTCTGTCTTGAGTGAGTCTGAGAAAAAACAGCAGTTTAAGAGTTTTCAGAGTAAAGCATCAGGAGGTTGAATCTGGTACAGCTGTGGAACGGATAAGGGTGAGGGAAGGAAAGAAACAACAAACGGTGGATGAGCTGAAACAGCTGGGGACTGGGCAAGATGGAGGTCAGAGGACAACAGCGGCCCTGGGGCTGCCAGCCCTCCCCCTCCTCTTCCCCCCACCCTCCACCTGCGGAGAGGCTTGCGGCCCCATTCCCCCCCCCCCCGCCTCCCTTCTCTTCCTTATCTCTTTACAGATTTTTTTTTTGCTGGAAGCAGCAGAGCCTTTGGAACTGTTTGAGCTGGAAAATTACTGAGGCCAGAGTCAGACCTCAGGAGATTGGCCTCTTCTCCCAGGCAACCAGCAATAGAACAAGGGGACACAGTCTCAAGTTGTGCCAGGGTAGGTATAGGCTGGATGTTAGGAAGAAGTTCTTCACAGAAAGAGTGATTTCCCATTGGAATGGGCTGCCTGGGGAGGTGGTGGAGGCACCGTCCCTGGGGGTCTTCAAGAAAAGACTGGATGGGGCACTTGGTGCCATGGTCTAGTTGATTGGATAGGGCTGGGTGATAGGTTGGACTCGATGATCTTGGAGGTCTCTTCCAACCTGGTTGATTCTATGATTCTATGACTTACACACGGACTTGAGAACAATGCCAGATGTCAAAAAGTTTATGGAAAAGATAGTGAGAATAACCGATGAAGACTTAGAACCATTTTCTGCCTCTGTTACGGGCATGGATGCACACAGGTGCATCTTTTTATCCACCAGACAACAGCAGTGGCAGTCAAGACGATAGCCAATAATTCCTGACTGGGGTATTCACCCGTTGCCTTACTGATTAATTCCTTCTACAGACTAGGCAGCAACACCTTTTGCACCCATTGCTCAGTGGCAAAAGAAAGAGAGGGAAATCGTTAGGGTAGGAGAGAAGCCTGCTGCTGACAATGAGTGGAAAATCATACAGACACTAAAAGTACCAAAACAGGACAGACTAGCACAGTTTTTACTAGAGCTCAGATGCATTGCCTCTCAGCGAGAGCATGAGCACTGAAATCCACATTACAAGTCACCAACCAGATTCTGGACTAGGACAGGGAATGATAGAGCTGATAGGCCAACGCCAGTCCGCTCCTTCCCCCAATAAATGTGTTCAAACAGATAAGAATACAGGACTATTTTCAAAGGCCTTTTTGTTGGTGCCATATTTTGGAGTTTAGAAGTTTACTGGAGCAGCTGCTAATTGCAATGGAATGAGTATTGTGACAATTCCGATTTTCTTCTTTTTCTGAGAATACCATGTGTGGGTGCATTTGTAGGGGCTGTTGCTTTGCAATCAATATGTAAGCGACTTGAGCACAGCGGGTAAAACATTGGTCAGCCCAAGGATGCTGTGTCCTCTTCGTGCTTTCTATGAAAAAAAGCAAGGTTAGCCTGAGGATGTTGTGTCCTTGTCGTGCAGCTGTGCAAAGTAAAATAAAGTAATAAATCAGTCATGAATATACCTTAGAATAAAGGATCTGCACATCTGGAAATGTAGGGTTTGATATATGAGCACACGTACTGCTTATTAAAATACCTTTGTATCTATTAATGATTATGCTTTAAACCACAAAAATGTGTAGCATGGACCGATTAGAAATCGACATGTAATCCTGTAACAGTATAAAAAGCCTTCTGATTTGTGTATTAAATGGCTTACATTTACACTTCATATTGGAGTCCGTAAGTCCATTTTTCCTCAACTTCAGCAGCAGTCTGCAGTAAGCGACAACCATGGTATTATTATCTTCTTGAATTTTCTTTGTTTTTTCTTGAATTTCCTTCAGATGATATATTTTTAGGGTAAGATAAGATAAGGCCAAGGGTTTGTAATATGACAATTTGGGGATTTTAGGATATAGGAATATCATGGGATGGTATCATTTGGATTACAAAAAAAAAAGGGAGAAAATGGGTTTAGAGGAAAGTAGGATAGCAGAAGAATTTTTTTCTTTTTTCGAAATTTCTGTGAGTACATCATACAGACTAGACCAATGAATCTGTTAGCCTAAGCAATGAATATGTCTGCATTTGTTTTTGTATTTGCTTGTGTTTGATCATTTATCTTCACAGGCCTTAAGATGAAGACCAGCCTGATTATGACCAACCTGTTTTTCCTAAAGTGAGCAGAAGTCTTGCTCAGATAGCAGAATTGTGGAAGAAACTTGAAAGGAGTACTGAGATGATGATTATGTGTGTATGGATCTTAAGGTTTGGATCATGGTTAACGAATTTGCGTATTTTCACGAGATCAGTATAGCACCTGTTGTAAAGGCCAAAGCCCAGTCAATTGGCACAAGATGGCAATGTGGCTTTCATCTTTTTGCAAAGGGCCCTGCAAAAAGATAAGAAACACTGCCTTAAATTCTAAAAGCAGATAAAGAACTGTGGGAAAAGGCCTAATAGAGTAGCCTGAAAGCAACATCTAGGGCATATCTTTGCATTGTATTTAGAAATTTGTAGTTCTTAAGCACAATAGACAGACGCAGCTCATAGCTAAGGAGTGTGATGAGAACATCAAGATTTCTGAGAACTACAGAGTGAATCCAGAACTATGGGAGTCTGAGGAGGAATACTGGACAGCTGATACAACTGCGAATCTGCAACGTCGATTGCTACACAGAGCCAACGAAGACGTGCCACACCTGCACTCTCCTGTGACTGTGATATTTGTCTGGACTTTTGGGTTTTTGAGCGAATGATTTACTGTTGCTTGCAGAAATAGCTTTTAGGATTGTTAGCTAAGCTTGGGTTGTTAGCTTGCCAGACTAATGCTACTGATGAAAGCTCTAACAGGTTTATTCTCTTTCTGGTTCTAGCACTGTTGATTTGTAGCTGCACCATTTACCCCTGTGTTGAACAGCCTATGTAAAGTTGAAAGATCAGCCCAGGTCAAAAGAAAGAGAGGGATATGTTGGAGAAATTATTGCTAGCTGAGGACACAGAAATCATAAACATGAGCAACCCATGCTGGGAGTGTCCTTGAATCCATCTTGGGAGTTAGATACCAGGCACAGGGTAGCACCCCCAACATGCAGCTGCAGTGGGTGGAGTGCAGCAGCAGGTGGGCAGAGTTTAGCCAGCCCCAGAGGCTGACCCTCAGATTGTTATGGTATACTGACCTATCCATGCCTTATGTGTAACCCTGTTCCCTCTGATTGTAACCAATCTTGGTGGAGCATGCCTCTTGTAAGAATGCATATAAGTCTCTGCATCACGGAAATAAAGTGGATTATGACCATCTAACCATATTGGTGACCAAAGAGTCGTTTTACCCAGGTGCTCCACCGGTTTATGCCAATAGCGCTCTGCACTTGTGTCCTGGAGTCCTGTATACCCCTAGGTTCCTCTCCTGCCTTGACTGTGGGGGAGAGGGAAAGCCGCCTGGTTTCCCCACCCCCTCGCCTGCCCTGCGGGCGTGAAGGAGGTGAGCAAAGGGGTCCTGCCCGCACAAGGAGTGCCCCGTGCAGTGCCGGCGCTGGAATCGGGATGGGATTGGCTGTGCCTTTTCGTGCCTAAGGAAGCGGTAACTCTGCCCTTTGTCTAGAGAGGGTATAAATATTGGGGGGCTTCCCGCCTTTGGGGGTTCCCACCTTGGAGTTCATTACTGCCTGGACCTTCGTGCTCCCCCACTCTCGCCTCGCCTTGGATGCAGAGAGATCTTCAAAGACTGCTTCACCTGTTGACACCCTTTGTAAGCCTAACGACTCTTAATGGTCCACCTGCAACTGCTGAAAGGGAACGGGAGAGACAGACCCCACAAGGAAGTCAGCCTGATTGCGAGTTATTTTGGCTCAACTTTATTAGTAAGAAAAATGTTATTAATTAATAGCTAAAGCCTTTTCCAACTTCTGACTTCCAAAATAGTCAGAATATCGATGGTATCCCTGTAGATATTCCCAAGAAACTGAATCTGTTAATTAAACTAAATCAATCTTTGTATATATAGTTTTTGGGGCGGGTTTTGGGAAAATAAGATAACTCTATTTTTGTATAAAATTCCTGACTCGGCCACATGTTAATTCCTGCCTCCACAACAACTTGTCCTTGTTGAACTTCATCTGGTTCCTCTTTGCCCAGCTCTCCAGTCTGTCCAGGTCTCTCTGGATGGCCACACAGCCTTCAGCTGTGTCAGCCAAGCCTCCCAGCTTGGTGTCGTCAGCAAACTTGCTGAGCAGACACTATGTGCCCTCATCAATGTCATTGATGAAGATGTTGAACAGGAATGGACCCAGAAGTGATCTCTGGGGGGCACCACTGGTCACAGCTCTCCAGCTGGACCTGGCACCATTGATCACCACTCTCTGAACTCTATCATGTAACCAGTTCCTAATCCACCTCACTTTCTGCTCTTCCATCTCACAGTTCCTCAGCCTCATGCTGGCCTGTGACAAACAGTAGGGCAGCTCACCAGAGGCAGAGGGATGGAGTGCTAGTAACTTGTTGCCCTGAGGTAAGCCAGTGATGATGCACCAGGACACCCCAAGGGACTCAAGGGGGTTTGGCACAAGAGGGTGACATGGCCAGTGGGCCAGTGTGCTGGTAGGCTGTGCTAGTTTGATGCAAGCTAGAATGTTTTGGTAAAAGAACTAGATAACGGGCTATGAAAAATTAAAACAATGGTGATGTCAACTTCTCTCACAGTCTCACTGAGAGTTCTGGGAAGAAGAAGTATAACATTCTCCATTTTGTCTTTCATTCTGCCTTTGCCTTCAGACCTAGTCACATATCATTAACCTTGCTCCCACTAACCTTGCTCCCTAACCTCTTGGCTGCACCTCTCTTCTTCCTGAGAACTGGGGTAAGGTTGAGAGGGCAAGGGGAGGTGTTGGGGTGGTTTGAGAGCCCCTCCTGGGGACTCAGGTTTCTGGGAAGGGAGTTGTGCTTTTGTATTGTTTATCCTTTGTATATTTCTGTATATAACTGTATATATTGTAAATAGCTGCTTATATATCTGCTGCTGTAAAATAAATAGCTTCATTTATATTCCCAGAGGCCGTCTGAGTTAGCTGGGGCAATTCCAAAAGTGGGGGGGGGCGGGTAAGAGCCCAAACCATCACATAGGCCAAAATAGGCAAAGTACGAATCCTGGGATGTCCAGGCATGGTCTCCCATTCTCCCTCCCCTTCTGGAGTGGGGAGAGATGTGGGAAAGAGGACAAAGGCGTGAAGCCATGAAATCTACTGTCAGCAAGTACTGTCTGGACCATAATGCAGCTCCAGAAATCTGAAGATATTAATTCATGAGTAAATATTCTATAAAGCCTCTTTATAATTAAAGCTCTTTGCTTAAGTTTTGTTCTTATTCTATACCTTCTGCTTTAGCAGCAAGAAAGCCTCTAGAGTCCCCCTAGAGGGCAAGCAGCATATTGCACCACAGGTTTCTCTTTCCAAAGCTCACTGTGTTTTGCTAAATTGTTTGGTACTGCCCCATGCACTGTACACATCCTGTAATCTATTTCCACAACTGAGCACAAAAGATCCTGTTAATAAGTTCCAGGTAATAATATTATATTAATAAATACATTTAATAAAAAAATATCAAAATTATTTTTCATATTTCACCAGAGCCAGCCCAGCTGAAGTGCCTCTATGCAAATGCATGCAGCTTGGGCAATAAACAGGATGAATTAAGGGTCACTGCTCCTGGAAAGCCATGACATAGCACCTATTACTGAAACTTGGTGAGATGATTCCCATGACTGGAATGTAGGGATAAACAGGTACAGCAAGCTCTTTAGGAAGGACAGGCAGGGGAGGAGGGGTTGCCCTTTACATCAGTGACCAGCTGGAATCAATGGAGCTACATCTGGGGAAGGATGATGAGCTGGCTGAGAGCATATGGATTAAGATTAAAGGGGAGACAGGGGAGGGTGATGCTACAGCAGGGGTCTGCTGCAGGCCATCTGACCAGCAGAACCAAGCAGATGAGGCTCTCCACAAGCAAATAGAGGTGGCTTCACGTTCACAATCCCTGGTCCTTGTGAGAGATTTCAACCACCCTGACATCTGCTGGAGGGACAACGCAGCAAGGCACCAGTGATCCAGGATGTTCCTGGAATTGCACAGATGACAACTTTCTCCTCCAAATGGTAGAGAAGCCAACAAGAAAAGGTGCTATGCTGGACTTTGTTCTCACAAATAGGGAAGGGCTGGTGACCAATGTGAGGATCAGGGATAACCTTGGCTGCGGTGACCATGAAGCAATAGAATTTAAGATCCTCAGGGCAGCTAGGAGGAAGTATTCTAAGTTTACAACCCTAGACTTTAGGCATGCTGATTTTGATTACTGTGGGAATGCAGAATGCAGAAGAGTTGTGGGGCGCAGGTGCAGGACTGCTGTGGGAACAGAGTGAAAAGAAGAGACAACAGGCAGATCCTTGTAATAACCGACCTTGGTTCTCACATGCAGCTGGACACCTTATCTCAGAAGGGGTAGATAATAGACCTTTGCTAATGAGAATAACAAGGCGTGTACTTATGCAGATGTGGTGGGTTGTCCCTGACTAATTATGCTAATATGTAGGCATGTGCTCTACTGGCTGAATGTATAAATTTGGGCTGTTAATCATCAATAAACAGCTTTGTCATAATTCATATTGAATTGTTCTGAAGACCCTTGTGGCTTGTCTCAAAACCATAGTGGTTGATAGATGTGTTTGCCATGGCCTGACAGCAAGCAGAAATAGCAGGCAACACGGCCTGCAACATCTGGCGCACCGAACAGTGGAATCTGATTCCCCCTTTGGTTGCACAGAACGGAGAGGCTTGACCTTCCTCCGCAGCTACAAATTCTCCTTACGGGGGATGTGAAGATGGCTGACGAGAAAGAAGGGGTGCGGGAGACTGGCCGTATACGATCTCTGCCCCGGGGATTGGGAAGAAGTCATGCATGCCTAATGAGGTAACGAGATTTCTGCCCCTGGTCAAGGCAGATGGCTGGGGGGGAGCATGGGGTCCACATTCAGAGGAGCAGTGGTGGAAAGCCCCCCAAAGAAGTCTCTATGAGACGCTGAATACTATTTTTTTTTTTTGCTGGTCAAAAGGAGCGATTCTTGATATATGTGGCCTTTTGAAGCGGCCATCTAGGTGATGAGGGGGTGAAAAAAACCTGAAAAGAGACATAAATGTTGTTTCTAAAGACTTTTAGCTTTTGCCTTAAAGTCAGACTGGGGAGAGTAGTGGAAGCCGCAGAGATATCTCAGGAATTCTTTCCTCCTATGCAGAGACTAGTGTTTGCAACTGTTTGCTGATAAGCTGAATCCCAGCGAAGTGATTAACTGCTAGCTGAAGTGTCTGAAAGTCCATTCCAGCTAACTTTTCTGAAGTTCAAGAGGAAAAGCGGAGAAGAAGCAACCGAGTCCACATCAGCGGACGCTTCACTCTCCTCCAGAGATCCACACTTGCCATTCCCCACGCTTCTGTTTTGGGGAGGTGCTGGGTCTCTGTCTGGGCTTCAGGGAACTGGGCTGTTTTGCATTCAACAGGTTGAAATGGCTGATCGAACTTTTTTTTTTCTTCTTCACCTTGGAACTTCTTGGCTGCAAGATGGATGACGGGGTGGCGTCTCTTCACTGAATTCACCAGCTGCACGCCCCCCCACACCTTGGTCTCGGACTCCATCGTGGGTTTTGGGACTTGAGGGCTTTGATGTGGCGGGAGATCGGGGCTGGTTTTTGGTTGTCGGTTCCATGGCCACATGCCCCCCTCCTCCCCCTGCGCCTGCCGGAGCAGCGCGCTCACCCCCCACCTTTCCCCCTCTGTGGGAGAATTCTCCCACTAGCAGGACATGAGCTGGTAAACATGAGAGCTCTTGCTGGGAAGTGTCCTTGAGCCCACTTCTGGCTCAGGAAGCCAAGCTGTAAATAATGAGCAACCCACACACAGCTGCAGGGGGCTGAGCCTGCCATCCCCCTGGGGTGGACACCGCAGGTTCTTTTGACACAGGGCAGCCTATCTGTACCTTACACATAACTCTGAGCCAATCTGTACTGTCCACTTGTGCCAGCCCCAAACTGATTGTGCACACCTTCTCTGAGTACTATATAAGCATTGTACTGCCCTAATAAAGTGTACTACGTTGCTAGCTGCCGAGTCAACCCGTCAGTACCTCAATCTCACCTCCACCAGCTTCCCACAGACCGTAAAATGGCGCCTGAACATCGTGACTGAACCACCCTATCGCTGCGTGACTACGGATTTGAGGCCTGCATTCCGGACCATCGCGAAGCCTCCAGGCCGCGATCAAGAAAGTTTTGAGCCTGGCCCTTAGGCCCTTGGGGCTCCGATAAGGGGCTGAAACGCTGATTCATCTTCACGCAGTAAGGGACTGGCAGAGACGGGAGGGATCGGACACTATGATGCCCCCTGATGGGTAAATCCGTTTCCAGGTCGCCCCTGCTGGGGAAAGCCATCCAGGTGCCTCCTGCTGGTGGGGAAAGCTATTACAGGTCACCCGAGCAACAGGTCGGGAAAGGCGTGTTCCAGGCGCCCCCTGCTGGTGGGGAAAGCCGTTCAGCCAGCATAAAAAAAAAAAACAAAAACCCAAAAAAACCCCAGGACAATTGGAAGACAGGAAGCTCCTTCCGGGGTCGCTGCTGTGAGACAGACGGCTCCTTCTGGGACGGCAGCCGTAGAAGTACTAGCCAGCTTAGAATTGCTATGGATTCAGAAGTGGCTCTCTCTTTCTTATTAAGCCTTTTTAGAAAAACGGGGACTTGCAGAAAGACAAAGGGGACATGGAAGTTGGTGGCACGTCTCTATGGCTGCCGCACGTGACCAGGGTCCGTCCCGGCTGCTTAGTAATGGCAGCCACCATGGGCACCCTGCCGGCGAAAGCAACAGGAACTTTCTCAGTTTAAACTGTTTCTTAGAACTACTACAGCCCTGCGTACCAACTGATTTGCTGAGCGCCGCTAATGATCCACTCACGTACCTTGCTGAGGACCCTATGCAGTGACCACCGGGGTCCTCGTTTGCCGTCTGGGGGTGTGGCCCTGCCCCACCCCCCTGCTCCCTCGACGATCATGTGTGCAGAATGTGGAGAGCAGCGGAGACGAGGAGGAGGTGGGGGGTGATGGGGGACGGCAGCGGGGACTCTGGGGGACGGGGGTTGGGAGTGCGGCTGAGTGGCGAGTCTACTGGGAGTGAGAGCCGCCCCCCCCACTTGCAGAGTCTTGGAGTTGCAGAGTCTTGGAGATCGGCGAAGGAGTCACTGCCCCCCCCGCCCCCCCCTTTCTGTCCTTTTTTTTGTTTTACTTTTTTCCCTTACAGCTGCCGTGGCACAGCGTGCTTGATTCTCATAGAGACAGACTGAGTTTGTGATGGCTACTGTGTACACTGGAACCCTGATGCTGTTTTGGCTTTAATTGTAATATATTTTAGAGTTTGGGAGTTTACTAGATAGGATGATAAATGATTATTAATTGTACCAGAATTTTTAGGAGGATCTTATTCCCCCCTCTGTGCTGATTCTGAGTCTGCTGTGGTACCACATTTCTTGAATTTTCTTTGCTTTTTCTTCTGTTTCCTTCATTTCCTGGATCATTAAGTTGCTAAGATAATATAGCTGAGGCTACGAGTTTGTAATGACAATTGTAGGATTTTAGCATATAGGAATGTTATAGAATATGTTTTTTTTTAGAATTTTTCTGTATATTTTGATACCATTAGGATCATGTACAAATGGAAAAAAAAAAGAAAAAAAAAAGAAAGGGAAAAAGGGGGATAAAAAGACAAGGAAGGAGGTGTGAAGAAAGTCTGCAGTTTCTCTAGTCACATCATACAGACAAGGTCAATGGATTTGCTAGCCTAGGCACTGAATATGTCTGCATTTGTTTTTGTATTTGTTTGTGTTTGTTCATTTACGTTCACAGGCCTTAGATGGAGACCAGCTTGTTATGACCAGCCTGTTTTCTTAAAGTGAGCAGAAATCTTGCTCAGATGGCAGAATTGTGGCAAGATCTTGAAAGGAGTATTAAAATGATGGTTATATGTGTATGGATTGTAAGGTTTTGATCATGGTTAATGAATGTGTGTATTTTCATGAATTTTCAGTGATTCTGGTTTAATGGAATAGGTAACAGCAAAATAGAGATTCAGTTTAGCACCTGTTGTAAAGGCCAAAGCCCACTTAATTGGCACAGATGGCAATGTGTTTGTTATCTTTTTGCAAGGGCCCTGCAAAAGGATGAGAAACACTGCCTTAAATTTTTTAAAATACATAAAGAACTGTGGGGATAGGCCTAATAGGAAGCCTGAAGGTAACATCTAGGGCATATCTTTGTATCATATTTAGAAATTAGTAGTTCTTAAGCACAATGGACAGATGCAACTCATAGCTAAGGAATATAATGATAACATCAAGATTTCTGAGAATTATGGAGTGAATCCAGAACAATGGGAGTCTGAGAAAGAGTATTGGACAACAGATACATCTGCGACTCTACAACATCGATCGCCACACAGAACCAACAAAGACATGGCGCATATGTGCTCTTCTGTGACTGTGATGTTCATCTGGACTTTTGGGTTTTTGAACATATGACTTATTGTCACTTGCAGGACAGGCCTTTGGAATTGTTAGCTGAGATTGGATGGTTAGCTTGCCAGACTATTGTTACTAGCAAAAAGGCTCCAACAGGTATATTCTCTTTCTAACTTTAGCATTATTGATTTGCACCTGTGTTATTCACACCTGTGTCAAACACAGCCTATGTGAGATCAGACCTGGGTTGCTCAAAAGAAAAAAAAGGGGATATTGTGGGAGAATTCTCCCACTAGCAGGACATGAGCTGGTAAACATGAGAGCTCTTGCTGGGAAGTGTCCTTGAGCCCACTTCTGGCTCAGGAAGCCAAGCTGTAAATAATGAGCAACCCACACACAGCTGCAGGGGGGCTGAGCCTGCCAGCCCCCTGGGGCAGACACCGCAGGTTGTTTTGACACAGGGCAACCTATCTGTACCTTACACATAACTCTGAGCCAATCTGTACTGTCCACTTGTGCCAGCCCCAAACTGATTGTGCACGCCTTCTCTGAGTACTATATAAGCATTGCACTGCCCTAATAAAGTGTACTGCGTTGCTAGCTGCTGAGTCAACTCGTCAGTACCTCGATCTCACCTCCACCAGCTTCCCGCAGACCGCACCCCCCCACCATGGGCGCTCATGGGCTGGCACTGGGAGTGCGCACCCCGCCTCCCTCAGCGGCATCGGCTCCGCGGGACGCATGCACCCCTCCCCCTCCCTCCTCCTTCCCCACGGGACTGGGAGGCCCCCCCCCTGCCTCCCTCCCCCGGCGCAAGCGTGAGCACAGCTCACCTACACCCCCCCTCTCCCTGCACTTTCTCAGCGGGAGATGGGCGGCTTGATTCTTAAAGTGACAGATTTGCATTTTTGTATCTTGCTGACTGTATGTTACTGCTGTAAATCTTGATGATGTTTTTATCCTTTTGATTGCACTGGATCTTAGAGGTTATTGGATAAGATGTTAAGTGCTTGTTAATTGTAATAGTATAGTGGAGTAAGAATGATAAGTTTGTGACTAGTCCTACTAGGGTGAAACTGATAGATTGACAATTTTTTTTTTCTTTTGGGGTTGACTGACCTAAAGGTTCCTTTTTTTCCTACATGCCATGGCTTCATGATTTTTAATTTTTTTTCTTTTTTAATTTTTTTTTTCCTTTGGGTTTCTTTTTTTTTCTGTATTTGGAATTGATTCCAGGGTTCAAAGTTTTTCCTTTATCAATTTTTAGCATTAATATAGTTAAGGATTATATAGTTATTATAGGTATATTGTAGAATAATTTTTCCTTTTTAGGATTTTTCTTTTAAGGGTAAGAATCATGTGTAAACACAACACAACAAAACACCAGGTAACATGGTTATGATTTTGGCAAGGTTATTATGGCAAAGATTTTTGGATTCAGTTTCATGCCATCTTAGGCATTGGCTTTCTGTGGCATTGGCCTGTGACAGGTCACTGCGGTTGTACAATCACACTTATGCAAGTTACATGCTCGGATATCACACTTTTAACCTGCTTATGCTGATTGCACATCGTGGCGCTCACAAAACAAACACACACACACACACAAAAAAAAAAAAAGGGGAAAAAGAGGACAAATGTGCCTGGATTTTTGGTTTGATGGATGTCAGCTTGTATGTTCAATCTGTTTTCTTGGTGGCAAGCAAAGACTTTTGCTCAGATGACTGTGTATTGGAATGTATACTGATATATGGTTATGCTTTTGATCATGCTTAATGATTTAGCTTCCTGCTTCACAGGCTTCTAGCATTGCTATTTTATTGAGTAGGCAATTGCAAAAGTAGAGTTGCCAGCACGACCCTCTGTTATTAGAGTGCAGAAGAGCCTATGCATTGGATGAGATAAGGAGCAGCTGCCTTTGTTAGTAGTGTTTTAGAGGTGCTGTGTTTTTCATTTCTTTTGCAAAGGGCCCTGCACACTGGATGAGAAACACGACCTCCATTTTTAAGAAGAAACAGAAAGGGGAGATGTGGGAATGCAGAATGCAGAAGACTTGTGGGGCGCAGGTGCAGGACTGCTGTGGGAACAGAGTGAAAAGAAGAGACAACAGGCAGATTCTTGTAATAACAGACCTTGGTTCTCACATGCAGCTGGACACCTTATCTCAGAAGGGGTAGATAATAGACCTTCACTAATGAGAATAACAAGGCGTGTACTGATGCAGATGTGGTGGGTTGTCCCTGACTAATTGTGCTAATATGTAGGCATGTTCTCTACTGGCTGAGTGTATAAATTCAGGCTGTTAATGATCAATAAACGGCTTTGGCATAATTCATATTGAATCATTCTGAAGACCCTCGCGGCTCATCTCAAAACCATACTGATCGATAGACATGTTTACCGTGGCCCGCCGGCAAGCAGAAATAGCAGGCAACACGGCCTGCAACAGATTACTTCAAGGATCTGATGGCCAAAGTACTGTGGAACACAGCCCTAGAAGGAAAAGGGCCCAGGATCATCTTCTCCATGTCCAGGAGCAAAGTATATCAACAGAGGAAGGCAGAAAAGAATGCTAGAAGACCTGCCTGGATGAGTAAGGAGCTCCTGGGCACTCTGGCACACAAAAAGAAAGCCTACAAGGACTGGAAGAAAGGACAGCTAGAATGGGGGATATATAAGGAAGCAGCCCGAGCAGCAGGAGACCTGGTTAAAGAAGATAAAGCTCAGTTTGAGTTAAATCTAGCCAAGGAGATCAAGGGGAACAGCCGTTTGAGCTAGATTTCTAGCGCAGACATGGGGGAGAGGTGAACATTCCAGGGATAGGCCATATAATGGCAACAATGGATAAGTTAATATAATTTCATTGGAGCATCAAGAGCTTTATGTCTGGAAGCACAGCTTGTACTTTCCCCTTGCTGGCTTCTGCTGTTTCAACCGTGCCCACTGCTATCTTCCCCCACTGCTGTTTTGGCTGCTGCTGTTTTGCTGCTTCGCTGCTGCTTGACCCCTTCCCCATTTTTGTTAAGGTTAGTATATCTCTGTAGTAGTTTATTTCTCCTTATATTGTTATATTTGAACTATAAGAAATACAATTTCACTTTTCTCTGACTTTCCAAAAAAAAAATCTGTGGTGTGGTGAGTCTACTCTATTGGGGGAGGGATCCACCCTAACCCGGGACAAATTTATAGATGCATTAATGGCAAAAAGAAGACTAGGGAATGTGTGGGCCCCCTCAGGAAAGAAACAGGAGAACTGGTGACAAATGACATGGAGAAGGCTGAGGTTCTCAATTACTTCTTTGCCTCATTTTTCACTGGCAAAGGCTCCAGCCACACTACTAGAGTCATGGAAGATACTGGCAGGGGATGGAAAAAAGAGCTGCACATTGTGAGCAAAGATCAGGTCTGTGACCATCTAATGAACCTGAAAGAGATATGCTCAGGGGTACTGAGGTAAATGGTGGGTGAGGTTGCTAAGCCACTCTCTATTACATTCCAGAAGTCATGGCAGTCTGGCAAAGTCCCCAACAACTGGAAAAGGGGAAACATAACCCCCATTTTCAAAAACAGAAAGAAGAGTCAGGGAACTATAGGCCAGTCAGTCTCACCTCTGTGCCTGTTAAGATCATGGAGCAGATCCTCCTGGAGGCACTGCTAAAGCAGAAGAATAATAAAGAGGTGATTTGGTACAATCAATATGGCTTCACCAAGGGCAAACCATGCCTGACAAGCCTGGCAGTCTTCTATGAAAAGGTCACAACATTAACAGACAATGGACAAGCAACTGATGTCATTTATCTGGACCTGAGCAAAGCCTTCGACACTGTCCCATATGACATCCTGATCTCCAAACTGGTGAAACATGGCTTTGATGGATGGACAACTCAGTGGATTAAAAACTGCCTTAATGGCCACATCCAATGAGTGGCTGTCAATGGGTCTACGTCCAAGTGGAGGCCAGTGACAAGTGGAGTCCCTCATGGATCAGTACTGGGACCAGTCTTGTTCAACATCCTTGTCGTCAACATGAACAGTGGCATCAAGTGCACCCTCAGCAAGTCTGCCAATGACACCAAGATGTATGTGTTGTGGTAGGCCTGGATAGGCCAAAATAGGCTTACACTTGTCCTGTCTTGCACAGACATGTTTTTCTGCTCTCCCTCCTTCTGCTATGGGAAGAAGCAACCACGGGAAAGAGGAAAAAGAACCTGGAGCCACTGAGTCTAAGGACTCTGACTTGCCCAGACATGTTCCCCTGCTTCCCCCTCCTTCTGTGGTGTGGGAATGTGCTAGTTTGAAGCTAGCTAGAATGCTTTGGTGAGAAGAACTATATTACAGGCTGTGAAAAGGAAAACAGAATGATGTCTACTGCCGGCCCCTGGGGCGGACGCAGCCCCAAGGGGGGCTGACCCTGGCCAGCCCCCCTGGGTGATACTCACAGGTTGTTTACCACAGGTAACCTATCTCTGCCTTACACATAACTTGGGGCCAATCTGTACTGTCCACTTCTGCCAGCCCCAGGCTGGCTGGAAACACCTCCTCTGAGCACTATATAAGACACTGCACTACCCTAATAAAGTGGTACTGATGTACTGATGCACAGATGCCTAGAAGCTGCTGTCTCGAGTCGTCAGTACCCCGATCTCGCCTCTCGCCAGCCTCCGTACCCCGACAAATGGCGCCCGAACAGGGACTAATTGGACCACCGTATCGCTGCAGCCAGGCACTGAGGCCTGCATCGTGACCACCGGCAGGCCTCCAGGCCGCGATCGACAGAACTCTAAGCCGGCCCTTGAGCCGCAGGGGCCCCGAGGAGGGGCCGAGACATCGCTTCACCTCCGTGCGTAAGGAGCTGGCAGAACCGTAAGAGATCGGACGCTACTATACCCCCTGCTGGGGAAATGCGCTGTTTTCCTCTTTTTCTTTTTTTTCTTTTTTTTCTCTTCCCCCTCGCTAAACCCGTTACTAACCACGAGGGATAGTTGTCTGCTGGTACGGGCGGCCTATAGAGATAGGCGTTTATTAAAGAATAATTCTGCTCATAAATATGGGAGACTTTAATAACAATAACTGTCATGACGATGGGTGCGACCATATAGATGGGCACTTCTGGGGGCAGTGATCGTGCATAGTCAGATCCCCCCGGAGCAGTTATTGCCGGAAGGCAGGAACACACACCCATCCCCCCCCACCCCCCTTCTTTCTCGCTTACGGAATTTTTCCGGGGAAGTGCGCTGGTTTTCCTTTTTTTATCCCGTCCCTAACCGCGGGGGACAGTGTCTGCTGGTACGGGCGGCCTATAGAGATAGGCGTTTATTGAAGATTGACCTCATCGATATGGGGCATTTTTAATAACGGCAGCTGGTGTGACGACAGGTGCGACCATATAGATGGGCACTTCTGGGGGCAGTGATCGTGCATAGTCAGATCCCCCCGGAGCAGTTGCCGCCGGAAAGCAGACCACCCCCTTCCCCCCCTTTCCTTTTTCCTTTTTTTACTTTCGGCGGAATAGCGACCGCGCGGCGCCGGTAGCCGCTCCCACCACCCCGTGATGGCGATTGCCGAGGGCCGTCCGGCGGCGGCAAACTGCCAAAGTTTCTCAGCCTGTAAAAGTTTTTCGGGACTGCCGTCCAAAGCGGCTGCTTCCAGCCGCCACTGCCAGCCGCTACGGCGCTTTCCTTCTGCGTTCCATCATCAGGATGGCAGCTCCCCCACCACCCCGTCCCCGATACGGACAGAACGAAAAGCAGACAGAGAAAGCAGAAACGGCAGCAGCGCCCGCGCTTCCCGAGTCTCGCCGCCGGCGGGAAACGCCCCTCCCCAACTGCGGAGCCCGGCGGAACCCAACCCCCCCCGTGCCCCCCACCGATCGTGGGTACAGGACATGAGAACACCAAAGAGACAGACGGACGAACAGAAAGACTCTGGGGGACCGGGCTCGAAGACCAGCCTGAGGAGATCAGCGAGAAGTCGTCTGGAAGTCCGAGCCGCCCTCCCCTTCCCCCCCCCCCCCCGCCCTCGGCCGGCGGCAGAGTTCGGCAGGGTCCCTTTCCCGTCCCGTCCCGGCTTGGAAAGTTCGAAAATGGCGGCGGCTCCGCAGGTCACGGGACACAGCCCCCCCCCTCCCCTCCTCTTCCCCCGCCTCCCTCCCCTGGCACGGGCGGCGAGCTTGGCTCACCCCCCCCCCCCCCCCCTGCACTTCCTCAGCGAGAAACGAACAGCTTAGTTCTTACTGTAACAAACTCGTATTGTTGTATCTTGCTACCTATATGAACTACTGACGTCAGTATTAATGCCTTTTTTTGAGTGTACTGGATCTTACAGGTTAGGAGTGTACTGAATAGGATGTTAAATGATTGTTAATTGTATCAGAATTTCTAGGAAGATCTTTTCCCCTCTGTTCTGATTCTGACTCTCCTGTGGTACCACGCTTCTTGAATTTTTCTTTGTCTTTTTTTTCTCCTATTTCCTTCATTTCCTAGACCTTTAAGCTGTTAAAATAGTATAGTTAAGGCTCAGAATCTGTAATATGACAATTATGGGATTTTTTTGATATGGGGAAATCATGGGATGTTCTGGTTTGGGTTCTTTCTGTATATCTGTTTTTTTTTCTGGAATAAAAAAAAAAAAGGGGGAAAAAGGGGGTAGAAAGACAAGGGAGCAGGTATAAAAAATTCTGCAGACAGGATCAATGGATTTGTCAGCCTAGGCACTCAATATGTTTGTGTTTGTTCCTGTATTTGTTTCTGTATTTGTTCATTTGCATTTGTCTCTGTATTTGTTTGTGTTTGATCCCTTATCTTCACAGGCATTGTAAGATGGGGACCAGCTTGAGTATGATTAGCCTGTTCTTTCCTAAGGTGAGCAGGAATCCTACTCAGATGGCAGAATTGTGGTAAGATCTTGAAAGGAGTACTGATGTACTGATGCACAGATGCCTAGAAGCTGCTGTCTCGAGTCGTCAGTACCCCGATCTCGCCTCTCGCCAGCCTCCGTACCCCGACAGTCTACTTCACTCATAGGCTTGCTAAGAGGTACAAGAACAAGAATCCAAACATACACAAGAGAGTCACTTCTGCTGGGGAGCTCAGAGCTGCATTTTTTTTCTCTCTCTAGCCACTCTGCCTTTTCACTGATTAATCCACTTTACTTCCTAAACTGCTGGCCAAACCTCCATTCTTCCTAGGGACTGGGGTAAGGTTGAGAGGGGAGGGAGAAGGTGGAAGGGTGGTTGGGTGCCCCTCCTGGGGAATCAGGTTTCTGGGACGGGTGTCGTATTTATGTATTACCTTTTACCTTATATATTTCTGTATATAAATGTATATACTGTAAATATCTGCTTGTATATTGTGCTAGCTGTAAATAATAAGCTTCATTCAATTTCCAGAGACATCTGAGTCTAGTCTGTGTGATTTCCAAAGAGTGGGGGGCAGGTAACACCCAAACCATCACATCTTCTATTTTGGCACCCAATGTGGGGCAAATTGATTTTGAGTTGATTGTTAATTAACTCTGTGAATCAGAATGAAGATATTTTATTTAGTGGGGGCCATTGTGTGGCCTCTCTTATGTTTTCTTGTTTATAATTGGATCAAAGCCCAAATTGGTTACTTTTTGTTTAATCTAATTTTGAAGAAGATCAAAGATAAACTTACATCCATTCTTTGGAGTTGGGGGGATTTCATCCTTGGCCATATAGGGTTTAACATCACCAAGTCTTTTACCAGTAACATTACAGGAAATGGAAGTGTTATTTCTTCTGCTTTATCTACAGCTTCAATGAGAGTAATCTTGCCTAAGACCCAGGTGTCTGACTCTTCTTCTGAATTTTATTCACGTCAGACTGTGGTATTTCTGTTGTGTGTGATATTAGGTCTTATAATTTTTGATTTTATAATAATTTTAACATTATGAATGAGAAACTCGAGTGTGATACCTTTAAGAAGTAAAAAGAAGGGGCCAGTGTCCCAGACAAGCGATAAACAAAATGGCAATCTAAGTGTAAACACTGATAGCTCGGGGGGAGAGCAAGGGGGGGCCACCACTACAGCTCCTCCCCTAGATTCTGGGAAAGCTGCCAATGTTCCAGCCAAAAACAATAACATGGCACAATGCCTCGGAACACAGGGAACTACTTGAGCCCAAGATGTTTGTGCTAGTTTGAAGCAAGCTAGAATGTTTTGGTGAGAAAAACTTGATCACAGGCTGTGAAAGGAAAACAATAGTGATGTCTCCTTCCCTCGGAGTCTTGCTGAACAAGAAGTAAACATTAGATAACACTTTCACCATTTTGTCTTCACTTTCTGGCTGGCTTCTGACTGACCTGCAGCTCCCTGACCTCTCCTGCCACTCACCTTTGCTTCTTAACCTCTTGGCTGAACCTCTATTCTTCCTCTGTTCTCATTCTTGGGTATGCTGGTTTTAATGTCACTGAAAATCTTACCAGCAACATTACAGGGGTATTTGCCAATAATTTTACAAGCAATCAAAACACTGCCTTATCTAGAGCACTGATAAGGGTGATTCAACCCAGAACCCAGACCCTTGTAAAGACTTTTACTCAAAGCAGACCGTGGCAGGTCTGGTGTGTGTCATCCTGGGTCTTATAGTTTTGATTTTCATATTAATTCTGGCATTATGTGTGAAAAATTGGAATGCAATACCTGTAAGAACAAGGAAAGTCTCTGTCTCGAAAGCAAACGGGACAGTTTCTCAACAAACTACCAGTGGAAATATAAACAACGATAAGCCAGGGGCACAACAATCTCCTTCCCAACAAAATTCAGGGATAGTTTTGCAGCAACCAAACCAACAGATAATTCGTAAACACAACCTCCTTCCCAGCCAGGGACAGTCCCTACACCTGCTTCTCCGGATTCTGGGAAAACTGCCAATGTTCCTAACAACAGTGACAACAAACAAGGATTGGCAGGCGTCACAGGAGTACAGGCAGGTACACAAAATCAGAATGTACCCACTAATAATGACAATACCCCAGTCAGTCCAAATCTTCCACAACCCCAGTCAGAAGACCAGAACACTGTTAATTCTAAGGCAGATCTGAACTCACAGACCCCAGGTCAGACCCCCAATGATTAAAACCCTCCAGTAGACACGCCAAAGTCTGTTGCTGTGCAGGCCTTTTTAGCACCTGCTAAGGCGAAACCCAAGATACAGCTTTTGACAAAGTGTGATTCAAAGGAGGATGTAAGAGAGGGGACTTCTGGTGAGCAAGAGGAGGAAGAGGAGGCAAATAGTCTTAGGGACCTGGCAAACATGCTGAGATCGCAGTACACAAATGAGAAGAGTGCTGTGAGGTTGGCTGCCAAGAAAGAGGATGGTTCCAATGAGTTTAAGAGTGCTATGAGGAAGGTTCTGTTTCTAGGCCAGGGACAACCAGATCAACAACAGGAAGAGGAGGAGGATGACATCCAGGACTCCAACAATCCTCTCAGAGAGGTCACGGAAGTTAGAAAGGAATACTCAAGGGAATCAGGTGAGCCAATCCTAAGCTGGCTAGTGAGATGCCGTAGCATTGGTGCTAATGCCCTGCAGGTAGGAGACAAGTCTGCCAAGCAGCTAGGACCACTCACCAAGGAGAGTGGAGTGGACAAATACCTAGCAAGTCCTCTTGGTAAGGTTAGCTTGTGGACACGCCTTCTATTGGCTGTGGCTATGAGATATCCTTCCCGAGATGATCTGCCATGGGCAGCCAAGAAGTTGAACACCATTGAGCAGGGAATTAAGCTTCTGAAGGAGTTTGCTGTGAAGGAAGTGCTTTATGGAGATCATGGCACACATGAGCCTGATGACATTCCTCTTGGAACAGGTCTCATGAAGAAGCTGATTAAGCTTGCTCCTTCATCCTATGCTAACATCTTGACCAGCAAGTTTCTATCAAGGGGTGATAATGGAAGGTCTTTCACTGTTGGTGAGTTCACTGACCAGCTCAGGCAGGTAGAGGACAGCTTGTCACATTCTGCCCTAGTCTCTGCCATAAACACCATGATTAGAGAGATAAAGGGGAAGAAAGACAGCATGAAAGAACTGAAGGAAGATCTTAAAACCTCAATTTCCAATCTGGTAAAGGATACCATTCCTGCATCATCTGAATGGGTGCATGTTTCTGCTATCAGGAACAGACGCCCACCTCCTGCAAGGCAATTCCAGCCCAGGAGGAGACAAATTCCACCTAGACATCAGCAATCACGTGCGTCACTGTGGATACTTCTGCGTGACAAATATGGTGAGAACATGAGTAAGTGGGATGGTCAACCTACTTCAGCTCTTTCAAAGAGAGTCAGGGAACTGCAGAGTGGCAGGAACAGAGGCAACAATGCCAGAAAAGTAGCTGTCACTTCTTCAGCTCCTGAGAGCAACTGCAATTATTAAAACAGTTGCAATTTCTCTCACAACACCACCAATCACTGTGTACACCCTACATGCCATGTTCAGCATTAGGGGTGCCCTGCCTCCAGCCAGGAGGAGGAAAGGGATAGTGGAGAGAACCGAATCTATTGGAATGTATTCATTAGGTGGCCTGGCAGTTCAAAAGTTCGGAAATACAGGGCTTTAGTTGACACAGGTGAATAGTGTACTTTGTTGCCATCCAATCGCAAAGGGACAGAGTCCATTTATATTTTTTTAAATCACTGTTGGATTTCAAGAGTTAACAAAGATACAGGCTGAGATCAGTTTAACTGGTAAAGAGTGGAAGAAACATACTATTGTAACTGGTCCTGATGCGCCTTGCATTCTGGGAATTGACTTTTTGAGACAAGGTTGTTTCAAAGATCCTAAGGGTCACAAATCGGCTTTTGGTATGGCATCTGTAGAGACTGAGGATAGTAAATTGAAATTATCCATTAGAACTTTCTGATGAATCTGCAGTTGTGGGACATCATGACATAGAGGACCTGGAAGTGCCAATTGCTACTCAAACTGTGCACCACAGGCGATATAGAACTAACTGTGACTCAACCCACTCATCAGCTGATTCGTCAACTGGAAAGTCGGGCTGTCATCGAGAAAGCTCATTCACCTTTCAACAGTCCCATCTGGCCTGTGCGTAAACCTAACAGAGACTGGAGACTAACAATTGATTTTCGTGCCCTCAATGAGGTGACTCCACCCATGAGCGCAGGCTGTGCCGGGACATGCTGGAACTCCAGTACGAGCTGGAATCGAAGGAGGCTAAATGGTATGCAACCATAGACATTGCTAATGCTTTCTTCTCTATTCCCATAGCAAAGGAGTGCCGGCCTTGGTTTGCATTCACCTGGAGAGGAATCCACTACCAGTTCAACCGTTTGCCTCAGGGGTGGAAACACAGCTCAACCATCTGTCACTCAGTCATCAACAACGCTCTGGAGAAAGGTAAAGTTCCAGACCACATCCAATTCATTGACGACATCATTGTGTGGGGCCAAACTGCTGAGGAAGTCTTCGAGAAAGGTAACAAAATCATTGACATTCTGTTGCAAGCAGGTTTTGCCATGAAGAGAGACAAGGTCAAAGGACCTGCCAGAGAAATTCAGTTTCTGGGAGTGCAATGGCAGGATGGTCGCCGTCACATTCCACAGGATGTGATCAACAAAGACTCCACCATGGCAGTTCCCACCAATAAGAAGGACACTCTATCTTTCTGGGTGCAGTGGGATTTTGGAGGACTACTCATTCCTGGTTTCAGTCAAATTGTCAAACCTCTGCACGATGTGGCTCGTAAGAGAAACAATTTCGAGTGGGGACCTGAACAACAAGCAGCCTTTTATCAAATCAAGCGAGAAGTAGTCCATGCAGTGGGCTTGGGACCTGTGAGATCGGGTCTGGACATTAAAAAACATTCTGTACACCGGCTGCCAGTGACAATGGTCCAACTTGGAGCCTTTGGCAGAGAGCTCCAAATGAGACACGTGGTCATCCACTTGGTTTCTGGGGTCGTAGCTACAGAGGTTCAGAGGCAAATGACACCGCAACAGAGAAAGAGATACTAACAGCTTATGAAGGAGTGAAAGCAGCTTCTGAAGTGATTGGAACTGAGTCACAATTGCGTTTAGCTCCTAGACTGCCAGTTCTTAACTGGATGTTCAAAGGCAAAGGTTCAGTACCAAATCACACCACAGATCCTACCTGGTCTAAATGGATGGCTTTGATAACCCAACGAGCATGAATGGGTAATCTTGATCGACCTGGTCTGGTGGAGGTGATCACCAACTGGCCAGAAGGCACAGAATGTACAAAACCTCCAGAGGAGAAAGTAACTCGTGCTAAAGAAGCTCCTCCCTATGGTGATCTCTCTGATCAGGAAAAGAATTATGCTTTGTTCACAGATATTTCCTGTCGTCTTGTTGGGAACAAGCGAAGATGGTAGTCTGCATTCTGGAGTCCAACCAGAAGAGTTACCGAAGCGAGAGATGGAGAAGGAGAATCCAGACAGTTCGCTGAGGTAAAAGCTGTCCAACTTGCTCTTGATGTGGCTGAACGTGAAAATTGGCCTATCCTTTACCTCTACACCGACTCATGAATGGTAGCCAATGCTCTATGGGGTTGGCTAAATGACTGGAAGAAGCATGGTTGGCAGAGGAAAGGAAAGCCTATTTGGTGTGCTGATCTATGGCAGGACATTGATGCACAACTGGAGAGAATTCCAGTGAAGGTGCAGCACGTAGACGCACACATGCCTAAGAACAGAGCTACTGAGGAACACCAACACAACCAGGCAGGCAGACCAAGCTGCTAAGATTTCTCAACTTAATGCAAACTCTGATCTTGACCTTGATTGGAAACATCGAGGCGAACTGTTCTTAGCTTGGTGGGCCCATGATTCATGTGACATCAAGGCAGAGATGCAACATACCGATGGGCATGCGATAGGTCAATTGACTTGTCCATGGACGCTATCACCCAAGTCATCCATGACTGTGTCATTTGTGCTGCTATTAAGCAGGCTAAGCGAATCAAACCCTTATGGTATGGTGAGAGATGGTCAAAGTACAAGTATGGTGAAGCCTGGCAGATTGACTACACCACTTTACCTTGATCTCGTTCTGGCAAGCAGTATGTGCTGATGATGGTAGAGGCCAGCACCGGATGGCTGGAAACCTATCCAGTTCCACATGCTACTGCACGTAACACCATTCTTGGCTTGGAGAGACAGATCATGTGGAGACATGGAACTCCAGAGAGAATCGAGTCAGACAATGGCTCTCATTTCAAGAACAATCTTGTGAAAAACTGGGCCAAAGAGCATGGTATTGAATGGATCTATCACATACCCTACTATGAACCAGCTTCAGGGAAGATTGAACGCCACAACGGTTTGCTGAAAACCACCCTCAAAGCCATGGGGGGTGGAACTCTGAAAAACTGGGACAAACAATTAGCACAAGCTACCTGGTTGGTAAATAGTAGAGGTTCAGTAAACAGAGTAGGACCTGCACAATCAGACTTGGTCCAAAGAGTAGACGGTGATAAAGTTCCTGTTGTACATGGAAAGAATCTTTTAGGGAAAACGGTTTGGGTATATTCTCCTTCGGGCGAAGGGTAAACCTGTCCGAGGGGTGGTGTCTGCTGAAGGTCCTGGTCATACCTACTGGGTAATGCAGGAGAATGGTGAAATCCAGTGTATTCCACAGAGAAATCTAACTTTAGCTGAGAGAGTTTAAAGTCAGAGCCTATAATACAAGTTGTTAGGAGTTTTCTGTACTTGTTACCATCGGCATCCAATGAAAGAATCTACGAGAGAATCTGCAATACGTGAGCAAGAACCCAACGTAACCTGGGAGCCCCTGTTCTCGTGTCATCTGTTAGAAGAGAAACTGTTTGCTGTTTTCTGAGCGTTTGAATCAACTACATCTGAGATAGCCGGAATGAAGTTTGAACTGAAATTGTGATGTTCATTAGGGTAAATATTGTTTTAGATTAGATCAGGTAGTTCTCAGCAATACTCTGAGTGAAATAGACAGGGGTGGATTGTGCTAGTTTGAAGCTAGCTGGAATGTTTTGATGAGAACTAGGTTACAGGCTGTGAAAAGGAAAACAGGATGATGTCTACTTCACTCATAGGCTTGAGGAGAGATACAAGAACAAGAATCCAAACATAGATAAGAGATTCACTTCTGCTGCGGAGCTCGTAGTTGCATTTTCTTCTCTCTCTAGCCTCTCTGCCATTTCTCTGTGTGCTAGTTTGAAGCAGGCTGGAATGTTTTGGTGAGAAAAAGTAGATGATAGGCTGTGAAAGGAAAACAATGGTTATGTCTCCTTCCCTCACACTCTCGCTGAGAGGTATGGGAACAAGAAAGTAAGCATTAGATAATACTTTTCCGCCATCTTCTCACTCTGCTTCTGGCTTCAGACTGAGCTACATCTCCCTAACCTCACTGCCACTAACCTTGCTTCTTAACCTCTTGGCTGAACCTCTTTTCTTCTTAGGACTGGGGTAAGGTTGAGAGGGGCAGGGGAAGGTGCAGGGGTGGTTGAGAGCCCCTCCTGGGGACTCAGGTTTCTGGGAGGGGAGTTGTGTCTCTGTATTACCTTTTACCTTGTATATTTCTGTATATAACTGTATATACTGTAAATATCTGCATGTATATTGTGCTAGCTGTAAATAAATAGCTTCATTCTGATTCCCAGAGTCCGGCTCAGTTAGCTGGGGTTCTTTCTAAAGTGTGGGGGGGCGGGTAACAGCCAAACCACCACATCTTTTAATTTGGCTTCCCCAACGTGGGGCAAATTCATTTGAGTGACTGTTAATTACCTCTGGGAATCAGAATGAAGCTAATAAAGCAGCTATTTTACTTGGTGGGGGCCATTGTCTGGCCTGTTTGCTGTTTTCTTATGTACAATTGGATCAATGACTAAATTGGTTATTTCTTGCTTCATGTAGTTTTAAGAAGGTCAAAGCTAAACTTACAACCATTTTCTGGTCCAGGGGTGTGGAAGAATTTCTCCCGCAGGGGAGCATGAGCTGTAAACATGATGGGAAATGTCCTTGGCGTCCAGCAGGCCCCAAGGAAGCTAAGCTGTTAGGCTGAGCAACCCACGTGCACCTGATAGGGGATGGAATTTGCCAGCCCCTGGGGTGGATACAGCTCTAGGGGGCTGACCCTACCAGGCCCCCCTGAGGTGGGACCACGGATTGTTTTGATAAGGGTAACCTATCTGCACCCTGCACGTGGCTTGGGGCCAATCTGTACTGTCCACTTCTGCCAGCCCCAGGCTGGTTGTGCACACCTCCTCTGAGGCACTATATAAGCTGCTGTATTTCCTTAATAAATTGTACTGATGCACTAATGCACAGAATCTATAGAGTCGAGTCGTCAGTGCCCCGATCCGCCTCTCGCCAGCCTCCAAACCCCAGCAATTGGCGCCTGAATACACTGATTGGACCACCGTATCGCTACGCGACCAGCAGGCCTCTAGGCCGCGAACAACGGAGTCGTAGGCCTGACCCTCGGATTTCTGGGGCCCCGATGAGGGGCTGAGACATCGCTTCACCTCCACGCATAAGGAGTTGGCAGAAACGTAAGAGATCGGACGCTACTATACCCTCTGCTGGGGAAACTCGCTATTCTTCCTTTTTTTTTCTCTTCTCTTTCACTTAATCCATTACTAACCATGGGGGACAGTACCTGCGAAGACGGACGTGCTATAGAGATATGCGTTTATTGAAGATTGGAATCACCTACAGAGATAGGGATTGCTTCAATAACAGCAGCTGTGGCGACGGCCGCATGACCATATATATGGGTGTTTTTCGGGGGCAGTAATCGCGCAGAGACGGATCTCCCCGAGGAGCAGTTGTTGCTGGAAAGCAGCAAACCCCCCACCCCCCCCCCTCGCTTACAGAATCTTACCGCTTAATGGAGCGCACCACCCACCCCACCCCCCCTTACTTTCAGTGGAATAGTGACCATGTATCACCGGGAACCACCCCCAATTACCGATAGCCGCCCAACAGCGGCAAACTGCGAAAGTTTCTCAGCTTGTAGAAGTTTTTCAGGACTGCCGTGCAAAGCGGCTGCTTGCAGCCATCAGCGCCATGTTGAATCTGCCAGCCACTACGGCGCTTTCCTTCCGCGTTCAATCGTCTGGAACAGCCCCCCCTTCCACCCCCGCCACGCTTTCGGAGCAATGGCAGCCAGCAGAAGCAACAAGCTCTTCAGTTTAAACTCTTTCTTGCCTTGCGTACGAACTGACTTGCTGGGTGCCGCTCAGGTACTCTGCTGAGAACCCTGATGGTCCGGCTTGCCAACAAGGAAAACACCAAACAGACGTACAAAAAGAAAGACTCTGGGGGACGGGGCTGGGAAAGCAGGAGGTCCGGACAAGCTGCGGAGATCGGCGGAGCCCCTTATCCCCCGCTTACAGAGTTGGAGATCAGCGGAGCCCCTTCCCCCCCCCTTTTTCCCGTCCCGGCTTGGAAAGTTCGAAGATGGCACCGGCTCGGTGAGTCATGGGACCCAACCCCCCTCTCCCGGCTCCTCCCTCCTCCCCCTTCCCCCGTGTCGTGGAACGCAGTTTCGCAGCAGAGTTTATGGGGGAAAAATACGCGAGGCGTTGACTATTTTATCAGTGATTTATTGCAAAAAAATGCGAATTCCCTCTTCCCGAAACTACACCACCCTTGTGAATTCTTTTGATCGAGGTCAAAGTAACATTTCCGAAAATGGCAAATTAAAGAGTCTATGATGTTTAAAGAGAGTTCTTTTGTGTCTCTGAGGTTTGAGTTAACAGTTCGTCAGCTACTCACAGTCTGTAGCTTGGTAGGGAGTCCCTTTCTCCCGGTGAGGGTCCAGGTATATGCAGGCTTTCCTGCCTCTGCGGCTCGGGGTATCCGCCCGAGGCGAGGCTAGATCGGCAAGCAGCTTGTTGTCCGAGGAAGGAGCGAGGGTGAGGTCCAGAAAGGCAAGGGCACAAGGGCCAAAAGCCTCGATCCTGGCCTGTCCACCATTTTTATAATGTTCCAAAATAGGACTAGGCCACAACTCGGACCACTTTTACGTTGTTCACATACATTGGTAAAAAACAATAAGCAACTTATACAATTGGATAACATTACCTAAAACAATATAAAGACCCCTCCTCAGGCCAGCCCACCTGCAGGTGTTGGGCAGGCCTGAGAAAGTCGTTTCTACTAACCAAAACAATACCTTGTTGTCTGGAAAGCAAGGCCAAGTGAAAGAGAAACATGGCCAGTGTTTACCTTTCACTTACCCTAGGGAGAAATCTTCCCATGGGACTGAAAGATTGTTTTCGTTTTTTTCGATGCTTCTGGCTTGAATGTGAGGCATTAGAAATTCGCATGACATGGAGACTTTAGAGGGGCTTTTGCTACTCTCCATGACACCCCGCCCCTGCCCAACGCGGCTCACGAACCCCCCCCCCGCTTACAGAGTTGGAGATCGGCGGAGCCCCCCCCACTTCCCCTCCAGGCTTGTAAAGTTGGAAAACGGCACCGGCTCTGAGACGTGAGCACCCTGCCCACTCTCCCTCCTCCTCCCCCACCTCCCTCCCCCAGCGCGCAGTCAGCCCGGCCCACCTACACCCCCCCCCCCATCTGGAGTCGAAGCGGTTGTTTGCCTCTTAGACAGACTCGCATTTTTCGTGTCTTACTACCTATGAGTATTGACGTCAATCTTAATGCTGTTTTCTGTTTTTTGATTGTACTGGATCTTACAGATCAGGAGTTTACCGAACAGGATGTTAAATGATTACTAATTGTATTAGAATTTCTAGGAAGATCTTCGTTTCCCCTCTGTTCTGATTCTGACTTTGCTGTGGTACCACACTTCTTGAATTTTCTTTGCCTTTTTTTCCTATTTTCCTTCATTTCCTAGACCTTTAAGCTACTAAGATAATATAGTTAAGGCTAAGAGTTTGTAATATGACAATTATGGGATTTTTTTTTTTTTGATATAGGGATATCATGGGATGTTCTGTTTTGTTTTTTTTTTTTTTTATATCTGGGTAGCACTGGGATAAAAAAAAAAAAGAGGGGGGGGAAAAAGCGGGTAGAAAGACAAGGAAGCAGGTATAAAGAATTTCTGCAGACAAGATCAATGGGTTTGTTAGCCTAGGCACTCAATATGTTTGTGTTTGTTTCTGTATTTGTTTGTGTTTGATCACCTGCATTTGTCTCTGAATTTGTTTGTGTTTGATCCCTTATCTTCACAGGCATTATAAGATGGGGACCAGCTTGAGTATGATTAGCCTGTCCTTTCTTAATGTGAGCAGAAATCCTGCTCAGATGGCAGAATTGTGTCAAGATCTTGAAAGGAGTATTGAAATGATGGCTATATGTGTCTATGGATGATAAGGTCTGATCATGGTTAATGAATTTGGGTATTTTCATGAGTTTCAGTGATTGTGGTTTAATGGAATAGATTCAGTTTAGCATCCTTTTGTAAAGGCCAAAGCCCACTCAAACTGGCACAAGATGGCAAAGTGACTTTTGTCTCTTGCAAGGGCCCTGCAAGCGATAAAAGACCCTACCCTAAATTCTTAAAGTAGATAAAGAACTGTGGGAAAAGGCCTAAGTAGAATACCCTGAATGCAACATCTAAGGCATATCTTTGTACTGTATTTAGAGGCTAGTAGTTCTTAAAGCACAATGGACAAACGCAACTTATAGCTAAGGAGTGCAGTGAAAACATCAAGATTTCTGAGGACTGTGAAGTGAATCCAGAACTGTGGGAGTCTGAGGAGAAATACTGGACAGCATGGTGCATCTGCAGCTCTACAACATCGGCTGCCACACTGAACCAATGAAGACGACGGATTTGCACTCTCCAGTGACTGTGATGTTCGTCTGGACTTTTGGGTTTTTGAACATTTGACTTACTGTTGCTCACAGAAATAGCTTTTGGGATTGTTAGCTGAGCTTCGGTGGTTAGTTTCCCAGACTATTGCCACTAGCAAAAAAGGTTCTTAACAGATGCATTGTCTTAACTTTAGCATTATTAACCTGCACTTGTATCATCCACACCTGTATCAAACATGGCCTATATAAGATCGGACGTGGGTTGCTCAAAGAAAAGAAGGGGGTATTGTGGGAGAATTTCTCCCGCAGTGGAGCATGAGCTATAAACATGATGGGAAATGTCCTTGGAGTCCAGCAGGCCCCAAGGAAGCTAAGTTGTTAGGCTGAGCAACCCACGCGCACCTGATAGGGGATGGAATTTGCCAGCCCCTGGGGCAGATACAGCTCTAGGGGGCTGACCCTGCCAGCCCCCCCTGAGGTGGGACCACGGATTGTTTTGATAAGGGCAACCTATCTACACCCTGCACATGGCTTGGGGCCAATCTGTACTGTCCACTTCTGCCAGCCTCAGGCTGGTTGTGCACACCTCCTCTGAGGCACTATATAAGCCGCTGTATTTCCTTAATAAATTGTACTGATGCACTGATGCACAGAACCTATAGAGTCTACTCGTCAGTGCCCCCATCCACCTCTCGCCAGCCTCCGAAACCCAGCACTGGGGTGATTTCATTCTCGAGTATGCTGGTTTTAATGCCACTGAAAATCTTACCAGTAACATTACAGGGGTATTTGCCAGTAATATTACAAGCAATCAAAATACTGCTTTAACTACAGCCCTGATGAGGGTAATTCACCCCAGAACTGGGATGCCAGACATTTGTTTAGATTATTGCTCATGTAAAACTGTGTTGCTTCTCTCATGTGTTAATGTATGTCTTATGGGTTTGATTTTCGTATTAATTCTGGCATTATGTGTGAAAAATTCAAATGCAATACCCGTAAAAACTCGGAAGGTTTCTGTTTCAAAACCAAACGGTACAGTGTCTCAAATACAGTCTCTTTCCCAGCAAAATACAGGGGCACAGCCAGGGACAATTTTGCAGCAACCATATATAAACAAAGATAAGCCAGGGGCACAGCCAGGGGTAGTCCCTGTACCTACTTCTCCAGATTCTAGAAAAACTGCCAATGTTCCTAACAATTACAACAAAAATGATGACAAACAAGGTTTGGCAGGCATCCCAGGAGTACAGGCAAGCACTCAGAGTCAGAATGTACCCACTAATAATAACACTAATAACACCAGCTCAGCCAGTTCGAATCCCCAGCCAGCAGACGAGAACCCTGTTAATTCAAAGGCAGATCTGAACTCACGGACCTCAGGTCAGACCCCAAATGATTCAAACCCTCCAGTAGACACGTCAAAGTCTGTTGCTGTGCAGGCCTTTTTGGCACCTGCTAAGGCAAAAGTCAAGACACAGCTTTTGACAAAGTGTGACTCAAAGGAGGATGTAAGAGAGGGGACTTCTGGTGAGCAAGAGGAGGAAGAGGAGGCATTTAGTCTGCGAGACCTGGCGAACATGCTGAGATCCCAATACTCAAATGAGAAGAGCGCTGTGAGGTTGGCTGCCAGAAAGAGATGGTTCCAATGAGTTTAAGAGTGCTATGAGGAAGGTTCTGTTTCTAGGCCAGGGACAACCAGATCAACAACAGGAAGAGGAGGAGGATGACATCCAGGACTCCAACAATCCTCTCAGAGAGGTCAGGGAAGTTAGGAAGGAATACTCAAGGGAATCAGGTGAACCAATCCTAAACTGGCTAGTGAGATGCCGTAGCATTGGTGCTAATGCCCTGCAGGTAGGAGACAAGTCTGCCAAGCAGCTGGGACGACTCACTAAGGAGAGTGGACAAATACCTAGCAAGTCCTCTTGGTAAGGTTAGCTTGTGGACACGTCTCCTGTTATCTGTGGCTATGAGATATCCTTCCCGAGATGATCTGCCATGGGCTGCCAAGAAGTGGAACACCATTGAGCAGGGAATTAAGCTTCTGAAGGAGTTTGCTGTGAAGGAAGTGCTTTATGGAGATCATGGCACACATGAGCCTGATGACATTCCTCTTGGAACAGGTCTCATGAAGAAGCTGATTAAGCTTGCTCCTTCATCCTATGCTAACATCTTGGCCAGCAATTTTCTATCAAGGAGTGATAACGGAAGGTCTTTGACTGTTGGTGAATTCACTGACCAGCACAGGCAGGTAGAGAACAGCTTGTCACATTCTGGTATAATCTGTGCCATAAAGACTATGACCACAGAGATGAAAGATAGCATTGAGAATGGCATTAAGAATAGCATTGAGAGTGGCATTAGAAATGGTATGAAAGACCTGAAGGAGGATCTTAAAAACATTCCCAATCTGGTAAAGGATACCGTCCCTGCATCATCTGAATGGGTGCATGTTTCTGCAGTCAGGAACAGACGCCCACCTCCTGCAAGGCAATTCCAGCCCAGGAGGAGACAAATTCCACCTAGACATCAGCAATCACGTGCGTCACTGTGGATACTCCTGCATGACACATACGGGGAGAACATGAGCAAATGGAATGGTAAACATACTTCAGCTCTTCAAAGAGAGTCAGGGATCTGCAGAGTGGCAGAAACAGAGGCAGCAATGCCAGAAAAGTAGCTGCCACTTCTTCAGCTCCCCAGAGCAACTGCAATTATTCCAACAATTGCAATTTCTCTCACAACACCACCAATCACTGTGTACACCCTACATGCCATGTTCAGCATTAGGGGTGCCCTGCCTCCAGCCAGGAGGAGGAAAGGGATAGTGGAGAGAACTGAATCTTTGATAACCCAACGAGCAGAAATGGGTAATCTTGACCGACCTGGTCTGGTGGAGGTGATCACCAAGTGGCCGGAAGGCACAGACTGTACCAAACCTCCAGAGGAGAAAATAACTCGTGCTGAAGAAGCTCCTCCCTATGGTCATCTCTCTTATCAGGAAAAGAACTATGCTTTGTTCACAGATGGTTCCTGTCGTCTTGTTGGGAATAAGTGAAGATGGAAGTCTGCAGTCTGGAGTCCTACTAGGAGAGTTACCGAAGCGAGAGATGGAGAAGGAGAATCCAGTCAATTCGCTGAGGTAAAAGCTGTCCAACTTGCCTATCGTTTACCTCTACACCGACTCATGGATGGTAGCCAATGCTCTATGGGGTTGCCTAAAGGACTGGAAGAAGCATGGTTGGCAGAGGAAAGGAAAGCCTATTTGATGTGCTGATCTATGGCAGGACATTGATGCACAACTGGAGAGAATTCCAGTGAAGGTGCGGCACGTAGACGCACACATGCCTAAGAACAAAGCCACTGGGGTGCACCAACACAACCAGCAGGCAGACCAAGCTGCTAAGATTGCTCAAGTTGATACCAACTCTAATCTTGACTTTGATTGGAAACACCGAGGTGAACTGTTCTTAGCTCCATGGGCCCATGACTCATCTGGACATCAAGGCAGAGATGCAACATACCGATGGGCATGCGATAGGTCAATTGACTTGTCCATGGACGCTATCACCCAAGTCATCTATGACTGTGACATTTGTGCTGCTATTAAGCAGGCTAAGCAAATCAAGCCCTTATGGTATGGTGAGAGATGGTCAAAGTACAAGTATGGTGAAGCCTGGGCAGATTGACTACATCACATTACCTCTATCTCGTTTCTGGCAAGCAGTATGTGCTGACGATGGTAGAGGCCAGCACTGGATGGCTGGAAACCTATCCAGTTCCACATGCTACTGCACGTAACACCATTCTTGGCTTGGAGAGATATATTGTGAGAAATATATAGAATCATATGTTTGATCCGATCAATTTGTGGCAAGAGGTCACAGACAAGGAGGAAGGGGGGGGTTTGAATGAAACTGCATTCCTGCTTGCACCACCATCTCAATAAGCTTAAAGATAAGAGTAATTAGATTGGCGAAGGAGGGAGGCATGTGGAAGAGATAGTCTTTTGCATATTTAAATGGAAATGCATTCCTCCTGGTGCCACCTTCCCTGTATGAGCAAATAGAAGAACCAGGACTTTGAAGTTCATGAGGAAGACACTTAAGCAAGAGCCCTTACTTCATCAAACATTACCAGAGGGACCACCGGATAAAAGGAGGCCTGTGTGAAGAGACATCTCACATTCCTAAGAACTGATAAAGAAAACCCAACCTTTTCTTAGAACTTAGTAAATATGTAATAGAATAGGGTATAAAAAGAGAAAGCTGAAGGCAAAGGGTGTGCATTGGGGTAGAGCAGAATCTCTCCTTGCACCCAGGCCTGTACATTGCTTGATTCCTGCAACTTTATTAAAGCCTTAACTTGCATGAACACCAGTTTGTGCCTGTTATTTATGACAATATCATGCGGAGACATGGAACTCCAGAGAGAATAGAGTCAGACAATGGCACTCATTTCAAGAACAATCTTGTGAAAAACTGGGCCAAAGAGCACGGTATTGAGTGGATCTACCACATACCCTACTATGCACCAGCTTCAGGGAAGATTGAACGCTACAACGGTTTGCTGAAAACCTCCCTAAAAGCCATGGGGGGTGGAACTCTGAAAAACTGGGACAGACATTTAGCACAAGCTACCTGGTTGGTAAATAGTAGAGGTTCAGTAAACAGAGCAGGACCTGCACAATCAGACTTGGTCCAAACAGTATAACTGTATATTCTGTAAATATCTGCTTGTATATTTTGCTAGCTGTAAATAAATAGCTTCATTTATATTCCCAGAGATGGCTGAGTCTAGTCTGGGTGACTTCTAAAGTGTGGGAGGGCGGGGTAACACCCAAACCGTCACACTTCTCCAATGATGATTCCTAGGGATTGGCGTATGACTATTATTGATTTAAAAGATTGCTTTTTTAATATTCCGCTACTTCCTGATGATTTGTCTAAATTTGCTTTTTCAGTTCCAAGTGTTGATATGGAAGACCCATTGCAAAGGTATCTGTGGGTTGTGCTTCCACAAGGAATGAAAAACAGTCCTACGATTTGTCAGTGGTATGTAGCTAAAGCACTAAGCGCTGTGAGAATGCAAATGCCAGAAGTTTTATTATATCATTGCATGGATGGTCTCTTAGTGGCAGAACAAAACACAGAGCTCAAGGAGAAAGCCGTAGCCCTTGTTGAATCTGCTATTGTTAAATCAGGATTGTGTATTGCACTTGAAAAAGTTTGCAGATGACACTAAGCTGGGGGCAGATGTGACTGAGTTGGAGGGCAGAAGGGCTCTGCAGCGGGACCTTGACCGCCTGGACAGATGGGCAGAGGCCAATGCGATGGCATTCAATAGCTCGAAGTGCAGGGTGCTGCACTTTGGCCACAACAACCCCATGCAGAGATACAGGCTGGGGTCGGAGTGGCTGGAGAGCAGCCAGACAGAGAGGGATCTGGGGGTACTGATTGATACCCGCCTGAACATGAGCCAGCAGTGTGCCCAGGTGGCCAGGAGAGCCAGTGGCATCCTGGCCTGCATCAGGAATGGTGTGGTCAGCAGGAGCAGGGAGGTCATTCTGCCCCTGTACTCTGCACTGGTCAGACCACACCTTGAGTACTGTGTTCAGTTCTGGGCCCCCCAGTTTAGGAAGGACACTGAGATGCTCGAGCGTGTCCAGAGAAGGGCGACGAGGCTGGTGAGAGGCCTCGAGCACAAGCCCTACGAGGAGAGGCTGAGGGAGCTGGGATTGTTTAGCCTGGAGAAGAGGAGGCTCAGGGGTGACCTTATTGCTGTCTACAACTACCTGAAGGGTGGTTGTGGCCAGGGGGAGGTTGCTCTCTTCTCTCAGGTGGCCAGCTCCAGAACAAGAGGACACAGCCTCAGGCTGCGCCAGGGGAAATTTCGGCTCGAGGTGAGGAGAAAGTTCTTCACTGAGAGAGTCATTGGGCACTGGAATGGGCTGCCTGGGGAGGTGGTGGAGTCGTCGTCCCTGGGGCAGTTCAAGGCAAGGTTGGATGTGGCACTTGGTGCCATGGTCTAGCCTTGGGCACTGTGGTAAAGGGTTGGACTTGATGATCTGTGAGGTCTCTTCCAACCTTGGTGATACCGTGATACTGTGATACTGTGAAAAAGTACAAAAGGCTCCCCAGTGGAGATACTTAGGATGGAAGATCAGGAGTCAAACAATTGTACCACAGAGGCTGCAAATTAGTGGAAAAGCAGAAACACTTTACGATGTTTGGAAGTTGTTAGGGACTATTAATTGGGTTAGACCTCTGTTAGGAATCTCTAACTGGTCATGACTTGTCTCCTTTGTTTGAACTTCTAAAAGGAGATACGAATCTCAAAGCGCTAAGGTCATTAGACTCACAATGCCAAGCTGCTTTAGAAAAAGTTTCAGCAGCAATCCAGTCTCAGCAAGCTCACAGGTTTTGCCCCGAGTTGCCGTTTTTGTTGATTCTCTTAAATACTGACAAAAAGCCTTATGGTTTAATATTTCAATGTGATTCTCAAAAAGATGATCCTTTGCTCATAATTGAGTGGATTTTTTTGCCTCATCAGTCTCCTAAAACTATTTTTTCACAACAAGAGATGTTTGCAATGTTGATTTTAAAGTCTCATAAAAAGCTTCTTTCTCTTGCAGGACGTGACCCTGAGATTATCTACATTCCTGTGGTAGAGACATATTTATGATGGTTGTTACAACAGAGCCAGTCTTTTCAAATTGCCCTTGAAGCGTATTCTGGACAGCTTTCAATGTATCCCCCTTCTCATAAGTTATTTTGTCTTGCTTTTTTTTTAATAAATTTGTGTCTCCCCAGATGTTTCTGCCAAAGGCTCCAGGTAGGACCACTGTTCCCGGATGCAGTGTAGTAATATCTTGTCCTGTCCAGACTGGCCTTAGGGCTACTTAAAGCACAATCTCTTGTTTGATTTGTTCAAAAGCCTGTTGCTGCTCAAGGCCCCATTTAAAATGATTCTTCTTTTGAGTGACTTTCTAGAAAGGGCTCCTAATAAGACTGTAGTCTGAGTTATGCATCCTCCAGAAACCCAAGATAGCCTGTGTTTCCTTCTTATTGTTGAGTAGAGACATAGCTGTAATCTTGTAGTCAACATACTGTGAATGTTCCAGAGCTCCACCCTGTTCCAGTACAATCTGGATCAGTCCATGGCAAATGGTGGGGCTGTTTCCACTCCTGAGGCAGTTGATTCCAGGTGTACTGGACACCCCTCCATGTGAAAGCAAACTGTGGCCTGTATTCCAGAATGGAGAAAAATCCATTAGTGAGGTCAGTTGTGGTGTACCACTTGACTGCCTTTGACTCCAGCTGGTATTGGAGCTCCAGAACATCTGGCACAGCAGCACTCATCGCTGGTGTAACCTCGTGCAGGCCACAATATCCCACTGTCAGTCTCTATTCACCACAAGATTTCCACACTGGCCATACGGGGCTGTTGAAAGCTGAAGAAGTTTTACTGATCATGTCTTTTCTCTCCAGTTGTCAAATTAGTTTATAAATAGGGGTCAGGGAATCCTGACTCATGTGATATTGCTGTTGGTGCACCATTGTAGTAGCAGTTGGCACTTGCTGATCTTTAACATTTAGCAACCTGTCTATTGTGAGCAGACTGCCAGAGCTCAGCTGCCATTCGAGTTAAAATCAGGACAGTCCATATTTGGTGCCAAACATGAGGCCAGCCAGCTAAAACCGATACACCATTACGGGTATTTCCTTCATGGCCAGGAAGAGAACATGAGGAAGTAGGATGGGAAGACACCTTTAAACTGAAAGTCTGTGTATGTAAACTGAGAGGGAAGAGAGTTGCTAAGAGGAGGCTATTCAAAAAGACTGTCAATTTAGTTGTTGCTGTGAGGCAAGGCAGCAATCAATGATCTCCCAGGAAGTGTCCCAGGAAGAGTTCAAGGACGTTGCTAGATCATGTGGGAAAAAAGTGAGAGGCAAAAGCCCATTTAGAACTTAGGCTGGCCTCTGCTGCTAAGGAGAATAAAAAAATGCTTCTATATTAATGGCAAGAGAAGGGGCAAGGACAACCTCCACTCCTTACTAGATGGAGAGGGGAATATAGTAACAAAGGATGAAGAAAATGAAGAGGTGCTTAACACCTTCTTTGCCTCAATCTTCAATAGTGGGACAGGTTGTCCCCTGGACAACTGGCCTCCTGAGCTGTCAGATGGAGTCAGGGACCAGTATATTCCCTCTGTAATCCAGGAGGAAGCAGTAAGGGACCTGCTGAGCCACTTGGATCCTCACAAGTCCATGGGACCAGATGGGATCCGTCCTAGGGTGCTGAGAGAGCTGGCAGATGAACTGGCTAAGTCACTCTCCATCATTTATCAACAGTCCTGGCTCACTGGAGAGGTCCCTGGAGACTGGAAGCTGGCCAATGTGATGCCCATCCACAAGAAGGGCCAGAAGGAGGAACCGGAAAACTACAGACCGGTCAGCCTGACCTCAGTGCCAGGCAAGGTGATGGTACAGGTCATCTTGAGTGCCATCACAAAGCACCTACAGGATGGCCAAGGGATCAGGCCCAGCTAGCATGGGTTTAGGAAGGGCAGATCCTGCCTGACCAATTTGATCTCCTTTTACAATCAGGTAACCTGCAACTTCTTTTGCACCTCCAGGTTATTTGCTGGTGGGGTAGTGTGAGAAGCAGAAAAGACATTAACTCTGTGTAAACACTGCTAATTAATAAAGAAAACATTCCTGAATTATCAACACTGTTTCTAGCACAAATCTAAAACATAGGTGTCCTGGTAGGGCAAAAATCCTGCCAGACCATTTTGGACACTGCTCTCTTCCTCCCATGTTTCAGGGTCCAGGAGTTGAGTTGATGAGCGGTCAAACAATGGAGGGTTTTGATCCAGCAAAGCTGTGCCCTGAGGGCCAGGAACCGTGTGTGGTGCTACCCCTCAATGGAAATGCAGATGCAGAAGAGCTATGGGAAAGGATGTGAAGAGAATAACAAGGGACAGATCCTGATAACAACAGACCTTGGGTTCCCACCAGCTGCAGGCTTCCTTATCTCAGAAGTGATAGATAATGGACACCTCATTAACGAGAATAACAAGGCGTGGTCCATGCTGATATAGTGGGTTGTCCTTGACTAATTATGCTAATGTGTAGGCATGTGCTCTACTGACTGTATAATATACTCGAGTTGTAACATAATAAATGGTCTCTGGCATAATTCACATTGAATCGTCTGGAGTCCTGGGTGGCTAGGCCTTGATCACACTGGTCTGCAGGCCTTGACCATGGTTCCCGCAGAAAGCAGAGATAACAAGCAGCGCAGGCTGCAACATTTGGTGCACCGAACAGTGGGACCTGACTCCTCTCAGGCGCACAGAACAGAGAGGCTTGACCTTCCTCAGCAGCTATAAATTCTCCTTGGGAGGATGTGAGAAGGCTGAAGAGAGAGAACAGAGCGGGAAGCCGGCCGTTTCGATCCCTGCCCCAGGGATCAGGTAAGACTTGCACGCATAAAGTTCCCACCCCTGATCAAGGTGGGTGGCCAGGGAGGAGATGGGGTCTATGCTCAGCAAGGAAGAAGAAGCAGTAGTGAAGCTACTCCAGTGTTTTCTCTCTAAGAGAGGTTTATCGTGTGATGGTCAGGCCTTGAGAGCCCTTTTTCTTTGGGCAAAGAACGGTCTTTGCTTCCTGAGGTGGAGGCAGCTTTTGAAGTGATTATTTGGGAGACTGTGGGACAAGCCCTGAAAAAGGAAGTGAATGAGGGCTTCAAAGACGCTGAAAAACTCGTCCGTCCATGGCGATTGATCTTTGACACCCTGATGACCATCAAGTGTGAACAAGCGTGAAAAACCAGCTGCCTCTTCAGCATTTGCAGCTCTTACTCCCAAAGGGAGCAATGGGGCCTCTGGTACTCAAGCCCCCTTATCAACTACTTAACAACTGTTTCAAGTGCCTTCTGTCCCTTTATCGCCCGTTTCAGAAAGGACTCGATTAATCAAGGTGAAGGTACGAAAGGCAGAGGTCAAGAAGGGGAGGAGGAAGCGACCAGTGCCACAGACACCCCCATCACCTTCCTCTGGGACCTCTGACAGCAAACAAGACACCCCCTCCTGTGGTGAGCACCCCCCCAGCATCGACAGCTTCAAAGAAAAATCCTCCCTTGCCACCTTCCACACCTCTGATGCCTGCTGATCGTCCCCACAGAGCTGAATCCCCCGAGCTGAGAAGTGCACAGCTACAGGACCTTCTTGACAGACTCCAGAAGTTGGAAGCCAGGGACGAACCGGCGGACAAAGCAGATGAGTATAATGCTGGTCACTTGCCAGCACCCCCTGCCCCTCTCCCGTTAAATCCTATGATTCCTGCCCTGGGGCCTGCCCCAGGGGTACATCCCACACCCCTTAATGCCCCGTCACTCGGGACAGGGGCCGCGGGACCTGTTGATAGGAGTGATCCGGTCACCAGATGGAAAGGAATTATTAAGAATGCCCTTATTGAAGGCGAAATGCTTCCATCAGCATTTCCTATGGTTACAGGCCCCCAGGGTGGAGGGCAGTGGGTGGCGGTAGAATGGAAGGTCATTGAGAGAGCTAAGCAGGTAATAGCATCTTACAGGTTGGCATCCCCATTTACCCAGTCGCTGCTGCAGCATTTCTTCACGGCTCAGCTATTAACGCCATACGACATACAAATGTTTGTAAAATCCATACTTAGCCCCTCTCAGCAACTACTATTTTACCACAGATGGAGGGAATTATGCAAAAGTGCTGCTTCCATGCCCTGTCAACACAGACCCTTTATACGGAGTTCAATCACAGATGCTTTTGGGGTCTGGGTCCTTTGCAAATGCAAATTTTCAAGCAGGCTTTCAAACAGAGGTGCTACAATTAGCTCAACAGTTGGTGCACACAGCCTTGTTAACTATTCAAGACCCTGTGCTTTCCACACCCGCCTTCACTAGCATAAGGCAGGGTGACACTGAGAAATATTCAAGTTTCCTTGATCGCTTACATCAGAGCATCATGAGTAATCCAGACTTAACAGAGGAAATGAAGACCAAGATGTTTGACCTGTTGGCTTTCAATAATGCTAATGAGAAAACAAAGGGAGTGTTAAGTACTTTGCCGCTGGTCCTGCTCAAATGCTTCCGCTGAACGCCTAAAGATGTTGGGGAAAACAGCTTACATAGCTGCGGCAGTTAAAGCTGCCGTAAAACCCCTCGTGTGCGAAAAATATAGAAAGAAGCAAGGAAAAGACAAAAAATGCTTTAATTGTGGGAGGTTTGGACATGTCAAAGCCCAGTGTTTAGCCTACCTGAGAGAGGTTCAGAGCAAAAATCCACTGCGCTGTGATATTTGCAAAAGAACAAACCATTCCATGTCCGAATGCAAGTGTAAGGGAAACACGGTGCGGAGCATGGATCACCCACGTGCTATCACACAAATTCGGGGTGCCTGGACAGCAGCTGCTCAGCCACATCAGGTAGTGCCAGAGTGGACGTGGCAATAGCAGTAGATACCACCCTAACTGATCAGACAGTTCAAGTAGTTGATACCACCCTGAAAGGCCCACTTGGACATGGGTTGAGTGTTTGTGCTAGTTTGAAGCAAGCTAGAATGTTTTGGTAAAAGAACTAGATAATGGGCAGTGAAATGAAAAACAATTGTGTCTCCTTCTCTCACAGTCACACTGAGAACTCTGGGAAGAAGAAGTAAAACATTCTCCATTTTGTCTTTCATTCTGCCTTTGCCTTCAGACCTAGTCACATCTCATTAACCTTGCTCCCACTAACCTTGCTCCCTAACCTCTTGGCTGCACCTCTCTTCTTCCTGAGAACTGGGGTAAGGTTGAGAGGGCAAGGGGAGGTGTTGGGGTGGTTTGAGAGCCCCTCCTGGGGACTCAGGTTTCTGGGAGGGGAGTTGTGCTTCATTTATATTCCCAGAAGCCATCTGAGTTAGCTGGAGCAATTCCAAAAGTGTGGGGGGGCAGGTAAGAGCCCAAACCATCACAGTGCTTTAATGCTAGGACACTCATCTACTACTAGGCGAGGAATTTTTGTGCTGCCTGGAGTGATTGACGCTGACTATGCGGGCATCATAAAAATCATGATTTATACCTTGACACCTCCTGCTTCCATTCTGGCAGGAACTAAAATAGCTCAGTTGGTGCCTTTCAGAGTGTGCATCCCAGCAAGTGAAAATAAAGTTAGGGGAGCAGAAGGTTTTGGGTAAACAGGGGCTCCACAAATCCTTTTTGCCACCGACATAGGGAACAGAAAACCGGAGGAGTCAGTGAAGCTTACTAACCAACTTGGGGAAACTATTCACCTGAGAATGATCATTGATACAGGAGCCGATGTAACCATTATACCCAGAACATCGTGGCCTCGTTCATGGCCCTTAAACAATGCTCTAAAAGGAGTATTTGGAGTAGGTGGGGTCCAAGCAACTCAAATTAGTGAACGCCCAATTTCTTTTGAATTTCAGGATGGAGCAGTAGTATCCACGCGGCCATATGTTCTCGCCATTCTGATTGCCTTGATCGGAAGAGACTTATTGAGCCAAATGAATGCGTGACTTGTCACCCGACCCCTTTTTCAGGGGCAGCCGCTGGTGATGTGCAGCCAATTTAAAAAATCTCCTGGAAAACAGATCAACCTGTGTGGGTCAATCAGTGGCCGCTAAAGCAAGAAAGGCTGCAGAAAACCCAAGAGCTGATACATGAACAATTGCTAGCAGGGCATGTAGTGCCATCCACAAGCCCTTGGAATACCCCCATATTTACTATCCCCAAGAAGAGTAGCAAATGGTGATTGCTGCACGATTTGAGAGCAATCAATGCAGTAATGCATGATATGGGGACATTACAGCCAGGATTACCATCCCCTGTTATGATACCACAAAATTGGCAACTGTTGATAATAGAGCTAAAGGACTGTTTTTTTACAATTCCACTCCACCAGCTGGACGCGGAAAGGTTCACCTTTACAGTGCCATCAGTAAGCAAAGCTGCTCCTGCTAAATGATACCGTTGGGTAGTTTTGCCCCAGGGAATGAAAAATTCACCAGTCATGTGTCAAACCTTTGTAGATTGGGCCTTACAGCCTGTTAGAAAGCAATTCCAGACCCTGCTGATTTATCACTACATGGATGATATACTGATAGCTGGAAAATCTTTTGACACAAAAAATGTGCTAGATCAAATAAATGCAACCCTGTCAGAACAGGGGTTGATCATAGCCCCAGAAAAGGTTCAGCAGACTCCACCATGGCAATATCTCGGGTGAGTGATATCAGGGACATGTGTGTCTCCAAAAAAACTAGAATTAACATCAGAAATTTCAACACTGAATGATGTTCCAAAATGTGTAGGAGATATTCAGTGGGTGCGCACATTGTGTGGTATCACGCTGGTAGCGCCTGCTTGGAGTGGGCCACCAGTTAACAGCTTTGAGCAAGCACGTCTGTCGCATTCCTTTTTTCACCAGGCTGCAAAGATGCTTGTCAGGCAATTCCAGATATCCAGCAGTGATGCACAAGGCATTGTCAATTCTTGCCCAGACTTTCAACAAATGGGTTTTGGTATGGGACTAGGAGTGAACCCCAGAGGTCTGTTACCCTTACAGGTCTGGCAAATGGATGTAATACACATCACAGAATTTGGCCACCAGCGATATGTACATGTTTGCACTGACACCTCATTGGTTATTTGGGCAACAGCACAAACTGATGAAACAGCTTGGCATGTCATGAAACATTTGTATGTGTGTTTTGCAGTCCTAGGTGTCCCACTACAGATCAAAACAGATAATGGCCTAGCCTATATCTCTCAAACATTTAAGGACTTCTGTCAGAAGTGGGGCATTCAACATGTCACTGGAATCCCTCATTCCCCCACTGGCTAGGCTATCGTGGAAAGGGCATATCAGACTCTAAAATCTTTGCTCAATAAACAAAAGAGGGGAAAGCAGGAGTGCTCCAAATGAACGATTAGGGAAAGCATTGTATGTGCTAAACTACCTGCAACTAGCGGGCGATAGACAGGAACCCCCAATGGTAATACATGGGAGTCATTTATGTAGAAAAAAACAAGAAAGCAGATGCAAAAATTCTTGTACAATATAAAGATCTAGATACAGGGGAATGGAAAGGCTCTGCAGAAGTAAAAACGACTGGCCGAGGTTATATGTGCTTACAGGGGATGGCGTACCGTGGATTCCAGCAAGATGGGTAAAGCCGTGGAAACAGGCTCCAGCGGTGTCGTGGAGGGCCTGTAGGCCTGAACAGAGGCTTCTTTATGCCCCTATTTGCCTGGATATGTTTTTCTGCCAGGACTCCTGGTTGTAAACAGGGTTGTGTAACACACACACCCAACTCATGTATCCCTGGGGCAAGCCCATGTGATTCCCATATTTGGGAGAGTCCAGGCAAACAGCCTCCTACCTATTACGGTAAGTGTGATCAAAAGCAATGCCACATGGACTCCAGGCCATTCAATGTGAATTATACCAGAGAACTTTATTGATCATTTTGGCTCTCATTATATAGTCTTGAGCATAGAGCACACACCTACACATTAGCATAATTAGACAAGAACAACTCAGTCCTTTGCATAAACCCCGCCTTGTTTTTCTCATTTACGAGATGTCCATTTATCTATCTGTTCTTCAGATAAGGTAGCCAGCAGCTGTGGGAATCAAGGCGAGCACTCAATTGTTATTATCCTTCTCACATTCCATTCCCACAGTAAATATGTAGCTTTATCTTACTTCCAAATCTTCTAAGCTAGTCTGGTGATTTTAATTTTATTTGGGGGTACTTTTCAACCCACCAGTACCTGAGAGAATTAACTATGTTGAAGTTGATTTATTATAATCTGAATGATGAGAAGTTACAAACCTAGATGAAATTCTATGTACATGAACCATGTGGCAGAAATTTCTACAAAGTTCATGGAAACACAGCCAAGGACAAATGGTGGATGAATTGGCTGGCCAACTCCAACAATATGAAGGAATTCTCTTCCTCTGTACCTGTCTGCATTTCCGCTGTAGAGGAACTGTCCTGGGAGTTTGAGCAGTTCAAAGAGGACAGGCTGGATGGGTGGGCAGAGGCCAATGGGATGAGATTTAACAAGGCCAAGTGCAGGGTTCTGCACTTCGGCCACAATAACCCCAAGCAGCGCTATAGGCTGGGGACTGAGTGGCTGGAGAGCAGCCAGGAGGAAAGGGACCTGGGGGTACTGATAGATAGTAAGCTGAAGATGAGCCAGCAGTGTGCCCAGGTGGCCAAGAGAGCCAATGGCATCCTGGCCTGCATCAGGAACAGTGTGGCCAGTAGGACAAGGGAGGTTATTCTTCCCCTGTACTCAGCACTGGTCAGGCCACACCTTGAGTACTGTGTCCAGTTCTGGGCCCCTCAGTTCAAGAAAGATGTTGAGGTGCTGGAACATGTCCAGAGAAGGGCAACGAAGCTGGTGAGGGGCCTGGAACACAAATCCTATGAGGAGAGGTTGAGGGAACTGGGCCTGTTTAGCCTGGAGAAGAGGAGGCTCAGGGGTGATCTTATTACTGTCTACAACTACCTGAAGGGGCATTGTAGCCAGGTGGGGGTTGGCCTCTTCTCCCAGGTAACCAGCAATAGAACAAGGGGACACAGTCTCAAGTTGTGCCAGGGTAGGTATAGGCTGGATATTAGGAAGAAGTTCTTCACAGAGAGAGTGATTTCCCATTGGAATGGGCTGCCCAGGGAGGTGGTGGAGGCATCGTCCCTGGGGGTCTTCAAGAAAAGACTGGATGAGGCACTTAGTGCCATGGTCTAGTTGACTGGCTAGGGCTGGGTGATAGGTTGGACTCGATGATCTTGGAGGTCTCTTCCAACCTGGTTGATTCTATGATTCTATGATTCTATGATTCTACTCCTCACCTGTATGGGCCCATATGTCAGCTATTAGGAGTAAGCATTCCCTTGTCCAAGAGAGAGAATCTGGAAGGTACTTTGTGTTGGGAATGGTAGGACTTTTGGTGCTGTACAGCTGCTTGATCTTGACACACTGGAACATAAGCCATGGGTTCAGAATGTATAAAGGGGAAAAGTACTGAGTTAAGTAAAATAGAGGGTCGCAATGACCTTAGAGACTATGTAAAACATGAACCTGTGGTTTTGTTAATCCTTGCTTATCTAGTTGCTAACATATGAGGTCTGTATTGAGGTATGTACTGATGTCTGTCTTAATGACCAACTAGGATTTGGCACGATCTTTTAGCTTGTATGTTAAGGTATATAACAAAGTGCTGAAAGTACAGTAAATGGAACTTTGCTTGCATCAAGCTGCTCCCCGTCTCTCATTGTGGCAACCTTGTGGTTTTACCTACGTGACCATAGAGAGGACATGAGGAAGTGAGATGGAAAAAAACACTTAGATCCCAGCTGCACAAGTACATGAGTTGTTAGGGAATATCTGAAGGGGACCTACAGGAAGGCTGGGGAAGGACTGTTTAGAAGGGTTTGTAGTGATAGGATGAGGGGCAATGGTTTGAAACTGGAGCAGGGTAGATTTAGGTTGGACATAAGGAAGAAGTTCTTTACAATGAGAGTGGTGAAATACTGGAACAGGTTGCCCAGGGATGTGGTTGTCCCTGGAGACATTCAAGATCAGACTAGATGTGGTGCTGAGCAGCCCGATCTAGTTGGAGGTGTCCCTGCTCACTGCAGGGGGGATTGGACAAGATGACCTTTGAGGGTCCCTTCCAACCCAATGTAATCTGCAAATCTGTGAAAACATTCACTAAAGGAGATTCTTCCAAGGAGAATGCCTTCCCAGTTTCCAGTGGGATATTCCCCAAACAGAGTTCTTAGTCCTGATCCTCTTGAAGGGACTTCCAAGTCGTTTTCACAAGTGAGCAATTCTGATAAGGATTAGGGACCCATGCCTGCAGCCAGGTGGAAAAAAGGTACAATCAAGTTTACTGTGAGGATCCTATGGCCTGGCACATCAGGCTCACAGGAGTATAAGACTTTAGTAGATACTGGTGTACAGTGCACCCAATGCCATCAAACTACAGAGAGGTCAAATCCCTCTATATTTCTGTGGCGACAGGGAATCCCAACAGCTGAATGTATTGGAGAAAGTGAGTCTAACTGGAAATTAATGACATAAACACCCCATTGTGACTGGCTCAAAGGTTCTGAGCATCCTTGGCATAGACTACATCAGAACAGAGTATTTCAAGGACCCAAAAGGATACCAGTGGGCCTTTGGTATAGTTGCCTTGGAGACAATGAAAATTGAACAGTTATTCACCTTTCCTGATCTCTCTAGGACCCTTCTGTGGTGGGGCTGTTAAACATTAAATAACATCATCATATGGAGTGATACAGAAATTCTTGAGTAGAGGACAAAACCAGCCCAAATCTTTCTGAAGGCAAGTTTCACCATAAAATTAAGTAAGGTCAGGGGATCTGCACAGGAGAATCAGGGTTTAGGAATAAAAAGGTGAAATGTGCATCACCAGATCCCAATGGATATGATCAACAAGACAGTATCTATGTTTCTGCCAACCAGTAAAAAAGAAACCCAGGCTTTCTTGGGTGTCGTGGGTTTCTGTAGGATGCATATCCCAGACTGCAGCCTGATCATAAGCTCTCTCTTCCAAGGGACCTGAAGATTTTCAATGGGGCACTGAGCAGGGGCAAAACTTTGAACAGGAGATGGTTCATGCAGTAGCTCTCATGCCAGTCCAAGCAGAACAAGACATTAAAAATGCGCTCTACACTGCAGCCAGTAAGAATGGTCCTACCTGGAGCCTCTGGACAGAGAGCACCCAGGGAGACTCAAAGCTAATCCCTAGGATTTTGGAATCAGGGATACAAAGGAGCTAAAGCAAACTACACTCCCACTGAAAAAGAGATACTGGCAGCATATGAAGGAGTTTGAGCTGACTCAGAAGTGGTTGGTACTGCAGCACAGCTTCTTCTGGCACCCTGGTTGCTGGTGCTGGGCTGGATGTCCATCATGCAAATGATGCCAAATGGAGCAATTTGGTTGCATTGATAATGGGCTTGAAAAGGGAGCCCTAACCACCCAGGAATCTTGGAAGTCATTTCAAACTGTCCAGAAGGCAAAGATTTTGGGATGTCACCAGAGAAGGAGAAGGTAACACATGTGGAGGAGGCCCCACTATACAGCAAACTGCTAGATAATGAGAAGCAGTTATGACCTGTTCAATGATGGGTCCTGTTGCACTGTAAGTAGAAAATGAAATAGGATAATTAAATGAGTAGAGCTTTTATATATGAATATGAAACAGAATAAGTCAATGAAATAACTGGAGCACAGGAGAGAAACCATAATTGTTAGCTTGTTAGTCTTTGTGTTTTTTTTGAGATAACACAGAACACAGCTGGAGATACCATCCTTGAGACACAGAAATGTAGGCCTTGGATAAGATGAAGCAGAAGGAAGGTGATAAATTGTGAAATAAGCAGTGTCCTTGAAGGTAAGAAAAAACAGAGTCTTCTAAACAATTAAGACTTTCACTAATGAGTCCACACCCCTCTGAGCATGTGTGAACCTCGGGGTCAACTAGCAGACAGAGTAACATTGGAAGGGGATGAATCACAGAATCACAGAATGTTAAGGGCTGGAAGAGACCTCAGAAGGTCATTTAGTCCAACCCCCCCTGCCAGAGCAGGATCACCTATACCAGATCACACTGGAATGCATCCAGGCAGTCTCTGAATATATCCAGAGAGGGAGACTCCACAACCACCCTGGGCAGCCTGTCCCAGTGTTCCATCACCCTCACAGTGAAAAAATTCTTCCTCATGTTTACATGCAACTTCTTATGTTTCAACTTCCACCCATTGCCCCTTGTACTGTCATTCGGCATCACAGAGAAGAGCCTGACTCCCTCCTTTTGGCACTCACTCTTTACATATTTATAAACATTAATGAGATCACACATCATTAATGAGAGAGTGATTTGCCACTGGAATGGTCTGCCCAGGGGGGGTGGTGAGTCGCCGTCCCTGGAAGTGTTAAAAAAAAAACTGTCTGAGGCACAGGGCTGGGCGATAGGTTGGACTGGATGATCTTGGAGGTCTCTTCCAACTTGGTTGATTCTATGATTCTATGATTCTCAGTCTCCTCTTCTCCAAGCTAAAGAGCTCCCTCAGTCTCTCCTCATAAGGAAGATGTTCCACTCCCTGAATCATTTTTGTGGCTTTGTGCTGGATTCTTTCAAACAGTTCCATGTCCTTCTTGAACTGAGTGGCCCAGAACTGGACACAGTACTCCAGATGTTGTCTCACCAGGACAGAGGGGCAGGAGAGCCTCCCTCGACCTACTAGCCACACCCCTTCTAATACACCCCAGAATGGCATTGGCCCTCCTGGCCAAAAGAGCACATTTCTGGCTCATGGCCAACCTTCCATCCACTAGGACCCCCAGGTCCTGTTCCTCTTTGCTGCTCTCCAGCAGGTCAGTCCCCAACCTATACTGATCCCTGGGGTTATTCTTTCCAAGGTGCAAGACTCTACACTTGCCCCTGTTGAACTTCATTGAATTTCTCCCTGCCCAGCTCTCCAGCCTGTCTCAGTCTCACTGAATGGCAGTACAACCCTCCAGTGTGGCAGCCACTCCATCCAGTTTTGTGTCATCATCAAATTTGCTGACAGTGCACCCTGTTTGCCCTCTATTTCCTTTAATATGTTTCCCTCCATGTTAAAGCATTCACTTTCCTGGCTACATTACCATTTCTGGTGGCACTACATAAGCTTTCGGATAAGCTGTCATGCATTTTTTGTATTTGCATGCGCTTTGGTAAGTATGGTAACCTTGTATTTGTTACCCTGGTGAAATGGCTTAAGGTTACCCTGATACTGTGTTTTTTACTCGCATGTCTGATATGGTATAAGTGGATTATTGAACCAGTTGTTTGGTTAGTCCAGATTTTGTGTAGTGTCATTTATCAGCAATCTCACCCAACTGGTAAATGGAACAGAAGAGAGCATTTATTCACCTTTAGAGGGTTTCAGTTATCCTTGGAACACACACACCAAATAGCTTCTGATGTTATGTCTCTTAAATGTGTGCCTGGTTTTGGTCTCACTATCACAATTTTCTTCCAAGAATACCATTTGGAGACCTACCCTAAGGTTGAATAACTATGAGGGGCAGGGTATGTAGGAAAGTCTGGGAGAGTCTTTGGCCCACTGGTCACCTCCAGTGTTTTGGAACTTCACTCCTGAGCAAATGCAAAAACCTGCTGAGCAGGTGAAATGTTTGATAATAGGATGTTGTCAGCCTGAACATTGCCAGGAGACACAAATCACTGTGAAGTACTGCAGTCTGGCCCACCCCTATCAAGCTCTTGTCAGTGTCATGCAGCATGCAGAGGTAGGGGAAGAGGAGGTCTCTGGGCCTGCAAACAGATCAAGAGGCAAGGCAGTAGCACAAGGAAAACAGCTCATTTTGCAAAGGATGAGGATAAACCAGGGCCATCACATGAACACGAGGAAGAGCCATCTTTAACCTTTGACCATCTCCAAGAGAATTCGTCCCACTCCCCTCCTGTGCAGCCTAGTATTTCAGCTATTAGAAGCGGGCATCTCCCTGTCCAAGAGAGAGAATCTGGGAAGCAGACACCACAAAGCATCTTTTGTTTTCACTTCTGTGTGCTAGTTTGAAGCAGGCTAGAATGTTTACATGGTAAGAAAAACTAGACCATAGGCTGTGAAAAGGAAAACAATTGTGATGTCTCCTTCCCTCAGAGTCTTGCTGAACAAGAAGAAAGTAAACATTAGACAACACTTTCGCCAATTTGTCTTCACTTTCTGACTGGGCTCTGGCTGAGCTGCATCTCCCTAACCTCTCCTGCCACTCACATTTGCTTCTTAACCTCTTGGCTGAACCTCTATTCTTCCTTAGGACTGGGGTAAGGTTGAGAGGGGCAGGGGGAAGGTGCAGGGGTGGTTGAGAGCCCCTCCTGGGGACTCAGGTTTCTGGGAGGGGGGTTGTGTTTCTGTATGTGCTAGTTTGAAGCAAGCTAGAATGTTTTGGTAAAAGAACTAGATAATGGGCAGTGAAATGAAAAACAATTGTGTCTCCTTCTCTCACAGTCACACTGAGAACTCTGGGAAGAAGAAGTAAAACATTCTCCATTTTGTCTTTCATTCTGCCTTTGCCTTCAGACCTAGTCACATCTCATTAACCTTGCTCCCACTAACCTTGCTCCCTAACCTCTTGGCTGCACCTCTCTTCTTCCTGAGAACTGGGGTAAGGTTGAGAGGGCAAGGGGAGGTGTTGGGGTGGTTTGAGAGCCCCTCCTGGGGACTCAGGTTTCTGGGAGGGGAGTTGTGCTTCTGTATTCTTTATCCTTTGTATTTTTCTGTATATAACTGTATATATTGTAAATAGCTGCTTGTATATTTGCTGCTGTAAAATAAATAGCTTCATTTATATTCCCAGAGGCCGTCTGAGTTAGCTGGGGCAAATTCAAAAAGTGTGTGGGGGGGGCGGGTTAATGCCCAAACCATCACACTGTATTACTTTTTACCTTGCATATTTCTGTATATAACTGTATATATTGTAAATAACTGCTTGTATATTGTGCTAGCTGTAAATAAATAGCTTTATTTATATTCCCAGAGCCCGGCTGAGTCTAGTTTGGGTATTTCTAAAGTGGGGGGGGGTGGGTAGCACCCAAACCACCACATATTTTAATTGGCTTCACCCAATGTGGGGCAAATTCATTTGAGTGACTGTTAATTAACTCTGGGAATCAGAATGAAGCTAATAAAGCAGCTATTGTACTTGGTGGGGGCTCTTATGTGGTCTGGTTTCTATTTTCTTGCATTCAATTGGATCAAAGCCCAAATTGTTTATTACTTTCTTAATGTAGCTTATACGAAGGCTAAAGATAAAGTCACAACCATTTTCTGGTCTGGAGTGATCTCATTCTTGGTTACGCTGGTTTTAATGTCACGGAAAATCTTACCAGTAACATTACAGGGGTATTTACCAATAATATTACATCCAATCAATAAACTGCTTCAACTACAGACCTCATGAGGGTAATTAACCCCAGAACTGAGATGCCAGACATTTGTTTAGGATTATATTCATGTAAGACCATGTTGTTACTCTTAAGTGTTAATTTATGTCTTGTAGTTTTGATTTTCATATTAATTCTGGCATTATGTGTGAAAAATTCTAATGCAGTGGCTTTAAGAACTAGGAAAGTCTCTGTCACGAAAGCGAAAGGAACACAATATCTTTCCCCAGCCAAATTCAGGGACATATGCCATTATACCTCCCTCTTCAGATTCTGGGAAAACTGACAATGTTCCTAACAACAAAGATAATAACACGTCAGGGTTGGCAGGCGTCCCAGGAGCACAGGCAAATAATGCCACTAAAAATAACACTAATAACACCATCTCAGCCAGCTCGAATCCCCAACCAGCAGACCAGAATCCTGTTAATTCTAAGGCAGATCTGAACTCACAGACCCCAGGTCAGACCCTCAAGGATTCAAACCCTCCAGTAGACACGTCAAAGTCTGTCGCTGTGCAGGCCTTTTTGGCACCTGCTAAGGCGAAAGTCAAGACACAGCTTTTGACAAAGTGTGACTCAAAGGAGGATGTAAGAGAGGGGACCGCTGGTGAGCAAGAGGAGGAAGAGGAGGCATTTAGTCTTCAGGACCTGGCGAACACGCTGAGATCGCAGTACTCGAATGAGAAGAGTGCTGTGAGGTTGGCTGCCAAGAAAGAGGATGGTTCCAATGAGTTTAAGAGTGCTATGAGGAAGGTTCTGTTTCTAGGCCAGGGACAACCAGATCAACAACAGGAAGAGGAGGAGGATGACATCCAGGACTCCAACAATCCACTCAGAGAGGTCAGGGAAGTTAGAAAGGAATACTCAAGGGAATCAGGTGAACCAATCCTAAACTGGCTAGTGAGATGCTGTAGCATTGGTGCTAATGCCCTGCAGGTAGGAGACAAATCTGCCAAGCAGCTAGGATCACTCACCAAGGAGAGTGGAGTGGACAAATAGCTAGCAAGTCCTCTTGGAAAGGTTAGCTTGTGGACACACCTGTTGGCTGTGGCTATGAGATGTACTTCCTGAGATGCTATGTCATGGGCTGCCAAGAAGTGGAACACCATAGAGCAGGGAATTAAGCTTCTGAAGGAGTTTGCTGTGAAGGAAGTGCTTTATGGAGATCATGGCACACATGAGCCTGATGATATTCAGTCTGTGCTGGATCAAGAACTGGCTGGATGGCAGAGCTCAGAGAGTGGTGGTGAATGGTGCCACATCCAGTTGGCAGCCAGTCACTAGTGGTGTTCCCCAAGGATCAGTGCTGGGCCCAGTCCTGTTCAATATCTTTATTGATGACCTGGACGAGGGCATTGAGTCCAGCATCACTAAGTTTGCAGATGACACCAAGCTAGGAGCAGGTGTTGATCTGTTGGAAGGTAGGAGAGCCCTGCAGAGGGACCTGGACAGGCTGGATGGGTGGGCAGAGGCCAATGGGATGAGATTTAACAAGGCCAAGTGCAGGGCATCCAACACTGAAATAATCTACGAGAGAATCTACAGTACGTGAGCACGAACCCAACGTCACCTGGGAGTCCCTGTTCTCGTCTCATCTGTGAGGAGACAAACTGTTCTGAGCATTTGAATCACCTACATATGTGATAGATGGAATGAAGTGTGAACTGCCTTTGTAAAATTCATTATTGCAAATATTGGTTTAGATTACATCAGATAGTTCTTAGCAATACTCTGAGCGAAGTAGACAGGGATGGATCGTGCTAGTTTGAAGCAGGCTAGAATGTTTTGGTAAGAAAAACTAGACCATAGGCTGTGAAATGGAAAACAATGGTGATGTCTGCTTCCCTCAGAGTCTTGCTGAACAAGAAGAAAGTAAACATTAGATAACACTCTCACCGTATTGTCTTCACTTTTGGGCTGAGCTCTGGCTGAGCTGCATCTCCCTAACCTCTCCTGCTACTCACCTTTGCTTCTTAACCTCTTGGCTGAACGTCTGTTCTTCCTTAGGACTGGGGTAAGGTTGAGAGGGGCAGGGGTGGTTGAGAGCCCCTCCTGGGGACTCAGGTTTCTGGGAGGGGAGTTGTGCTTCTGTATTACTTTTACCTTGTATATTTCTGTATATAACTGTATATATTGTACATAACTGCTTGGATATAGTGCTAGCTGTAAATAAATAGCTTCATTTATATTCCCAGAGCCCGATTGAGTCTAGTTTGGGTATTTCTAAAGTGGGGGGGGGGGGCGGGTAGCACCCAAACCACCACATTCTGTGACTTGGAGCAGGGCATGAAAAAATGGGATGGATAGTCCACTTCATCCTGATCTGCGTGAGTTCGTGACTTCCAAGGGAACCCCGCTCAGAAGAACACTGCCCCAGTTTCCAGTAGGAAATCTTCCAAAAACAGCAAATTAATTGATACTGCCTCAGATCATCTTGAAGGGACTTCTAAGGCATTCTTAGAATATGCAAGTGATTCTGATCAGGATAGAGGAGAGAGAAAATTTGATCCATTGGACTGTGTGGATCAGGTGGCCTGGTACATCAAAACCACAGAATCACAGAATCATTGAATCAACCAGGTTGGAAGAGACCTCCAAGATCATCCAGTACAACCTAGAACCCAGCCCTATCTGGTCAACTAGACCATGGCTCTAAACACCTCATCCAGTCTTTTTCTTGAACACCTTCAGGGACTCCACCACCTCCCTGGGCAGCCCATTCCAATGGCAAATCACTCTCTATGTCAAGAACTTCCTCCGAACATCCAGCCTATACTTCTCCCAGCACAACTTGAGACTGTGTCCCCTTGTTCTGTTGCTGGTTGTCTGGGGGAAAAGACCAGCATCCACCTGGCTACAACCTCCCTTCAGGTAGTTGTAGACAGCAATGAGGTCACCCCAGAGCCTCCTCTTCTCCAGGCTAAACAACCCCAGCTCCCTCAGCCTCTCCTCATAGGGTTTGTGTTCCAGGCCTTTCACCAGCTTCGTTGCCCTTCTCTGGACACGTTCCAGCACCTCAACATCTCTCTTGAATTGAGGGGCCCAGAACTGGACACAGTACTCAAGGTGTGGCCTGATCAGGGTTGAGTACAGGGGAAGAATAATCTCCCTTGTCCTGCTGGCCACACTGTTCCTGATCCAGGCCAGGATGCCATTAGCTCTCTTGGCCACCTGGGCACACTGCTGCCTCATCTTCAGCCTACTGTCTACCAGTACCCCCAGGTCCCTTTCTTCCTGGCTGCTCTCCAGCCACTCTGTCCCCAGCCTGTAGTGCTGCTTGGGGTTGTTGTGGCCAAAGTGCAGAACCCTGCACTTGGCCTTGTTAAATCTCATCCCATTGGCCTCTGCCCACCCATCCAGCCTGTCCAGGTCCCTCTGCAGGGCTCTCCTACCTTCCAACAGATCAACACCTGCTCCTAGCTTGGTGTCATCTGCAAACTTACTTATGCAGGACACAATCCCCTCGTCCAGATCATCAATAGAGATGTTGAACAGGACTGGGCCCAGCACTGATCCTTGGGGAACACCACTAGTAAATAGCTTTTGTGTATACAGGTGCACAATGCATTCTGATGCCATCAAACTATGAGGGGGCAGAACCTATCTATATTTCTGGTGTGACAGGGAGATCTCAACATCTAAGTGTGTTAGAAGCTGAGGGAGTGAATGGTATAAACACCTCATTGTGACTGGCCCAGGGGTCTCACGCATCCTTTGTATACACTGTCTTAAGAGAGAATAAGTACATCAAGGATCCAAAAGGATACCAGCAGGCATTTGGTATAGCTGCCCTAGGAACAGAGGAAGGGAATGACTGACTGTCTTGTTTGGTCTTTCAGAGGACCCCTTCATGGTGGGGCTCTAGATGTTAAATATCAGCAAGGGCCAATTGCCAATGCAATGGTGCACCAAAGGCAATATCACACAAGATGGGATTCTCTGATCTCCATCTATAAACTAATTTGGCAATTGAAGAGAAGAGAGGTGATTACTAAAACTTTTTCACCCTTCAACTGCCCCATGTGGCCTGTGCAGAAATCAATTGGTGACTGGAGACTGACAGTGGACTACCATACTCTGGACAAGGTCACACCAGCAATGAGTGCTGCTATGCCAGACATGCTGAAGCTCCAGTACCAGACGAAGTCTAAGGTAGCCAAATGGTATGCCACAATTGCATTCTTCTCCATCCTCATATCACCAGAATACAGGCTACAGTTTGCTTTTACCTGGAGAGGTATCAAATATACCTGGAATTGACTGACCCAGACTGTACTGGAACAGGGTGAAGCTCTGGAACACTTGCAATACAATAATGACATCATTGTGTGGGGTGATGTTGGGAATCACGTTCGGTGGAACGCTATGGGAAGATGACTCTTTGTTCACCAATATGGTTAGATGGTCAAATCCACTTTATTTCCGTGATACAGTGACTTATATGCATTCTAGCAAAAGGCGTGCTCAACTTAAGATTGGTTACAGGTGATAATTGAAAGGTTACATGTAATGTGCACATAGGTTAACTTATCACAACATTCCAAGGGTCAGCCCTCCAGACCACCCACTCCAGCCCCCTTGGTTATCTAGTCTCTGCCCACTGCAGCTGTGTGTGGGGTGCTCAGTTGTTTACATCTCGGTTTCCTGGCCCCGCTGGGAACCAAGGACGTTCTCAGCGCCAGTTACCCATGTTTATGACTTTATGTCCTCGACTGGCGAGAAATTCTTCCACAGGGTGACACAGCAGAAGTTTATGAAAAGGGGAAGAAAATAATCCAGATTTTTCTGAATGCCAAGTTTGCTATAAAGCAAAGTAAGGTCAAGGGACCTGCAAGAGAGATCCAGTTCTTAGGGATAAAATGGCACAATACGCATTGCCAGATTCCAATGGATGTCATTGTATAGGGTTAACACTCCAGGGGGGTGTAACCCTGAACCTGACCCTAGGGGTCTTGGCCCCTCCCCAGGGGTGGGCCACACTCCAGGTGATGGTTAGCCCACTCCCCCCACTTCCTGTCCTATAAAAGAGAGGAGCTTCCTTGAGCGCCCTCTTTTCTTCGCTCCCTCTCGACACACACACACACACACTGCATACCAAAACACCACGTGGCAGCCACGAGGCAGAGACACCATCATATTGCTCGGGTTGTATCCATCCCTTTTTTGTATTTTGCTGTTTTCCCTTCTGTAAACTTCCCTACCTCCAATACCTTTTCTAAGTTATTGTTAAACTTTTCCATTTTTAACTTCCAAATCGAGTGAGATTGATTCATTTGGGTGTGCTTACCTCTCTCTCTCTCCCTGTCTTTGGGAAAAGGAGGGGGAAGAGGGGAGGGCACTCTATAAATTGTCATTGGGTCTATTAAATTGATTAGAGTCTCTGGGAACTTGCATTTGAACCCAAGACAGTCATCAAGATTATGGCTATGTCTCCACCCACCAGCAAGAAGGAAATCCAGGCCTTCTTGGCTGTTATGGGATTCTGAAGAATGCATATCTCAAACTACAGTTTCATTGTGAGCCCTCTCTACCAAGTGACTCAAAAGATGAACAATTTCCAATGGGGCCCTGAGCAGCAATAGCCCTCTGAGCAAATCAAACAGGATATTGTGCATTCAGTAGCCCTTGGGCCAGTTTGGACAAGACAAGATGTTACAAATGTGCTCTACACTACAGCTGGGAAGAATGGTCTCATATGGAGCTTTTGGCAGAAAACATCAGGGGAGACGAGGTGTTGACCTCGAGGGTTTTGGAGTCAAAGCTACAAAGGAGCTGAGGCCAACTACACTCCAACCAAAAAAGATATATTGGCAGCACATGAAGGAGTTTGAACTGCCTCGGAAGTAATCAGTACTGAAACACATCTCCTCCTGGCACCCTGACTGCCAGTGTTGGGATGGATGTTCAAAGGAAGAGTCCCCTCTACCCGTCAGGCAACTGATGCCACATGGAGCAAGTGGATTGCATTGATAACACAATGGGCTCAAATGGGGAGCTCCAACCACCCAGGAATCTTAGAAGTCATCAAAAATTGGCCAGAAGGCAGAGATTTTGGGATGTCACGAGAGGAGATGGAGGTGACACGTGCTGAGGAGGCTCAACTATACAATAAATTGCCAGATAATGAAAAGTGATATGCCCTGTTCACTGACACATCCTGCTGCATTGTGGGAAAGCACTGAAGGTGGAAGGCTGTGAAGTCCCACCTGGCAGGCTGAAGAAGCTGCTGAGGGAGAAGGTGAATTGAGACAGTTTGCAGAGATAAAAGCCATACAACTGGTTTTAGATATTGCTGAGCGAGAAAAGTGACCAATGCTCTATCTTTCTACAGACACATGGATGGTGGCAAATGATTTATGGGAGTGGCTGCAGCAGTGGAAGCAAAACAACTGGCAGTGCAGAGGTAAACCCATCTGGGCAGCTGAACTGTGGCAAGATATTGCTGCTCACGTAGAGAACCTGGTGGTCAAAGTATATCATGTAGAAGCCCACGTACCCAAGAGTTGAACCACCTGTTTCCCATCCTCCACCAGAACCTCCTCCTTTTCATCTCAGGCTTGATGAGGGGATCGAGAAGTGGGCTAAGGATAACTAAGTTTAAGAAGCAGGATGGGAGAACTGATAAGCTTGAGACATTTGTGTCAGAATTAGGGAAGCAGGATGATGCTTTTCCTTTTCCCTCAGAAAGGTTTTATGTCTCTGCTGTCAGAATTAAGTGCACTCCTGAGAGACCAGCCCAATATGGACCATACCAATTACAGGAGGCACTGTGGAACCTACTGCCTATGTTAAAAGCATTGAATCAATGACAAAATAAGCCTACCTCTGATACTTCTGATCTTGCAGCCACCACAACAGAGCTATTTAATGACAACACCAGGGATGGTGCATGACCTGGCATGAAAAGACATACAGAAATCATAGAATAATAGAATCAACCAGGTTGGAAGAGACCTCCAAGATCATCCAGTACAACCTATCACCCAGCCCTATCCAGTCAAGTAGACCATGGCACTAAACACCTCATCCAGTCTTTTCTTGAACAACTTCAGGGACAGTGGCTCCACCAAGTCCCTGGGCAGCCCATTCCAATGGCAAATCACTCTCTATGTCAAGAACTTCCTCATCTGCAAAATTACTCTCTCATTCAGATCATCAATAAAGATTTTGAATGCAGAGCTCTTGTAGATACCAGAGCTCAGGTTACTCTGATCCTCCCGAATTATGTAGGGGTGGAATTTGTAACCATAGCAGGTGCTAATGGTGGGTCATGAGTTGACTGTGTTGCAGGCTTGAAATAAGCCTACCTGTTGCTGACAGCTTAATGGATTGAAGAGATGGAACCCATCCATGGCAGAGAGATCTTCACTCCTGCATGCTTTGGAAGTTAGTGGAAGATATTAGAGCAGAGAAAAGGTGAAGGGAGAAGCATCCCAGAGCAAAGAGGGATAAATTATTTACATTTTGGCTTTCTATCCCTTTTAGCAAGCCCACAAATGATATAGACTTCATCATTATTATTCTTTTGCAACCAATGGTCTAATTTCTCTCATTAGGACATTCCAATTAGCCTCAGACCGGCACAAGTTGGCAACAGTCTCTTGATGGCTTTGCCTGAGCAAGGATTTTGAACCAGATGATTTCCAGAGGTCCCTTCCAATGTCAATCATTCTGTGATTTCTGAGAGTGAGCATAGCTTGTTTCGTTGTTTGGGATTTTTTTTTACTTCAGTAATTTTTAGTTGTCAATAAATTAAATTGATTGAAATTGCCCCAAGATCAGTAAACAGTTCTTTGCCCACGACCCATTTATGTTAAGCTTTCTTATCAAATGCTGTGTCAAAAAATGTCCCGCTAGAATTCAGTACAGCACAGGATGTGGTAGAGCAGTTCACACAGAGCACATGTAGAGGGCAATGAAGCTTGGCCAGGTTGACCAGGGAGTGATGGTATCCACTCAGATCCCGACCAGCTCTGAAGCCACTTCTCTGATATAGCTTCAGTGAGAACGCACTGCCACCCAGGTGTAGGACTTCAGGGTGTGCAGACAACAGCAGTGAGCACACCTGTAAGTGGTTTGCCCTGGTAGAAGAACTCCTCTGCTTAGTGATAGAGCTCCAAGAGGAGGTAAGTAGGTTGAGAACCATCAGGATAATGTGTAAGAGAGATAAACCCTTGGAGTTAAACCCTGTCCTCTCTGAAACAAATCTGACAGGCAGACAGAACTCATGACAGAGAACTCCCTGTCCTCTCTCCTGACAATGTGGTGAGGAAGAGGATAGTGGGAAATGGCAATGAGTTCCTACCAGGTGCAACAGGCACCACAGGCATGTCTTGCCAGTAACTACCCCATCTTCCCAGGTGCCCTTTCAAAACAGGTACAGTGTTCTGCAAGGGGAAATGAATGAGGATGATGGGAGGTGTTGCTGAGGTTTAGTCAGACTACATCCCACAACAATACTCATTCAATAAAGAAAAATTTAAAAAATACTCACTGTTATAGGTTACTTCTAAAGGCAGTGGAAGGCCTGATATGCAGATCAGTCCCATGTCTTAGGGAAGTCTGCTACCTCCCTGGTACCTGGGTTAATGTTGTAAGAAGAAAGGATGAGAGGAAATGGCCTTGAATGTTTCCTGGTATGCGGCATCTACTGCCTCTCTGGGCAACCTGTGCCAGTGTTTTATCACCCTCATTGTAACAAATGTCTTCCTTATAGCTAGTCTAAATCTACCCTCTTTTAGTTTAAAACCATTACCCCTTGTTCTGTCATAACAGACCCCACTAAAAAGATTATCCCCATTTTTCTTATAAGCCCCTTTAAGTACCAAAAAGCCACAATAAGGTCTCCTTGGAGCCTTCTCTTCCCCGTGTTGGATGCCCCCAACTGCCTCAGCCTTTCTTCATAGTAGAGGTATTCCAGCCCTCTGATAGGGACCTTTCTCTGCACCTACTCCAGCAGATTCATGTCCTTCTTATGCTGAGGCCTCCAGAACTGTACACAGTACTCCAGGTGAGGTCTCACCAGAGTAGAGCAGCACAATCACAGAATTGCTTAGATTGGCACCTGCTGGACCATGCTTCCTTTGATACAGCCCAGCATATGGCTGGCCTTCTGGGCTGCAAGTACGCACTGTTGGCTCATGTCCAGCTTTTCATCCACCAGTACCCCCAAGTACCAGTACTCTCCTTCATAGGACTCCTCTTAATCCCTTCATCCTCCAGTCTGCATTGATACTGGGGATTGCCCCAACCCAGGTGGCAGGACCTTGCACTTGGCCTTGTTAAACCTCATGAGTTTCACACAGGTTCGGTTGTCACCAATCTCCATCTGGCCATCAAGCCATTGACCACTGCTCTCTGGTGGATAATGAATTGGTTTGAATGGTGCATCCAAACAGTCCACTATGAAATCCATGTCTCTCCAATTTAGAAAGAAGGATGTTGTAGAGGACTGTGTCAAAGGCTTTACAGAAGTCCAGATAGATGACATCCATAGCTATTAACTTGTCCACTGATGTAGTTGCTTCATAAAACGCCACTAGACTAGTCAGGATTTGCCCTTGGTGAAGCCATGCTGACTGTCTGGAATCACCTTCCTGTCTTCCATGTGCCTTATAGCTTCTAGGAGGGTCTTATGAGGAATGGCTGAGGAAACAGGGTTTAATCTGGAGAAAAAGAGGCTGAGGGTGTTGCTGAAAGATCAGAATCAAGGAAACTCTCCAAACCAAATGATAGTTTAGAAAGCTGGCACTGGTTTATCGCAGTGCTGGGCACATCTGAATTACTTATGCAATTATCTTGGTGCATGCTCAGATTTATCTATAAGGGTCTTATGATGGTCCTGATGATCATTTGGGGAAACATACCCTCAAGTTGCCAAGAGCAGTTGTTTTGGAAATGGTTGGGCCAGCAGCAGATAGATCTTGGTGTACAGAGGGTTTCCTGTGGTTTTCCTTTGGTAGGAAAATGATGGGGAAGCGGGAGACAAGCCAGCAGCTCTCCCGAGACAGGCTGATAAGGCATGGGCATTCCCAGTGCAACGGTGGCCACACCCACACTGTTAAAAGAAGCCCCGAAGGAGCACGTTTACAGGGTGTGTGATGCCATCTGGGATGTGGCTGGGCGTGGCACAGCAATTCACACAGAAGGACATGCAAGGAAGGTGCTAAAGCTTGGCCAACTGGACCAGGGAGTGGTGGTATCCACCTGGCAGAAGGCCATGGCATCCCTGAGCCTTGCACCTGCCAGACCTGATGCCACTTCTCAGACAGAGCTCTGGTGGGAACACATTGCCACCCAAGTATTGGGCTTGCAGGGTGCATCCCGTTCTTATACCAATGTCAGATGGGAGCAGTGGGCATGCCTGTCAGAGGTGTACTCAGATAGAGGACCTCCTCTGCTTAGTGATGGAGCTCTGAGAAGAGGTAAGTAGGTTGAGGACCATCAGGGAAGAGAGAGGAAAAGAGAAACTCTCTGGAATCACACCCTGCCCACCATGAGACAAACCCAAGAGGCAGACAGAACTCATGTTGCAGAGAGCTCCCTGTCCTCTCATCCCCTAACCAGATGTGGTGATTCAGAAGATAGTGGGCAATGGCAGCAAGTTCTTGCCAGGTGCAACAGGCACATCCCTCCAGTAACTACCCCACCTTCTCACGTGCCCTTTTAAAGCAGATATAGTGCTCTGCAAAGGGAAGCAGACAATGACAAGAATGGTAAATTGCCCAGATTGGAGGAGCTGCCAAGGTTTAAGTCAGTCTAGATCTTGCATCAGAATTTCTTCAAGTAAAGAATAAAAGAAGGTTCATTGTCAAGGGTGACTCATTGCTGAAGAGAGTGGAAGGCCCGATACGCAAACCAGACTCATGTCTTAGGGAATTCTGCTACCTCCCAGAGTCCCAGCTTAGTGATGTAAAGAGAAAGTTTTCTTCCTAGTACAGCCCTCAGAGTGTGAACAGAAAGCCCACTGGTGGTCTTTCAGATAGGCAGTGATGAAGTAATGACAAGAAGTCCAAGGGCAGTGAAGAGCCTTGGGATTACTGGTTAAGGGATTGGGAGCACAAGTAGTAGTCTCTTCTAACCCCCATTTGTGGGGTGTGATGAAGGAATAGAGGAAGAGCCAGCAGATCAATGCCTGGCTCTGAGCCTGGTGTAATTGTCAGTAAGAAGTTAATCTAGAACATGCATTTTCAGACCTTAAGAGTCCAATACACCGGGATGTCACTGCAACGCTAAATGGACAATAAGTTTGGCTTAGGCAAATATTTTAATTACACAAGAATTTGTGAGGTCATTTATTTTTGTAAGAGGAAATGTCTGTCTTCCTCAAATTATTTCTCCCTGTCCTTTCTGATGGGCTCTGCAGTGGATAACTGCTACTTCCTTTGGCTCTAATACTGTATGGAGTAATTTTAGGATCTCTTGTCCATACTTTATACTGTTCCCCTGGGAGATTAGTTGCCCTTATTCCTTCCAAATAGCTCCTTGAGCATGTACAACCCCGACGGCATATTTAGAGTAGGTATAAATATTAACTCTTTGACCCCTCCCAATCTCAACGACCTTTGTAAGAGCAATAATTTCTGCCTTCTGTGCTGAGGTGTTCTGAGGTAGTGACTTGACTTCTATTTCCTCACAAAGGTTACCATTGTGTATCCTGCTTTTCTTTCCCCATTCTGCAGAAAACTGCTACTATCTATATACGTATCCAGGTTTCTCAGTGATTTATCCTTTATGCCACCTAATGAATGAGGGAAAGACTGTGGATGTTGTTTACCTGGACTTCCATAAGACCTTTGACTTCATTGAAAGATCTTTAAACTAGATTTGAAGGGGGAAGGGCACAAAGCCAGGCTTGCTAGAAATAAGCTCAAGGGCAGCACATCAGTATTTGAAGGATGGTGTGTTGGTGAGGACTTTTTGTTGGTGAGGTCTGCCATATCAGTGGAGGTAGGGAATGCCATCCATGTGGCAGCAAAGACACAAGGGTCACTGATGAATTAGTAACCACGGGAGCAACTGAGAAGTCAGGTAGGAAAAAGGACTTCTTCCTGCAACAAGGTTGCAAGACCTTTAAACTAACTGAAGTGCAGCTACACTAATGCACACAGCATGGGAAACAAACAGGAGCTGGAAGCCATTGTGTATCAAGAAAGCTATGATATAGTGGCCATCACAGAAATGTGGCAGGAGGTCTCGCGTGACTGGAGTGCCACAATCAGCGGCTACAAGCTTTTCAGAAGGGATAGGCAAGAAAGGAGAAGCAGTGAGATGCCCCTGTATGTCAGGGAGTGTTTTGATTGTGTTGAGGTTAACGATGCCCAGCAACATAAATAATTGTGGTAAGAGTCTCTGTGATGGTTTGGGCTGTTACCCATCCCCCCCACACTTTGTATTTGCCCCAGCTAACTCAGACGGACCCTGGGAATATAGATGAAGCAATTTATTTACAGCTAGCAGAATTTACAAGCAGCTATTTACAATATATACAGTTATATACAATTATATACAGAAATATACAAAGGATAAACAATACAAAAGCACAACTCCCCTCCCAGAAACCTGAGTCCCCAGGAGGGGCTCTCAAACCACCCCAACACCTCCCCCCGGCCCTCTCAACCTTACCCCAGTTCTCAGGAAGAAGAGAGGTGCAGCCAAGAGGTTAGGGAGCAAGGTTAGTAGGAGCAAGGTTAATGAGATGTGACTAGGTCTGAAGGCAAAGGCAGAAGAAGAGAAAGACAATATGGAGAATGTTTACTTCTTCTTCCCAGAGCTCTCAGCGAGACTGTGAGAGAAGTTGACATCAATTGTTTTTCATTTCACTGTCCGTTATCTAGTTCTTTTACCAAAACATTCTAGCTTGCTTCAAACTAGCACAGTCTCTTATAGACCAGGATGAAGAGACGGATAGAGTATTGTTGTGCATCTTGGAAAAGTCTCATGATCGCTGGCTCTTGTTCTAGTGGGGGACTTCAACTTCCCTGATGTCTGTCGGAAATAAATTACAGCAGAGAGGGAGCCTGGAGAAGATGAGGCTCAGGGGTGACCTTATTGTTGTCTACAACTACCTGAGGGGTGGTTGTGGCCAGGGGGAGGTTGCTCTCTTCTCTCAGGTGGCCAGCACCAGAATGAGAGGACACAGCCTCAAGCTACGTCAGGGGAAATTTAGGCTCGAGGTCAGGAGAAAGTTCTTCACTGAGAGAGTCATTGGCTACTGGAATGGGCTGCCCAGGGAGGTGGTGGAGTCGCCGTCCCTGGGGCTGTTCAAGGCAAGATTGGATGTGGCATTTGGTGCCATGGTCTAGCCTTGAGAATTGTGGTAAAGGGTTGGACTTGATGATCTATGAGGTCTCTTCCAACCTTGTTGATACTGTGATACTGTGTGAGCAGACCTGGAGGCTCATGGAGTGTGTGAAGGATAACTTCTTGAAACAGCTGGTGAGGGAGCCAACTAGGGAAGGTGCCCTGCTGGAACTGCTGCCCAACTAGGGAAGGTGCCCTGCTGGAACTGCTGCTTGTGAACAGAAAAGGACTTGTGGGTGCTGTAACGGTTGGAGGCTGACTTGGGCACAGCAATAATGAAATGATAGAGTTCTCAATTGTTGGGGAAGTAAAAAGCAGGGTCATCAGAACTGCCACCTGGGACTTCCAGCAGGCAGACTTTGGCCTGTTTCAGAGACTGGTAGACAGAGTCCCTTGGGAGGCAGTCCTGAATGGCCAAGAAGTCCAGTAAGGCTGGGCATTGTTCAAGGGAGGAATTCTTAAAGGCAGAGGCAAAGACTGTCCCCATGTGCTGAAAGATGAGTTGGTGGGAAAGAAGGCTGGCCTAGCTAGAGACATTTGGCTGCAACTCAGGAAAAAAAAGGAGGAGGGTCAGGTTGTTGGAAGAAGAGTCAGGCCACTTGGGAGGAATGGAGTTGTCATGAGGCTACGCAGGGAGAAAATTAGAAGGGCTAAAGCCCCAATTGGAAATGAATCTGGTTTCAGCTGTTAAAGACAACAAGAAATGTGTCTACAAATATATTAGCATCAAAAGGAGAAATAAGGAGAAGTTTTGTCCTTTATTTGATGCAAGAGGGAACACAGTGCTCAAGAATGAGGAAAAGGCTGAGGTACTCAATACCTTCTTTGCCTCGGTCTTTAGTAGTAGGACCAGTTGTTTGCTGGATACCCAGCCCCCTGAGCTGGAAGATAGGGATGGGGAGCAGAATACTGTCCGCCTAACCCAAGAGGAGATGGTTAGGGACCTACTGCACCACTTAGACATACCCAAGTCTATGGACCAGATGATATGCACACAAGGGTACTGAGGGAGCTGGTGGAAGTGCTCACCAAGTCACTTTCCATCATTTACCAGCAGTTTTGCCTTACTGGGGAGGTCCCAGCTTACTAGAGATTGACAAATGTAATGACCATCTACAAGAGATGCCAGAAGGAGGATCTGGGAAACTACAGACCTGTCAGTCTGACATTGGTGCCAGGGAAGGTCATGGAGCAGATAATTTTGAGTTCCATCATGTGGCATGTGCATGGCAACCAGGCCCAGTCAGCATGGGTTTATGAAGGGCAGGTCCTGCTTGACAAACCTCATCTCCTATGACAAGGTGACCTGCTTAGTGAGTGATGGAAAGGCTTTGGATGTGGTCTACCAGGACCTTAGTGAAGTAATTGACACTGTCCCCCACAGCATCCTCCTAGAGAAACTGGCTGCTCGTGGCTTAAGTGGGCATAATCTTCACCCGGGCACAAAGAGTGGTAGTGAATGGAGTTAAATTCTTTTGGCAGCCAGTCACAAGTCTTCCCCAGGGCTCAGGTTTGGGGCCAGTTCTCTTTAATATCCTTATCAGTGATCTGGACGAGGGAATCGAGTGTAACCTCAGTAAGTTTGCAAGGTCAACTGTATGAGATTTAACAAAGCCAAGTGCTGCATCCTGCACTTGGGTCACAACAACCCCATACAACGCTGCAGGCTTGAGGCAGAGCGTCTGGAAAGTTGCCCGGCAGAAAAGGACCTGGGGATGCTTGTGGACAGCTGTCTGAACATGAGCCACCAATGTGCTCAGGTGGCCAAGAAGGCCAACAGCATCAGGAGTAGCATGACCAGCAGGAATAGGGAAGTGATCATGCCACAGTACTCAGCACTGGTGAGGCCACGCTTCAGATACCGTGTTCAGTTCTGGGGCACTCACTACAAGAAAGACATTGAGTTGCTGAAGCATGTCCAGAGAAGGGCAACAAAGCTGGTGAAGGACCTGGAGAACAAGTCTTACAAGGAACAGTTGAGGGAACTGGGATAGTTCAGTCTGCAAAGGGGGAGGCTGAGGGGAAACCTCGTTGCTCTCTACAACTACCTGAAAGGAGGTCGTAGTGAGGTGGGTGTGAGTCTCTTCTCCCTAGTACCAAGTGATAGAACAAGAGGAACTGGCCTCAAATTGCTCCAGGGGAGGTTTAGATTGGACATAAGGAAAAATGTCTTTACTGAAAGGGTGGTCAGGCATTGGAATAGGCTGCCCAGGGAGGTGGTGGAGTCCCCATCCCAGGAGGTGTTAAAAAAAACCTTGTAGACGTGGCACTTCGGGATATGGTTTAATGGCCATGGTGGTGTTAGGTCAGCAGTTGGACTTGCTGCTCTTAGAGGTCTTTACCAAACACAGCGATTCTGTGATTCTATGCACCAGGGGGGTTTAGGTTGGTGTGATGGTTTGGGCTCTTACCCGCCCCCCACACTTTGTATTTGCCCCAGCTAACTCAGAAGGGACTCCAGGAATATAAATGAAGCTATTTATTTACAAGCAGCACAATATACAAGCAGCTATTTACAATATATACAGTTATATACAGAAATATACAAAGGATAAACAATACAGAAGCACAACTCCCCTCCCAGAAACCCGAGTCCCCAGGAGGGGCTCTCAAACCACCCCAACACCTTCCCCGGCCCCTCTCAACCTTACCCCAGTTCCCAGGAAGAATAGAGGTGCAGCCAAGAGGTTAAGAAGGAAGGTTAGTGGCAGTGGGGTTAAGGAGATGTGACTAGGTCTGAAGGCAAAGGCAGAATGAAAGACAAAATGGAGAATGTTTCCTTCTTCTTCCCAGAACTCTCAGCGAGACTGTGAGAGGAGTAGACACAACCATGTTTACCTTTAATAGCCTATTATCTAGTTCTCCTTACCAAAACATTCTAGCTTGCTTCAAACTAGCACAGTTGGATATTAGGAGAAACTTCTTCACTGAAAGTGTTATCAAACCCTGGAATAGGGTCCCCAGGGAGGTGGTCGAAACATCATACCTGCTGGTGTTTAAAAGAGGCATAGATGTGTTGCTGAGGGACATTGTTTAGCACTGGACTTGGTAGTTAGATATTGGTTGGGCTCTGATCTTAATGGTCTTTTCCGACCCAAATGATTCTATGATCTGTTCCATGATCTTTCCAAGCACAGAGCTGAGGCCGACAGGTCAGTAATTCCCAGCTTCCTTCTTTCTACCATTTTTTAAAATGGGTGCGAGTGATTCCCTTTCTCCAGTCACCAAGGACTTCACCCAAGTGCCATGACTTTTCATGGAGAGTGGCTTGGCAACCACATCAGCCAATTCCCTCAGGTGTCGGTCATAATACAAAGGGCAAGTAACCTCTCTTGAAGGTTTAACGGCCTTAGTGGTGTTAGGTCACCAGTTAGACTCAATCTTAGAGATCTTTTCCAACCAAAAGCATTCTAGGATTATATGATTAAAGGCCCAGTGCAAATGTACATGTCCATGCTGCTACAGAAGGTAATGGAATAGTAAGTTACTACCACTTCACTAGAAGTCTTGCTTTAATTAGTCATCATATATCAAACTCTTGATGTTTTGAGTGCCAAAGAGCATTTGACAGTCAGTTCTCAACTATCCAGTTTAGCAGACACTGATATACACATACCTGCCAACTCTGAAGCAATATTAAGTTCAATGCTATGTTTAAAAGGGAGGGGGGGAGATTTGCCATTTGACGGACCACTTTCAAGCTTTTTGACTCACCATTTGCCTTTGGACATAAGAAGTTAATCTAGAACATGCATTTTCAGACCTTAAGAGTCCAATACACCGGGATGTCACTGCAACGCTAAATGGACAATAAGTTTGGCTTAGGCAAATATTTTAATTACACAAGAATTTGTGAGGTCATTTATTTTTGTAAGAGGAAATGTCTGTCTTCCTCAAATTATTTCTCCCTGTCCTTTCTGATGGGCTCTGCAGTGGATAACTGCTACTTCCTTTGGCTCTAATACTGTATGGAGTAATTTTAGGATCTCTTGTCCATACTTTATACTGTTCCCCTGGGAGATTAGTTGCCCTTATTCCTTCCAAATAGCTCCTTGAGCATGTACAACCCCGACGGCATATTTAGAGTAGGTATAAATATTAACTCTTTGACCCCTCCCAATCTCAACAACCTTTGTAAGAGCAATAATTTCTGCCTTCTGTGCTGAGGTGTTCTGAGGTAGTGACTTGACTTCTATTTCCTCACAAAGGTTACCATTGTGTATCCTGCTTTTCTTTCCCCATTCTGCAGAAAACTGCTACTATCTATATACGTATCCAGGTTTCTCAGTGATTTATCCTTTATGCCACCTAATGAATGAGGGAAAGACTGTGGATGTTGTTTACCTGGACTTCCATAAGGAGGTTGTGGAATATCCGTTTCTGGAGACTTTCAAATCCTGCCTCAATGTGTGCAACTGGATCTAGACGCACTGCCGTTGGCAGGGGTGGTTGGACTAGATGACCTCCAGGGGCCTGTCCCAACCCTTACCATTCTGTGATTCTGTAATTTTACTTAATGCATTGCAAATTTCATATATATATATATATATATATATATGTATATACATATATTTATTTGTTTATATAAATATAAAAATGCTGATTCAAGTGTTGGAAACAGGGGAGGTTACTTAAGAAAAATACTTTCTCTCCCCTTTTCCCAGACTCAACTTCACTCCAAATTCTTCCCCTGGACTCTTATTATCTGCAGGTTAGGCTCTGTCCCTTCAGTGATGCAGTATGGGAGAGTGGTTGTGGTCAGCATATTGAAACTGTCTGCTGCTCATTCCTTCTCACTTTTTCTCTGTTCTGGCATGGATTCTCTACAGGCTGTAGTCCTTTTAAGAACATCTACTCTGGTATGAGTGCTCTGCAGACTTCAGTTCCTTCAGGAATATTTGTTCTGTCATGTAACTCTTTCTGTCCTGACGTTTGCATTCCTTCTGTTTTTGTCATGACCCGACCTAAGAGGAAGGGTTTTGGGAGGTTCTTTAGGGATATCCGAGGAGTGAGGTAAGGCAAACTGACACTGAAATGGTTAGAATTATTATAGATTTATTAATTACACATTTGTGCAGATTGATTGGATTATATAGTGGCTTCTAAATCAGACAAGGCAATTCTCTCTCTGGCACGTACTAAGTGGAGAGAAAAGAGCAGAGAGAGAGAAGTCAGATAAGACCAGAGATAAAAGGAGAAAACTATTACCATTATGAGTTTCAGCATCATCCTGAATGGTTGATGTCTTCTTGGTGGTGGGTGCACACCGACAGTTCCGCGATGCTGCCTTTTATTCCTAAATTCCCTTTCATTCGCCACCCAAGGGTGGTTGGTAGAGGTGGTCCCATGGCAGGGTGGATCATGTGCTAGTCATGTGACAATGCAGGTGCATTGGGACCACAGTTTAGCTAAGTCATTCTTGGGGTGAATAATTTTTTCACAGAAATGGTTGTCAGGGACCGGAATGGGCTTCCCAGGGTGTTGGAGAAATTCTTGGTAGCAGAGGACACAGAAATCATAAACATGAGCGACCTTGAGTCCATCTTGGGAGTTAAGATAGCAGGCACAGGGTGGCTTCCCCCCACATGCAGCTGCAGGGGGGTGGAGTGCAGCTGCAGGTGGGCAGAGTTTAGCCAGCCCCAGAGGCTGACCCTCAGATTGTTATGGTATACTGACCTATCCATGCCTTACAAGTAACCCTGTACCCTCTGATTGTAACCAATCTTGGTGGAGCACGCCTCTTGCTAGAATGCATATAAGTCACTGTATCATGGAAATAAAGTGGATTATGACCATCTAACCATATTGGTGAACAAAGAGTCATTTTACCCAGGTGCTCCACCGGCTTATACATCAATAATCTCAGAGGTCATTTCTGGCCTGGATGATTCTGTGATTCTGTAAGTTTGCTGAACTTTCTAGTGTAGGAATAAGGGAATGGCCTGTTAGCAGGGAACAGCTGCCCAAGACGAAACAAAACACAGTATAGACCTTGGGCATGTAATGTGTGGGTCAGACAGACCTCAGAAGAGTAAGATAAGTAAGATCCTGCGGTCAGGACTGCTCAGATAGTTGCATAGCAACTTATATCAAGGAGCAGAGAAGAAAGTAGAAACAGCGTCTTCGGCCTGAGCAGAGTACCAGCCAATCATATAGTAGTTACTAACTTTTACTGTAATTCTATCCAATCAGTGAGTAACATGCTAGCCCTTCTGATACAATATATACCTGCCTATTTTTCTAATAAAGTGGATTTTTGGCTTGCATCAAGCCGTTGCCCCGTCCCTTCATTGCGGCAAATGGTGACTCCCGACGTGATATCGGTGCTTATCGTCCGGGATATGAGGACGACCGGCCGCAAGCCTCTGGGAACTGAAAGCTGCTGAAAGGAAGCAGATCGCGGGCCCGCACTTCATCACCTCCTCGAGATTGGTAGGTGAGCTCAGAGGAACTTAAACATGGGGAATCAAACCTCATATGAAGAAAGGGACGTTTATAAGCTCATGAAAGATTTTGTATATGAACATAAGAAAGACATATCTGGTTATGAGCTGGAATTACTTATGAGATGGGTCAAGGATAAATTCCCTGACACTACAGAAATTACGGTTTTTGAGTCGGAACTATGGGACAATGTAGGGGTCTGTTTATGGGATCTTTCTACAAATGGTGATTTAGAAGCACAGCGCTTGCTTGCACCGTGGCGAAAGGTGTTTGAGGCTGTTAAAGAACAGGAGGGGAAGTCGGGGAGAGCATTTAATCCCTTAGATTTAAAGAAGAAGGGAATGCAGACGAATGCTCCGATTCAACCCTCTGCCCCTCCCTTGCCTTTTGATGCTAACGACTTGCCTACTCTATCGGCGCCTAAGCCGCGAGTGCGATTTAAGCCCGCTGTGGGAACTTCGCAATCAACATCATTTAGCGAAGATCATTTTGAGTTAGATCCCTTTGATCCCGAAAAGGAACCAGACCCGTATCTACCGGATGGTCATGATCCCCGTGTGGTGTGGGCAGCAATTAAACAACGAGCTTTAGACGAAGGGGATGCCGACATGGCAGGGCGTATTACGATTCTGCCCCGACCTGCCACAGTACCAGCCCGCATCGTCGCAGCACCGGTGATCTATCCAGGGCGTGGTGGCAACCCCCAGTGGGAAGCTCTCAGCTTTTCGGTTACCAAAGAGCTGCGCCGTGTTGCCGCTGATAATGGACTGGGTTCACATTATTTCGCGGGACTGTTTGAGTCTGTTTGTGAAAGTTGCGTTTTAACACCTTATGATTTGAAGACAATAGCCAAATTGCTTTTAAATTCTTCTCAATATATGCTTTGGGAGTCGGGATGGCGTCAGAGTTTAGAAACTGTTTTACAAAGGTTTGCAGCGGGGAATAATCCAGCCCTGCAAGCCTTAACTATGGATCATCTGATGGGCATGGGGCCGTTAGCCGATCCCGTTGCCCAGGCGAGAGATTGTCCGAGAGAAGCTCTGGACGCCACTAAGGAGGCTGCTAAGCGAGCGCTCCTTAAGATTCCAGATACCCGTAAACCCCAAAAGGCTTTTACGACTATCATGCAAGGACCAAAGGAGTCGTTTATGGACTTCGTAGCAAGATTGCAGGAAGCTCTTGGAAAGCAGGTTGAAAACGAGGAAGCTAGAGAGATTTTACTTCAACAATTAGCAATTGAAAATGCCAATGTGGACTGTAAGAAGTTGCTGAAATCGTTACCGAATCCAAAACCCTCCCTGGTTGAGATGATGGAAGCTTGTAATCGCTTCGGGACGTCCGATTTTAAATGCGAGACTATGGCGGCTGCTTTTGCCGCTGTGAACACAGGGGGGAGGGCGACTGTTTGTTTTGGCTGCGGGAAGCCAGGTCACATTAGGAAGAACTGTTACGCTCAAAAGGGGCAAGTGAATAAGCCTATATCAATATGCCCCCGGTGCCAGAAAGGTCGCCATTATGCAACTCAGTGCCACTCTAGATACGATAAACAAGGGAAGCCGCTTCAGGGAAACTGGCGGAAGAGCGCGGATCGGCGCCGCGCTCCGACACAAATGATACAGCCGGCATACCAGATCTCCGAACGCCAGTCTGCGGCTTGCAACGAGCCACAACAGGCAGTGCAGGATTGGACTTGGAAACCAAATACGCAGTGACTTTACTCGATTCTTCAGTTCACTTATTAGACACGAATTTTCAGGGACCTTTGCCAAAAAATACAACAGCTTTGATTTTGGGAAGATCGTCAACTACCCTGACTGGTCTTTTTGTATTACCAGGAGTTATTGATAGTGATGCAAAGGAAGTGAAAATTATGGTTTGGACACCACTTCCTCCCTGTACGATTGCAAAAAATAGTCGTATAGCTCAGTTGCTTTTACTTCCTAGGGATCCATTTAATCCTCAAACAGTGAAGAAACGTGAAGGAGCTTTCGGTTCAACAGGACTTCCAGAGGTCTATTGGACTCAGTCGGTGTCTAATGAAAGACCTATACAAAAATGCATAATGAAAAAAGCAGACCAGCAGGTTGTTTTAAATGGCATTATTGATACTGGTGCTGATGTCACTGTTATTTCTTTGGCCAAATGGCCCCCGGTATGGCCACTGGCAAAAATCTTACAGCCACTGGCAGGAATAGGGGGTGTGGGGAAAAGTCAGCAGAGTGTGGAATTTATACAGATTGTTGGGCCTGAGGGAAGGATTGCAACTGTTAAACCTTTTGTGTTGCCGGTACCTATGGTCCTGTGGGGGAGAGATGTCCTGTCGCAATGGGGTCTTACACTGGAAACACATTTTTAGAGAGGGCTGCTGATGGGCGCGATACCCCAAAATTATCTTGGAAAATACAAATTCCTGTATGGGTAGATCAGTGGCCCCTCCCTGAGGAAAAACTTCGCGCCTTGGAACAGTTAGTACAGGAGCAGCTAGAGCAAGGGCACATAGTGCCTTCTTTTAGTCCCTGGAATACTCCTGTTTTTGTGATTCAAAAAAGGTCTGGCAAATGGCGTTTGCTTCACGATTTAAGAAAAATTAATGATGCTATGGAATCCATGGGAGCATTGCAACCAGGGCTCCCCTCTCCCACAATGATTCCTAAAAATTGGGCTTTAACTGTCATAGATTTGAAAGATTGCTTTTTTAGCATTCCTCTTCACCCTGAAGATGCTCCTCGGTTTGCCTTTTCCATCCCAAGTGTTAATATGCGAGCACCTCTAAAGCGTTATCAATGGACTGTATTACCACAGGGAATGAAAAATAGCCCCACAATTTGTCAATGGTATGTGGCTAAAGCGTTGTCTCCAGTACGCGAGCAATTTCCTCAGGTATTGCTGTATCACTACATGGATGATTTGCTTATTGCTGCCAAAGATCCATTTGACATGGAACGGGCGGTACAGGAGGTTTGTACAGCCATTGAAAAAGCCTGTCTTTGTATCTCTAAAGAAAAGATACAGAGATTTGAACCTTGGCAATACCTGGGATGGAAAATAAGAGCTCAAACAATAACACCTCAGAAGGTTCAGCTGCAAACTCAAGTGAGCAATTTGCATGACATTCAAAAACTACTAGGTTCTATAAATTGGCTACGGCCTCTTCTGGGTATTTCTAATTCTGATTTGGCCCCACTGTTTGAACTCCTAAAAGGTGACATTAATTTGTCTGCCCCCCGTTCTTTGACTCCAGAAGCAAAGAAAGCCATTCAAAAAATTTGTGAAGCCATACAATCACGACAGGCTCATCGTTGGGACCCTGACCTGCCACTGTTTTTGATAATTTTGTGGGATGATGTTAAACCTTTGGGTCTCATCTTTCAATGGGATTTGAGCCTGAAAGATCCATTGCTACTTCTTGAGTGGGTCTTTTTACCCCATCAGCCTTCAAAAACTATTTATTCCCAGCCAGAAATGTTTGCTCATATTATCATGAAAGCTAGGAATAGGGTAGTGACCCTAACGGGCAAACAATTTTCAGTCATTTACACCCCACTTACAGATGCTTATTTTATCTGGCTGATGCAGAATTCCTTACCATTTCAAGTGGCAGTCCAGGGGTATGTGGGTCAGTTTTCAAATCACCCACCACCCCACAAATTGTTTCATTTATCTTTTGCTCTGGCAGAGGAACCTAAGAGAAGCTTTCAACCACTGGATGCGATTACCTTTTTTACAGATGGGTCAGGAACATCACAAAAGTCAGCAATAGTTTGGTGGGATGTTAATATGCAAGGTTGGAATTCAGAAGTTTCTTTATGTCCAGGTTCCCCTCAAATAGTGGAACTAGCAGCAGTAACACGTGTGTTTCAATTACATCATGATAAGCCTTTCAATTTAGTCACTGATTCTGCCTATGTGGCAGGGATTGTTATGCGTGCTGAAGCTGCTGCACTTAAAGATGTTTCCAATCCTCACCTTTTTGATTTGCTGCAGAAATTGATTTTTCTTTTAAATAACAGACAACATTCATTTTTCATTATGCATATTAGATCTCATACTGACCTCCCAGGATTTCTTGCAGAAGGGAATCGTCAAGCAGATTTACTAACTTTACCAGTTTTGACTTTACCTGATCGAATGGCTCAGGCCAAGCTCAGTCATATGTTTTTCCATCAAAATGCAAAAGGCTTAAGAAGGCAATTTGAATTGTCTGCTCAACAAGCAGCAGATATCATTGCATCCTGTTCAGATTGCCAACGTACCATTGTACCTACAGGTAGCGAAGGTGTTAACCCTCGTGGATTAAACAGCTTAGAAATCTGGCAATCAGATGTGACCCATGTTCCAGAATTTGGATTGTTTAAATATGTACATTCTTCTATTGATACCTTTTCTGGAGCATTATATGCCTCCTGTCACAAAGGAGAAAAAGCAAAGGATGCAAAAAAGCATTTTCTTAGAGCCTTTGCTATGTTAGGAGTGCCTCGAGTTATTAAAACTGATAATGGCCCTGCCTATATTTCTCAATTCTTGCAAAGCTTTTTTTCAGAATGGGGAATTCGGCATGTCACTGGGATTCCACACTCCCCTACAGGGCAATCTATCATTGAGAGAGCACATCAGACTTTGAAATCTCTTTTGCAGAAACAAAAAGGGGGAGGAGGGATTTCAGTGACACCTGAAGAAAGATTACAAAAGGCTCTTTATGTTTACAACTTTTTGAATTGCACAAGGACAGATGATAATCCACCAATAGTGCGGCATTTTGCAAATAATCACCTTTTTGAGCTTCAGGAAAAGCCACCAGTTTTAATTCGTGATTTAGAATCAGGTAAAGTCAAAGGTCCTTATCCTTTAATAACATGGGGAAAAGGATATGCTTGTGTTTCCACAGAGTCAGGTCCTAGATGGATACCAGCAAAATATGTTCGTCCTTACAAGGGATCGATTCAAGAAGATCAGACGGACAAGGACAAAGTAACAGCTTTGACTCTAGGATGAAAGTTGCAGTTATTGTGATCTTGGGAATATGGGAGGTTGGATTAGTTGTTAGTTTACTTTAGTTAAAGTCACTGAATTAGAATTGCTTTGTTTAGTTATGGTCACTTTTTAGAATTTCTTTTTGTAAAATCTTTTGTGGGATGGGGACTAATTGGATTTATTTGTAGTGTGTAAAAATGCTTTGTTATGTATTGCTTATAATATTCTTGCTACTTATATTGCTATTATGTATTTTGCTGTGTATTCAACGAATGATTGGTTGTGCTACTGTTAGGTTCTCCTTTGTATAACAAAAAGGGGGAGATGTAGGAATAAGGGAATGGCCTGTTAGCAGGGAACAGCTGCCCAAGACGAAACAAAACACAGTATAGACCTTGGGCATGTAATGTGTGGGTCAGACAGACCTCAGAAGAGTAAGATAAGTAAGATCCTGCGGTCAGGACTGCTCAGATAGTTGCATAGCAACTTATATCAAGGAGCAGAGAAGAAAGTAGAAACAGCGTCTTCGGCCTGAGCAGAGTACCAGCCAATCATATAGTAGTTACTAACTTTTACTGTAATTCTATCCAATCAGTGAGTAACATGCTAGCCCTTCTGATACAATATATACCTGCCTATTTTTCTAATAAAGTGGATTTTTGGCTTGCATCAAGCCGTTGCCCCGTCCCTTCATTGCGGCATTTCTAGGATTAGCAGGATACTGAATTTCCAAAAAGAAAGCCCAGATTGCCTAGGAGTATTGTTATCTTGAGTGTAATCTATCTAAGGGACAGTGATCACTGGGAAAAGAAAGAGGCTATATGTCAAACTGTAGTGCCAAAGACTAAAAGACAACTAAGATTCCTGGGAATGGCAGTTTTTTTTCAGATATGAATTCCTAATTTTGGATTGATGGCAAAACCTCTATCCAAAGGTTCAGAAGAGCTGTTGAAATGGACCCCAGAATGCCAAAGCAGTTTCAAATAAAAATTAAATTCATGGAAGCCCCAGCCTTAGGCCTCCTTGATATGGCTAAACTGTATGTGCATGAGAGACAACGTAGTCTCTGAAGTACTGATTCAAATGTTTACAAGTTGGGAAAAACTGGTGGCCTACTTGTCAAAGCAGATTGATGAAGTGTGTAAAGGATGGCCTGCTCATTTCTGAGTTGTAGCAGCTACTGCCTTGTAGGAAGCCTGGAAGCTCACTTTGGGACAATGTATAACAGTCTAGGTCCCACATGCTGTGATGGCTGTTCTAAACAGCAAGGGATACTGGATTTTCCCAAGCTGACTGGCACAGTATCATGGTTTGAGATTTATGTCTTTAAGAACCATGGAGTACAGACCTCCAAGAGGTCCAGAGAGTCCAGGGGTGGACAGGAAATTGTTATCTTTTGGTATTTGATTCCCATAATTCTGTTATCTTCACAGAACCACAGAAACATGCAGGTTGGCAAAGCCCCTCAGGATTACCAAGTCCAACCTATAACCCTACTCTACAACATTCACCTTAAACCATATCCCTAAGCACCACATCCAAATGATCCTTAAACACATCCTGGGTTGGTGACTCAACCACCTCCCTGGGCAGCTCATTCCAGTGCCTGACCACTCTTTTCTAATGTCCAATCTAAACCTACCCAGTCTCAAGCTTGAGGCCATTCCTCCTTGTTCTGTCTGCAATTACCTGTGAGAAGAGACCAGCAGCAGCCTCTCCACAATGTCCCTTCAGGTAGTTGTAGACAGCAATGAGATCTCCCCTCAGCCTCCTCTTTTTCAAACTAAACAGTCCCAGCACTGGGACTTATGGTAAACTCCAGGTTGGAGAAGAAAAGGAGTAAGGGAGGTTTGATTTTGGTTTGGTTGGAGGGAGGTTTGGAGAAGGTTTTGGTTTGATGGGATTCTGTGTTAAACCCAGATTATGGATTTTTGTGTATTTCATATGCTTCCACACTGCTTTGCATTGTAGTTTGTTGTTATTAGTAGCACCTTCCATTTAATCATCTAATATATTCTGTATTTTTATCCAATCCTCTGTCTGTGGTCTTTCTTTAATTACTTGGAAAGTAATTTCAGAGCCTGTCTTCCCTCACTGCCCATTTATACAAAGACAATCAAGAGGATGGAACTCTAGGAAAGTAGCAGTTATCCACTTCAGAGCCCATCAGAAAGGGCAGGGAGAAATAATTCGAGGAAACATGAGAGCTGACTTAGCTACAAAAAGTGTTGCCTTGCACAAGCAGGTAATCAGAGCCCAGATTCCCAGTGAAAGAACTGACATGAAACCTCCTCAGTATTCAGAGAAGGAGGATCAACTGGCAGAAAGACCGAAAGTTTCAAAGGATACAGAAGGATGGTGAATAACTCTGAACCAACAAGTTCTTACTACAGTCTAACTTATGGAAATCCTCCTAAGAATTTACAAGAAGAAACTAACATGGGAGCCGATGCTATAGGAAAAAAAATATAATCAAATGTAGATGTAATTGTGAGGAGATACGAGACCTGCTGTGCAAATAACCCTAAGATCCAAGGAAAGCCACAAGCAGATTAAGTGAGAAGGGGAATAACCCCAAGGGAATACTGGCAAATAGATTTCTCCAAGTTACTAAAACATGGGCAATATAAATATCTACTTGTTTTGGTGGATACCTTTTCTAGGCGCCCTGAAACTTTACCTCATCACAACAATCATAGAATCATATAATCAACCAGGTTGGAAGAGACCTCCAAGATCATCCAGTCCAACCTATCACCCTGCCCTATCCAATCAACTAGACCATGGCACTAAGTGCCTCATCCAGTCTTTTCTTGAACACCCCCAGGGACGGTGCCTCCACCACCTCCCTGGGCAGCCCATTCCAATGGGAAATCACTCTCTCTGTGAAGAACTTCTTCCTAATATCCAGCCTATACCTACCCTGGCACAACTTGAGACTGTGTCCCCTTGTTCTATTGCTGGTTACCTGGGAGAAGAGGCCACCCCCCACCTGGCTACAATGCCCTTTCAGGTAGTTGTAGACAGTAATAAGATCACCCCTGAGCCTCCTCTTCTCCAGGCTAAACAGGCCCAGCTCCCTCAACCTCTCCTCATAGGATTTGTGCTCCATGCCCCTCACCAGCTTCGTTGCCCTTCTCTGGACATGTTCCAGCACCTCAACATCCTTCTTGAATTGAGGGGCCCAGAACTGAACACAGTACTCAAGGTGTGGTCTGACCAGTGCTGAGTACAGGGGAAGAATAACCTCCCTTGTCCTACTGGCCACACTGTTCCTGATGCAGGCCAAGATGCCATTGGCTCTCTTGGCCACCTGGGCACACTGCTGGCTCATCTTCAGCTTACTATCTATCAGTACCCCCAGGTCCCTTTCCTCCTGGCTGCTCTCCAGCCACGCAGTCCCCAGCCTATAGCGCTGCTTGGGGTTGTTGTGGCCAAAGTGCACAACCCTGCACTTGGCCTTGTTCAATCTCATCCCATTGGCCTCTGCCCACCCATCCAGCCTGTCCAGGTCCCTCTGCAGGGCTCTCCTACCTTCCAACAGATCAACACCTGCTCCTAGCTTGGTGTCATCTGCAAACTTACTGATGCTGGACTCAATCCCCTCGTCCAGGTCATCAATAAAGATATTGAACAGGACTGGGCCCAGCACTGATCCCTGGGGAACACCACTAGTGACTGGCTGCCAACTGGATGTGGCACCATTCACCACCACTCTCTGAGCTCTGCCATCCAGCCAGTTCTTGATCCAGCACAGAGTGTATCTGTCCAAACCATGAGCTGCCAGCTTGACTAGGAGCTTCTTGTGGCAGACAGTGTCAAAGGCTTTGCTGAAGTCCAAGTAGACTACATCCACAGCCTTCCCTACGTTCACCAGGTGGGTAACCTGATCATAAAAGGAGATCAGGTTGGTCAAGCAGGACCTGCCCTTCCTAAACCCATGCTGGCTGGGCCTGATCCCTTGGCCATCCTGTAGGTGCTTTGTGATGGCACTCAAGATGACCTCTTCCATGACCTTACCTGGCACTAGGTCAGGCTGACAGGTCCGTAGTTTTCTGGTTCCTCCTTTTGGCCCTTGTGGATGGGCATCATATTGACCAGCTTCCAGTCTTTGGGGACCTCTCCAGTGAGCCAGGACTGTTGATAAATGATGGAGAGGGGCTTGGCCAGCTCATCTGCCAGCTCTCTCAGCACCCTTGGATGGATCCCATCTGGTCCCATGGACTTGTGAGGATCCAAGTGGCTCAGCAGGTCCCTTACTTCTTCCTCCTGGATTACAGGGGGACTATACTAGTCCCTGACTTCATCTGCCAATTCAGGAGTCCAGCTGTCCTGGAGACAATCTGTCCCATTATTGAAGATTGAGGCAAAGAAGGTGTTAAGCACCTCTGCCTTTTCCACATCCCTTGTCACTATACTCCCCTCTCTATCTAACAAGGACTGGAGGTTGTCCTTGGCCCTTCTCTTGCCGTTAATATATTTAAAGAAACATTTTTTATTTTCCTTGAAAGCTGTGGCCAGCCTAAGTTGTAAATGGGCTTTTGCCTCTCTCATTTTTTTTCTACAAGACCCCGCAACTTCCTTGAACTTTTCCTGGGACATCTCCCCTCTTTTCCAAAGGTGATACACTCTCTTTTTAATCTTTAATTCTTTCAGCAGCTCCCTGCCCATCCAGTCTGGCTGCCTCCCTCGTCGGCTCATCTTCCGTCTCAGTGGCACTGCCTGCTCCTGTGCCTTCAGGAGTTCTTTCTTGAAGTAGGTCCAACCTTCCTGGACCCCTTTATTTTCATGGGATCTTTCCAAGGCACTTTCTGAGTTAGTTCCTTAAATAGGCTGAAGTCTGCCCTTCGGAAGTCCAGTGTGGAGGTTCTGTTGATGCCCCTCCTGGTTTCTCCATATATCGAAAACTCTATCATTTCATGGTCACTGGACCCCAGGCAGCCTCCAACCACCACATCCCCTACCAGCCCCTCTCTACTTGTGAGCAGCAGGTCAAGCAGGGCTACACCCCTGGTAGGCTCACGTAACAGCTGGGATAAGAAGTTGTCTTCCACACACTCTAGAAACCTTCTAGACTGCCTCTTCTCTGCAGTGTTTAAGTCCCAGCAGATGTCTGGTAGGTTAAAGTCGCCCACCAGAATAAGGGCAGGTGATCTTGGGGCAGCCTGCAGTTGTTTAAAGAGTAATAAATCAACCTCTTCTTCCTGATTGGGTGGTCTATAACAGACTCCAACCAGGATATCGGTCTTATTGTCCTTCCCCTTAATTCTCACCCACAGGGACTCAACTTGATCATCCTTAATTTCTACCTCCATGGCATCCAGAGCATCCCTAATATACAGAGCCACTCCTCCACCTCTTCTCCCTTGCCTGTGTCTCCTGAAGAGTCTGTAGCCATTGATTACAGCTCTCCAATCTCTCGTGGTGGTCATCCCACCACGTTTCTGTGATGATGATAACAGCGTAGTTTTCCTCCAGCACCAAGGCTTCCAGGTCCTCCTGTTTGTTACCCATACTGTGTGCATTAGTGTACATGCACTTCAGCTGGGCTGCTGCTTTTACCCCTATCTCTGGCCTACCATCCTCAGTCTCCTTTGGTTTATATCTAGTGCTGTTGTGTTTAACCCCCTCCCCCTTCCACTCTAGTTTAAAGCTCTCTCAACAAGCCCAGCCAGCTCATGTGCCAGGGTCCTTCTCCCCCTCTGGGTCAGTTGTACCCCATCTGTTGCTTGCAGACCCAGGGCCATATAAAGTTCCCCAAGATCAAAGAATCCAAAGTTGTGTTGGAGGCACCAGCCTCTGGGCCACTTGTTAAATACGATTTCCTATTCCTCTCTGCATTCCAGCCTGTGACAAAGGGTAAAGATGAAAAGACTACCTGTGCCCCTGCTCCCTCAACTGCTTTTCCCAGCACCTTGAAGTCCCTTTTGATAGCTTTTAGACCTCTGGTATCAACCTTATCGTTTTCTGCCTGTATAACTAACAAGGGATAGTAATCAGAGGGCTTCACTACAGTAGGCAGTCTTCTGGTAACATCCCTGACCTGGGCCCCAGGGAGGCAGCAGACCTCCCTGTGGAAGGGGTCTGACCGGCATATGGGGCCCTCTGTTCCCTTCAGAAGGGAATCATCAATAACAATTACCCTCCTCTTTTTCTTTTGGGCTGTCGTTCTGATGCGAGAGGGCAACTGATTTACTTCAGTTGCCTTCCCATCCGTTGATGCTTCTGTCTCCTCCAAAACCACCTCACCCTCAACCTCTAGTGCCCTATATCTGTTGTGTAATGGCAGCTGAGGAGGTGAGGATGGCTGGAAGGGTTTTCCCTTGCCCCTTCTGGGAGGCACCTGCATCTTGAATAGGAAAAGCCATGAATTATTACATAATTTTACAGTTTGGAAGGGACCTCCATTGATCGAGTCCAACTCCCCTGCCAAAGTAGGATCACCTAGGGCGGCCATACAAGAACACATTCAGGCAGGTTTTGAAAGTCTCCAGAGAAGGAGACTCCATGACCTCTCTGGGCTGCCTGTTCCAGTGCTCCATCACCTGTACCGTAAAGAAGTGCACTCTCATGTTGGGGTGGAACTTCCAGTGTTCTAGCTTGTACTCATTGTTCCTTGTTCTATGACTGGGTACCACCAAAAAGAGACTATTACCTTTATCTTGACACCCATTCCTCAGGTATTTATAGATATTGATAAGATCACCTCTCAGTCTTCTCGAGACTAAACAGCCCTAGTTGTCTCAGTCTTTCTTCATAGGAGAGATATTCAAGTCCCTTAATCATTCTCATAGCTCTCTGCTGGACTCCATCCAGCAGATCCCTGTCTCTTGAACTGAGGAGCCAAAACTGGACACAGCACTCCAGGTGTGGTCTCATCAAGGCAGAGCAGAGAGGGAAGAATTACATGTGCATTGGTGAAAAACACCACACAAGCACCTTAAGTGAGGAAATGGCTCATATAAGGGAAGTCAGTTTAGGGCTGCAATCGACTATTTGCTTCTGAGACATAATCATGGGCGCAAAGAGTTCAAAGGGATGTGTTGTTTAACTTCACTGACAAATCACAAATGATTGAGGAAGAAATGCAGGACTCCAGCTTCAGTTTCATGAAAAAGAAATGGATTCTCCATGGTTAACTACATGGTTACCAAGTCTTAATTTGCTAAAGTAGGTTTGTGGTTATCTGATAGCAATCAAAGAGTGATGATCAATGGTGTCAAGACTGGCTGGAGAGCTGTAACCAGTGGAGTCCCTCTGGGATCAGTGCTGGGTCTGGTGCTGTTCAACATCTTCATCAATGACATTGATGAGGGCACAGAGTGTCTGCTCAGCAAGTTTGCTGATGCCACCAAACTGGGAGGCTTGGCTGATGCAGCTGAAGGTTGTGCAGCCATCCAGCGAGATCTGGATAGACTGGATAGCTGGGCACAGAGGAACTAGATGAGGTTCAACAAGAATACGTGCAGAGTACTGCACTTAGGAAGGAATAACAAACTGCATCAGTACAGGTTGGGAGGTGATCTGCTGGAGAGCAGCCATGTGGAGAGGGACCTGGGAGTCCTGGTGGATAACAAGTTGTCCATGGGACAGGAACATGCCCTTAGGGCCAATGGGATCCTGGGGTGCATTAAGAAGAGTGGGTCCAGCAGATCAAGGGAGGTTCTCCTCCCCATCTACTCTGCCCTGGCGATACTCCATCTTGAGTACTTGGTGGGGTTTGGGCAGCGCTGAGTGTTTTGAAATAAGAGAGCAAGTGGGGTAACATTAGGACACGGAGAAGGATGTGAGATAAGGAGTGCAGCTTCAGGAAAAACAACCTTGAAAAAGTTGGCAGAGAAGCTGCAAAGTTAGCTGTGCGAGGGGACTAAGGGGGGGAGGTCAGTCAGATTTGCTCCTAGGGAGTGTGGATAGCCCATACTCTGTTGTGCAACCTATCAGAATTATACACGTTGTATTAGCTCTCCATATAAGCATTGCTTTTAGCTGCAATAAAGGTTCGACTAATGTGGGAGAATTTTCTTGCTAACAGGACATGAGCTGGTAAGCAATAAGCAAACCCATGCTGCGAAGTGTCCTTGAGTCCATCTCAGAGTCAGGATACCAGGCCAGCTGCAGGGGACAGACTCTACAGGTTGCTATTATAATGTTGACCTATCTGTACCTCACACATAACCCTGGACCAATCTGCACTTTCCACGTGTACCAATCTCAAACTTAGTTATGCACGCCTCTTCCAAGTAGCATATAAGCCACTGTACTGCATCAATAAAGCGTACTGTACTACATGCAGCTAGCTGATACTGAGTCGACTCGTCAGTACCCCGATCCTGCCTCTGCTGGCTTCCTGCGGCCGCAGACTTACACATCATATTGATGTCTCAGCGTTATTCTGGTCCCTGCACGATCTAGATGACCCCGGCAGTACTGCCTTCAGTTTTGGACTCCCCAATTTAAGAGGGACAGGGATCTGCTGGAGAGGGTCCAGTGGAGGGCTACGAGGATGATTAGGGGACTGGAACGCTGCATTATGAGGAGAGGCTGAGGCACCTGGGGCTTTTTAGTCTGGAAAAGAGAAGACAGAGGGGATTTAATAAATGTTTATAAATATCCAGATGTAAGCTGCAGCACAGGATGGTCCAGCTCAACACAAGGGGGAACTTCTTTACTGTAAGGGTCACAGAGCACTGGAACAGGCCCTCCACAGAGGTTGTGGAGTCTCCTTCTCTGGAGACTTTCAAGGCCTGCCTGTACGTGTTCCTCTGTGACCTGAGATAGATGTATGGTCCTGCTCTGGCAGGGAGGTTGAACTTGATGACCTCTTTGGGTCCCTTCCAACCTCTAACATCTTTTGATCCTGTGATCATGTTAGTGCTACGTTTTTGTATGATGTAGTACTTACTGATGTGTACAGAACTATGCAGACAAGCAATGAGAAATAGAAGCTCTCAGCAAATAGTGATGACCAAATGGGAAAACAACACTTTTACAGTGAAAATAGAAGAACACAACTCCAGAATAAGTTCTCTGGACAAAGTGAGACTTATAGGAAATGTAATGCATATCCATAAGTCTCAAAAGGAGGATTTGATGATGGAAGGATAAAGTTAAAAACTTCTAGGCTGAATAAGCTTATAATGAAGTCATCTGAAACCAGGATAACAAGAATGGGAGGCTCTTAAGACTAAAGGACAGGAGGACCTTGAAGGTTAAAATAACCAGAAAGAAGACCCAGTAATTAAGAGCAGTATCTAAAGGCAATAAGATTCTGCCAACTTCTACAGATAATGCCTTATTATGGCTTCTTGGAAGGGACCACAAGGATCATCTAGTTCCACCCCCCCCCTGCCATGGACATGGACACCCTACCCTAGAGCAGGCTGCCCACAGCCTCATCCAGCCTGGCCTTAAACACCTCCAGGGATGGTGCCTCAACCGCCTCCCTGGGCAACCCATTCCAGCCTCTCACCACTCTCATGCTGAACAACTTCCTCTTCATGTCCAGCCTGAACCTACCCATCTCCAGCTTCACTCCATTCCCCCTGGCCCTGTCACTCCCTGATATCCTAAAAAGTCCCTCCTCAGCTTTTTTGTAGGCCTCCTTCATATACTGAAAGGCCACAATAAGGTCACCTCAGAGCCTCCTCTTCTCCAGACTGAACAGCCCCAACTCTTTCAGTCTGCCCTCATAGGAGAGGTGCTCCAAACCTCTGAACATCCTTGTGGCCCTTCTCTGGACACGCTCAAGCACATCCACATCCTTCTTGTAATGGGGGCTCCAGAACTGGATGCAATACTCCAAGTGGGGTCTCACCAGAGTGGAGTAGAGGGGCAGAATCTCCTCCCTTGACCTGCTGGCCACACTTCTCCTGATGCAGCCCAGGATCTGGTTTGCCCTCCAGGCTGCAAGTGCACACTGCTGGCTCGTGTTGAGCTTCTTGTCTACCAGCACCCCCAACTCCCTCTCCTCAGGGCTGCTCTCCAGCCAGTTGCTGCCCAGCCTGTATTTGTGCTTGGGATTGCCTTGACCCAAATGCAGGACCTTGCACTTGGTCTTGTTGAAACTCATGAGGTTGGCTGGTACCCACCTCTTCAGCCTGTCCAGGTCCCTCTCTGGATGGCATCCTCCAGCATGTTTGCTGCACCACACAGATTGGTGTCGTCAGCAACATCTCTAAGAGGAGAATTTTTATGTAAATGTAGAGCCACCTTAATATAACGAATTAGGCAATTGATGAAGCATGTGTACAAAGATTGATGTGATGTAAAATCATATAACCAATCACATATAATTTCTTTGTTATTTGTATTGTATATAGATTGCTGGTGATTTGAGATAACTGTGCTGGATTTGCAATTTATCACCTAGCACCTGTTTCTGTGGAACTGAAATAAAACAAATATCTCACAGGATCATGGGATCACAGGATGTTAGGGGTTGGAAGGGACCCAAAGAGATCATCAAGTCCAACGCCCCTGCCAGAGCAGGACAATACTATCTAACACAGATCACAGTTCACATCCAGACAGGTCTTGAAAGTCTCCAAAGAAGGAGACCCCACAGCCTCTCTGGGGAGCCTGTTCCAGTGCTCTGTGACCCTCACAGTAAAGAAGTTCCCCCTTGTGTTGAGGTGGAACCTCCTGTGCTGCAGCTTACACCATTGCTCCTTGCCCTATCACAGGGAGTGAGTGAGAAGAGCCTGTCATCCCACTCCTGGCCAGCCCTCAGATATTTATCAAATCTCCTCTATGTCTTCTCCAGACTAAAAAGTCCCAAGTCTCTCAGCCTCTCCTCATAAGCCATGCCCTCCAGTCCCCTCATCATCCTCGTAGCCCTCTGCTGGACTCTCTCCAGCAGATCCCTGTCCCTCCTAAACTGGGGAGCTCAAAACTGAACACAGTATTCAAGATGAGGTTGCACCAGGGCAGAGTAGAGGGGGAGGAGAACCTCCCTTGAGCTGTTGGACACACTCTTCCTAATACACCCCAGGATCCCATTGGCCTTCTTGGCCACAAGGGCACATTGCTGTACCATGGTTAACTTGTTATCCACCAGGACCCCCATTTCCCTCTCCAGAGGACTGCTTTCCAGCAGATCACTTCCCAGCCTGTACTGGTGGAGTTTATTATTCCTCCCCAGATGCAGGACTCTACACTTATCCTTGTTGAACTTCATCTGGTTCCTCTGTGCCCAACTCTGTGTGTCAATTAGCTTTGTATACCAGATAAAGGACCCTTTCATGGGGGGACTACAGATAAGCAGAGCACACACAAGAGACACGTCTGCCTTTCATGGCATGTTGGATGTATGTGCTGGTTTGAGGCTAATTGGAATATTTTAATGAGATAAATTAGATTATAGGCTGTGAAAAGTAAACAATGGTGATGTCTACTTCACTCATAGGCTTGCTGAGATGTGTAAGAACAAGGACACAAACATAGATAAGGCAGTGTCTATCTGTTGGAGTTGATGTCTGTGTTTTCTCCCTGGGATTCTACTGTTCTGCTTGGATCTGTGTAACCCAACTAATCATTCTGCTTCTAATCCCCCTTGCCAATCCTCCCAACTCACCTTGTATGTAAGGCAGACTCTGGGACAAGGTAGAGGGGTGGAAAGAAGGTGGAAGGGTGGTTAGGAGCCCCTCCTAAGGACTCTGATTTCTGTATTACTTTTAACTTGTATATTTCTGCATATAGCTGTATATATTTATAATGTATTGTGGATACCTGCTTGCATATTTTGCTAAGCTGTGAATATAAAGCTTCATTCCTTAACTTCCAGCTGACTGAGTCTAGTCTGGGTGATTTCATAAGGGGGGGGGGGGCAGGTAATTCCCAAACCATCACAGTGTATGTGACAAGAGGTCAGGGACTGCCCTGTGCCTGTCACAGTCACTTCCAGCTTGCTCAGCAATGGATCTGCTGCAGGCCAAAGACAAACCAATCAAAGCTGATGGCACCCCTGTGTAAGCATTTTTTAAATGGAGAAGACACTAAAAGGAGAGAGGAGAAGGGAACATAATGAAAAAGCAAAACTGTGGAAGCTGCATTGCCATGTATGAGAAGTGGCCCAAAGAGCATTGTGTCTCATTGTTGTGTTACATTTTTAAGACTAGTGTCTTAATTGTAAATTGTAATTAAAAGCTGTCCAGAGAATTCAAGAGAGAGTTCAGAGGGATGGACTCTCAAGAGGCTAAACAAAATATAAGAGATATGTTTATCCCATTACATTAGTCTAAAAATCCTATATACTTTGAAGCACAGCTTGTTCTGGGCTCTCTTGCTTGCTTCTTTCCCCCCCTGTTCCTCCGTCTAGCCTTGCTTGCCTCTCTTCACTGACTGTTTTTGTTATTGGTAAGGATACTGTCTGGGAGAGGCAGAGATAAAATTGTGAGCTGGCAACACACCCTGGGCTTTGTCCAGAGAAGTAGCTTGGCTATTGTCTAGTTGTATATGTATATATGCATTTGTATATGTTTATTACCTTCTATATTTAGCCTACTTTTGTAAATAATAATTTCATTTTACTTCCAAGTTCTCAGTAGTGTGGTGACTTACTCTTTGGGAGTAAATCCCAAATTCTGTAGAGGTGCAAACCCACCACATAATTCAATTGATGTTCCAAATGTGGGGCTTGATTTAGTTTTTGATCGATTGATAAGCAGAATTAAGAAGTTAAGATTAAATTATTCTGGTTTTTTTAGCATTTGATTTATTTGACTGTGACTTTGATGCTTTGTAAGTGATTTGTTTCGTGTATCACCACCTCTGTTGGTTTATTGGCTGAGAGGTTTGCCCCGGGTTGCTTTGGGACCTACTGTTTAGGTTTTGTTGGTTATGGAAATTCTACAGCTGAATTCCCATATGAATTTGGAGAATATGCTTTTCACATGACTGATAGCTTGTTCAGAGAAAGGAGTTTTCCATTAATTCATGCTTAAATATTCTTACAATACTAAGTATAGTGGGTTTATTAATTGCTTTCTGGCAAGAGAAATTTGCGGTCGCTTTAAAAGTGTATTCCACTTTTCCTCATAGAAGGAGAAGGCGAAGATCTGGATCTGAGTCAAGCTGCTGAAGTAGAGGGGGGGAATGCCTTCTATTGTTGGTGAGTTTGCTGACCAAATGAGGCAACTAGATCATCACAGAATAACAGAATATTAGAGGTTGGAATGGAAATCCAGAGATCGAGTCCCCCTGACAAAGCACAATCACCTAGGGTAGTCCACACAGGAACGCATCCAGGTGGGTTATGAAAGTCTCCAGAGAAGGAGACTCCACAACCTCTCTGGGCAGCCTGTTCCAGTGCTCCATCACCCTCACTGTAAAGAAGTTTCTCCTCATGTTTGAGGTGAAATCTTCAAAGTTCCAGTTTGTAGCTGTTGCACCTTGTCTTATTGCTGTAGACCACTGTGCTAGTTTGAAGCTAGATAGAATGTTTTGGTGAGAAGAACTAGATTACAGGCTGTGAAAGGGAAACAATGGTAATGTCTGCTTCACTCATAGGCTTGCTTAGATGTATAAGAACAAGAGTATAAACATAGATAAGGTAGTTGCTCTCTGTCCGGGCTTTGAGCTGCATTTTTCTCTCTAACCTAACCTGATTAATCCACCTGCTTCCTAACCCCCCTGGCCAACCATCCATTCTTCCTTGGGGCACAAGACAACGTCTGGGGTAAGGTAAAGGGGTGGGAGAAGGTGGATGGGCAGTTGGGAGACCCTCCTGGGGACTCAGGTTTCTGGGAGGGGTGTTCTGTTTCTGCATTACCTTTTACCTTGTATATTTCTGTATATAACTGAATATATATTGTAAATATGTGCTTGTATATTGTCTTAAGCTGTAAATATAAGCTTTGTTCAATTTCCAGAGCCAGCTGAGTCTAGTCTGGGTGATTTCCAAAGTGTGGGGGGTAGGTAACACCCAAACCATCACAACCACAAAAACGAAATTAGTCCCACCCACTCCTCAGATATTTATACACACTGATGAGATCCCCTCTCAGTCTTCTCATTTCAAGACTAAACAACCCCAGGTTTCTCAGTCTGTCTCCATAGGGGATATGCTCAAGTCCCCCAGTCATCCTCATGGCTCTCTGCTGGACTCTCTCTAGCAGGTCCCTGTCTCTCTTGAACTGGGGAGCCCAAAATTGGACACAGTATTCCAAGTGAGGTCTCACGAGGGCAGAGTAGAGGGGGAGAAGAACCTTCCTAGACCTGCTGGACACCCTTATCTTGATGCATCCCAGGATGCTATTGGTGACAAGGGCACATTGCTGTTCCATGCAGAACTTGCTGTCCACCAGGATTCCAACGTCTTTCTCCATGGAGATGCTTTCCAGCAGGGCAGCCCCAAGCCTGTACTAGTGCCTGTTATTATTCCTCCCCAGATGGAGGACCCTGCACTTGTCCTTAGTGAACTTCATGTGTTTAACCTTCATCCAGCACTCCAGCCTGTCCAGATCACGTTGGATGGCTACACACCCTGACAGGGTGTCAGCCACCCTGACCCCACCCCCCAGTTTTGTATCATCAGCAAACTTGCTGAGGGTACACTCAATCCACTCATCCAGGTCACTGATAAAGATACTGAACAATACTGGACTCAGTACTGTGCTACTTTGAAGCACGGTAGAATGTTTTGGTGAGAAGAACTAGATGATAGGCTGAAAAAGGAAAACGATGGTGATGTCTCCTTCTCTCAGAGTCTTGCTGAAGAAACGAAAACATTAGATAACACTCTTGCCATTTTTGTCTCACTCTGCCTTGGGCTTCTGACTGAGCTACATCTCTCTAACACACCCTCAACTCACCTTTGCTTCTTAACGTCTTGGCCGAACCTCTATTCTTCCTTGGGACTGGAATAAGGTTGAGAGGGGTATGGGGAAGGTGCAGGGGTGGTTGAGAGCCCCTCCTGGGAACTCAGGTTTCTGGGAGGGGAGTTGTGTTTCTGTATTACTTTTACCTTGTATATTTCTGTATATAACTGGATATACTGTAAGTATCTGCTTGTATATTGTGCTAGCTGTAAATAAATAGCTTCATTTATATTCCCAGAGCCGACTTAGCCTAGTCTGGGTAATTTCTAAAGTGGGGGGGGGCTGGGAACACCCAAACCATCACATATTTTTATTTGGCTCCCCCAACATGGGGCAAATTCATTTTGAGTGACTGTTAATTAACTCTGGGAATCAGAATGAAGCTAATAAAGCAGCTATTTTACTTGGTGGGAGCTACTGTGTGGCCTATTTTCTGTTTTCTTGCATACAATTGGATCATAGCCCAAATTCTTTCTTTCTTTCTTAATGTAGCTTATAAGAAGGTTAAAGCTAAACTCACAACCATTTTCTGGTCCTGGGGTGATTTCATTCTTGGGTATGCTGGTTTTAATGTCACTGAAAATTTTACTAGTAATATTACAGGGGTATTTACCAATAATATTACATCCAATCGAAATACTGCTTTAACTGCGGCATTGATGAGAGTTATCTTACCCCGAACTGAGATGCCAGACCCTTGTTCAGAATTTTATTCACGTCAAACTGTGGCATTTTTGGTGGGTGTGATTTTAGATCTTCTAATCTAGGCATTCATATTAATTCTGGCATTATGTGAGAAAAATTCGAGTGCAATGCCTGTAAGAACTAGGAAGGTCTCTGTGTCCAAAATGAAAGTGAGAGTGTCACAAAAACAAACCGATTCAAACCAAAACAAAGATAATTCAGGGAGAGCTACCACTACACCTCCCTCTCCAGATTCTGAGAAAGCTGCCAATATTCCTATCGGGAATGATAACACAGCAGGATTGGCAGGCGTCTCAGGAGTACAGGCAAATAATCAAAGCCAGAATGTTCCCTCACCTAATAACACTAGTAACACTAACTCAGCCAGTTCGAATCCCCAGCCAGCAGACAACCAGAACCCTGTTAGCTCTAAGGCAGATCTGAACTCACAGGCTTCAGGCCAGACCCTAAATGATTCAAACCTCCAGTAGACAGGTCAAAGTCTGTCGCTGCGCAGAACGCCTTTTTGGCACCTCCTAAAGAGAAAGCAAAGACTCAACATTTGACAAAGTGTGATTCAAAAGAGGATGAAAGAGAGGGGACCTCTGGTGAGTAAGAGGAGGCATTTAGTCTTCGGGACCTGGCAAACATACTCAGATCCCAGTACTCTGATGAGAGGAGTGCTGTGAGGTTGGCTACCAAGAAGGAGGATGGTTCCAATGAGTTTAAGATTGCTGTTAGGAAAGTTCTGTTTCTAGGCCAGGGACAATCAGATCAACAAGAGGAAGAGGAGAAGGATGACATCCAGGGTTCCGATGATCTCCTCAGAGAGGTCAGGTACATTGGAAAGGAATACTCGAGGGAATCAGGTGAACCAATCCTAAGCTGGCTAGTGAGATGCTGTAGCATTGGTGCCAATGCCCTGCAGGTAGGAGACAAGTCTGCCAAGCAGCAAGGACCACTCACCAAGGAGAGTGGAGTGGACAAATACCTAGCAAGTCCTCTTGGAAAGGTTAGCTTGTGGACACGCCTTCTGTTGGATGTGGCTATGAGATATCCTTCCCGAAATGATCTGCCATGAGCTGCCAAGAAGTGGAACACCATTGAGCAGGGAATTAAGCTTCTGAAGGAGATTGCTGTGAAGGAAGTGCTTTATGGAGATCATGGAACACATGAGCCTGATGACATTCCTAATGGAACAGGTCTCATGAAGAAGCTTATTAAGCTTGCTCCATCATCCTATGGTAACATCTGGGCTAGCAGGTTTCTATCAAGGAGTGATAATGAAAGGTCTCTCACCGTTGGTGAATTGACTGACCAGCTGAGGCAGATAGAGGACAGCTTGTCACATTTTGCCGTAATCTGTGCCAAGAAAACTCTGGGTAGAGAGAAGAAGGCATTGAGAATGGCATTAAGAACAGCATGAAAGAACTGAAGGAGGATCTTAAAAACATTGCCAATCTGGTAAAGGATACCATCCCTGCATCACCAGAATGGGTGCATGTTTCTGCCGTCAGGAACAGAAGTCCACCTCCTGCAAGGCAATTACAGCACAGGAGGAGATAAACTCCACCTAGACATCAGCAATCACGTGCGACTCTGTGGGTAATTCTGCGTGACAAATTCGGTGAGAACATGAACAAGTGGGATGGTCAACCTACTTCAGATCTTTCAAAGAGAGTCAGGGAACAACAGAGTGTCAGAAACAGGGGCAGAAATGCCAGAAAAGTAGCTGTCACTTCTTCAGCTCGCCAGAGCAACTGCAATTATTCCAACAATTGCAATTTCTCACACAACGCCACCAATCATTGTGTACACCCTGCATGCCATATTCATCATTAGGGGTGCCCTGCCTCCAGCCAGCAGGAGGAAAGGGATAGTGGAGAGAATCCAATCTACTGGAATATATGCATTAGGTGGCCTGGCAGTTCAAAAGTTCAGAAATACAGGGCTTTACTTGACACAGGTGCTCAGTATACTTTATTGCCATCAAATTGGAAAGGGACAGAGTCCATATCTATTTTGGGAATCACTGGTGGATCTCAAGAGTTAACTAAGTTGCAGGCTGAGATCATTTTCAGTGGTAAAGAGTGAAAGAAACATATTATTGTAACTGGTCCTGATGCGCCTTGCATTCTGGGAATTGACTTTTTGAGACAAGGTTGCTTCAAAGATCCTAAGGGTCACAAATGGGCTTTTGGAATAGTATCTGTAGAGATTGAGGATGGCAAACTGAAATTGTCCATTAGACCTGAACCTTCAGATGAATCTGCAGTTGTGAGACATCTTGACATAGAGGATCAGGAAGTGCCAATTGCTACTCAAACTGTTCACCACAGGCAGTACAGAACTAACCGTGACTCTTTGTTGCCCATTCATCAGCTGATTCGTGAACTGGGGAGTTAGGCTGTCATTGAGAAAGCTCATTCACCTTTCAACAGTCCCATCTGACCGGAGAGCAAACCTAACGGAGACTGGAGTCTTACAGTTGAACTTCGTGCCCTCAACGAGGTGACGCCACCCATGAGCGCAGCTGTGCCGGACATGCTGGAACGCCAGTACGAGCTGGAATCGAAGGAGGCTAAATGGTATGCTACCATAGACATTCTAATGCTTTCTTCTCTATTCCCATAGCAAAGGAGTGCAGGCCTCAGTTTGCATTCACCTGGAGAGGAATCCAGTACCAGTTCAACCGTTTCCCTCAGGGGTGGAAACACAGCTCAACGATCTGTCACTCAGTCATCCACAATGCACTGGAGAAAGGTAAAGCTCCGGAGCACAAACAGTTGATCGACGACATCATTCTGTGGGGCCAAAGTGCTGAGGAAATCTTCGAGAAAGGTAACAAAATCATTGACATTGTATTGCAAGCAGGTTTTGCCATTAAGAGAGACAAGGTCAAAGGACCTGCCAGAGAAATTCAGTTTCTGGGAGTGCGGTGGCAGGATGGTTGCCATCACATTCCTCAGGATGTGATCAACAAAGTTTCCACCATGGCAATTCCTACTAATAAGAATGACACTCTATCTGTCTTAGGTGCAGTGGGATTTTGGAGACTACACATTCCTTGTTTCAGTCAAATTGTCAAACCTACAACAACTCATGGATGGTGGCCAGTGCTCTATGGGGTTGGCTAAAAGACTGGAGAAAGCATGGTTGGCAGAGGAAAGAAAAGCCTATTTGGTGTACTGATCTATGGCAGGACATAGATGCACGACTGTAGAGAATTCCAGTCAAGGTGTGTGTGCTAGTTTGAAGCAGGGTAGAATGTTTTGGTAAGAAAAAGTAGATAATTGGCTGTGAAAGGAAAACATTGGTTATGTCTACTCCCCTCACAGTCTCGCTGAGAGCTACGGGAACAAGAAAGTAAACATTAGAAAACATTCGCCATTTTGTCTTATCTCTGCTTCTGCCTTCAGACTGGACTGCATCTCCTTAACCTCGCTGCCACTAACCTTGCTCCTTAACCTCTTGGCTGCACCTCTTTTCTTTCCTGAGAACTGGGGTAAGGTTGAGAGGGGCAGGGGGAAAGTGCAGGGGTGGTTGAGAGCCCCTCCTGGAGACTCAGGTTTCTGGGAGGGGAGTTGTGTTTCCGCATTACTTTAAACTTGTATATTTCTGTATATAACTGTATATACTGTAAATATCTGCTTGTACATTGTGCTAGCTGTAAATAGCTAGCTTCATTTATATTCCCAGAGCCCGTCTGAGTTAGCTGGGTGTTTCTAAAAAGTGGGGGGGGCGGGATAGAAGCCAAACCACCACAGTGCGGCACGTAGACGCACATATGCCCAAGAGCAGAGCCACTGAGGAACACCAACACAACCAGCAGGCAGACCAAGCTGCTAAGATTTCTCAAGTTGATGCAAACTCTGATCTTGACCTTGATTGGAAACACCGAGGTGAACTGTTCCTAGCTCGGTGGGCACATGATTCATATGGACATCCAGGCAGAGATGCAACATACCGATGGGCTCGCGATAGGTCGATTGACTTGTCCATGGATGCTATCACCCATGTCATCCATGACTGTGACATTTGTGCTGCTATTAAGCAGGCTAAGCAAATCAAGCCATTATGGTATGGTGAGAGATGGTCAAAGCACAAGTATGGTGAAGCCTGGCAGATTGACTACATCACTTTGCCTCGATCTCGTTCTGGCAAGCAGTATGTGCTAACGATGGTAGAGGCCAGCACCAGATGGCTGGAAACCTATCCAGTTCCACATGCTACTTGCACGTAACACCATTCTTGGCTTGGAGAGACAAGTCATGTGGAGACATGGAACTCCACAGGGAATCGAGTCAGACAATGGCACTCATTTCAAGAACAGTCTTGTGAAAAACTGGGCCAAAGAGCACGGTATTGAATGGATCTACCACATACCCTACTATGCACCAGCTTCAGGGAAGATTGAGCGCTACAACGGTTTGCTGAAAAAGACCCTAAAAGCCATGGAAGGTGGAACTCTGAAAAACTGGGAGAAGCATTTAGCACAAGCTACCTGGTTGGCAAATAGCAGCGGTTCAGTAAACAGAGCAGGACCTGCACAATCAGACTTGGTCCAAACAGTAGACGGTGATAAAGTTCCTGTTGTACGTGAAAAGTAGCTGTTAGGGAAAACTGTTTGGGTATTTTCTCCTTCGGGCAAAGGGAAACCTGTCCGAGGGGTGGTGTCTGCTGAAGGTCCTGGTCATACCTACTGGGCAATGCAGGAGAATGGTGAAATCCACTGTTTTCCACAGAGAAATCTAACCTTAGCTGAGAGGGTCTATATTCAGAGTGTATAATATAGGCTGTTAGGTGTTTTCTGTTCTAGGTACCATCGGTGTCCAACACTGAAAGAATCTATGAGAGAATCTACAATATGTGAGCACGAACCCAACGTCACCTGGGAGTCCCTGTTCTCATCTCATCTGTAAGGAGACAAACTGTTCTGAGCTTTTGAATCACCTACATCTGAGATAGCCGGAATGAAGTGTGAACTGAACTTGTAATATTCATTAGTGGAAATATTGTGTTAGATTAGATCAGATAATTCTCAGTGATACTGTGAGTGAAGTAGACAGGGGTGGATTGTGCTAGTTTTCAGCTAGCTAGGATGTTTTGGGGAGAAGAACTAGATCACAGGCTGTGAAAGGAAAACAGTGGTGATGTCTACTTCCCTCAGAGTCTTGCTGAAGAAGAATCGAAAACATTAGATAACACTCTTGCCATTTTGTCACACTCTGCTTTGGGCTCTGACTGAGCAACATCTCTCTAACACACCTTCCGCTCACCTTTGCTTTTTAACCTCTTGGCCGAACCTCTATTCTTCCTTAGGATTGGGGTAAGGTTGAGAGGGGTAGGGGGAAGGTGAGGGGGTGGTTGATAGCCCCTCCTGGGGACTCAGGTTTCTGCGAGGGGAGTTGTGTTTCTGTATTACCTTTTACCTTGTATATTTCTGTATATAATTGTATATACTGTAAATATCTGCTTGCATATTGTGCTAGCTGTAAATAAATAGCTTCATTTATATTCCCAGAGCCGTCTGCATCTAGTCTGGGTGATTTCTAAAGTGTGGGGGGGCAGGGAACACCCAAACCATCACATACAGAAGTTCACACCTCTAGGGCGACCAGCCCTCAGGGGAAAGGGAGGAACAGCTGTGTGTCCATGTGAGGGACCAGGGTGAGTGGGAAGCAGCAAACAGTGGTTGGTATCTTCCCAGGCAGAGAGAAGATTGTGGTCACAATGAGGCAAAGAGGCACAGAGCAAAAGAGTGTGGAAACTCAGACCATGCTCTTGCACAAACATGCAGCTGTGCAGGTTTCTGGCTACAGCAAGTGCCTGAGTCTGGCGCTTGAACTAGGAGGAGTCAAAGACACCACTTGTGTATGGTGTGATCAAATAAACCTTCTCAGGCAGGTGGTTGAACGGAGAGAGGAGGTAGAGAGATTCAGAACAATCAGGGAATGTGAAAGCGAGACAGATTGGTGGAACCACACTCTGGGGCCTGGCAGCAGGAAGAGGCTCTACAAGCAGAGGAGGACACCCTTCTCCTCCTATCACCAGACAAAAGGAGGAGACATAAGGGACAAGGGGGAATGGAAAAAGGTCCCTCCTCAGAGAGGTAAGCAAGAGCCTCCTCAGCCCCCCTCACCTACCCAGTTGACATTGTATGGGGCTTTGGGAGTTGACAGCCAGGAGGATGAAGATGGAGATAAAGGCAAGTACAGTGCTCTACAAGGGAATGAGGATGATGGCTCTTACAGCTAAGAGGTGTCACCAAAGTCTAGGCCAAGAGGCCCCTGCATTACAAACTATGATATTAAAAAGAAAAAAAGGGTAATAGTACTCGGTGATTCCCTTCTGAAGGGAACAGGGCCCTGTATGTTGTCCAGACCCATCCCACAGGGAGGTCTATTATCTCCCTGGGGTCCGGGTATGGGATATTGCAAGGAGGCTGCCCAAGAAAATTCGTCCCTCTGAATACTACCCACTGCTTATTGTCCAGGCTGGTAATGATGAAATTGACATAAAGGGTACCAGGGTAATTAAAAGGGAATTCCAAGCTTTGGGCCAACTGATTGAAGGGGTAGGAGCACAGGTGGTGTTCTGCTCTGCTCCAACTGTGTCAGGGATGGATGCTGAAAGGCACAGGAGCACACCATAAGTGGCTCAAGGGTTGGTGCCTGAAGTGAAAGTTTGAGCTCTTTGACCATGGGGCAACCTTTAGTGCTCCTGGTCTGCTAAACTCAGACAGAATCCAACTATCAAAAAAGATCAAAAGAATTCTAGTCCACAAGTTGGCAGCCCTCACTGAGAGGACTTTAGGTTTTAAGGGGGTAGGGGATGGAACCAGGCTCTCCACAAAGGAAGCTGAGGGTGGTAAGCCAGGGTCAGGGGTGAAACCGGCAGCCCATCTGAAGTGCATGCACACTAATGCACACAGTATGAGCAACAAGCAGGATGAGCTGGAAGCCTTGGTGCGATATGAAGGCTACGATGTGGTTGCCATCACAGAAACATGGTGGGATGCATCACACGACTGGAACACAACAATGAACAGATACAGGCTTTTCAGAAAAGACAGAAGAGGGAGAAGGGTTGGAGGGGTGGCCTTGTATGTTAGGGATGCCCTTGATGCCATGGAGCTTATAACTTATGATGAGCAGTGTGGAAGAATTTCTCACCAGTCGAGGACATGAAGTCATAAACATGGGTAACTGGCGCTGAGAACGTCCTTGGTTCCCAGCGAGGCTAGGAAATCGAGATGTAAACAACTGAGCACCCCACACACAGCTGCAGTGGGCAGAGACTAGATAACTAAGGGGGCTGGAGTGGGTGGTCTGGAAGGCTGACCCTTAGAATGTTGTGATAAGTTAACCTATGCACACCTTACATGTAACTCTGGACCCTCTGACTGTAACCAATCTTAAGCTGAGCACGCCTCTTGCTAGAATGCATATAAGTCACTGTATCACGGAAATAAAGTGGATTTGACCATCTAACCATATTGGTGAACAAAGAGTCATCTTCCCATAGCGCTCCACCGAACGTGATTCCCAACAGAGCAGGTTGAAGGCCTATCTGTAATAAACAGAGGGCAGACTAATAAGACTGGTACACTGGTTGGAGTCTGTAATAGGCCACTCAACCAGGAAGACAAGGTGGATGTGTTACTCTATAAAAACTCCAAGATGTTTAAAGATCGCCAGACCTTGTTCTTGTAGGTGACCTTAACCTGCCAGATAGAATGATAGAATCAACTAGGTTGGAAGAGACCTCCAAGATCATCCAGTCCAACCTAGCACCCAGCCCTATCAAGTCAACTGGACCATGGCACTAAGTGCCTCATCCAGTCTTTTCTTGAACACCTACAGGGACAGTGACTCCACCACCTCCCATTCCAATGGCAAATCACTCTCACTGTCAAGAACTTCCTCCTAACATCCTGTGATAGTTTGAAGCAGGCTAGAACGTTTTGGTGAGAAGAACTAGATTATAGCCTGTGGAAAGAAAAACAATGGTGATGTCTACCTCACTCACAGACTTATTGAGATGTATAGGAACAAGAAATAAAAACAATAGATAACACAAACGGCATCACTCTCACTTGGACTGCTGGCTGAGCTGCATCTCTGTAACCTCACCCTCCATTTTGAACTAACACACTTTGCTTCGTAACCCTATGACCGAACCCCAATTCTTCCTTGGGACTGGGGTAACGTTGAGAGGGGTAGGGGGAAGGTGGAGGGGTGGTTGAGAGCCCATCCTAGGGACTCAGGTTTCTGGGAGGGGTGTTTCTGTATTACCTTTTACCTTGCATATTTCAGTATATAACTGTATATACTGTAAATATCTGCTTGTATATTGTGCTAGCTGTAAATATAAGCATCATTCATATTTCCAGAGCTGGCTGAGTCTAGTCTGGGTGATTTTCTAAAGTGTTGGAGAGGGGGGCAACTAACACCCAAACCATCACAGAGAGTCAGGGAACTGCAGAGTGGCAGAAACAGAGACAACAACACAAAAAAATTAACTGTCACTTCTTCAGCTGCGGAGTCTAGTCTGGGTGATTTCAAAAGTGTTGGAGGGTAGGGAACACCCAAACCATTACACATCCATCCTATACCTCCCCCAGGACAACTTGAGACTCTGTCCACTTCCTTCTGTTGCTGGTTGTCTGGGAGAAGAGACCAATCCCCACCTGTCTACAACCTCCCTTCAGGTAGTTGTAGACAACAATGAGGTCACTCCTGAGCCTCTTCTTCTCCAGGCTAAACAACCCCAGCTCCCTCAGCCTCTCCTCATAGGGTTTCTGTTCCAGGCCTTTCACCAGCTTCGTCACCCTTCTCTGGACACGTTCCAGCACCTCAACATCTCTCTTGAATTGAGGGGCCCAGAACTGGACATAGTACTCAAGGTGTGGCCTGACCAGTGTTGAGTACAGGGGAAGAATAACCTCACTTGTCCTACTAGCCACACTATTCCTGATACAGGCCAGGATGCCATTGGCTCTCTTGGCCACCTGGGCACACTGCTGGCTCATCTTCAGCTTACTATCTATCAGTACCCCCAGGTCCGTTTCCTCCTGGCTGCTCTTCAGCCACACAGTCCCCAGCCTCTAGCGCTGCTTGGGGTTGTTGTGGCCAAAGTGCAGAACCCTGCACTTGGCCTTGTTAAATCTCATCCCACTGGCCTCTGCCCACCTATCCATCCTGTCTAGGTCCCTCTGTAGGGCTCTCCTACCTTCCAACAGATCAACACCTGCTCCTAGCTTGGTGTCATTTGCAAACTTACTGATGCTGGACTCAATCCCCTCGTCCAGGTCATCAATAAAGATATTGAACAGGACTGGGCCCAGCACTGATCCCTGGGGAACACCACTAGAGACTGGCTGCCAACTGGATGTGGCACCATTCACCACCACTCTCTAGGCCCGGCCTTCGAACCAGTTCTTGACCCATATCAGGGTGAATCTGTCCAAACCATGAGCTGCCAGCTTGGCTAGGAGCTTCTTGTAGCAGATGGTGTCAAAGGCTTTGCTGAAGTCCAGGTAGACTACATCCACAGCCTTCCCCACATTCACCAGGCAGGCAACCTGATCATAAAAGGAGATCAGGTTGGTGAGGCAGGACCTGCCCTTCCTAAACCCATGCTGGCTGGGCCTGATCCCTTGGCCACCCTGTAGGTGCTTTGTGATGGCACTCAAGATGACCTGTTCCATCACCTTGCCTGGCACTGAGGTCAGGCTGAAAGGTCTGTAGTTTTCTGGTTCCTCCTTTTGGCCCTTCTTGTGGATGGGCATCACATTGGCCAGCTTCCAGTCTTCGGGGATCTCTCCAGTGAGCCAGCACTGCTGAAAAATGATGGAGAGTGGCTTGGCCAGCTCAGCTGCCAGCTCTCTCAGCACCCTTGGATGGATCCCATCTGGTCCCATGGACTTGTGAGGATCCAAGTGGCTCAGCAGGTCCCTTACTGCTTCCTCATGGATTAGAGGGGGACTATACTGGTCCCTGACTCCATCTGCCAATTCAGGAGTCCAGCTGTCCTGGAGACAATCTGTCCCACTATTGAAAACTGAGGCAAAGAAGCTGTCACGCACCTCTGCCTTTTCCACATCCCTTGTCACTATACTTCCCTCTCTATCTAACAAGGACTGGAGGTTGTCCTTGGCCCTTCTCTTGCCATTAATATATTTAAAGAAACATTTTCTATTTTCCTTGATAGCTGTGGCCAGCCTAAGTTGTAAATGGGCTTTTGCCTCTCTCATTTTTTTTCTACAAGACCCCGCAACTTCCTTGAACTTTTCCTGGGACACCTCCCCTCTTTTCCAAAGGTGATACACTCTCTTTTTAATCTTTAATTCCTTCAGCAGCTCCCTGCCCATCCAGTCTGGCTGCCTCCCTCGTCGGCTCATCTTCCAGCTCAATGGCACAGCTGCTCCTGTGCCTTCAGGAGTTCTTTCTTGAAGTAGGTCCAACCTTCCTGGACCCCTTTATTTTCATGGGATCTTTCCAAGGCACTTTCTGAGTTAGTTCCTTAAATAGGCTGAAGTCTGCCCTTCGAAAGTCCAGTGTGGAGGTTCTGTTGATGTCCCTCCTGGTTTCTCCATATATCGAAAACTCTATCATTTCATGGTCACTGGACCCCAGGCAGCCTCCAACCACCACATCCCCTACCAGCCCCTCTCTACTTGTGAGCAGCAGGTCAAGCAGGGTTACACCCCTGGTAGGCTCACGTAACAGCTGGGATAGGAAGTTGTCTTCCACACACTCTAGAAACCTTCTAGACTGCCTCTTCTCTGCAGTGTTTAAGTCCCAGCAGATGTCTGGTAGGTTAAAGTCGCCCACCAGAACAAGGGCAGGTGATCTTGGGGCAGCCTGCAGTTGTTTAAAGAGTAATAAATCAATCTCTTCTTCCTGATTGGGTGGTCTATAACAGACTCCAACCAGGATATCGGTCTTATTGACCTTCCCCTTGATTCTCACCCATAAAGACTCGACTTGATCATCCTTGATTTCTGCCCCCATGACATCCAGAGCATCCCTAATATACAGAGCCACTCCTCCACCTTTTCTCCCTTGCCTGTCTCTCCTGAAGAGTCTGTAGCCATTGATTAGAGCACTTCAATCATGTGAGCCATCCCACCACGTTTCTGTAATGGTGACAACATCATAGTTTTCCTCCAGCACCAAGGCTTCCAGGTCCTCCTGTTTGTTACCCATACTGCATGCATTAGTGTACATGCACTTCAGCTGGGCTGCTGCTTTTACCCCTAGCTCTGGCCTACCATCCTCAGTTTCCTTTGATTTATCTCTAGTGCTGTCATGTTTAACCCCCTCCCCCTTCCACTCTAGTTTAAAGCCCTCTCAACAAGCCCAGCCAGCTCATGTGCCAGGGTCCTTTTTCCCCTCTGCGTCAGTTGTATCCCATCTGTAGCTTGCAGACCTGTGGAAAGATGAAGTTCCCCAAGATCAAAGAATCTGAAGTTTTGTTGGAGGCACCAGCCTCTGAGCCACTTGTTAATCAAATGCGCTTTCCTATCCCTCTCTGCATTCCAGTCTGTGACAAAGGGTAAAGATGAAAAGACTACCTGTGCTCCTGATCCTTCAACTGCTTTTCCCAGTGCCTTCAAGTCCCTTCTGATAGCTTTTAACCCTCTGTTTTCAACCTCATCATTTCCTGCCTGTATAACTAATAAGGGATAGTAATCAGAGGACATCACTACAGTAGGCAGCCTCCTGGTAACATCCCTGACCTGGGCCCCAGGGAGGCAGCAGAGCTCCCTGTGGAAGGGGTCTGGACGGCATATGGGGCCCTTGTTGGAGAATTCTTGTTAGCAGAGGACACAGAAATGATAAACATGAGCAACTGTGCTGAGAATGTCCTTGAGTCCATCCTGGGAGTCAGATAGCAGGCATAGGGTGGCTTCCCCCCACCTGCAGCTGCAGGGGGTGGAGTGCAGCTGCAGGTGGGCAGGATTTAGCCAGCCTCCAGAGGCTGACCCTCAGATTGTTATGGTATGCTGACCTATTGATGCCTTACAGGTAACCCTGTACCCTCTGACTGTAACCAATCTTGGTGGAGTACGCCTCTTGCTAGAATGCATATAAGTCACTGTATCACGGAAATAAAGTGGATTATGACCATCTAACCATATTGGTGAACAAAGAGTCATTTTACCCAAAGCGCTCCACCAGCAGGCCTTCTGTTCCCTTCAGAAGGGAATCACCAATAACAGTTATCCTCCTTTTTTTTCGGGTACTTGTTCTGATGCGAGTGGGCAACTGATTTGTTTCAGTTGCCTTCCCAGCCGGTGATGCTTCTGCCTCCTCCAATAAATCTGCCTCACACTCAACCTCTAGTGCCCTATATCTGTTGTGTAAGGGCAGCTGAGGATATGAGGGTGGCTGGAAGGTTTTACCATTGCCCCTTCTGGCAGGTACCTGGATCCATTCTCCCTTGTTACTTGGTTCATCTCCCTCTGGTAAGGGAGACTGCAGAGCATGGTGCTGTAGGTCCAGCTCTCTTTTACATTCCCTTTCAGCCTTAAGCTGTTCCACTTCACCTTCAAGTTCAGCCACTAGGTTAAGCATACTGTTAACCTGCTCACACCTAATGCAGCCAATGCCTCTGTCTCCCTCGACTTTGAGTGCCTGCTCCTAGCTTGGTGTCATCTGCAAACTTACTGATGCTGGACTCAATCCCCTGATCCAGATCATCAATAAAGATGTTGAACAGGACTGGACCCAGCACTGATCCCTGGGGAACACCACTAGTGACTGGCTGCCAACTGGATGTGACACCATTCACCACCACTCTCTGGGCCCAGCCTTCGAACCAGTTCTTGACCCATATCAGGGTGAGTCTGTCCAAGCCATGAGCTGCCAGCTTGGCCAGGAGCTTCTTGTGGCAGACGATGTCAAATGCTTTGCTGAAGTCCAGTTAGACTACATCCACAGCCTCCCCTACATTCACCAGGCAGGTAACCTGAGATGCTTGAGCGTGTCCAGAGAAGGGCGACGAGGCTGGTGAGAGGCCTCGAGCACAAGCCCTACGAGGTGAGGCTGAGGGAGCTGGGGTTGTTTAGCCTGGAGAAGAGGAGGCTCAGGGGTGACCTTATTACTGTCTACAACTACCTGAGGGGTGGTTGTGGCCAGGAGGAGGTTGCTCTCTTCTCTCAGGTGGCCAGCTCCAGAACAAGAGGACACAGCCTCAGGCTGCGCCAGGGGAAATTTCGGCTCGAGGTGAGGAGAAAATTCTTCACTGAGAGAGTCATTGGGCACTGGAATGGGCTGCCTGGGGAGGTGGTGGAGTCGTCATCCCTGGGGCAGTTCAGGGCAAGGTTGGATGTGGCACTTGGTGCCATGGTCTAGCCTTGGGCACTGTGGTAAAGGGTTGGACTTGATGATCTGTGAGGTCTCTTCCAACCTTGGTGATACTGTGATACTGTGTGATAAAAGGAGATCAGGTTGGTCAAGCAGGACCTGCCTTTCCTAAACCCGTGCTGGCTGGGCCTGATCCCTTGGCCATCCTGTAGGTGCTTTGTGATGGCACCCAAGATGACCTGTTCCATGACCTTGCCTGGCACTGAGGTCAGGCTGAAAGGTCTGTAGTTTTCTGGCTCCTCCTTTTGGCCCTTCTTGTGGATGGGCATCACATTGGCCAGCTTCCATTCTTCGGGGACCTCTCCAGTGAGCCAGCACTGCTGAAAAATGATGGAGACTGGCTTGGCCAGCTCATCTGCCATCTCTCTCAGCACCCTAGAGTGGATCCCATCTGGTCCCATGGACTTGTGAGGATCCAAGTGCCTCAGCAGGTCCCTTACCTCTTCCTCGTGGATTACAGAGGGACTACACTGGTCCCTGACTCCATCTGCCACTTCAGGAGGCCAGTTGTTCTGGAGACAACCTATCCCACTATTGAAAACTGAGGCAAAGAAGGTGTTAAGCACCTCTGCCTTTTCCTCATCCTTTGTCACTATATTCCCCTCTCCATCTAATAAGGACTGGAGGTTGCCCTTGTTCCTTCTCTTGACATTAATATATTTTGGGGTTTTTGGGCCCCAAATTATATTTTTGGGCCCCCTTATATTTTTTGGCCCATTTTTTAAGTGGGCTTTTGCTGCTCTAATGTTTTTCCTACAAGACTTAGGAACATCCTTGAACTCTTCCTGGGATACCTCCTCTCTTTTCCAAAGGTGATACACCCTCTTTTTTATCTTTAATTCCTTTAGCAGCTCCTTGCCCTTCTTGCCTGCCTGCCTCTCTCATTGGCTCGTCTTCTGGTAGAATGGGACAGCCTGATCCTGCGCCTTCAGGAGTTTTTTCTTGAAGTAGGTATCATAGTATCATAGTATCATCATCAGGGTTGGAAGAGACCTCACAGATCATCAAGTCCAACCTTCCTGGACCCCTTTGTTTTTAAGGGATGTTTTCCAAGGAACTTTTGAGTTAGTTCCTTAAATAGGCTGAAGTCTGACCTTCGGAATTCCAGTGTGGAGGTTTTGTTGATGCCCCTCCTGGTTTCTCTATACATTGAAAACTCTATCATTTCATGGTCACTGGACCCCAGGCAGCCTTCGACCACCACATCCCCCACCAGCCCCTCTCTATTTGTGAGCAGCAGGTCAAGCAGGGCTACACCCCTGGTAGGCTCACGTAACAGCTGGGATAGGAAGTTGTCCTCCACACACTAGGAACCTTCTAGACTGCCTCTTCTCTGCAGTATTAAAGTCTCAGCAGATGTCTGGCAGGCTAAAGTCACCCACCAGAACAAGGGCAGGTGATCTTGAGGCAGCCTCCAGTTGTTCCTCCTGGTTGAGTGGTCTATAACAGACTCCAACCAGGATGTCAGCCTTTTTGGCCTTCCACTTAATTCTCACCCATAGGGACTCAACTTGATCATCCTTAATTGTGGGAATGCAGAATGCAGAAGAGTTGTGGGGTGCAGGTGCAGGAGAGCTGTGGGAACAGAGTGAAAAGAAGTGACAACAGGCAGATCCTTGTAATAACAGACCTTGGGTCTCACATGCAGCTGGCCACCTTATCTCGGAAGGAGTAGATAATGGAATGTCGCTAACGAGAATAACAAGGCGTGTATGTATGCAGATGAGGTGGGTTGTCCCTGACTGATTATGCTAATGTGTAGGCATGTGCTCTACTGGCTGAGTGTATATCTATTTCGGGCTGTACGTAATAAAAATGGGCTTCTGCATAATTCACATTGAATGGTCTGGAGACCCTCGTGGCTGGCCACAACCATACTGGTCTATGGGCTTGTTTACCATGGCTCCCGCAGCAAGCAGTCATAGCAGGCAGCGCGGCCTGCCACACTTAATCTCTACCTCCATGACATTCAGAGCGCCCCTAATATACAGAGCCATTCCTTCACCCCTTCTCCTTTGCCTGTCTCTCCTGAAGAGTCTGTATCCATTGATTACAGCTCTCCAATTGTGCAAGTCATCCCACCACATTTCTGTGATAGCAACAACATCGTAATTCTCCTCTTGCACCAAGGCTTCCAGCTCCTCTTGTTTGTTATCCATACTGTGTGCATCAGTGTGCTAGTTTGAAGCAGGCTAGAATGTTTTGGTGAGAAAAAGTAGATCATAGGCTGTGAAAGGGAAAACAATGGTGATGTCTACTCCCCTCACAGTCTCACTGAGATGCATGGGAACAAGAAGGGAAAACATTAGATAACACTTTAGCCGTTTTGCTTCACTCTCTCGGGCTGGGCTTTGACTGAGCTGCATCCCCCTAACTTCACCTGCCACTCACCTTTGCTTCTTAACCTCTTGGCTGAACCTCTATTCTTCCTTAGGACTGGGGTAAGGTTGAGAGGGGCAGGGGGAAGGTGCAGGTGTGGTTGGGAGCCCCTCCTGGGGACTCAGGTTTCTGGGAGGGGAGTTATGTTTCTGTATTACCTTTTACCTTGTATATTTCTGTATATAACTGTATAGATATTATAAATAGCTGCTTGTATATTGTGCTAGCTGTAAATAAATAGCTTCATTTATATTCCCAGAGCCCGGCTGAGTGTAGCTGGGTACTTCTAAAGTGTGGGGGGCAGGTAACACCCAAACCACCACATATTTTAATTGGCTTCTCCCAACGTGGGGCAAATTCATTTGAGTGACTGTTAATTAACTCTGGGAATCAGAATGAAGATAATAAAGCAGCTATATTACTTGGTGGGGGCTATTATGTGGTCTGTTTTCTGTTTTCTTGCATTCTATTGGATCAAAGCCCAAATTGTTTATTACTTTCTTAATGTAGCTTATACAAAGGCTAAAGCGAAAGTCACAACCATTTTCTGGTCCTGAGGCGATCACATTCTTGGGTATGCTGGTTTTAGTGTCACTGAAAATCTTATCAGTAACGTTACAGGGGTATTTACCAATAATATTACATCAAATCAAAATACTGCTTTAACTACTGCATTGATGAGGGTAATTTACCCCCTAACTGAGATGCCAGACCCTTGTTTAGGATTCTACTCTAGGCAGAACGTGGCATGTCTGGTGGCTGTCATTTTATGTCTTGTAATTTTGATTTTCATATTAATTCTGGCATTATGTGTGAAAAATTCAAATGCAATACCTGTAAGAACAAGGAAAGTCTCTGCCTCGAAAGTGAAAGGGACATTGTCTCAACAATTACTTTCTCCCCAGCCAAATTCAGGGACAGTTTTGCAACCAAATGTACAACGTACCAGTGGAAACCAAAACAACGATAATCAGGGGCACAGCCAGGGATAGTCCCTGTACCTCCCTCTTCAGATTCTGGGAATGCTGCCAACACTCATAGCAGCAATAACAACAAAGATAACACATCAGGATCAGCAGGCATCCCAGGAGTACAGGCTCAAAGTCAGAATGTTCCTAATAACACTGATAATGCTAGTAACACTAACCCAGTCAGTCCAAGTTTGAACCCACAGCCACCAGCAGACCAGAACTCTGTTAGCTGTAAGGCAGATCTGAACACACAGATCCCAGGTCAGACCCCCAATGATTCAAACCCTCCAGTAGACACATCCAAGTCTGTTGCTGTGCAGGCCTTATTGGCACCCGCTAAGGTGAAAGCCAAGACACAGCGTTTGACAAACTGTGACTCAAAGGAGGAAGTAAGAGAGGGGACCTCTGGTGAACAAGAGAAGGAAGAGGAGGCATTTAGTCTGCGAGACCTGGCGAGCATGATGAGATCGCAGTACTCAAATGAGAAGAGCGCTGTGAGGTTGGCTGCAAAGAAAGAGGATGGTTCCAATGAGTTTAAGAGTGCTATGAGGAAGGTTCTGTTTCTAGGCCAGGGACAACCAGATCAACAACAGGAAGAGGAGGAGGATGACATCCAGGACAACAACGATCCTCTCAGAGAGGTCAGGGAAGTTAGAAAGGAATACTCAAGGGAATCAGGTGAGCCAATCCTAAGCTGGCTAGTGAGATGCCGTAGCATTGGTGCAAATGCCCTGCAGGTAGGAGACAAGTCTGCCAAGCAGCTAGGACCACTCACCAAGGAGAGTGGAGTGGACAAATACCTAGCAAGTCCTCTTGGTAAGGTTAGCTTGTGGACACACCTTCTATTGGCTGTGGCTATGAGATATCCTTCCTGAGATGATCTGCCATGGGCTGCCAAGAAGTGGAACACCATTGAGCAGGGAATTAAGCTTCTGCAAGAGTTTTCTTTGAAGGAAGTGCTTTGTGGAGATCATGGCACACATGAGCCTGATGACATTCCTAATGGAACAGGTCTCATGAAGAAGCTGATTAAGCTTGCTCCTTCATCCTATGCTAACATCTTGACCAGCAAGTTTCTATCAAGGGGTGATAATGGAAGGTCTTTCACTGTTGGTGAATTCACTGACCAGCTCAGGCAGATAGAAGACAGCATGTCACATTCTGCCCTAGTCTCTGCTATAAAAACTCTAGGTACAGAGATAAAGGATGGCATCAAAGAAAGCATGAAAGAACTGAAGGAGGATCTTAAAACCTCAATTTCCCACCTGGTAAGAGATACCATCCCTGCATCATCTGAATGGGTGCATGTTTCTGCCATCAGGAACAGACGCCCACCTCCTGCAAGGCAATTACAGCACAGGAGGAGACAAATTCCAAATAGACATCAGCAATCACGTGCGTCACTGTGGATAATTCTGCGTGACAAATACGGTGAGAACATGAACACATGGGATGGTCAAACTACGTCAGATATTTGAAAGAGAGTCAGGGAACTGCAGAGTGGCAGAAACAGAGGCAGCAATGCCAGAAAAGTAGCTGTCACTTCTTCAGCTCCCGAGTGCAACTGCAATTATTCCAACAATTGCAATTTCTCTCACAACAACACCAATCACTGTGTACACCCCACATGCCATGTCCAGCATTAGGGGTGCCCTGCCTCCAGCTAGGAGGAGGAAAGGGAGAGTGGAGAGATCCCAATCTGTTGGAATGTATTCATTAGGTGGCCTGGCAGTTCAAAAGTTCGGAAATACAGGGCTTTAGTTGACACAGGTGCTCAGTGTACTTTTTTTTCCATCCAATTGCAAAGGGACAGAGTCCATATCTATGTTTTGAATCACTGGTGGACCTCAAGAGTTAACTAAGTTGCAGGCTGAGATCAGTTTAACTGGTAAAGAGTGGAAGAAACTTAGTATTGTAACTGGTCCTGATGCGCCTTGCATTCTAGGAATTGACTTTTTGAGACAAGGTTGTTTCAAAGATCCTAAGGGTCACAAATGGGCTTTTGGAATAGCATCTGTAGAGATTGAGGATGGTAAATTGAAATTGTCCATTAGACCTGAACTTTCAGATGAATCTGCAGTTGTGAGACATCTTGACATAGAGGATCAGGAAGTGCCAATTGCTACTCAAACTGTTCACCACAGGCTGTACAGAACTAACCGTGACTCTTTGTTGCCCATTCATCAGCTCATATGTCAACTGGAGAGTCAGGCTATCATCGAGAAAGCTCATTCACCTTTCAACAGTCCCATCTGGCCTGTGCGTAAATCTAACGGAGACTGGAGACTTACAGTTGATTTTCGTGCCCTCAATGATGTGACTCCACCCATGAGAGCAGCTGTGCCGGACATACTGGAACACCAGTACGAGCTGGAATCGAAGGAGGCTAAATGGTATGCTACCATAGACATTGCTAATGCTTTCTTCTCTATTCCCATAGCAAAGGAGTGCAGGCCTCAGTTTGCATTCACATGGAGAGGAATCCAGTACCAGTTCAACTGTTTGCCTGAGGTGTGGAAACACAACTCAACGATCTGTCACTCAGTCATCCACTGTGGGATGGGGTCGGGGAGCGGTGTGTTCCCCTGGAAATTCATGAAGAATTAGTTCAGGACCTGCTGAGCCATCTGGACACCCACACGTCCATGGGACCAGATGGGATCCATCCCAGGGTGCTGAGAGAGCTGGCAGCTGAGCTGGCCAAGCCGCTCTCCATCATTTCCCAGCAGTCCTGGCTCACCGGAGAGGTCCCAGGAGACTGGAAAATGGCCAACGTGGTCCCCATCCACAAGAAAGGTCGGATGGAGGAACCTGGGAACTACAGACCTGTCAGCCTGACCTCAGTGCCAGGGAAACTGATGGAGCAGGTTATCTTGGGGGTGACAAGAGTGCACCTAAGGGATGGCAAAGGGCTCAGGTCCAGCCAGCATGGGTTTAGGAAGGGCAGATCCTGCCTTTCTAACCTGATCTCCTTCTATGATCAGGTGACCCGCTTGGCGGATGTGGGGAGGCCTGTGGATGTGGTCTATCTGGACTTCAGCAAGGCCTTTGACACTGTCCCCCACAGCAAACTGCTGGCTAAGCTGTCAGCCCATGGCTTGGATGGCAACACTCTGTGCTGGGTTAGGAACTGGCTGGAGGGCCGGACCCAGAAGTGGTGGTGAATGCTACCACATCCAGCTGGCAGCCAGTCACTAGTGGTGTCCCTCAGGGATCTGTGCTGGGCCCCATCCTCTTTAACATCTTCATAGATGATCTGGATGAGGGCAAGGAGTCAGCAAGTTTGCAGATGACACCAAGCTGGGGGCAGATGTGACTGAGTTGGAAGGCAGAAGGGCTCTGCAGAGGGACCTTGACCGCCTGGACAGATAGGCAGAGTCCAATGGGATGGGGTTCAATAGCTCCAAGTGCAGGGTGCTGCACTTTGGCTACAACAACCCCATGCAGAGATACAGGCTACGGTCGGAGTGGCTGGAGAGCAGCCAGACAGAGAGGGATCTGGGGGTACTGATTGATACCCGCATGAACATGAGCCAGCAGTGTGCCCAGGTGGCCAAGAGAGCCAGTGGCATCCTGGCCTGCATCAGGAATGGTGTGGTCAGCAGGAGCAGGGAGGTCATTCTGCCCCTGTACTCTGCACTGGTTAGACCACACCTTGAGTACTGTGTTCAGTTCTGGGCCCCCCAGTTTAGAAGGGACATTGAGATGCTTGAGCGTGTCCAGAGAAGGGCGACGAGGCTGGTGAGAGGCCTTGAGCACAAGCCCTATGAGGAGAGGCTGAGGGAGCTGGGATTGTTTAGCCTGGAGAAGAGGAGGCTCAGGGGTGACCCTTATTGCTGTCTACAGCTACCTGAGGGGTGGTTGTGGCCAGGAGGAGGTTGCTCTCTTCTTTCAGGTGGCCAGCGCCAGAACAAGAGGACATAGCCTCAGGCTGCGCCAGGGGAGATTTAGGCTTGAGGTGAGGACAAAGTTCTTCACTGAGAGAGTCATTGGTCACTGGAATGGGCTGCCCGGGGAGATGGTGGAGTCGCCGTCCCTGGGGCACTTCAAGGCAAGGCTGGACGTGGCACTTGGTGCCATGGTCTAGCCTTGAGCTCTGTGGTAAAGGGTTGGACATGATGATCTGTGAGGTCTCTTCCAACCCTGATGATACTGTGATACTGTGATACTGTAACGCCCTGGTGAAAGGTAAAACTCCAGAGCACATCCAGTTCATCGACGACATCATTGTGTGGGGCCAAACTGCTGAGGAAGTCTTCGAGAAAGGTAACAAAATCATTGACATTCTGTTGCAAGCAGGTTTTCCCATGAAGAGAGACAAGGTCAAAGGACCTGCCAAAGAAATTCAGTTTCTGGGAGCGCGGTGGCAGGATGGTTGCCATCACATTCCTCAGGATGTGATCAACAAAGTCTCCACCATGGCAGTTCCCACCAATAAGAAGGACACTCTGTCTTTCCTGGGTGCAGTGGGATTTTGGAGACTACACATTCCTGGTTTCAGTCAAATTGTCAAACCTCTGCATGATGTGACTCATAAGAGAAACAATTTCGAGTGGGGACCTGAACAACAAGCAGCCTTTGATCAGATCAAGCGAGAAGTAGTCCATGCAGTGGGCTTGGGACCTGTGAGATCGGGTCCGGACATTAAAAACATTCTGTACATGGCTGCAAGTGACAATGGTCCACCTTGGAGCCTTTGGCAGAGAGCTCCAAACAGGACACGTGGTTGTCCACTTGGTTTCTGGGGTTGTAGCTACAGAGGTTCAGAGGCAAATTACACCCCAACAGAGAAAGAGATTCTAGCAGCCTATGAAGGAGTGAAAGCAGCTTCTGAAGTGATTGGAACTGAGTCACAAATACTTTTAGCTCCCAGACTGCCAGTTCTAAACTGGATGTTCAAAGGCAAACGTTCATCACCACATCATGCCACAGATGCAACCTGGTCTAAATGGATGGCTTTGATAACCCAACGAGCACGAATGGGGAATCTTGACCGACCTGGTCTGGAGGAGGTGATCACCAACTGGCCGGAAGGCACAGGCCGTACCAAACCTCCAGAGGAGAAAATAACTCATGCCGAAGAAGCTCCTCCCTATGGTGATCTCTCTGATCAGGAAAAGAACTATACTTTGTTCACAGATGTTTCCTGTCGTCTTGTTGGGAACAAGCGAAATCAGCAGTCTGGAGTCCTACCAGGAGAGTTACTGAAGCGAAAGATGGAGAAGGAGAATCCAGTCAGTTCACTGAGATAAAAGCTGTCACACTTGCTCTTGATGTGGCTGAATGTGAAAATTAGCCTGTCCTTTACCTCTACTCCGACTCATGGATGGTAGCCAATGCTCTATGGGGTTGGCTAAAGGACTGGAAGAAGAGTGGCTGCAGAGGAAAGGAAAGCCTATTTGGTGTGCCGATTTATGGCAGGACATTGATGCACGGCTGGAGAGAATTGCAGTGAAGGTGCGGCACGTAGACGCACACATGCCTAAGAGCAGAGCCACTGAGGAACACCAACACAACCAGCAGGCAGACCAAGCTTCTAAGATTTCTCAAGTTGATACCAACTCTGATCTTGACCTTGATTAGAAACACCGAGGTGAACTGTTCTTAGCTCGGTGGGCCCATGACTCATCTGGACATCAAGGCAGAGATGCAACATACCGATGGGCATGCGATAGGTCAGTTGACTTGTCCATGGACGCTATCACCCAAGTCATCCATGACTGTGACATTTGTGCTGCTATTAAGCAGGCTAAGCAAATCAAGCCCTTATGGTATGGTGAGAGATGGTCAAAGTACAAGTATGGTGAAGCCTGGCAGATTGACTACATCACTTTACCTTGATCTCGTTCTGGCAAGCAGTATGTGCTAACGACGGTAGAGGCCAGCACCGGATGGCTGGAAACCTATCCACTTCAACATGCTACTGCACGTAACACCATTCTTGGCTTGGAGAGACAGATCATGTGGAGACATGGAACTCCAGAGAGAATCGAGTCAGACAATGGCACTCATTTCAAGAACAATCTTGTGAAAAACTGGGCCAAAGAGCACTGTACTGAGTGGATCTATCACATACCCTACTATGCACCAGCTTCAGGGAAGATTGAGCGCTACAACGGTTTGCTGAAAATCACCCTAGAAGCCATGGGGGGTGGAACTCTGAAAAACTGGAAGAAGCATTTAGCACAAGCTACCTGGTTGGTAAATAGTAGGGGTTCAGTAAACAGAGCAGGACCTGCACAATCAGACTTCCTGTTGTATGGGAGAAGAATCTGTTAGGGAAAACTGTTTGGGTATTTTCTCCTTCGGGAGAGGGAAACCTGTCCGAGGGGTGGTGTCTGCTGAAGGTCCTGGTCACACCTACTGGGTAATGCAGGAGAATGGTGAAATCCAGTGTATTCCACAGAGAAATCTAACCTTAGCTGAGAGAGTCTAAATTCAGAGTGTGTAATACAAGCTGTTGGGAGTTTTCTGTTCTAGGTACCATCAGCAACCAACACTGAAAGAATCTACAAGAAAATCTACAGTACATGAGTACGAACCCAGCGTCACCTGGGAGTCACTGTTCTCATCTCCTCTGTGAGGAGACAAACTGTTCTGAGCTTTTGAATCACCTACATCTGAGATAACTGGAATGAAGTGTGAACTAAACTTGTAATATTCATCAGTGCAAATATTGCTTTAGATTAGATCAGATAATTCTCAGCGATACTCTGAGTGAAGTAGACAGGGGTGGATTGTGTTAGTTTGAAGCAGGGTAGAATGTTTTGGTGAGAAAAAGTAGATCACAGGCTGTGAAAGGGAAAACAATGGTGATGTCTACTCCCCTCACTGTCTCGCTGAGATGTATGGGAACAAGAAAGGAAAACATTAGATAACACTTTCGCCATTTTGCTTCACTCTCTCGGGCTGGGCTTTGACTGAGCTGCATTTCACTAACCTCATCTGCCACTCACCTTTGCTTCTTAACCTCTTGGCTGAACCTCTGTTCTTCCTTAGGACTGGGGTAAGGTTCAGTGGGGCATGGGGAGGGTGCAGGGGTGGTTGGGAGCCCCTCCTGGGGACTCAGGTTTCTGGGAGGGGAGTTGTGTTTCTGTATTACTTTTTACCTTGTATATTTCTGTATAGAACTGTATATATATTGTAAATAGCTGCTTGTATATTGTGCTAGCTGTAAATAAATAGCTTCATTTATATTCCCAGAGCCGGCTGAGTCTAGCTGGGTACTTCTAAAGTGTGGGGGGTGGGGTACACCCAAACCACCTCAATCAGTATACATACACTTCAGCTGGGCTGCTGGTTTTACCCCTATCTCTGGCCTATAACCCTCAGCCTCCTTTGGTTTGTCTCTAGTGCTGTCATGTTTAACCCCCTCCCCCTTCCATTCTAGTTTAAAGCCCTTTCAACAAGCCCAGCCAGCTTATGTGCCAGGGTATTTCTCCCCCTCTAATTCAGTTGTACCCCGTCTGTTGCTTGCAGACGTGGGGCCATATAAAGTTCCCCTAGATCACAGAATCCAAAATTCTGTTGGTGGCACCAGCCTCTAAGACACTTGTTAATCAAGTATGATTTCATACTCTACATTCCAATCTGTGGCTAAGAGTATAGACAAAAAGATTATCTGTGCCCCTGCTCCCTCAACTGCTTTTCCCAGTGCCTTCAAGTCCCTTCTGATAGCTTTTAGCCCTCTGTTATCAACCTCATCATTTCCTGCCTGAATAAGTAACAAGGGATAGTTATCAGAGGGCTGCACTACAGTAGGCAGCCTTCTGGTAACATCCCTGACCCAGGCCTCACAGAGGTAGCAGACTTCCCTGTGGGAGGGGTCTGGCCAGCATATGGGGCCCTCTGTTCCCTTCAGAAGGGAATCACCAATAACAATTATCCTCCTCTTTTTCTTTTTGGTACTCGTTCTGCTGTGAGGGGGCAACTGATTTACTTCAGCCACCCCCCTAGACAGTGATGCTTCTGCCTCCTCCAAAACCACCTCACCCTCAACCTCTAGTGCCCTATATCTGTTGTGCAAGGGCAACTGAGGCGGTGAGGATGGATGGATGGAAGGGTTTTCCCTTGCCCCTTCTGGCAAGCACCTGCATCCATTCTCCCATGTTTCTTGGTTCATCTCCCTCTGGTAAGGGGGTCTGCAGAGCATGGTGCCATAGTTCCAACTCTCTTTCACATTCCCTTTTAGCCCTAACCCTTTCCACTTCGCCCTTCAGTTCAGCCACTAGGTTAAGCAGACCATTAATCTGCTCACAACTAATGCAGCCATTGCCTCTGCCACCCTCGACTTTGAGTACCAGGCTCCAGCACTCCTCGCAGCCAGTTGCCTGGATGCCTGCATGGCTACAGGTGGGCTCTGTTTGGGGGCCCACGGTTTTACAATTATTGTAAACCTTTGACAGAGTTTGCACCATTTCTCCCTTCCTTCAAAGTACTGATGGTAGTTGGTTTGGGTGTGGAGTTTCGGGGTTTTTTTGTTTTGGTTTGTTTTTTTTTTCTCCCTGACGCATGCTGCAGCTGGGCTCAGCAGAGCAGGCTGCTCTCTTCCTGAATCAGGCTCTGGAATCGCATCTGCTGCTCCTCGTTTAAATTGCCTGCTTGCCAGGCACCACCCCCTCTGCCTCACCCTCGAGCATTCACTTACGCCATGTAGCTTCCTGCGCCTGCCACTTCCCTGCCCCCTTCTGGGTTTCTCCAATTGAGAGCCCCAAAGAGAAGAAAAAAACTTCGAAAAGACTTCAAGAAAAAGGGCGTTTCAGCGGAGCTAGCCTCAGTACTGGTCTCTTACCAAATCAGGCTATCTGATGGGAACTCAACACAGCAGAGGGGAGGCAGTCTAGAAGGTTTTTAAAGAGTATAGAGGATAGCTTCTTGACACAGCTGGTGTGTGAGGCTACCAGGGGTGAGGCTCTGCTCGACCTGCTGTTTATGAATAGAGAAGGGCTGGTGGGAGATGTGGAAGTCAGAGGACGTCTGAGGTGTAGAGACCACAAAATAACACAGTTTTCAATACGCAGTGAAGCTAGCAAAGGCATCAACAAAACATCCACACTGGACTTCTGGAGGGCAGACTTCGGTTTGTTCAAAGAACTGATGACAAAAAGAGGGGCAAGGATAACCTCCACTCTTTATTGGACAAGGAGGGGAATGTAGTAACTAGCGATGAGGAAAAGGCAGAGGTGCTTAACAAATTCTTTGCCTCAATTGTCAAGAGCAATGCAGGTTGTCCTCAGGACAGCTAGACTCCTGAGCTGGTAGGTAGGGTCAAGGAGCAGAGCAGCCTCCCTACAATCTAGGAAGAAGTAGTTAGAGACTTGCTGAGCCTCTTGGAGCCTCACAAGTCCATGGGACCAGATGGGATCCACCCTAGGGTGCTGAGAGAGATAGCAGATGAGCTGGCCAAGCCACTCTCCATCATTTATCAGCAGTGCTGGCTCACTGGAGAGGTCCCCGAAGACTGGAAGCTGGCCAATGTGATACCCATCCACAAGAAGGGTCATAAGGAGGAGCCAGAAAACTACAGACCTTTCAGCCTGACCTCGGCACCAGGCAAGGTGATGGAACAGGTCATCTTGAGTGCCATCACAAAGCACCTGCAGGATGGCCAAGGGATCAGGCCCAGCCAGCATGGGTTTAGGAAGGGCAGGTCCTGTCTCACCAACCTGATCTCCTTTCATGATCAGGTTACCCACCTGGTGAATGTGGGGAAGGCTGTGGATGTAGTCTACCTGGACTTCAGCAAAGCCTTTGACACCATCTGCCACAGCAAGCTCCTGGCCAAGCTGGCAGCTCATGGTTTCGGCAGATTCACCCTGATATGGGTCAAGAACTGGTTCGAAGGCTGGGCCCAGAGAGTGGTGGTGAATGGTGCCACATCCAGTTGGCAGCCAGTCACTAGTGCTGTTCCCCAGGGGTCGGTGCTGGGCCCAGTCCTGTTCAACATCTTTATTCATGATCTGGATGAGGGGATTGAGTCCAGCATCAGTAAGTTTGCAGATGACACCAAGCTAGGAGCAGGTGTTGATCTGTTGGAAGGTAGGAGAGCCCTGCAGAGGGACCTGGACAGGCTGGATGGGTGGGCAGAGGCCAATGGGATGAGATTTAACAAGGTGTGCTAGTTTGAAGCAGGCTAGAATGTTTTAGTGAGAAAAAGTAGATAATTAGCTGTGAAAAGGAAAACAATTGTGATGTCAACTTCCCTCACAGTCTCGCTGAGATGTATGGGAACAAGAAAGGAAAACATTAGATAACACTTTCGCCATTTTGTCTTCACTTTCTGGCTGGACGTGGACTGAGCTGCATCTCCCTAACCTCACTGCCACTAACCTTGCTCCTTAACCTCTTGCTGAACCTCTCTTCTTCCTTGGGACTGGGGTAAGGTTGAGAGGGGCAGGGGGAAGGTGCAGGGGTGGTTGAGAGCCCCTCCTGGGGACTCAGGTTTCTGGGAGGGGAGCTGTGTTTCTGTATTATTTTTACCTTGTATATTTCTGTATATAACTGTATATATTGTAAATATCTGCTTGTATATTGTGCTAGCTGTAAATAAATAGCTTCATTTATATTCCCAGACTCTGGCTAAGTTAGCTGGGGTACCTTCTAAAGTGTGGGGGGGCGGGTAACAGCCAAGCCACCACACAAGGCCAAGTGCAGGGTTCTGCACTTTGGCCACAACAACCCCAAGCAGCGCTAGAGGCTTAGGACAGAGTGGCTGAAGAGCAGCCAGGAAGAAAGGGACCTGGGGGTACTGATAGATAGTAGGCTGAAGATGAGCCAGCACTGTGCCCATGTGGCCAAGAGAGCCAATGGCATCCTGGCCTGTATCAGGAATAGTGTGGCTAGTAGGACAAGTGAGGTTATTCTTCCCCTGTACTCAACACTGGTCAGGCCACACCTTGAGTACTGTGTCCAGTTCTGGGCCCCTCAATTCAAGAGAGATGTTGAGGTGCTGGAACATGGTCCAGAGAAGGGCAACAAGGATGGTGAAGGGCCTGGAACACAAACCCTATGAGGAGAGGCTGAGGGAGCTGGGGTTGATTAGCCTGGAGAAGAGGAGGCTCAGGGCTGACCTCATTGCTGTCTACAACTACCTGAAGGGAGGTTGTAGACAGGTGGGGGTTGGTGTCTTCTCCCAGACAACCAGCAAGAGAACAAGGGTACACAGTCTCAAGTTGTTTTGGGTTAGTATAGGCTGGATGTTAGGAGGAAGTTCTTCACAGAGAGAGTGATTTCCCATAGGAATGGGCTGCCTGGGGAGGTGGTGGAGTCACCATCCCTGGCGGTGTTCAAGAAAAGACTGGATGAGGAATTTAGTGCCATGGTCTAGTTGACTGGATAGGGCTGGGTGATAGGTGGGACTGGATGATCTTGGAGTTCTCTTCCAACCTGGTTGATTCTATGATTCAATGTTTCTCACAAGTCTATGGGACCAGATGGTATCCATCCTAGGGTGATGAGAGAGCTGGCAGATGAGCTGGCCAAGCCACTCTCCATCATTTATCAGCAGTCCTGGCTCACTGGAGAGGTCCCTGAAGACTGGAAGCTGCCAGTTTGATGCCCATCCACAAGAAGGGTCAGAAGGAGGACCCAGGAAATTACAGACCTATCAGCCTAACCTCAGTGCCAGGCAAGATAATGGAACAGATCATCCTGAGTGCAATCACAAGACACCTACAGGATGGCTGGAGGATCAGACTCAGCCAGCATGGAATTAGGAGGGGCAGGTCCTTCTTGACCAACTTGATCTCATTTTATGACCACGTGACCCATCTGGTGAATGTGGGGAAGGCTGTGGATGTAGTCTACCTGGACTTCAGCAAGGCCTTTGACACTGTCATAGCAAACTCCTGGCCAAGCTGGCAGCTCTTGGCTTGGACAGGGGCACTCTGTGCTAAGAACTGGCTGGATGGCTGGGCCCAGATTATGGTGGTGAATGGTGCCACATCCAGTTGGTGGCCAGTCGCTAGTGGTGTGCCCCGGGGATCATGTGGTGGAGGGTTGCACAGGCCTTAAATGGCTATGTTTACAAATCTATTCATGCCCAGACATGTTGTCCCCCCAAAGGGTGTTACCCTGCCTAAACTTGGGGTAAACAAGTTAAGGGGGACAAAGGGACACAATAGCCTTGATGCCTTTGAGTCTGGGTTGCCTCCTCGAAGGTTGAAGTAAACACCTTGCATAAGCTCACGTGCCTAGGGTGGGGAATCCACCTGAGCCCTCTCCATATTTAGGGTATCGGACCCTCAGACTTCACTTTATTTGGTATGTTTTGGCCTGTTGCCAAGCCCTCATTGGACAGAATTGTGGCCCAAGGACCATCAATCATGGGGTCAAAACTCATAAAAAGGGACAATACAGCATCCCTGCTACCTCTCTCTCGCTTCTCGCACCTCGCTCCTATCCTGCCACCCTCGTCCACCTGCTGCTAGCCACTTCCAGCCGCTTTTGGGGACCACCGCCGCTGCATGACTCCAGCCCACGGTGCCAGCCCAAGGAAACTGACCAAGGCACTCCCATCCAGCCGCCGCTCCAGCCGCCGTTCCCAGCTTGACCGTGCCCATGGAAGCTCCAGACAGCGCGCCCCAATAACCCCTGAGCTAATCTATTCAAACCCACGATATTTGGGACCATCGGAACTGACTCCAGCCAGTGAGTAACTGAGCGAACTCGATCTAAGACAGCATAAACTCTCAATAATTTACCAATGGCACTTTCATGCCACTAGACTCTCTCTATCCAAGCCTTTCTAAACCCTCTGCTAAATTCCCAATTTTGCTGTATATAGACCTTCTGTAATATAATCTCGGGACCGTATACAAAGAACGTGTGTGGGATAGCTGTAAATAAGTTTGGGGAAGGGGGGAATTCCTTGTGTATATAATATTAAATTATTTAAACCCTTTTAAAATTCGGCCTCATATTTCAGTCCCCCAAAACCCAGACGAATCCCTCCACGACAGATCAGTGTTGGGCCCAGTCATGTTTAATATATTTATTGGTGATCTAGATGAGGGGATTGAGTCCACCATCAGTAACTTTGCAGACAACACCAATTTGGGAGCACGTGTTGGTCTGTTAGAGGGCACGAGGGCTCTGCAGAGGGACTTGGACAGGCTGAATGGACGGGCGCAGTTTTAACAAGGTCAAGTGCTGGGTTCTGCACTTTTGCCGCAACAACCCCATGAAGTGCTACAGGCTGGGGCCAGAGTGGCTGGAGAGTGGCCAGGAAGAGAGGGACCTGGGGGTACTGGTCAACAAGTGACTGAACATGAGCCAGCAGTGTGCCCATGTGGCCAAGAGAGCCAATGGCATCTTGGCATGTATCAGAAATAGTGTAGCCAGCACAACCAGGGAAGTCATTCTTCCCCTGTACTCAGCACTGGTTAGGCCACACCTTGAGTACTGTGTCCACTTCTGGGTCTGTGGGAAGCTTTCTCCTGCAGCGGAGCATGAAATGTAAACATCAGGCCCTGCGATGGGAAGTGTCCTTGGGTCTTACTGATTCCCAGGGGCCTAAGCTGGCAACCATGAGCAACCCACGCACAGCTGTCAGGGGGTGGAATCTGCCCTGGCCAGCCCCCCTGGGTGGTACTCACAGGTTGTTTACCACAGGTAACCTATCTCTGCCTTACACATAACTTGGGGCCAATCTGTACTGTCCACTTCTGCCAGCCCCAGGCTGGCTGGAAACACCTCCTCTGAGCACTATATAAGATACTGCACTACCCTAATAAGGTTGTACTGATGTACTGATGCACAGATGCCTAGATGGGTCCCTCAATTTAAGAAAGATGTTGAGGTGCTTGAATGTCTCCAGAGAAGGGCACCAAGGCTGCTAAGGGGGCTGGAGCACAGCCCTACAAGGAAAGGCTGAAGGAGCTGGGCTTGTTCAGCCTGGAGAAGAGGAGGCTCAGGCAAGACCTTATTGTTCTTTATAACTATGTGAAAGGAGGTTGTAGCCAGTTGGGGCTTGGTCTCTTCTCCCAGGCATCCAGTGACAGAACAAGAGGACACAGCCTCAAACTGCATCAGGGCAGATTTAGGCTGGACATTAGGAAGAAATTCTTCATGGAAAGAGTGATTACCCATTGGAATGAGTTGCCTGGGGAGGTGGTGGACACACCACCCCTGGAGGTGTGCCATGGTTTAGCTAATTAGAAGGGTTAGGTGATAGTTTGGACTTGATCCTAGAGGTCTTTTCCAACCTGGTTAATTCTGTGATTCTGTGATTCTATGGATTACTTTTAACTTGTAGATTTCTGCTGCAAATATTTGTAATATACTGTATATATCTGCTTGTATATTGTGCTAAGCTGTGAATATAAAGCTTCATTCCTTAACTTCCATCTGGCTGAGTCTAGTCTGGGTGCATTCATTGTATGGGGGGACAGGTAACTCCCAAACCATCACATCTTGTTATTCCTTTTGTTATTGATGTATTTGAAGAAGGTTTTCTTATTTTCTTTCACCTCTCTGGCAAGACTTAGTTCCAAAAGGGCCTTGGACTTTCTTGTTGCATCTCTACATTCTCTGGTAACATTTCTATAATCCTCCCAATTGACCAGACCTTTTTTCCACATATTGTAAACTTTTTCCTTTTTGAATTTATCCAAGAGCTCCTTGCTTATCTATGCAGGTCTTCTGCGTCCCTCAATTTCTTTTTCAAGGGAATACATTTTTCTTGAGCTTGGAGGAGGTAATGCTTGAATATTAACCAGTTCTCTTGGGCCCCACTTCCTTCTAGAGCCCTAGTCCACTGGATATTCCCAAGTAGAGCTTTGAAGAGGGAAAAGTTAGCCCTCAAAGTCCAGGGTTGAAATTTTACTTATCACCATGCTTCTTTGTCTATTGATACTAAACTCTAACATGTGGTGGTCACTACAGCCAAGATTTCCCCCACCCTTAACATCTACAGCCAGTCTTTCATTATTTGTTAATACAAGGTCCAGCATCACACTTTTCCTCATTGGTTCTTCAACTACCTGCAGGAGAAAGTTTTCCTCAATGCACTGCAGGATCCTTTTAGACTGTTTATGCTTGTCTGTGTGGTCTTTCCAACTAATAGCAGAGTGACCAAAGTCACCCATGAGTACCAGAGCACTTGATCTTGAGGCTACTTCCAGCTGCCTGTAGAAGGTCTCATCAACAGCGTCTTCTTGGTTTGGTGGCCTGTAGTAAATGCCCACAACTGTATAATTCATGTTTGCATGCCCCTTGACTCTTTCCAATAAGTTTTCAATGTCTTCATCATCTCCTGTGGGTTTATCATGAAATGCATTGGTTGTGTCTAAAATATTTTGGCCGGAGAGATAAAGGATGGCATCAGGGAGCTGAAGGAGGAATTTAAGACCTCCATATCCAAGTCGATGATGGGTAATGATACTGTGGGTATTGAATGTAAGAGAGAATAATAATGAGCAGTGTATAAGCATTTTGACCTTCATTCCCAGAGCTTCAGGATGCCTCCCACGGGAGAGGAAAGATAGTGGGACACCTGGCCCAGGGGAAAAACAAGACATGGTGTATGTAAAAGACTGGGTTGTACTCACCTAGATTATGCTAATGCATTGTTTGTATGATGGGATAAACGGAGTCACCATGAGGGTGATGGGGCCTTTTTCATAGGATCATAGGATGTTAGGGGTTGGAAGAGACCCAAAGAGATCATCAAGTCCAACCCCCCTGCCAGAGCAGGACAATACTATCTAACACAGATCACATCCAGACAGGCCTTGAAAGTCTCCAGAGAAGGAGACTCCACGACCTCCCTAGTGAGCCTGTTCCAGTGCTCTGTGACCCTTACACTAAAGAAGTTCCCCCTTGTGTTGAGGCAGAACCTCTTTTGCTGCAACTTACACCTATTGCTCCTTGTCCTATCACAGGGAGCAAGTGACCAGAGCCTGTCCCCCCACTCCTGGCCAGCCTTCAGATACTTATAAACATTTACCAAATCCCCTCTAAGTCTTCTTTTCTCCAGACTAAAAAGCCCCAGGTCCCTCAGCCTCTCCTCATAAGACATGCCCTCCTGTCCCCTAATCATTTTTCCAGCAGATCCCTGTCCCTCTTAAACTGGGGAGCCTAAAACTGAACACAGTATTCAAGATGGGGTCTCACCAGGGCAGAGTAGAGGGGGAGGAGAACCTCCCTTGATCTGCTGAACACACTCTTCCTAATACACCCCAGGATCCCATTGGCTTTCTTGGCCACAAGGGCACATTGCTGTGCCATGGTTAACTTGTTATCCACCAGGACCCCCAGGTTCCTCTCCACAGGACTAATTTCCAGCAGATCATCTCCCAGCAGATCATCTCCCAGCCTGTACTGGTGCAGTTTATTATTCCTCCCCAGATGCAGGACTCTGCACTTGTCCTTGTTGAAGTTCATCTGGTTCCTCTGTGCCCAGCTCTCCAGTCTGTCCAGGTCTCTCTGGATGGCCGCACAAGCTTCAGCTGTATCAGCCAAGCCTCCCAGATTGGTGTTGTCAGCAAACTTGCTGAGCAGACACTCTGTGCCCTCATCAATGTCATTGATGAAGATGTTGAACAGGACTGGCCCCAGCACTGATCCCTGGGGGACATCACTGGTCACAGCTCTCCAGCTGGACCTGACAGCATTGATCACCACCCTCTGAACTCTATCTTGTAACCAGTTCCTAACCCACCTCACTGTCCACTCTTCCATCCCACACTTCCTCAGCTTGCTCACTAAAATGTCATGGGAGATGGTGTCAAAGGCCTTGCTAAGGTCAAGGTAGACTACATCCACTGGTTTCCCTGAATCTACCCATTCAGTTATGGCATCATAAAATGCTATCAAGTTAGTTAAGTACGACTTCCCCTTGGTAAATTCATGCTGACTACTCCTGATAACCTTCTCTTCCAAAAGCCTTGAGATGCCCTCCAGCAGAAGTCGCTCCCTCATTTTTCCAGGGATGGAGGTGAGGCTGACTGGTCTATAGTTCCGTGGAACCTCTTTCTTGCCCTTTTTGAAGACTGGAGTGACATTGGCTCTCTTCCAGTCCTCAGGCAGCTCTCCTGTCTGCCACGATTTGGCAATGATGGAGAGCGGTAGAGCAATAATATCAGCCAATTCTCTCACCACCCTTGAGTGCATCTCATCAGAGCCCATGGACTTGTGAATATTTAATTTGTGTAACTGATCCCTAACCCAGTCTGCAGTGACCAGTGAGGGGCATTCCCTCTTCCAGGCTTCCTTTCCTTCATCCAGGGTCTGAAGTACATAGGGGAGTTCAGCCTTAGATGTAAAGACTGAAGCAAAGAAGGCATTCAGCAACTCTGCCTTCTCTGCATCTTCAGTTATCAAGGCTGCCTCCTCGTTCAGTAGTGCCCCCACACCTTGTCATGGAGGGTAGCAAAAGCTCCCTAGCAGGTCTCCATGTTGTGCATGTTATAGTGTCTCACATTTGAAGGCCAAAGCATCGAAAACCCAAACCAATATTTCTATCTGCTGTCCCAGCAGCTACAGGGCCCCATGAGAATATTCCTCCCTAGTGAAGATAAAAGGTAAACAATGGCCAATGTTCTGAGCTACAGGCTTTGGTTCTCATGTACGCTGACCACCTGTTGGTGGGCCAAACTCTGGGTGGTCTTATAGGTTGTTTTGGTAAGAATTGTCCAATTGTGCAGGTTGATTATAACTTTGTACCAATCTGTAAGAATAACGTAAAATTAGCCTGAACTGGTGGGGTACACCTCTCTTGAACATTATAAAATGGTGTGCCTGCCTTGATCGGGAGCTAGCTCGCTCGCTTGCTCTAACCTGCTTCAGAATGCCTGCTCCAGCTCCAGTGATCTCTCACCACTGATCGGCCTGCTCAGCACAAAACCGGTAACGCCCGATCCTGACCAGGGGAAGGGACAACGCCCAAACCCTGCTGAACTGAACTGCTTGGAACAGTGAGTAACTGACAAGCTTTGTCTGAAGACTGAGTAACTTCTGAAGACTCAAAGAACTCTTAAAACATAGACTCTTTGCCATTTTCTGAAATGTTATTCTGCAACCTCATAAAGAATTTACGTGGGTAATTTAGTTTCGGGAAGGGGATCTCCGCATTTAGCAATAAATCACTTGATCTTTACAAGTCAGCCTCACGTGTTTTCCCCATAAATCTCCTGTAAAACTGCGTTCCACGACACACCTTCCTTGTTCTTCCTTTTTCTACTGATGTATTTGAAGAAGCCCTTCTTGCTCTGCTTTACTTCCTTTGCCAGCTTCAGTTCCAAGAGGGCTTTGGCCTTCCTTGTTGCTTTCCTACAAGCCCTGACTACTTCTCTGTAGTTCTCCCAAGTGACCAATCCCTTCTTCCATGAATTGTAAGATTCCTTCTTCCCTGAGATTTCCTTCAGGAGCTCCTTATTCAACCATGCAGGTCTCCTAGCACATCTACCTGATTTTTTATTCAGGGGAACACACCTAGCTTGGGCTTGGAGGAAGTGGTCTTTAAAAATTAGCCAACTTTCTTGGGCTCCTTTACCCTCCAGAGCCTTAGCCCAAGGGATTTCTGCAAGCATGTCCCTGAAGAGCACAAAGTTAGCTCTGCAGAAGTCCAGGGTTGCAATTCTACTTGTTGCTCTGATTCTACCCTTTAGAATACTAAACTCCACCATGTCATGATCACTGTCCCCAAGGCTGTTCCTGATTTTAATGTCCTCAACCAGTCCCTCTTTATTAGTTAAGAGAAGTTCCAGCAGTGCACCTCTCCTTGTTGGTTCCTCCACTACCTGCATCAAGAAGTTATCGTTGATACACTGCAAGAGCCTTTTGGACTGTCTGTGCCTGCCTGTGTGATCTTCCCAGCAAATATCAGGGTGATTGAAGTCTCCTATGAGTACCAAGGAGTTAGCTCTTGAGGCTTCCTCCATCTGTCTGTAGAAGGCCTCATCAACATCTTCCTCTTGTTCTGGTGGTCTATAGTAGACCCCTACAACAATTTCATCTCCTTTTCCACATCCCCTAATTCTTACCCACAAGCTTTCAACTTGTTCTGCCCCCTGCCTTGGATAGAACTCAGCATATTTCAGTTGCTCTCGCTCATAGAGGGCAACTCCCCCACCTCATCTTGCTGGTCTGTCCTTCCTGAACAGTACCTAGCCATCCACGGCAACATTCCAGTCGTGGGAGCTGTCCCACCATGTTTCAGTAATGGCAATATCATAGTCATTCAGTCTAACACAGATCTCCAGCTCTTCCTGCTTATTCCCCATGCTCCATGCATTGGTGTATAAGCATTTCAGGGAGGGAGCTAGTCCATTAGCTTCCACTCTTGCTGTCCTGCCATTCCCAGCCACTTCCATGGCCCCCAACCTAGCAGTAAGCTCTGCGTGTGCTGTTTCCTCATTGCTTGATCCCCATATTTTTGGTCTTATGCTTTTGGTCCTCTGTCCTGCACAGGTGTTACGCTTGCACTAGCTTGAAATAAAGAGCACCAGCTTCAATCCAAAGCGTGTTGTTGCATCTGTCAGATTCCTGGCAGTAACAACAAGTGGTAGAGAATGTGGGCAACAAGAGAACAAAGCAGCAACAACAGCAGCGACATAATACTACTTCTTCCCCTTCCCTTTCTGAATGAATCCATGTCTCAGCCATCAGAAATAGGTGTTCTCCTAAAAGACCAGTACAAACTAGGCTGTTCAAGCAACCACAAGGGTCACTGTGGAGAATTCTGTGTGAACATGGTAAAAACATGAATAAGTGGGATGGTCAGCCCATCTCTTTTCTTTTGAGAAGAGCGCAGGAACTGCAAGGTGGCAACACCAGAGGTTACACTACCAAAAGGGTAGTTGACTCAGTTTCCCAGGGTGATTCCAATCACCCCAGAGATGGTTCTGACAATACCAGAAGTCCACATGTGTGGGAGAATTTCTCCCGCAGCGGGGCATGAGCTGTAAACATGAGAACTTGTGATGGGAGAAAGTCCTTGAGCTGGAAGGCACAGTGAGCAACCCACGCACACCTGCTGAGGGCCGAACCCTGCCGGCCCCTGGAGTGGACACAGCTCCAGGGGGCTGACCCTGCCAGCCCCCTGGGGTGGAACCACAGGTTGTTTTGAAAAGGGTAACCTATCTTCACCCTGCACGTGGCTTTGGGCCAATCTGTATTGTCCACTTGTGCCAGCCCCAGGCTGGCTGGATACACCTCCTCTGAGCACTATATAAGACACTGCAATACCCTAATAAAGCATACTGATGCATAGAAGCTGCTGTCTCAAGTCATCAGTGCCCTGATCTCGCCTCTCGCCAGCCTCCGGACCCCGACACACATGTTAACCGTGGATGCAATGCTCAGCATTAGAGGTGCCCTGCCTCCAGACGGGTGGAGGAGAAGGATCATGGAGACAACAGAGTCTATTGGGATGTGTTTATTAGGTGGCCTGGCACTTCAAAAGTACAGAAGTACAGAGCCTTGGTTGACATAGGTGCTCTATGTACCCTGATACCTTTGAATTATAAAGGGACAGAGTACATAACTATTTCAGAAGTTACTCATGGGTCTCAAGAGTTGACTATGTTACAGGCTGAAATAAGCCTGACTGGGAATGACTGGGAGAAACATACTATTGTAACTGGCCCAGATGCAGCTTGCATTATGGGAACTGACATTCTGTGAGAAGGGTGTTTCAAAGATCCAAAGGGTTACAAGTGGGCCTTTGGAATAGCAGCTGTAGAAACTGAAGGCAAAGAACAGCTGTCTACTAGGCCTGAACTTTCAGATGATCCTGCAGTTGTGGGACAGCACAAAAAACAAAGAGGATAAGAAATTACCAATTGCTTCTTGTGTTATACATTGTAGACAACACAGAACTGTGACTCTTGTAAGAGGGAAGAGTTGGTATGTGTTTGATCAGAAGTTACAACAGGCTGATAGTCACTTCACTAGGTTACTAGAGATAAGAACCAGGGGAAATGGGGCTTGAAAGTATACGCATGAGCAGCAGGGAAAAAGGGTATTTAACAGATTCCAAAATAAAGGAGGAGCTCCATTCTCCTTTGTTCGGCCTTCTGGGACATCCTGGCCATACGTCACAGAATTCTGAACCCATATATACTGAGAGTCCAGGTAGCTGGGTTGGAGTGGCACCAGTCTTACCACCATGACGGTGTAGCTCCCAGCGGGGACGCCTACCTTTAGAAGATGAGTGCCTGCCAGCTCTGCAATCTACACATCTCAGGAGTTTTGTTGGTCAGTTGGATAGGGTGAGTATAACCTCTCTTTGATCAATAGAGTTACTTGGCACTTTATTCAAGGCCAGGTTAGATGAGGCCTTGAGCGACCTGTTCTAGTGGGAGGTGTCCCTGCCTATGGCAGAGGGTTGGAACTGGATGATCTTTGAGGTCCCTTCCAACCTAAACCATTCTATGATTCTATGACATACTTTTTCTCTCTATGATTTTAGTATTTGAACTATAAGCACTGTAATTTACAGTATACCTTTCTCTCTATTCTAGTATTTGAGCTATAAGTGTTGAAACTGTACCCAGAGGGGGGTACCCATTTGTGCATGCATTCCCTGGTCCCCAAAGAACCCACTGGAACAACTCTTTGGTGCCCATACATAAGGTCATTTGTCAGCTGAAAAGGCAAAATGTCATCAACAAAACTCATTCACCTTTCAACAGTCCGATATGGCCTGTGCAAAAGCTAAATGGAGCTTTACAGTTGACTTTCATGGCCTGAATGAAGTGACTCTGTAGCATGGCTGTAGCAGCCATGCTAGAACCCAAATATGAGCTGGAATCCAATGAGGCCAAGTGGTATGCTACCACAGACGTTGTTAATGCTTTCTTCTCTATTCCCATAGCAGAGGAATGCAAGCCTCAGTTTGCTTTGACCCTGGAGGAGTATCCAGTATACCTGGAAATGTTTGCCCCAGGGTGGAAACACAGTTCAACAATTTGTCATGCAGTGATCCACGATGTATTGGAAAAAGGCAGAACTCCAGAGCATTTGCAGTATATTGATGACAGCATTGTCTGGGAGGAAACTGCTGAAGAAGTCCTCAAGACAGGTAACAAGATAACTGACATTTTGTTGAAGGCTGTTTTTGCCATAATGTGAAACAAGGTAAAATGGCCTGACACGGAGATCTGGTTTCTGGGAGTGCAGTGGCAGGATGGTCGCTGTCACATTCCACTGGATGTGATAAATAAAGTCTCTACCATGGTGCAAACCACAAATAAGAAGGAGACACTATCCTTCCTGGGAGCAGTTGGATTTTGGAGACTGCATATCCCTGGATACAGTCAGATTGTTAAGCCTCGTTATGATGTAACCCAAAAGAGAAACCATTTTGAGTGGGGTCCTGAAAAACAAGCACCCTTTGACCAGATTAAATGAGAAGTAGTCCATGCTATGCCTTTGGGACCTGTCTAAATTTTTCAAGACATTAAGAACATACTGTATACAGCTGCAAGTGAGAATGGTCCAAAATGGAGATCGTGAATTAAGTCAGTTTGCTGAGGTAAAAGCTATCCAGCTAGAATTGGACATAGCTGAACAAGAGAATTTGCCAATGCTTCATCTCTACACTGAATTGTGGATGGTAGCAAATACCTTATGGGGATGGTTGAAAGACTGGAAAAAGAATGGATAGCAGAGAAAAGGAAAGCATATTTGGGCTGCTGACCTGTGGAAAGATATTGCTAACTGTCTTGAAAGATTTCCAGTGAAGGTGCAACACACAGATGCATACACACCTATGATTAAAGCTACTGAGGAACATCGACACAGCCATCGGGTAGATTTAGCTGCAAAAGCTTCTCAAGTAGATGTAAACTCTGATCTTGACTTAAACTGGAGACACCAAAGTGAACTGTTCTTAGATCAGTGGGCTCACGACTCCTCTGGACATCAAGGAAGAGATGCAAATACCAATGGACATGTAATAGATCAATTGATATACCCATGGACTGTATAGTGCAGGTTATACATGACTGCAACATTTGTGCTGCTGTAAAACAAATTAAAACCTTGTGGTATGGTGAACAATAGTCAAAGTATAAATATGGTAAAGTGTAACAGATTGAGATTGGGGAAGAGTGATGTAATCATGCCAGTAATCAATATGTGCTGACTATGGTAGAGGCAAACACTGGATGGTTCGAAACCTATCCAGTATCTCATGCTACTGCACATAACACCATTTTTTTGATTGGAAAGACAAATTGTGTGGAGACACAGTACTCCAGAGAGAATCTGATCAGACAATGCCATCCATTTTGAGAACATTCTCATTAAAAAAATGGGGCAAAGAGCACAGAATCAAGTGGATCTACCACATTCCCTACTATGCACCAGCTTCAGGAAATATTGAAGACTCAATGGTTTGCCAAAGACCACCTTGAAAGCAATGGGGGATGGAACTTTGAAAAACTGGGACAAACATCTAACAAAAGCCACTTGGTTGGTAAACAGTAGAGGTTCTGTAAATTGAGCTGGTCCAGCATAATCAGATCTGTTACAAATAGTAGAAGATGATTAGAGTTCCTGATGTTTGTGAAAAGAATCAATTGGGGAAAACAGGGTATTTTCTCCTTAGGGTGAGGATAAATGTATCTGACAGGTAGTTTCTGTTGAAGGTCCAGGACATACATATTGGGTAATGCAAGAAAATGGTGAAATTCAGTGTGTTCCACAAAGAAATCTAACTCTAGGTGAATGTGCGATATAAGTTGTTAAGAGTTTCATAAATATCTGTTCAGATACAATGTGGCATCCAAAAGAAGAATCCAAGAGGAATATACAGTACATGAGCATAAATCCTGTGTCACTCAGGAAGTCATATTTCATCTCATCTGTTGAGAGACAAAATGTTTCCTATTTCCTGAACTTTGCATCAAACTATACCTGAGAGACAGCCAGAATGAAGAATGAGTTGAAACATGGATTTTTCTTCTCATCATATTGCTTTTAATTAGATGATTAGCTTTATGCAGAAAAATGAAATGGAATAAAAGGGGTGTAATGTTACAGTTTAAGACTAGTGTCTTAATTGTAAATTGTAATTAAAATTTTTCCAGAGAATTCAAGAGAGTGTTCAGGGGTACGGACTCTCAAGAGGCTAAACAAAATATAAGAGATATGTTTATCCCATTACATTAGTCTAAAAATACTATACAGTTTGAAGCACAGCTTGTTCTGGGCTCTCTTGCTTGCTTCTTTTTCCCCCTGGTGCTCCTTCTGGCCTTGCTTGCTTCTCTCCACCGACTAGTCTTTGTGTTATTGCTAAGGATACTGACTCGGAGCAGGAGAGATAATATTGTGAGCTGGCAACATCCCCTGGGCTTTGTCCAGGGGGGTTAAGCTGGGCTATTGTCTAGTTGTATATGTATATATCTATATCTGTATTTGTATATGTTTATTACCTTCTATATTTAGCCTTCATTTTACTTCTAAATTCTGAGTAGTGTGGTAATTTACTCTTTGGGGGGCAAATCCCAAATTCTGTAGTGGTGCAAAAATACCACACACTGTCATTGGGAATCGATATTCCACACCCCAAAACGTGGACTAATTTTCAAGACTAACATCTTAGCATGAGTTTACAGTGGCCTGCTCTATAACAAGTTACTGTATTGGCTTTGGCTGAGCTGGAGTTAATTTTCCTCAGAGCATGTTTCTAGTTCTGTGTTTTGCAGTGCTGTAGCTGGGTATTGATAACATACCAGTGTTTTAGCTACTGCTGAACAAGCATCCAGGCTGTGCTTTTCCAACATTTCCTGACCCCAAGAGTATGCTGAGGGGTGGGCAAGATCTTGGAAGGGGATACAGCCAGGCCAGCTGACCCAAATTGGCCAAAGGGGTATTCCACACCATATGATGCCGGGGTTTGAGCAGGATTGAGCAGAACTGAACAGTCTGAGAAATAAGGAGAATAGGCAGGGTAAGGCTAAGGTCACTCTGATAAAAAGCACAGCTGCAGGGAAGTGGCCTTGGGGAGGCTAGCTGAGAAAGTTAGCTGCTATCCGTAGCTGAGCTGTACGAGGGGGCCTTGAAGGGGGGCAGGCTGGTCAGCCCTGGGAACAAGCAAAATGTTGCTGTTAGTGGAGCCTATCAAGATTACGCATGTTGCCGGGGTTTGAACAGGATTGAGCAGAACTGAATAGTCTGAGAAAATAAGGAGAGTAGGCTGAGTAACTGAACAGACTTAGGTCATTCTGATAAGGAGGCACAGCTGCAGAAAAGTGGCCTTGGGAGGCTAGCAGAGAAGCTGCTATCTGTAGCTGAGCTGTGCAAGGAGGGCAGGCTGGTCAGCCCTGAGAACAAGCAATGTTGTGGCTAAGCTGCTGCAAAGGGGAATTAATGGGGGTAGTTGGTCAGGTCTGCCTCTGTGTGTGTGGACAGCCCCCATTTCTGCCTATGTAAGCCTATCAAAAGTACACGCCCCTCTACCGAACTCCACTATATAGATATCATGCTTAGCTTCAATAAACAGATTGACCATTATGTATCGCATTGGTGTAAGCCCAGTGTCTCTCCCTCTTCCGCGCGGCCTAAAAGAGAGGCCAACTCAACAGCACGTATGTACCAAATCCACTATATAAGTATCACTCTTGGCTTCAATAAACAGATTGACCTTCTATGTATCATATTGGTATAAGCTCGTGTATTTCCGGTCTCCCGCACGGCCTTTCAGCAACCCAGCATCATGACATCCTACGGAATGAAAAATCATAACTGCTGTCAAAAGGGATTCATTGCTACAGGAACCATGAACTTTAGGCAAACTTTGCTCATTAAAATACAAAAACACACCTCCTGTCAGAAAGCTACCCACCCCCAAGGCAGACCATGTCTTGAACATGCCTCCTTAGGCCGAGAACACACCTTGGACACTCCTCTTTGGGCATGCATGAAAGCCTTCCTCATGAGGGGCATGAGGAGGAGAGAGAGGTGGAGTTCAGACATCTGCAGGTGTGAAACTGATTATAAAAGATGTCTCCCTAGCAACAAGACTCAAAAAGCTTTCCCCACCAGGATCAACAGCAGCAGGACAGGACCCGGGACCAGAGAGACACCTTTGGACCCTCACATTGGTGGTAGCTACAAACCTCTTTCCCTTTTCTCTATTCCTTTTACTTTTCCCCTTTCTCCTCTCACTTTTCCCTACCTATCATGTGCCATCTTATGGGCAAACAAAAAAGTTTTACTGTTGATTGAAGTGAATCTCCCAGCCTTGGTTCACCTGAGTTTTTTCATAGAATCATAGAATCAAACAGGTTGGAAGAGACCTCCAAGATCATCCAGTCCCACCTATCACCCAGCCCTATCCAGTCAACTAGACCATGGCACCAAGTGCCTCATCCAGTCTTTTCTTGAACACCCCCAGGGACGGTGACTCCACCACCTCCCCGGGCAGCCCATTCCAATGGCAAATCACTCTCTATGTCAAGAACTTCCTCCTAACATCCAACCTATACCTCCCACAGCACAACTTCAGACTGTGTCTCCTTGATCTGTTGCTGGTTGCCTGGGAGAAGAGGCCAACACCCACCTGGCTACAACCTCCCTTCAGGTAGTTGTAGACAGCAATGAGGTCACCCCAGAGCCTCCTCTTCTCCAGGCTAAACAACCCCAGCTCCCTCAGCCTCTCCTCATAGGGTTTGTGTTCCAGGCCCTTCACCAGCCTTGTTGCCCTTCTCTGGATATGTTCCAGCACCTTAACATCTCTCTTGAATTGAGGGGCCCAGAACTGGACACAGTACTCAAGGTGTGGCCTGACCAGTGTTGAGTACAGGGGAAGAATAACCTCCCTTGTCCTACTGGCCACACTATTCCTGATACAGGCCAGGATGCCATTGGCTCTCTTGGTCACCTGGACACACTGGCCAAGAGCCAATGGCATCCTGGCCTTTTGCACTTTAAGATCACAGTAATGAACTATCATGAGTCCACTGCACAGACCATGACATCACAAAAGTTTATCTCAGACTGCTTTTCTGCTCCCTTTTTTATTTTGTATCAATCAACCATGACAGTCTGATGCTGGAACAGGATGTTGCAGTCCAGACAGACTGACTGCCTATACCTGTGCTAAACCTTGCTGCCACCTTCACAAATGAGCTCATGCAAACAAAGGTGAATCAGCAGTCGCCCAGACAGCAATGAAGTCAAAGGTCTTATGGAAGTCCAGGTAAACAACATCCACAGTCTTTCCCTCATTCATTAGGTGGCATAAAGGATAAATCACTGAGAAACCTGGATACGTATATAGATAGTAGCAGTTTTCTGCAGAATGGGGAAAGAAAAGCAGGATACACAATGGTAACCTTTGTGAGGAAATAGAAGTCAAGTCACTACCTCAGAACACCTCAGCACAGAAGGCAGAAATTATTGCTCTTACAAAGGTCGTTGAGATTGGGAGGGGTCAAAGAGTTAATATTTATACCTACTCTAAATATGCCGTCGGGGTTGTACATGCTCAAGGAGCTATTTGGAAGGAATAAGGGCAACTAATCTCCCAGGGGAACAGTATAAAGTATGGACAAGAGATCCTAAAATTACTCCATACAGTATTAGAGCCAAAGGAAGTAGCAGTTATCCACTGCAGAGCCCATCAGAAAGGACAGGGAGAAATAATTTGAGGAAGACAGACATTTCCTCTTACAAAAATAAATGACCTCACAAATTCTTGTGTAATTAAAATATTTGCCTAAGCCAAACTTATTGTCCATTTAGCGTTGCAGTGACATCCCGGTGTATTGGACTCTTAAGGTCTGAAAATGCATGTTCTAGATTAACTTCTTACTGACAATTACACCAGGCTCAGAGCCAGGCATTGATCTGCTGGCTCTTCCTCTATTCCTTCATCACACCCCACAAATGGGGGTTAGAAGAGACTACTACTTGTGCTCCCAATCCCTTAACCAGTAATCCCAAGGCTCTTCACTGCCCTTGGACTTCTTGTCATTACTTCATCACTGCCTATCTGAAAGACCACCAGTGGGCTTTCTGTTCACACTCTGAGGGCTGTACTAGGAAGAAAACTTTCTCTTTACATCACTAAGCTGGGACTCTGGGAGGTAGCAGAATTCCCTAAGACATGAGTCTGGTTTGCGTATCGGGCCTTCCACTCTCTTCAGCAATGAGTCACCCTTGACAATGAACCTTCTTTTATTCTTTACTTGAAGAAATTCTGATGCAAGATCTAGACTGACTTAAACCTTGGCAGCTCCTCCAATCTGGGCAATTTACCATTCTTGTCATTGTCTGCTTCCCTTTGCAGAGCACTATATCTGCTTTAAAAGGGCACGTGAGAAGGTGGGGTAGTTACTGGAGGGATGTGCCTGTTGCACCTGGCAAGAACTTGCTGCCATTGCCCACTATCTTCTGAATCACCACATCTGGTTAGGGGATGAGAGGACAGGGAGCTCTCTGCAACATGAGTTCTGTCTGCCTCTTGGGTTTGTCTCATGGTGGGCAGGGTGTGATTCCAGAGAGTTTCTCTTTTCCTCTCTCTTCCCTGATGGTCCTCAACCTACTTACCTCTTCTCAGAGCTCCATCACTAAGCAGAGGAGGTCCTCTATCTGAGTACACCTCTGACAGGCATGCCCACTGCTCCCATCTGACATTGGTATAAGAACGGGATGCACCCTGCAAGCCCAATACTTGGGTGGCAATGTGTTCCCACCAGAGCTCTGTCTGAGAAGTGGCATCAGGTCTGGCAGGTGCAAGGCTCAGGGATGCCATGGCCTTCTGCCAGGTGGATACCACCACTCCCTGGTCCAGTTGGCCAAGCTTTAGCACCTTCCTTGCATGTCCTTCTGTGTGAATTGCTGTGCCACGCCCAGCCACATCCCAGATGGCATCACACACCCTGTAAACGTGCTCCTTCGGGGCTTCTTTTAACAGTGTGGGTGTGGCCACCGTTGCACTGGGAATGCCCATGCCTTATCAGCCTGTCTCGGGAGAGCTGCTGGCTTGTCTCCCGCTTCCCCATCATTTTCCTACCAAAGGAAAACCACAGGAAACCCTCTGTACACCAAGATCTATCTGCTGCTGGCCCAACCATTTCCAAAACAACTGCTCTTGGCAACTTGAGGGTATGTTTCCCCAAATGATCATCAGGACCATCATAAGACCCTTATAGATAAATCTGAGCATGCACCAAGATAATTGCATAAGTAATTCAGATGTGCCCAGCACTGCGATAAACCAGTGCCAGCTTTCTAAACTATCATTTGGTTTGGAGAGTTTCCTTGATTCTGATCTTTCAGCAACACCCTCAGCCTCCTTTTCTCCAGATTAAACCCTGTTTCCTCAGCCATTCCTCATAAGACCCTCCTAGAAGCTATAAGGCACATGGAAGACAGGAAGGTGATTCCAGACAGTCAGCATGGCTTCACCAAGGGCAAATCCTGACTAGTCTAGTGGCGTTTTATGAAGCAACTACATCAGTGGACAAGTTAATAGCTATGGATGTCATCTATCTGGACTTCTGTAAAGCCTTTGACACAGTCCTCTACAACATCCTTCTTTCTAAATTGGAGAGACATGGATTTCATAGTGGACTGTTTGGATGCACCATTCAAACCAATTCATTATCCACCAGAGAGCAGTGGTCAATGGCTTGATGGCCAGATGGAGATTGGTGACAACCGAACCTGTGTGAAACTCATGAGGTTTAACAAGGCCAAGTGCAAGGTCCTGCCACCTGGGTTGGGGCAATCCCCAGTATCAATGCAGACTGGAGGATGAAGGGATTAAGAGGAGTCCTATGAAGGAGAGTACTGGTACTTGGGGGTACTGGTGGATGAAAAGCTGGACATGAGCCAACAGTGCGTACTTGCAGCCCAGAAGGCCAGCCATATGCTGGGCTGTATCAAAGGAAGCATGGTCCAGCAGGTGCCAATCTAAGCAATTCTGTGATTGTGCTGCTCTACTCTGGTGAGACCTCACCTGGAGTACTGTGTACAGTTCTGGAGGCCTCAGCATAAGAAGGACATGAATCTGCTGGAGTAGGTGCAGAGAAAGGTCCCTATCAGAGGGCTGGAATACCTCTACTATGAAGAAAGGCTGAGGCAGTTGGGGGCATCCAACACGGGGAAGAGAAGGCTCCAAGGAGACCTTATTGTGGCTTTTTGGTACTTAAAGGGGCTTATAAGAAAAATGGGGATAATCTTTTTAGTGGGGTCTGTTATGACAGAACAAGGGGTAATGGTTTTAAACTAAAAGAGGGTAGATTTAGACTAGCTATAAGGAAGACATTTGTTACAATGAGGGTGATAAAACACTGGCACAGGTTGCCCAGAGAGGCAGTAGATGCCACATACCAGGAAACATTCAAGGCCATTTCCTCTCATCCTTTCTTCTTACAACATTAACCCAGGTACCAGGGAGGTAGCAGACTTCCCTAAGACATGGGACTGATCTGCATATCAGGCCTTCCACTGCCTTTAGAAGTAACCTATAACAGTGAGTATTTTTTAAATTTTTCTTTATTGAATGAGTATTGTTGTGGGATGTAGTCTGACTAAACCTCAGCAACACCTCCCATCATCCTCATTCATTTCCCCTTGCAGAACACTGTACCTGTTTTGAAAGGGCACCTGGGAAGATGGGGTAGTTACTGGCAAGACATGCCTGTGGTGCCTGTTGCACCTGGTAGGAACTCATTGCCATTTCCCACTATCCTCTTCCTCACCACATTGTCAGGAGAGAGGACAGGGAGTTCTCTGTCATGAGTTCTGTCTGCCTGTCAGATTTGTTTCAGAGAGGACAGGGTTTAACTCCAAGGGTTTATCTCTCTTACACATTATCCTGATGGTTCTCAACCTACTTACCTCCTCTTGGAGCTCTATCACTAAGCAGAGGAGTTCTTCTACCAGGGCAAACCACTTACAGGTGTGCTCACTGCTGTTGTCTGCACACCCTGAAGTCCTACACCTGGGTGGCAGTGCGTTCTCACTGAAGCTATATCAGAGAAGTGGCTTCAGAGCTGGTCGGGATCTGAGTGGATACCATCACTCCCTGGTCAAGCTGGCCAAGCTTCATTGCCCTCTACATGTGCTCTGTGTGAACTGCTCTACCACATCCTGTGCTGTACTGAATTCTAGCGGGACATTTTTTGACACAGCATTTGATAAGAAAGCTTAACATAAATGGGTCGTGGGCAAAGAACTGTTTACTGATCTTGGGGCAATTTCAATCAATTTAATTTATTGACAACTAAAAATTACTGAAGTAAAAAAAAAATCCCAAACAACGAAACAAGCTATGCTCACTCTCAGAAATCACAGAATGATTGACATTGGAAGGGACCTCTGGAAATCATCTGGTTCAAAATCCTTGCTCAGGCAAAGCCATCAAGAGACTGTTGCCAACTTGTGCCGGTCTGAGGCTAATTGGAATGTCCTAATGAGAGAAATTAGACCATTGGTTGCAAAAGAATAATAATGATGAAGTCTATATCATTTGTGGGCTTGCTAAAAGGGATAGAAAGCCAAAATGTAAATAATTTATCCCTCTTTGCTCTGGGATGCTTCTCCCTTCACCTTTTCTCTGCTCTAATATCTTCCACTAACTTCCAAAGCATGCAGGAGTGAAGATCTCTCTGCCATGGATGGGTTCCATCTCTTCAATCCATTAAGCTGTCAGCAACAGGTAGGCTTATTTCAAGCCTGCAACACAGTCAACTCATGACCCACCATTAGCACCTGCTATGGTTACAAATTCCACCCCTACATAATTCGGGAGGATCAGAGTAACCTGAGCTCTGGTATCTACAAGAGCTCTGCATTCAAAATCTTTATTGATGATCTGAATGAGAGAGTAATTTTGCAGATGACACCAAGCTAGGAGCAGGTGTTGATCTGTTGGAAGGTAGGAGAGCCCTGCAGAGGGACCTGGACAGGCTGGATGGGTGGGCAGAGGCCAGTGGGATGAGATTTAACAAGGCCAAGTGCAGGGTTCTGCACTTTGGCCACAACAACCCCAAGCAGCGCTACAGGCTGGCGACAGAGTGGCTGGAGAGCAGCCAGGAAGAAAGGGACCTGGGGGTACTGGTACACAGTAGGCTGAAGATGAGCCAGCAGTGTGCCCAGGTGGCCAAGAGAGCTAATGGCATCCTGGCCTGGATCAGGAACAGTGTGGCTAGTAGGACGAGGGAGATTATTCTTCCCCTGTACTCAACCCTGATCAGGCCACACCTTGAGTACTGTGTCCAGTTCTGGGCCCCTCAATTCAAGAGAGATGTTAAGGTGCTGGAACGTGTCCAGAGAAGGGCGACGAAGCTGGTGAAAGGCCTAGAACACAAACCCTATGAGGAGAGGCTGAGGGAGCTGGGGTTGTTTAGCCTGGAGAAGAGGAGGCTCTGGGGTGACCTCATTGCTGTCTACAACTACCTGAAGGGAGGTTGTAGCCAGGTGGGTGCTGGTCTCTTCTCCCAGACAACCAGCAACAGAACAAGGGGACATAGTCTCAAGTTGTGCTAGGGGAAGTACAGGCTGGATGTTAGGAGGAAGTTCTTGACATAGAGAGTGATTTGCCATTGGAATGGGCTGCCCAGGGACTCTAATATCTTCCACTAACAGATAACAAGTAAGCTTTTCTGATTGTTTTTGATTGTCTGGGAAAGAGAGAGAGAGGCCTTGAGCCCTCCTTTGTGCAGTTTCTTTGTCCAGGAGGGAGTTTAGATTTCAGTATTATTTCTCATTTGTATATAGTTTTAAATGCTTGTAAATATTTTGTATATATATGCTTGTAAATCTTGCCTTGCTGTAAATACAGCTTTATCTTATTTCCAAGCTGTCTGAGCTGGTCTAGTAAATTTCAGTAGTGGTGGTGGGGGGGGGAAGTTCCTAACCCACCCCACCACTACTACATCTGGATGGATTTTTACTATCTCTATGATGTGAAGCTCAGTCACAGTCATTGTAAAACAATTTTTCCTTCTGTTCAAATGATGCCTCATGTTTCACTGTGTGGCCACTGCCTATTCTCCTGTCACTGAAAGCATCGCTGGAAAGAGCCTGACTCTGTCTTCATTACAGCTCCTCTTTGTGTATTTATGTGCATTAACAAGATTCCCCTTGAACCTTCTCTACACTAAGCACTCTCAGCCTTTCATCAGATGCATGATACTCTATGTTCCTTCATCATCTCCATTCCCCTTCACTGGACTCTCTCCAGCTTCTCTCTTTGTACTGTGGAGCCCACAACTTGACACTGTACTCCAAGTGTGATCTCACCTACAAGGGAAGGATCCCCTCCCTCGACCTGTTAGCAATGCTTTGCCTAATGCAGCCCAGAATACCATTGGCCTTGATCTTCTTTGCCACAAGGACACATTGCTGGCTCATGTTCAACTTGATGCCCATCAGGACCCCCAGGGCCTTTTTGGCAAAGCTGCATTCCAGCCAGTCAGCCCCTATCACATGCTGCTGCATAAGATTGTTCCTCCCCAGAGTCAGGACTTGGCACTGTCACAGTCTGTGTAAAGGACTCATGATGGTTCATTAGTGTAATCTCAAAGTGCAAAAACTCAGGGTGACCACATCAGGGGGTTCACTTCAATCAATAGTGCGCTTTATTGTTTGCCCATAAGATGGTGTGGTGGAGGGGCAGCAGCCCCAAAACTGAGGCTTCCCTATGCCTCTACATGCCTGGACATGTTTTTCTGCCAGGATCCTAATGGCAGTAAACAGGTTGTGTAACACACACATGCCCAGTCCGTGTACCCCTGGGGTCCGCCCAGGTGATCCCCTAATTGGGAGGGTCCAGGCAAACAGCTACTGCCTATTAAGGTAAGGTTTGGGCTTACTGCCAGCCTGATTGGTCACTTTAGATGGCCAAATGAGCCACGAATCTTGGCTCAGAGTCTATAAAGAGGAGTGCAAAGGTGCACCACGTGTTCAGAGGTTCAAGCTCAGCTATCTGATCCACATAGCAGCACAGACCTGCTTGCATGGCCTAGATACAGGATCAGGCCTCACTTGCATACTTTACTGAGGCTCAGCCCTCTTGAATTGATCTCAAGGTGCAGTTAAGCTGTCTGCGAACCCTTTGAGAAGCAGAGCGCGTGCACGCCTGCACTTGATACATATATGGGGAGCCGAGAGCCCCCTGCTTAAGCCTAGAGCAGCCGTACATACTGGCTTGCTATCTTGCATTTATCTACGGAGCTCAAGTCTCCCTGCAGCCCGGCATATACTGCTTGCCAGCTGCCCTCTAAGCCTGGAGAATCCAGGCTCAGCAGACCTTCAGACTGTCTGCTAACCTACAAACACAGCCTGCTAGCTGTGAGACGACTGTGCTAGAAGCTGCACGGACAAATCCTCCTCCTGCACCTGGAAATCCTGCCAGATGATTAGTTCAGGACCTGCTGAGTCATCTGGACACCCACAAGTCCATGGGACCAGATGGGATCCACCCCAGGGTGCTGAGAGAGCTGGCAGCTGAGCTGGCCAAGCCACTCTCCATCATTTTCCAGCAGTCCTGGCTCACCGGTGAGGTCCCAGGAGACTGGAAAATGGCCAACGTGGTCCCCATCCACAAAAAGGGTCGGATGGAGGAACCTGGGAACTACAGACCCGTCAGCCTGACCTCAGTGCCAGGGAAACTGATGGATCAGGTTCTCTTGGGGCCAATAACTGCGCACCTGAGGGATGGCAAAGATCTCAGGTCCAGCCAGCATGGGTTTAGGAAGGGCAGATCCTGCCTTTCTAACCTGATCTCCTTCTATGATCAGGTGACCCGCTTGCTGGATGTGGGGAGGCCTGTGGATGTGGTCTATCTGGACTTCAGCAAGGCCTTTGACACTGTCCCCCACAGCAAACTGCTGGCTAAGCTGTCAGCCCGTGGCTTGGATGGCAACACTCTGTGCTGGGGTAGGAACTGGCTGGAGGGCCGGACCCAGAGAGTGGTGGTGAATGGTGCCACATCCAGCTGGCGGCCAGTCACTAGTGGTGTCCCTCAGGGATCTGTGCTGGGCCCCATCCTCTTTAACATCTTCATAGATGATCTGGATGAGGGCATCGAGTCAGTCATCAGCAAGTTTGCAGATGACACTAAGCTGGGGGCAGATGTGACTGAGTTGGAGGGCAGAAGGGCTCTGCAGCGGGACCTTGACCGCCTGGACAGATGGGCAGAGGCCAATGGGATGGCATTCAATAGCTCGAAGTGCAGGGTGCTGCACTTTGGCCACAACAACCCCATGCAGAGATACAGGCTGGGGTCAGAGTGGCTGGAGAGCAGCCAGACAGAGAGGGATCTGGGGGTACTGATTGATACCCGCATGAACATGAGCCAGCAGTGTGCCCAGGTGGCCAAGAGAGCCAGTGGCATCCTGGCCTGCATCAGGAATGGTGTGGTCAGCAGGAGCAGGGAGGTCATTCTGCCCCTGTACTCTGCACTGGTCAGACCACACCTCGAGTACTGCGTTCAGTTCTGGGCCCCCCAGTTTAGGAAGGACACTGAGATGCTCGAGCGTGTCCAGAGAAGGGCGACGAGGCTGGTGAGAGGCCTCGAGCACAAGCCCTACGAGGAGAGGCTGAGGGAGCTGGGGTTGTTTAGCCTGGAGAAGAGGAGGCTCAGGGGTGACCTTATTGCTGTCTACAACTACCTGAAGGGTGGTTGTGGCCAGGGGGAGGTTGCTCTCTTCTCTCAGGTGGCCAGCTCCAGAACAAGAGGACACAGCCTCAGGCTACGCCAGGGGAAATTTCGGCTCGAGGTGAGGAGAAAGTTCTTCACTGAGAGAGTCATTGGGCACTGGAATGGGCTGCCTGGGGAGGTGGTGGAGTCGTCGTCCCTGGGGCAGTTCAAGGCAAGGTTGGATGTGGCACTTGGTGCCATGGTCTAGCCTTGGGCACTGTGGTAAAGGGTTGGACTTGATGATCTGTGAGGTCTCTTCCAACCTTGGTGATACTGTGATGATCATCCCTGGACACATACGGCATCCAGAAGAACCAGCAGCACCAAGGCAGAGACCACTTCACACCAGGAGAGAAGGTCAGAGAAATCCTGTTTACCCCAGAGACTGGGAACACTTATCATTCACCTGCAAACCGGGACAGATTCCAGCCTCACCAAGACCCAAACACTGGGCACATGCTGTGACACAATCCTGGGAGGGTGATTATTAATACTTAAGAGCAACACATTTAAGTAAGCTTTAATTCCTTTGTAAAATAAGTTGCCTCTGTCTTAAGAGCACACACAGCTTTCAGCCCTTGCTGGGCAGACAATATAGTTGTTAAGAGGCATTAAGCCTAAGGGAATCTTTCTCTCTGTCTATAGTTGTTGATAATTTGATATTTCCATTTAATAATCCAATCCCTGTAAATATATCCCAACTGTTTTCATAACCATGCAATAGAACTTGATTACATAGTGGTTGAGGGTGGTACAAATTTGTAAAAATTAATTTTAATAAATAATTTTATAAAAAATTAATACCACCTCAAATTAATTTCTCACCTTCCCCTAATAGGGAAGGAATAAGAGAAATCCCCTCCACAACGGATGGCACACAACAGGTAGGGGAAAATGAGAGAAGAAAGGGGAAAGGTAGTAAAGTGAAGAGAGGTTTATAGCTACCACCAATATGAGGGTCCAAAAAAGTCTCTCTGGTCCCAGGTCCAGTCCTGCTGATCCTTCTGATCCTGGTAGGAAAAGCTCTCCGAGTCCCGTTGCTAGGGAGACATCTTTTATAATCAATTTCACATGCGTCAGTGTCCGAACTCCACTTCTCTCCATCCACCCCACCCCCCACCCGCAGTAAGGCTTCCACACATGCCCAAGGAGGAGTGACCAAGGTGTGGTCTAGGCCAAGGAGACGTGTCCAAGACATGGCCTGCCTTGGATGTGGATAGCTTTCTGCCAGGAGATGTGTTTTCATATTATGATGACATTATAATGAGCAAAGCTCACTAAGGTTCATGGTTCTCTTAACAACACCAGGGCATCAGTCCCTTCTGGCAGCAGTTATGGTTCTTCCTTTCAAAGGAATAATTTGGTACAGTAGGGTCATCCATCATACTTGACAGGTACAGATGGTTGATACTCTCTTCCCACAGGACCCGCACCTGCAAATCCATGGAGACTGCATTCCATTGTACAGGCTCAGTAAGTTAATCAGTAACTCATTATGGAGCAGGCTGCTGCAAACTCATGCCAAGATGTTAGTTTGAAATCAGTCCAGGTTTTGGGGTACAGAGGTCCCAATTCCTGATGACGGTAATGAGACAGATAATGCTCTTTGGACTGCTCCTTACAGACACTTCTCCTTGGCCAACTGCATGAGGTTCCTGTCAGCCCATTTCTCCAGTCTGCCCAAGTCCTTCTGGGTGGCAGTATAACTCTCTGGTGTATCAATCACTCCTCCCTTGCTGAGGGCACATTCTGTCCCACTATCCCGGTCATTAATGAAGATGATAAACAGGACTGGACCCACTATTGACCTCTGGGTGCACCACTAGTTACTTGCCTCCAACTGGACTTGGTGCCACTAATCGCAACCTTCTGGGCCCAGTCATTCAGCCCATTTACAAACCTTATCAGCATCCCTTGACTCTGCGAAACCTATTCTTCCCTGTATTCATTCTCTAATCTCATCACCACAGAGATAATACAGTATAAGATGGGGCAACAGGTAGCACAGGTAATAAGGGCCAGTGTATTGCAGTTCCTCTACTGTTAACAGTCACTATAGTCAGACCTCCCAGCCTCAGGCTACCATTTGAGCTCTCGCTTTCTTCCTGTTACACTATGGTCTTCTGTCTCCTTTCCTCTGCTCTAGTGTTCACAGGATCACAGGAAGTTAGGAGTTGGAGGCAACCCAAGGAGATCATTGAGTCCAACCCTCCTGCCAGAGCAGGACTACACAATCTAGCACACATCAGAGAAGAACACATCCAGACAGGCCTTGAAAGTCTCCAGAGAAAGAGACTCCACAACCTCTCCGGAGAGCCTGTTCCAGTGCTCTGTGACCCTTATAGTAAAGAAGTTCCCACTTGTGTTGAGGTGGAACCTCCTGTGCTGCAGCTTGCACCCATTGCTCCTTGTCCTATCCCAGGGAGCAAGTGAGCAGAGCCTGTTCCCCCACTCCTGGCCAGCCCTCAGATGTTTATAAACATTTATTAGATCCCCTTTCGGACTTCTCCTCTCCAGACTAAAAAGTCCCAAGTCTCTCAGCCTCTCCTCATAAGCCATGCCCTCCAGTCCCCTAATCATCCTGGTAGCCCTCCGCTGGACTCTTTCCAGCAGATCCCTGTTCCTCTTAAACTGGGGAACCCAAAACTGAACACCAGTCTCAGCAGGGCAGAGTAGAGGGGAAGGAGAACCTCCCTTGATCTGCTGGACACACTCTTCCTAATACACCCCAATATCCCATTGGCCTTCTTGGCCACAAGGGCACATTCCTGTCCCATGGATAACTTGTTATCCACCAGGACTCCCAGGTCCCTCTCCACAGGGCTGCTCTCCAGCAGATCACCTCCCAACCTGTACTGGTGCAGTTTATTATTCCTCCCCAGGTGCAGGACTCTGCACTTTTCCTTGCTGAACTTCATTTGCTTCCTTTGTGCCCAGCTCTCCAGTCTATCCAGGTCTCACTCGCTGGATGGCTGCACAGCCTTCAGCTATACCAGCCAGGCCTCCCAGTTTGATGGCATCAGCAAACTTGCTGAGCAGACACTCTTTTTTATTTATTTGCAGAAATGACCATAGCAGTTTAGTATGCTTTAGAATAAGTCAATGAACATTACTGAAAAAGATCAAGCTTACTTCTTCATTTTACAAGTGACTGAAAAAGTAGTATCACCTTAAGGAGCAGTACCAGTGGTAGACATCAGTTTGGTAGGTAGCATTACAGTTTACAACCTAGTCAGCATAATAATCTTAAAACAAAATAGTTATCCATGTTCCCTATATTCATTACTTGTTCTGACCTAATCTGGGGAAATAAAAAAACCTGCCAAGCAATACAGTAGACAGAATTAAAAATCCTTGAGGATTAAGAGGGAATTGTCATCTTAATAGGCTACATTCAACATTCCTTGGGGAGTGCTCTTGACCCTGACCCCAGGTCCTCCTGACTCCTCCCTGGGAGTGGGTCTGAACCCTGACCCCAGGTGTAGTGGTCTGCCCACTCCCACTTCCTGTCTAGTCCCCTATAAAAACAGAGGAACTTCCTGGTTTGTTCTCTCTTGCCCTGCCTCCCTGCCTGACAGCATCACCCTCCTGTTCCTGCTAATCTTTGTTTTACCATGTGGCCATCAGTCCACAAGGTGGACCAAACCCACTGCCTTCAATCTGGTTGTATATATATATTTTGTATCTTGCTTTCCCTTCCCCATACTTCTTTGTAACTCTCCTGCCTCAAAAACATTTTATTTATTGTTAGTTTCCTCTTTTAACTTCCAAATTGAAGTGAGACTATTTGAGTGTGTTTTACCTTTTCCTCTCTACATCTAATTCCTTTTCTTCAGAAAAAGGGGGGAGGAGAGGTGTGCTAGTTTGAAGCAGGCTAGAATGTTTTGGTGAGAAAAAGTAGATAATTAGCTGTGAAAAGGAAAACAATTGTGATGTCAACTTCCCTCACAGTCTCTCTGAGATGTATGGGAACAAGAAGGGTAAACACTAGATAACACTTTCGCCATTTTGCCTTCACTCTGCTTCTGGCTTCAGACTGAGATGCAGCTCCCTAACCTCACTGCCACTAACCTTGCTTCTTAACCTCTTGGCTGAACCTTTATTCTTCCTTAGAACTGGGGTAAGGTTGAGAGGGGCAGGGGGAAGGTGCAGGGGTGGTTGAGAGCCCCTCCTGAGGACTCAGGTTTCTGGGAGGGGAGCTGTGTTTCTGTATTACTTTTACCTTGTATATTTTTGTATATTTCTGTATATATTGTAAATAACTGCTTGTATATCGTGCTAGCTGTAAATAAACAGCTTCATTTATATTCCCAGAGCCCGTCTGAGTCTAGTCTGGGTACCTTTTAAAGTGTGTGTGGGGGGGGGCGGATAACACCTAAACCACCACAAGAGGGAAAGGCATCCTATAAATTATTAGTTCTATTAACTATATTTGAGTCTCTGGGAAATTTAAACTAGAACCAAGACAATTTTGGCGTCTCAATGTGAGGTTAGGTAGAAAATAATTATTTTAGACAAGATTTGGAAGCCAAAAACAGATGTTCTAAGAGTTTTAATAATTCAGGCTTTTGGATGGCTGTTTTGGAACTGGATATATAAATTCATAACGTACTGTGTTGTCTGTATAGTGATTGATACGGTATTGGACTATTTTAAGGGCTTACCTGTGCAGCTGTATGGATATTTAGTGGATGCTGTTGGAAACTTTACCAGGTTTGGGAACACATCTGATACATGGAATCACTCTGAGACTGTGTGCTGGGACAGATATTTTGGGGAATAAATGGTACTTCCCAGCACTATTTGCATTACATTTAAATGTGATTCAGGGAGGTATTATTGCTACCATAGCCTGGACCACATGGCAGACGCATGTAGCTGCCATGATTAGGACATCCAGTACAGAAATAAGCAGGGGGAGGGCAAGCCTGCCCAGTAACTGCTGATGCTGCAGGTGTCAGTGTGGTAGTTCTTAGGCCGGCGCTCGTAGCAGAGCGTCAATCCCACATGACTCGCTGATCAGCAGCAGCAGCAGCGTGGCCAGCGTGAACCACAAGGCCAGCAGCGTGGTGGCCCCTGTCCTGAATGCCATTCCAGACCAGGTCCTACCCACACAAATAACTGCCCCTATGCACTCAGTCTCTCTGGCTCCTGTCACCACTCACAGGAAAAAGCTACAGAAGACAGACCTCCCCCAGACTCAGATCCAGCAGAAGGCAGCTCCGCTGGAACCAGCACCCCCCAGCAAAACATACCATATGGAAATGAATCTGATACTGAGGTAGTCACAATCATAAGCATGCCTTGAAAGGAAATCAGGCAAACCTTGAAGGATTATGCAAGAGCAAATGGCCAGTCTCTATTGGCCTGGCTCTTGAGCTGCTGGGATGCAAGGACGGAGACAGTAGAATTAGATCAGAGAGAAGCTAAATAGTTGGGGTCCTTGTTGAGGGATGGGAGTGTAGATAAAGAGCTGAGGAAGCTAGATGGCACACACACACACTTTGGGCCTGACTCCTCACAGCTGTAAGACACTGGTACCCCTCAAAAGATGACATGATCTTCCATCCTCTTAAGTGAGCAAATGTGGAACAGGGGATCAAGTACTTGAGGCAAATGGCTGTACAGGAAATTATGGAAATGGCCAACTGCCTCTGGACCCTGATGATGTCCACATCAAACCAGCCCTGTTACAGAAATTGAGCCAAGGTGCCTCTTCCACATATGCACACACACTGGGAGGACTGCTTTTGGGCAGATACCTTAATCTCCCAACTGTCTGTGAATTTGTTAATGATCTGAGGCATTTTGAAGACAGTGTCTCCAGAAAAGCTCTAATATCAGCTGTGGAAACCCTGCCCAGAGACATGAATGAGCTTAAGGCCTCTGTCTCTGAACTGAAGAAGGGAGAAGACACTTACTCTTCACCTTCTGAATGGGTACACATTTCAACTGTCAGAAACACACATTGCTGTGCTCCTCCTCATAGGAGACCAGCCCAAGGCAGACAGGGGACATTCCGGGGCTCACAATGGAGAAGCCTATGTGACCATGGTGAGAACATGGACAGATGGCATGGTCAGCCCACCTCAGCTTTATGGGCCAGAGTGAGGGAACTGCAGGGTGCAAACACTGGCAATAACTCCTCCAGAAGAGGGGCTGTTCCAGTGTCCCACAGGCAATCCTCTCACCCAAGGGGTGCTTCTGCCAGCAGCTCAGGTCCACGTGCTTCCTGTGGTAACCATGTTCAGCATTAGAGGTGCCCTGCCTCCAGCCAGGTGGAGGACAGGGATAACAGAGTATACTGGGATCTGTTTGTGAAATGGCCTGGCACTTCTGAAGGAAAGAAGTACTGAGCTTTGATGGACACAAGTGCTCAATGCACTCTGATACCCTCAAGCCACAGAGGGACAGAAACCATAACAATTTCAGGAGTTACAGGGAGGTCACAAGAGCTGACTATGCTGCAGGCTGAGATAAGCCTCACCAGGAATGTGTAGGAGAAGCACACCATAGTGACTGGCCTGGCCTGATGCACTTTGCATCCTGGGTATTGACGTTATGCAGGAAGGGTATTTTAAGGACCCTAAAGGGAACAAGTGGGCTTTTGGGATAGCAGCTGTAGAGACTGCCAATAAAGAGCAGCTGTCTATCATGCCCAGCCTGTCAGATGACCCTTCCATGGTTGGTACACATACGGTGCAGGATGAAAAGTTACCAATTGCTTCTCGCATAGTACAACACAGGCAATACTGTATAAACAGAGACTCCCTACTGCCCATACACCAACTGATTTGCCAGCTGGAGAAGCAGAGTGTCATCAGCAAGACTCACTCACCCTTCAACAGCCCGGTAGGGCCAGTGTGAAAGGAGAGCGGGAAATGGAGACTGACCATGGACTAGAGAGGCCTGAAAGAAGTGACTCTTCCAGTCAGTGCAGCTGTGTCTGACATGTTGGAGCTCCAGTATGAACTGCAATCGAAGGAGGCCAAACGGTATGCCATGTTTGACATTGCTAATGCTTTCTTCTCCATCCCCATTGCAAAGGAGTGTAGGCCACAGTTTGCTTTCACCTGGAGAGGTGCCCAGTACCACTGGAACAGACTATCTCAAGGGTGGAAGCACAGCCCTACAATCTGGCACGGCATGATCCAGACAACACTGGAGAATGGTGAAGCTCCTGAACACCTGCAATTCATTGATGACATCATTGTATGGGGTGAAACAGCAGAGGAGGTCTTTGAGAATGGCATCTTTTGGATGCTGTTTTTGCCATAAAGAGAAGCAAATTGAAAGGGCCTGCCAGAAAAATCCACTTTCTGGGAGTTCAATGACAGGATGGCCAACGCCACATCCTTATGGATGTGGTGAATAAGGTAGCCACTACCAGTGGAACCCACTAACGAGAAAGAGTCACAATCCTTCTTGGGGTTTGTGGGCTTTTGGAAGATGCACATTCCTGAGTACAGTCAAATTGTGAAGCCCCTCTTCAACATAACCAGAAAGAGAAATAACTTTGAGTAGGGACCTGAACAACAGGTGGCATTTGACCAAATGAAATGAGCAGTGGTCCATGCTATGGAGTTGGGACCAGCTCAAACCAGACCAGAGATTAAGAACGTACTCTACACTACAGCCAGAGAGAATGGTCCTAGCTGGAGCTTATGGCAGAAAGCTCCTGGAGAAACAGGAGGCACCCACTCGGGTTCTGGAGCAAAGCGTACAAAGGCTCAGAGACTAACTACACTCACACAGAAAAAGAAATTATAGCTACCTACATCATCACAAGGTGTCCAACAGAATCCGCACCACACAAGCAGCAATCCAGAGGAAGGCTACATCATCTCATCTGTTGGAGAAATTCTTGTTAGCAGAGCACACAAGAATTGATAAACAATGAGTAACCCGTGCTGGGAATGTCCTTGAATCCATCTTGGGAGTTTAGATAGCAGGCACAGGGTAGCTTCCCCCCACATGCAGCTGCAGGGGGTGGAGTGAAGCTGCAGGTGGGCAGTTTAGCCAGCCCCAGAGGCTGACCCTCAGATTGTTATGGTATGCTGACCTATTGATGCCTTACAAGTAACTCTGGACCCTCTGACTGTAACCAATCTTGGCACCCTGAACAGAGGAATCAGGCGTGGCAAGCCGGCTGCAGGTGAGACTGCGTTAGGAGGCCGGAAAGTTGGCCCGAAGAAGAGGGGGCTGGTTATCTTGCGGGACGTTCTCTGCATCGGAGAGAGTAAGCGTCATTCGGTGCCGCTGGGCCGGGTAGCGCTGCCCAGAGGTGGCAGTAGTCTGGACGTTCATTCCGGAGTGAACAGCCCGTGTGTAAGGCAGGTAAGGCCCACAGTGGATCTGCTGGGGCACTGCGTCTGCTGGCGTATTTATCTCATGAGAGAAGTTCGCCGGACATTCAGCTCTAAGAGCTGCTGGCCCGGGCGTATGCGCAGGGTCATGCGAGTAAAAAGCCTCACATGATTTTGAAATCGAAAGTGCAGCGGGAGGTTGGAGACGCGCTGTGGGACACGGTTCTTAGCAACGGAAAAGACTCTGAGTCGATCCGACAGCTAAGTCCCGGCCGGCGGGAGGTACTCCGCGCGTTACTAAAGATGAAGGCTGAAAGAAACGCGGTGGCGGTGGTTTTCCTGTTACTTCTCCTGGCCGCGTCAGCCGTTGCAGAGAGCTCTGACGTGTGTGCGGCGCCAGGTTTCTCCTCCGCCCCCGCCCCGAGCATCCCGAAGAGAGAAAGCTCCATGCTTTGGTTTTTCGGTCTTGGCAGAGCTGCTTCTGTTAAAGGCGTGGCTGGGAAGGTTGCCAGTTCTGTGGCGGAGTTGAAAATGAGCGTGCAGCATGATCCCGGCGGGCACCCATGTCGCCCGCCGCGCGCCCTGCCTCCACCCTCCTTCCCTGCTGGAGCTGCGCCCAGTAACCCGATTGTAGCCACGTTGACCACAGGGGCATCGGCAAGAGACATGTTAGAACGTATCCACGGCAGGGAGCGATACGCGGTTCGCCTGCGAGCCGCTCTGAGTACACAACTTTGCCGCGAGGCATGCAGACCACACCGACTCTCTGCTGATTGTTCGTTGCAAAAGCATTGCAAGCCCCCCCGAAAAGAACTGGGCATGTGCAATTGTGAATGACTTTGTTTTCCGTCTGTTCCTGCTGACGAGTCTTACTCTCTGGGAGACAATCTCGTCTTGCTTCAGTTCTGTGGGCTGCGCATAGGAAGCTAAGGACTTTTTAATCGGTCTAGCCAGAGCGCTAGGAGAGACGCGCTTGGGACTGAGTTAAAACTCGCTTGAATCCGCCCCCGACCGGCACCCATAATGGCGGCTGCCCGTAGCGACCTGCCGGCAGCCAGTTACAAACACTTCTCAGCTTGAAAAATTTTTCGGACCTGCTGCGCGGAGGGCGGCTGCCTGCCGCTGTGTGTACTGTGTCGAATCTGCCGCTGTAGCCCGCGCGTCCCCGTGGATGACTGCATGCGATACAGGACACAGACTTCTAGTTTTCAGCCGGTAAGAGACGTTACTGAAGGTACAGAGGAACGGACGGTAAAGAGAGAATGGACCGACGGCAGACGCGACCGCACCGGACGGCTCAGGACCCTCCCTTTCCCGCGGCACAGCGGAACAGTCTTCAGATCCGCCCCCCCCCCCCGCCCGCCCATCTCCAACGGACCGCATCACGGAGTTCCCCCCCCCGCGAGTCTTCAACAGCTGGGGGACTGAGGGAGATGCTGAGGGGATCGGTGGGGTGGGAAGAATTTGTGGGTTTCCTTGAGTCGTTTCAGAGAAGTCAACTACTCTACTATAGCTACAGGGGGATTAGCGATTCGATAGCTCACAGCCTAGCCTCTGTTTTGTTGTTTTTTTTCTCTCTCTGTCTTGAAGAGTCTGAGAGGGAAGACGGCAGTTTGGAAGTTTTCAGAGTAGATTTCATGTTGTGTACTAAGGATCGATAGTGGGATGGGAGAAGGACGGAAACAGCAAGTGGTGGCTGACCTGAAAGAGCTGGGGGTTGGGCAAGATGGAGGGCCGAGGACAAAAGCGGCGCTGCGGCTGCTGGCCTCCTCCCCCTCCTCCCCCCCCGGCTTGCCACCTGTGGAGGGCCCACGGGGCCCCATTCCCCCCCCGCCCGTTGTTTCTTTTACGGATTTTTTTTCCTTCCTAGGAGGCAGCGAAGCCTCGAAACTGTTTTGACAATGCCAGATATGAGGAGACAGCTCTTCACTGGGAGACTGATTGGATACTGGAATGGGCTGCCCGGGAAGGTGGTAGAGTCGCCGTCCCTGGTGCCCTGGAGCTGTTCAAGGCAAGATTGGATGTGGCACTTGGTGCCATGGTCTGACCTTGAGCCCTGTGGTGAAGGGTTTGACTTGATGATCTCTGAGGTCTCTTCCAACCCTGATGGTACTGTGCTACTGTGATACTATGCTACTGAAGACAGATGTCAGAAAGTTTATGGAAATGATAGCAAGTATGACGAGGACGACTTAGGACCATTTTTGCCCCTGTTACGGGCATGGACACGCACAGGTGTGTTTTTTAGCCACCTGATGATGACGGTTTGCACTCGAAATGATAACTAGTAGTTCCTGGCTGGGATATTCACCATCGCCTTACTGGTTAATTCCTTCTACAGACTATGCAGCAATGACTTTTGCCCCCCCTGCTCAGTGGCAAAAAGAAAATGAGGGAGATTGCTAGGACATAGCAGAGATGCCAGTGCCACTGACCATGGGTGGAAACTTATACAGACACAGAAGGCACCAAGCAGGACAGACTAGCACACTTATTACTAAGAACTCAGATGCATTGCCTCTCACAGCGAAGGGTATAGGCACTGAAATCCGCATTGCAAATCACTAACCAGACTCTGGACTAGGAGCAGGGAATGATAGAGCTTGTAGGCTAACGCCAGTCAGCTCCTTCCCCCAATAACAGATAAAGACAGGACTAGTATAGAAGCTTACTGGAACAGCTGCTAATTGCATGAAATGAGCCTTGTGACAATTCTGACTTTTCCTTTTTCTGAGAATACCATGGAATTGTTATCTTCTTGAATTTTCTTTGCTTTTTCTTGAAGTTCCTATAGCTGATAGATTCTTAGAGTAATATAAGTTAAGACTAAGGGTTTGTAGTTTTGGGAACTTAGGACATAAGGATGTTATGGGATGTTTTTCTTGGGTATATTTAGGCATTACTGAAAAGGGGAATATGGGTTAGAGGACAGTAGGATAGCAGAAGAAATCTTTTCTTTTTTCGAGATTTTTCTAATCACAGCATACAGACTAGGCCAGTGGATCTGCTAGCCTAGGCAATGGATATGTCTGCATTTGTTCTTGTATCTGCTTGTGTTTGACCATTTATCTTCACAGGCCTTGATGAAGACCAACCTGATTATGACCAACCTGTTTTTTCCTAAAGTGAGCAGAAGTTTTTCTCAGATGGCAGAACTGTGAAAGGACTTGAAAGAAGCACTGACATGACGATTGTATTTGTATGGATCTTTAAGGTTTGGACCATGGCTAACGAATTTGTGTATTTTTACGAGTTTTCAGTGATTGTGGTTTAACAGAATAGGTTCAGTTTAACAGCTTTGTAAAGGCCAAGGCCCACTCAAAATGGCATAAGATGGCAATGCGACTTTTTTCTCTTGCAAGGGCCCTGCAAGAGATAAAAAACACTGCCCTAAATTCTAAAAGCAGATGAAGAACTTGTGGGAAAAGGCCTAAGTAGAATAGCCTGAAAGCAACATCTAGGGCATATCTTTGTATTGTATTTAGAGGTTAGCAGTTCTTAAGCACAATAGTCAGACACAGCTCATAGCTAAGGAGTGTAATGAGAGCATCAAGTGAACCCAGAATTATGGGAGTCTGAGAAGAATACTTAACAGCTGAGTGATCTGAGAATCTGCAGCGTCGACTGCCACACAGAGCCAGCAAAGACATGGCACACCTGCACTCTCCTGTGACTGTGATGTTTGTCTGGACTTTCGGGTTTCTGAACGAATGACTTACTGTCTCTTGCAGAAATAGCTTTTGGGATTGTTAGCTAAGCTTGGGTTGTTAGCTTGCCAGACTAATGCTACTGATGAAAGCTCTAACAGGTTTATTCCCTTTTGATTTTAGCCCTGTTGATTTGTAGCTGCACCATTCACCCCTGTGTTAAACAGCCTATGTAAGTTGAAAGACCAGCCCAGGTTGCTCAAAAAGAAAAAAAGAGGGAATTGTTGGAGAAATTCTTGTTAGCAGAGCACACAAGAATTGATAAACAATGAGCAACCCGTGCTGGGAATGTCCTTGAATCCATCTTGGGAGTTTAGATAGCAGGCACAGGGTAGCTTCCCCCCACATGCAGCTGCAGGGGGTGGAGTGCAGCTGCAGGTGGGCCGAGTTTAGCCAGCCCCAGAGGCTGACCCTCAGATTGTTATGGTATGCTGACCTATTGATGCCTTACAAGTAACTCTGGACCCTCTGACTGTAACCAATCTTGGTGGAGCATGCCTCTTGCTGGAATGCATATAGGTCATTGTATCATGGAAATAAAGTGGATTTGACCATCTAACCATATTGGTGAACAAAGAGTCATCTTCCCATAGCGCTCCACCGAATGTGTTCTCCGACACTCATCCACACCTGTTTTTCTGATGCCCTACAGCAAAGGACTGTTCCTTATTTTTTTCTCTCCAGCAGAAAAGACTTTTCATGAGTTTCCCTCAACAGTAAGGACTGTTCCTGTTTCCCTGATTCTTCCTCCATGTTCCTGTTCTGCTCACACTTCACCTCACCAACCTGCACTGGAGAAGCACATCACCTTGGGATACAGCTGGGGACCAAGAAGGACTTGAGAACTCTTAATACTCATATACATGGGACACATTTTCCTACCTTTTGATAAGGAGACTGCCTGCAGGAAGGTGGAAGTGGTCTAACCAAGAGGTGGAATGTAAAGGGTTAACCCTCCTGGGGGAGTTGTCTTGACCCTGACCCCAGGTCCTCCTGACTCCTCCCTGGGGGTGGGTCCAAACCCTGACCCCAGGTGTAGCAGTCAGCCCACTCCCACTTCCTATATAGTCACTTATAAAAACAGAGGAACTGCCTGCTTTGTTCTCTTTTGCTGTCCCAGGTTGAGGCTATAGGGTTTAAAATTTCTGGGGACTAGAAGATTGTTATTCCATCCCATAATTCTGCTATCTCTTTATAGACTCACAATAAGGTCAGTTTGTTCTCCTTTCCTCCTCCTTCTGCCCTGAGTGTGTAGTGGGAGCCACTTTATCGGGAACATGTAAGCAGTAGGTCTCTTGGATGGTGGAGGCGTTGGGCAGGGGGAGGATTGGAGCACTGTGGAATGTAGGTTTAGGTTTTTTTGGGGATGGGGAAAACTTCGAGGGGGGTTTGCCATGGTAATTGCTTTGTAATGTTTATTGCTGTATTTCTCTTTCTAAATACAATTCTGTATTTTCTCTCCAATTTGAGTTTAATTTTTGTTGGCTCTCTTTAAAAAACTATGACACTTGCCCTGCCTGACAGCACCACCCTCCTCTTCCTTCTAATCTTTGTTTTACCACATGGCCATCAGTCCACAAGGTGGACAAACCCATTGCCATCAATCTGGTTGTATATATATATTGTATCTTGCTTTCCCTTCCCTGTACCTCTTTGTAACTCTTCTACCTCAAATGTCTTTTATTTATTGTTAAAGCTTTCTCTTTTAACTTCCAAATCAAAGTGAGACTATTTATTTGGGTGTATTTTACCTTTTCCTCTCTACATCTAATTCCTTTTCTTTGGAAAAAGGGGGGGAGAGAGAAAGGCATCCTATAATTGCTATTGGTTTTATTAACTATATTTGAGTCTCTGGGAAATTTAAACTAGAACCAAGACAATGGGATTCAGGACTACCTGTGAACTACTAGACTTGGAAAACAGAAGGATGAGATAAACCAGTGACCTTAAACATAGAAATGCACTTCATTGAAGCATTTTCATCCTTGAGCATTTCTAAACTTGCAGATACAAGCCGTCTTAAGCAGAGGCAGGCTCCCCAGAACTCTGACACTAAATCAGATAACCCAGAAACTCCAAAAAGGAACATTAAGACTGTGCTAGTTTGAAGCAGGCTAGAATGTTTTGGTGAAAAGAACTAGATCATAGGCTATGAAAAGGAAAACAATGGTTATGTCTACTCCCCTCACAGTCTCAATGAGAGGTATGGGAACAAGAAAGTAAACATTAGATAACACTTTCGCCATTTTTTTTGCCTTCACCTTTCTGGCTGGGCTTGGACGGAGCTGCATCTCCCTAACCTCACTGCCACTAACCTTGCTTCTTAACCTCTTGGCTGAACCTCTATTCTTTCTTAGGACTGGGGTAAGGTTGAGAGGGGCAGGGGGAAGGTGCAGGGGTGGTTGAGAGCCTCTCCTGGGGATTCAGGTTTCTGGGAGAGGAGTTGTGCTTCTGTATTACTTTTACCTTGTATATTTCTGTATATAACTGTATATATTGTAAATATCTGCTTGTATATTGTGCTGCTGTAAATAGCTAGCTTCATTTATATTCCCAGAGTCCGACTGAGTTAGCTGGGGTACCTTCTAAAGTGTGGGAGGGCGGGTGACAGCCAAACCACCACAAAGACTATCCAGGTTATCATACACCACTGATCACTCCCAGGAAATGGAACTACAGGGATGAACTCCAATGCACTTCAGCCAAAGTAGTTGGCACTGTACAAGACTATCAGAGACAAGGCTTTTATCAGGAATAGTATGGCCATCAGGACTAGGGATGTAATTCTGCCCCTGTACTTGGCACTGGTGAGGCCTCATCTCAAGTACTGCATGTAGTTCTGGGCCCCTCACTTCAAGAAGGATACTGAGGTGTTGGAGCAGGTCTGGAAGAGAGTGATGAGACTGGTGAAGGGACTAAAGGGAAAGTCTTATGAGGAGAAGCTGAAGGAGCTGGAGTTGTTTAGTCTGGAGGAGACTCAGGGGGGACCATATCACACTCTACAACTACTTGAAGGAAAGCTGTAGTAAGGTGGAGGTTGGACTCTTCTCCCAGGCAACTCATGACAAGATGAGACTGACAAAGCTGTGCCAGAGAAGGTTTAGGTTGGATGTCAGGAAGCACTTCCTTATGGAACAGGTAATTAGACACTGGAATGAACTGCCCAGGGAGGTGGTGGAGTCACCGTCCCTGGAGGTGTTTAAGGAAAGATTAGATGTGGCACTTGGCAACATGGTCTAGTCAAAGTGGTGGTGTTAGGTCATAAGCTGGACTTGATCTCAGAGGTTTATTCCAGCCTCTATAATTCTGTGATTCTGTGACTATCAGCTACAACATGGCAAAAAAAAATAGGATCTGCATAAAACTATGGCAGAAGTGACAGCGAAAATAGAGATTACTTCCAAGATGGTAAGTGGACTCAACAATTAGTCACAATGATAAAGAAGCTCTTGCTATAAATGGCTACTAGAAGTCATCCATATGAAAACTGGCATATTATTGTTAAAGAGATAAAGCTCTCCTCTGTTCAAAGTACCACTTGCAATTGAAGGTCTAAAGTTCATTAGCTTGTTTGCATGTTAAGCATTGTTGAAATCCATTGAGCTATTCTTAAAATTAAGATCTACTCTCACCACTATTTGGAGGTACAGACCTTGAATAGCACATAAGAGCATTCAACAAAAACATTTTTTTAAGAGACACTAAAAGGTAATCTTAGCCAAAAAAGACTATAAAAAGCTACCTGTGAATGTTTACAATATACTGTCAGTAACTTATTTTACAACACATCTCATCTTGCAATAATTGCAAATACTAGAATGCAATTAGGTTATATTTAAATCTAATAGTCAAGACAGTTAATTACAACCATTTGTAATGATTCCACAACCTGATGAAATACATATAATAAAGTTTCCAAGCAAGCAAGTCAAATGACCTTGCATAACATGGATTTACAGCAGTTTTACAATACATTACACAAAATAAAAAGGGAATTTCCAATTGTGAAAATATTGCCAACCTCTTTTATAGGATGTGAATGGATTTGGCTAAATTCTTCATACCATAACCAAATTTAGATTAAGATAGAAAGTTAAATCCAACCACTGTCATGTGGTAAATACAGCATTAATTACTGTATACTATTCAATGAAATAATTTCACCATTACTTGAAAATTAGTAATCTCAAGCCCATTTTTCACTGTTCATAGATAAAATACAAATTAGTTAACAACAGATAAGAGTAACTGAGTGCTGCACAAATCCACTGATATAACAAGTCACAGACTTTTGCTCAGACTTTTCCATGTAGAAATATTACAGTTGGCTTGTGAACCATAATATGAATACACATTCCAAAATGCTGTTTGGATGACCCTGCCCAAGTTTTACATTGTGGTAAATGCAATATTATATTTTCTCCTCCAGTTAATCAACACTTGTTAATGAGAACAAAAAAAAGTGGGGGAAAAACCCACACACATATTTAATAAATTATTAATATATGATACTTAATTCTACCATTAAAATGCAGTAACTACTTCCATCTCAATAAAAACTATGATTATGCTGTGCCAGGGCTTCTGCAATAAAGGCTTCCAAAGCAAAGTAACCAAAGAAAAGAGGACATTACTTCAGGGCACTTCTCAGATAGCTGTGAATTCTATCAATATGTACATGCTTTAAACAGTGTATTTTAAAATATAATCTTTGAAAAATTAAACATTTACTCATTCACTACGAGTTGCAGTAGCACATTTAGAAAGCATTGCATCCTTTGAACTTTGAGCATTTATCCTTAAATTAAAACCTAGATACACCGTTCTTCAGCAGATCCTTTTATATATGACCAAGAAATTCAAATGGCTTTATGTAAAGAGAAAAAAAAAGGTGCATTATTTTCATCAAAGCCAGAAGGGGGTACTCCAAATAACTGAGGTTGAGAGGTGCATTTTTCTTGCGTTAGGAGAGGTCAGAAACACGCGGTCTTGTAGTTCAATATCGCACTTCAGTTCACGCTATCATATTTTTTTCGTTAAGGAAAAAGTGCTCCTTTTAACAAACAACACTCAACAAACAAACTCAAACGCTTCCGTTTGTGCCACTGTCACCACAAGGGCAAATTAATCTGCGACAGAAAACTAGCAACACGAAGAAATCTGGCAATTTTATATCTTGTTATCTGCAAGCTATTTAAGATACTGACAAGGAGATACAGAGAAAGATAAAAAACTCACAAAAATCTATACTATGTTTTTTCACTACACAATGCCTATTCTAACATAGCCAGTTCAAGTATTTTTAATAAGACTGTGCTGAGTTGATGCCTTATAGTGAACTATATCCTTAAAATGAAAGAAATATCACTAGTCCATTTTGAGAGTATAACACAGTATTTTATCTCTGCCAGCACTTTGATGTACCAGCTCCCTCCTCCAGAGATTCATATCAAGCCTCTCTCAGCAAGGCTCAGCTAATTTTCCCTCACGGCCTTGCTAGGTTCCCAACCCTCCTCCGATTTTAGGTTGTAAACAGCAAAACCAAAGGAGAAATCCTCCAAAGTGCGGATCCTTACCCTTGAAATCCCGCCATGGGCACAAAACGGAGGGTAATTTTATTTTTTAATGGGAGATGAAGAGGAAGAAGCAAAAGCCTATGTGGAGGAGAAGCTAAGCGATAGAGATAGAAGAAGAAAGAGGAGAGTCTGGTGAAGGAGCAGGGAGAGCGTCAGCCATGTTGTGTGTGTTGATCCAGTATTTACAAATCTGCAACTGCAGCAGCGCTTTCAGTCAGGGAGAGTGGGGAACGAAGGCGGGGGGGGGGATGAAGAAGAGGGAGGAGAGAGGGAATCGAAGGAGGAGGGGAAAGCGGCGGCAGCAGCAGACAAAGGAACCCAGCAAAGCGCGGGCATACACACGCTGGGTGTTCCAGACAGCGGTAGAGGCATGTGCAGCCCAAGCGCTGCTAGCCCCGCGCATTAGCAATTGTCTCAGCTACAGCCTTTGGCTACCCGCGGCGCGGCCGATACCCGCCACCATCCTCACATGCCCTTCGTCTCATTTTCTCGTGGGAGGAGCGGATGGATGGCAGATTAGAGGCATACCTTCCTCTGCCTCTCCCAGCAAGAACTATAGACAGAGAGCCTTATCTGCCAGGAGCCCCTCGGCGCGCCCCAGCCCACAGTACAATAGTTCAACAGAAAGGAAGGGAAGATGTGCAGCTGTGACCCCTCCCCTCCAACAAGGAGGGGAAGGTAGATACTGAGAGGAACCATGCCAAATGAAGGCAGCGGTACCCCGAAGCCCGGAAGACGGGGGGATTTGCCAAGGAGCCAAGGCACTACGTGGGAAGGGAAGATAGAAACGGCAACATGAGCCCAAGGCTCCCCACTCGCCCGATTTCCGCGACTTCCGAGCAGGCTGCTGAGACTGGCAGCAAAGAAGAAAGGGTAACAGAGACGGAAAATAGCAAATGTATAAATAACGTCAGCCTCAGGGGAGGGGATGGAAAAGCTAGGAGCAGCGGCCACAAGCTTATTCCATAGCGATGCCCTCCGGGTCTACCTGGTATTAGGTTAGGCTAGGCTACGCCAGGCCAAGTGTGGTGCGATGGACGCTTTCCTGTCCCATCCCCCGTCGCGTCGCACACACACCCCCCCCCCCCCCGCATTCTCTACTCACCTTCTGGGGGGATGGACGCCTGAGAGTGCCAGGAAGACAGTCTAGGAGCGTTATTACTGCAGCAGTCCCATCTCACTAGGTCACTCAGATTCTCTGCGGCACCATTACGGACAGCTGCTCTCCTTGTTTCATTTGTCCTACTCTGCCGTCACCACTGCTGCCTCCTGTTAGCTTCTGCCACATACGGATCCTCCTCTCCATACACGAACTCCACTGCCAGGATAGAGGCCCTCTCACTTTCCTGCTAAATAGTGAGCTACCCGCATCGAGACGTTCAAAACACAGGGCCGGACACCACCCTCCTCCCTCTCCACCAGCGCGCAGGCGCACTGCAAACCCGAACTGCGACAGGAGCGCAGGAAGTAGTCCTCCACCCAGTCCACAGCTACTCGCTAGCGCGCAGGCGCAGCGTTTCTCGGTGCTCTGTCAGCGTTTGTAACCGAGGATGGTGTGTGCCTGGACCTTTCTCTAACTTCAGGCAACTAGACCATGGGGTGGTGAACGTCTTGTCCCCTGTCCCCCGGCTCGCCGCGGTGGGTTCAGTGATGCATCACGAGGTGTTCACAGGACCTTATGTCAGCGGTACCACTTCACTAAATAGGCCATGGGAGCCAGCGGCTCTCCACTGCCTCCTTGCCATCACAGGAAAGAAAATGTATAAGCCATCATAAGAAAGAAAATCAGCTATTTGTATCTTGTGTTACAATTTCGGCCTGTGCCAACTGATGAGAGATGCTAGAATGCAAAGTATAGGATTACAAATGTAAATATTTATTCATGTGCATGAGATGTCTCAGTCGAACTGGGCACTCTCAAGGGTTTTGTGAGAAATGGGCTTGCCGTGATGAAGAGACAGGGAGCAGCTTGATGCAAGCTAAGTTCCGTTAATTGTACTTTCAGCGCTTGGTTATATACCTTAACATACAAGCTAAAAGATCGTGCCAAATCCTAACTGGTCATTAAGACAGACCTCAGTACAGACATCAAGACAGAACTTGTACCTTAGCAACTAGATAAGCAAGGATTAACAAAAAATGCAAGTTCATGCTTTACATTGTTTCATCTGTTGCAACATCCTCTAAGGTCATTTCAACCCTCTATTTTACTTAACTCAGTACTTTTCCACTTATACATTCTGAACTCATAATTTATGTTCCAGTGTGTCAAGATCAAGCAGCTGTACAGCACTCAAAGTCCTACCATTCCAAACATTTCCCCCTTTCTGTTGTACAAAAAGAATCTTAGTAGTGGAGTGTTCCATCATCTTCTGAATACATTGCAATAAGCAGGGGCAAAAAAAGAAACAAGAGAAGAATGACAGCTAAGGCATATACTAAGGTTTTTACAAAGCTCTTAATCCGTGCTGTTAAACCCCATTCTCCAAATATCAAGCCAATCCCACCTATCTGTTTCTCTTAATTTAGAAATCTTTTAATCTTTTGAATGCTTGCATGAATTGACTCCGAATGATCAGAGAGATTCATGCAACACATTCCTTCAAAATCTTCACAGCCATGGCCTTGAGCAAGCAGTAAAATATCTATAGTGGCACTGTTTTGTAATGTAGCATGGCGTATACAATTACTGTCTAACAAAACTCCAGAGAGTGCAGCACTGGTAGCATTTCCTTGTTTAGCAAGGCAGCATCCTAGTTGATCTAAAGTTTTAAGCACATTAGCAGCAGCGACCCATGGTAAAAGGACAGAGGTTGTAAAACGTTGGCCTTTGCTCCAAAAATGTAGATTATCATCACGTTCAGAGGTAAATGCATGATGTGGTGGTTTCGATGTTACCCGCCCCCCCCACACTTTAGAAAGTACCCCAGCTAACTCAGTCGGACTCTGGGAATATAAATGAAGCTATTTATTTACAGCTAGCACAATATACAAGCAGATATTTACAATATATACAGCAATATACAAAAATATACAAGGTAAAATGTAATACAGAAACACAACTCCCCTCCCAGAAACCTGAGTCCCCAGGAGGGGCTCTCAACCACCCCTGCACCTTCCCCCTGCCCCTCTCAACCTTACCCCAGTCCTAAGGAAGAATAGAGGTGCAGCCAAGAGCTTAAGAAGCAATGTTAGTGGCAGGCGAGGTTAAGGAGATGCAGCTCAGTCAAAGCCCAACCCGAAAGTGAAGGCAAAATGGCGAGAGTGTTATCTAATGTTTACATTCTTCTTCAGCAAGGCTCTGAGGAATGGAGACATCACCGTTTTTTTTCTTTTTCACAGCCTATGGTCTAGTTTTTTCACACCAAAACACTCTAGCTTGCTTCAAACTAGCACAATCCACCCCTGTCTACTTCACTGAGAGTATTGCTAAGAACTGTCTGATCTAATCTGTTGTGGTGCAGTGATAGAATTCTCGCCTGCCGTGTGGGAAACCCAGGTTCGATTCCCCAGAGGGGGGGATGTGTTGGTGGCCCAGGTTCGAGTCCTGGCCAATGCACCTAAGTAGGAGAGAAGTCTCCGTTTGGAAAAAGCGCCAAGAATTGATGTCCTGGGTTGGGGGAGGTGCCCCCCGGGGAGAAGTCGACTCAGCACAACACAAAACCCATCCTTTTTTTTTTTAAAGTCAGGGAAAGATGAAATTGTATTTTCTTATAGTATAAAGTATAACAATGTAAAGAGAAAACAATAACTAGAGAAGGAAGGAAGGAAAAAAAAAAAAAAACAATACAATAACCTTCAGGGAGATGGGGGAGGGGTCAAGCGGCGGCAAAGCAGCAGAAGCAGCAGTAGCCAAAACAGAAGCCCGGGAAGATAGGCAAAGCTGCAGCAGCCGAAGCCAGCAGGAGAAGGAGGAGAACAAACTGTGCTTCTAGACATTAAGTTCTTGATGCTCCAATGAAATTATATTAATTTATCTATTGTTGCCAATTATGTGGCCTATCCCTGGAACATTCATCTCTCCCCTATGTCTGAGCTAGAGGATCAGCTCAAACGGCCACATAATCTAAACCAATATTTACATTAATGAATATTACAAGTTCAGATCACACTTCATTGCAGCTATCTCAGATGTAGGTGATTCAAAAGCTCAGAACAGTTTGTCTCCTCACAGATGAGATGAGAACAGGGACTCCCAGGTGACGTTGGGTTCGTGCTCACGTACTGTAGATACTCTCGTACATTCTTTCAGTGTTGGACGCCGATGTACCTAGAACAGAAAACTCCTAACAGCTTGTATTATACACTCTGACTTTAGACTCTCTCAGCTAAGGTTAGATTTCTCTGTGGAATACACTGGATTTCACCATTCTCCTGCATTACCCAGTAGGAGTGACCAGGACCTTCAGCAGACACCACCCCTCAGACAGGTTTCCCTTTGCCCGATGGAAAAAATACCCAAACAGTTTTCCCTAACAGATTCTTTTCATGTACAACAGGAACTTTATCACCGTCTACTCTTTGGACCAAGTCTGGTTGTGCAGGTCCTGCTCTGTTTACTGAACCTCTACTATTTACAAACCAGGTAGCTTGTGCTAAATGTTTGTCCCAGTTTTTCAGAGTTCCACCCTCCATGGCTTTTAGGGTGGTTTTCAGCAAACCGTTGTAGAGCTCAATCTTCCCTGAAGCTGGTACATAGTAGGGTATGTGATAAATCCACTCAATACCATGCTCTTTGGCCCAGTTTTTCACAAGACTGTTCTTGCAATGAGTGCCATTGTCTGACTCGATTCTCTCTGGAGTTCCATGTCTCCACATGATCTGTCTCTCCAAGCCAAGAATGGTGTTACGTGCAGTAGCATGTGGAACTGGATAGGTTTCCAGCCATCCGGTGTTGGCCTCTACCATCGTTAGCACATACTGCTTGCCAGAACGAGATCAACGTAAAGTGGTGTAGTCAATCTGCCAGGCTTCACCATACTTGTACTTTGACCATCTCTCACCATACCATAAGGGCTTGATTCGCTTAGCCTGCTTAATAGCAGCACAAATGTCACAGTCATAGATGACTTGGGTGATAGCATCCATGGACAAGTCAATTGACCTATCGCGAGCCCATCGGTATGTTCCATCTCTGCCTTGATATCCAGATGAGTCATGGGCCCACCGAGCTAAGAACAGTTCACCTCGGTGTTTCCAATCAAGGTCGATGTCAAGGTTAGAGTTGGTATCAACTTGAGCAATCTTAGCAGCTTGGTCTGCCTTCTGGTTATGTTTATGTTCTTCAGTAGCTCTGCTCTTAGGCATGTGTGCGTCTACGTGCCGCACCTTCACTGGAGTTCTCTCCAGCCGTGCATCAATGTCCTGCCATAGATCAGCACACCAAATAGGCTTTCCTTTCCTCTGCCAACCATTCTTCTTCCAGTCCTTTAGCCAACCCCATAGAGCATTGGCTACCATCCATGAGTCGGTGTAGAGGTAAAGGATAGGCCAATTCTCACGTTCAGCCACATCAAAAGCAAGTTGAACAGCTTTTACCTCAGCGAACTGACTGGATTCTCCTTCGCCATCTCTCGCTTCGGTAACTCTCCTGGTAGGACTCCAAACTGCAGACTTCCACATTCGCTTGTTCCCAACAAGACGACAGGAACCATCTGTGAACAAAGCATAGTTCTTTTCCTCATCAGAGAGATCACCATAGGGAGGAGCTTCCTCAGCACGAGTTATTTTCTCCTCTGGAGGTTTGGAACAGTCTGTGCCTTCCAGCCAGTTGGTGATCACCTCCACCAGACCAGGTCGGTCGAGATTACCCATTCGTGCTCGTTGGGTTATCAAAGCCATCCATTTAGACCAGGTTGCATCTGTGGCATGATGCGGTGATGAACCTTTGCCTTTGAACATCCAGTTAAGAACTGGCAGTCTAGGAGCTAAAAGCAATTGTGACTCAGTTCCAATCACTTCAGAAGCTGCTTTCGCTCCTTCATAGGCTGCTAGTATCTCTTTCTCTGTTGCGGTGTAATTTGTCTCTGAACCTCTGTAGCAACATCCCCAGAAACCAAGAGGACGACCACGTGTCTCATTTGGAGCTCTCTGCCAGAGGCTCCAAGTTGGACCATTGACACTGGCAGCCGTGTACAAAATGTTTTTAATGTCCGGACCAGATCGCACAGGTCCCAATCCCACTGCATGGACTATTTCTCGTTTGATCTGATCAAAGGCTGCTTGTTGTTCAAGTCCCCACTCGAAATTGTTTCTCTTATGAGTCACATCATGCAGAGATTTGACAATTTGACTGAAACCAGGAATGTGTAGTCTCCAAAATCCCTCCACCCCAAGAAAAGAAAGCGTGTCCTTCTTACTGGAGGGAACTGCCATGGTAGAGACTTTGTTGATCACATCCTGAGGAATGTAACGGCGACCATCCTGCCACTGCACTCCCAGAAACTGAATTTCTTTGGCAGGTCCTTTGACCTTGTCTCTCGTAATGGCAAAACCTGCTTGCAACAGAACGTCAATGATTTTGTTACCTTTCTCAAAGACTTCCTCAGCAGTTTGGCCCCACACAATGATGTCGTCGATGTACTGGATGTGCTCTGGAGCTTTACCTTTCTCCAGTGCATTGTGGATGACTGAGTGACAGAGCTGTGTTTCCACTCCTGAGGCAAACGGTTGAACTGGTACTGGATTCCTCTCCAGGTGAACGCAAACTGAGGCCCGCACTCCTTTGCTATGGGAATAGAGAAGAAAGCATTAGCAATGTCTATGGTTGCATACCATTGTGATGGTTTGGGCTCTTACCTGCCCCCCCACACTTTTGTAATTGCCCCAGCAATTCCCAGAAGGCCTCTGGGAATATAAATGAAGCTGTTTATTTTACAGCAGCAAATATACAGGCAGCTATTTACAATATATACAGTTATATACAGAAATATACAAAGGATAAACAATACAAAAGCACAACTCCCTTCCCAGAAACCTGAGTCCCCAGGAGGGGCTCTCAAACCACCCCAACACCTCCCCTTACCCTCTCAACCTTACCCCAGTTCTCAGGAAGAAGAGAGGTGCAGCCAAGAGGTTAGGGAGCAAGGTTAGTGGGAGCAGGGTTAATGAGATGTGACCAGGTCTGAAGGCAAAGGCAGAAGTGAAAGACAAAATGGAGAATGTTTACTTCTTCTTCCCAGAGTTCTCAGCGTGACTGTGAGAGAAAGAGACACAATTGTTTTTCATTTCACTGCCCGTTATCTAGTTCTTTTACCAAAACATTCTAGCTTGCTTGAAACTAGCACAACCATTTAGCCTCCTTCAATTCCAGCTCGTACTGGAGTTCCAGCATGTCCGGCACAGCTGCACTCATGGGTGGCGTCACCTCGTTGAGGGCACAAAAGTCTACTGTGAGTCTCCAGTCACCACTGGCTTTGCACACGGGCCAGATGGGACTGTTGAAAGGTAAATGAGCATTCTTGATGACAGCCTGTTCTTCCAGTTGACGAATCAGCTGATGAATGGGCAACAAAGAGTCACGGTTAGCTCTGTACTGCTTGTGATGAACAGATTGAGTTGCAATTGGCACTTCCAGATCCTCTATGTCATGATGTCCCACAACTGCAGATTCATCAGAAAGTTCAGGTCTAATAGACAATTTCAATTTAGTATCCTCAATCTCTCCAGATGCTATACCAAAAGCCAATTTATGACCCTTAGGATCTTTGAAACAACCTTGTCTCAAAAAGTCAATTCCCAGAATGCAAGGCGCATCAGGACCAGTTACAATAGTATGTGACTTCCACTCTTTACCATTTAAACTGATCTCAGCCTGTATCTTAGTTAACTCTTGAGATCCACCAGTGATTCCAAAAATAGATATGGACTCTGTCCCTTTACAATTTGATGGCAATAAAGTACATTGAGCACCTGTGTCAACTAAATCCCTGTATTTCCGAACTTTTGAACTGCCAGGCTACCTAATGAATACATTCCAATAGATTCGGTTCTCTCCACTATCCCTTTCCGACTCCTGGCTAGAGGTAGGGCACCCCTAATGCTGAACATGGCATGTAGGGTGTACACAGTGATTGGTATTGTTGTGAGAGGAATTGCAACTGTTGGAACAATTGCAGTTGCTCTCAGGAGCTGAAGAAGTGACAGCTACTTTTCTGGCATTGCTGCCTCTGTTTCTGCCACTCTGCAGTTCCCTGACCCTCCTTGAAAGACCTGAAGTAGGTTTACCATCCCATGTGTTCATGTTCTCCCCGTATGTGTCACGCAGAAGTATCCACAGTGACGCACGTGATTGCTGATGTCTGGGTGTAATTTGTCTCCTCCTGGGCTGAAATTGCCTTGCAGGAGGTGGGCGTCTGTTCCTGATAGCAGAAACATGCACCCATTCAGATGATGCAGGAATGGTATCCTTTACCAGATTGGAAATTGAGGTTTTAAGGTCCTCCTTCAGTTCTTTCATGGTATTCTCAAAGCCATCTTTCATGCCCTTTATTTCAGAAGTCATAGTTTGTATGGCAGAGATTAGGCCAGAATGTGACAAGCTGTCCTCTATCTGCCTGAGCTGATCAGTGAATTCACCAACAATGAAAGACCTTCCATTATCACTCCTTGCTAGGAATTTACTGGCCAAGATGTTAGCATAGGATGAAGGAGCAAGCTTAATCAGCTTCTTCATGAGACCTGTTCCCAAAGGAATATCATCGGGCTCATGTGTGCCATGATCTCCATAAAGCACTTCCTTCACAGCAAACTCCTTCAGAAGCTTAATTCCCTGCTCAATGGTGTTCCATTTCTTGGCAGCCCATGGCAAATCATCTCGGGAAGGATATCTCATAGCCACAGCCAGTAGAAGGTGTGTCCACAAGCTAACCCTACCAAGAGAATTTGCTAGGTATTTGTCCACTCCACTCTCCTTAGTGAGTGGTCCCAGCTGCTTGGCAGACTTGTCTCCTACCTGCAGGGCATTAGCACCAATGCTACGGCATCTCACTAGCCAGCTGTCGCTGTTGGTCGCTGTTAGCATGCTGACTATTCCCAAAGTTGAGGAAATGGACTTACAGAATCCAATATGGATTGTAAATGTAAGACGTTTAATACACAAATCAGAAGGCTTTTTATACTATTACAGGATTACATGTCGATTTCTAATTGGTCCATGCAATACATTTTTGTGGTTTAAAGCATAATCATTAGTAGATACAAAAAGGTATTTTTATAAGCAGTACGTGTGCTCATATATCAAACCCTACATTTCCAGATGTGCAGATCCTTTGTTCTAAGGTATATTCATGACTGATTCATTACTTTGTTTTACTTTGCACAGCTGTACCACAAGGACGCAACATCCTCAGGCCAACCCTGCTTTTTTTCATAGAAAGCACGAAGCGGACACAGTGTCCTTGGGCTGACCGGTGTCTTACCCGCTGTGTTCCAATCGCCTACATATTGATTGCAAAGCAACAGCCCCTACAAAATTCCCCACATCTCCCCCTTTCTTTTCAAACACTGCAGCAGCGATCCGATGCATCTGCCAGGATAGACATCGGAAGATGCAGGGTCCTAAGAATAATAAAACAATAACAATAAGCAATACTATTCCTACAGTTTTGATTAACTCTTTTGCCCAAGCTGAAATTCCCCATGACATTAGCCAATCATCAAAGGGGTTATGATTCGTTGTAATTTTCTCTGTATGATGCTGAAGCCAGTCTACCTTTTTATGGATTGAATCACTATGATCAGACAAGTTAAAACAACACATTCCTTCTACATCTTCACAGCCTTTTCCTTGTACTAAAAGCAAGTAATCTATAGCTGCTCTATTTTGCAGGGTAGCCTTTCGCAAACTATTTTGATCTACTGCAAGCTGAGAAATAACACTAGTAGTAACATTAGCTTGTTTTGCTGTCCAACATGCTAATCTCTGAATGGCTGACAAGGCATGTGCTGTTCCTATAGGAGGAAACAATGCTCCAAAAACTCTTGCTATATGAGACCAAAGTTCCACTTCATCATTACAATCAGAGGTTAACATTTCTACATTTCTACGATTTCTTAATAGAGTTGCACTACTTGCAATATGATTTCGGATAAATTCTGAAGAAGGAGTTAGCAAAGAAAGGTGACCAATGTAACATGGCCCTCCGTTACTTTCTTTTGGGATTCCAGGCCACGCTCTTCTACCACAGATCAGGAACACTTTTCTAGGCAATCTTAAGGCTTTGGTAATGTTAAGGCACATACCATTTGTGTTCCAACCATAAACCGTGTCTTTAGCACAAAAATCAGAGGTACTCCAATAAGGAAAATGATAGGGTGTTAGATCTGTTATTTGACGATTCGTCAGATTGTGCGAGCCAAATATCAGACATCCTGACTGATTTGGCATTCTACTTCCTAACAGGTTGAACTCTTGAGGGTCCCATGGTAAAGGGTCATTGAGGCTTGCAACTATTAATGCCATACAATGCCTTATACTTTTTGCTGTAGAACAATCTTGATGTGTGAGAGATGAAAAGGAGGCTACCTGTGATGGTTTGGGGGTTACCCCGCCCCTCCCACACTTTGTATTTGCCCCAGCTAACTCAGACGGACCCTGGGAATATAGATGAAGCAATTTATTTACAGCTAGCAGAATTTACAAGCAGCTATTTACAATATATACAGTTATATACAATTATATACAGAAATATACAAAGGATAAACAATACAGAAGCACAACTCCCCTCCCAGAAACCTGAGTCCCCAGGAGGGGCTCACAAACCACCCCAACACCTCCCCCCGGCCCTCTCAACCTTACCCCAGTTCTCAGGAAGAAGAGAGGTGCAGTCAAGAGGTTAGGGAGCAAGGTTAGTGGGAGCAGGGTTAATGAGATGTGACCAGGTCTAAGGCAAAAGCAAGAGTGAAAAAACAAAATGGAGAAAAAGTCTTTCTTCTTCCCAGAGTTCTCAGCGTGACTGTGAGAGAAGTTGACATCAATTGTTTTCATTTCACTGCCCATTATCTAGTTCTGTTACCAAAACATTCCAGCTTGCTTCAAACTAGCACAATCCACCCCTGTCTACTTCGCTCAAAGTATCGCTGAGAATTTTCCAATCTAATCTAAACCAATATATACATCTAAAACAATATATATACAAGTTCAGTTCACACTTCAATCAGATGTAGGTGATTCAAAAGCTCAGAACAGGGACTCCCAGGTGATGTTGGGTTCGTGCTCACGTACTGTAGATTCTATTGCAGATTCTCTCAGTGTTGGGCGCCGATGTTACCTAGAATAGAAAACTCCTAACAGCTTGAATTTAAACTCTTTCAGCTAAAGTTAAATTTCTCTGTGGAATACACTGGATTTCACCATTCTCCTGCATTACCCAGTATGTATGACCAGGACCTTCAGCAGAAACCACCCCTCGGACAGGTTTCCCTTCGCCCGAAGGAGAAAATACCCAAACAGTTTTCCCTAACAGATTCTTTTCACGTACAACAGGAACTTTATCACCGTCTACTGTTTGGACCAAATCTGATTGTGCAGGTCCTGCTCTGTTTATTGAACCTCTACTATTTACCAACCAGGTAGCTTGTGCTAAATGTTTGTCCCAGTTTTTCAGAGTTCCACCCCCCATGGCTTTTAGGGTCGTTTTCAGCAAACCGTTGTAGCGTTCAATCTTCCCTGAAGCTGGTGCATAGTAGGGTATGTGATAGATCCATTCAATACCATGCTCTTTGGCCCAGTTTTTCACTAGATTGTTCTTGAAATGAGTACCATTGTCTGACTCGATTCTCTCTGGAGTTCCATGTCTCCACAAGATTTGTCTCTCCAAACCAACAATGGTGTTACATGCAGTAGCATGTGGAACTGGATAGGTTTCCAGCCATCCAGTGCTGGCTTCTACCATCGTCAGCACATACTGCTTGCCAGAACGAGATCGAGGTAAAGTGATGTAGTCAATCTGCCAGGCTTCACCATACTTGTACTTTGACCATCTCTCACCATACCATAAGGGCTTGATTCGCTTAGCCTGCTTAATAGCAGCACAAATGTCACAGTCATAGATGACTTGGGTGATAGCATCCATGGACAAGTCAATTGACCTATCACGAGCCCATCGGTATGTTCCATCTCTGCCTTGATGTCCAGATGAATCATGGGCCCACCGAGCTAAGAACAGCTCACCTCGGTGTTTCCAATCAAGGTCAATGTCAAGTTCAGAGTTGGTATCAACTTGAGCAATCTTAGCAGCTTGGTCTGCCTTCTGGTTATGTTGATGTTCCTCAGTGGCTCTGCTCTTAGGCATGTGTGCATCTACGTGCCGCACCTTCACTGGAATTTTCTCCAGCCGTGCATCAATGTCCTGCCATAGATCAGCACACCAAATAGGCTTTCCTTTCCTCTGCCAACCATTCTTCTTCCAGTCCTTTAGCCAACCCCACAGAGCATTGGCTACCATCCACGAGTCGGTGTAGAGGTAAAGGATAGGCCAATTCTCACGTTCAGCCACATCAAGAGCAAGTTGAACAGCCTTTACCTCAGCAAACTGACTGGATTCTCCTTCGCCATCTTTCGTTTCGGTAACTCTCCTGGTTGGACTCCAAACCGCTGACTTCCACATTCGCTTGTTCCCAACAAGACGACAGGAACCATCTGTGAACAAAGCATAGTTCTTTTCCTGATCAGAGAGATCACCATAGGGAGGAGCTTCCTCAGCACGAGTTATTTTCTCCTCTGGAGGTTTGGAACAGTCTGTGCCTTCCAGCCAGTTGGTGATCACCTCCACCAGACCAGGTCGGTCAAGATTACCCATTCGTGCTCGTTGGGTTATCAAAGCCATCCATTTAGACCAGGTTTCATCTGTGGCATGATGCGGTGATGAACCTTTGCCCTTGAACATCCAGTTAAGAACTGGCAGTCTAGGAGCTAAAAGCAATTGTGACTCAGTTCCAATCACTTCAGAAGCTGCTTTCACTCCCTCATAGGCTGCTAGGATCTCTTTCTCAGTTGCAGTGTAATTTGTCTCTGAACCTCTGTAACAACGTCCCCAGAAACCAAGTGGACGACCACGTGTCTCATTTGGAGCTCTCTGCCAAAGACTCCAAGTTGGACCATTGTCACTGGCAGCCGTGTACAGAATGTTTTTAATGTCTGGACCAGATCTCACAGGTCCCAAGCCCACTGCATGAACTACTTCTCGTTTAATTTGATCAAAGGCTGCTTGTTGTTCAGGTCCCCACTCGAAATTGTTTCTCTTACGAGTCACATCATGCAGAGGTTTGACAATCTGACTGAAACCAGGAATGTGTAGTCTCCAAAATCCCACCACACCAAGGAAAGAAAGTGTGTCCTTCTTACTGGTGGGAACTGCCATGGTAGAGACTTTGTTGATCACATCCTGAGGAATGTAACGGCGACCATCCTGCCACCGCACTCCCAGAAACTGAATTTCTCTGGCAGGTCCTTTGACCTTGTCTCTCTTAATGGCAAAACCTGCTTGCAACAGAATGTCAATGATTTTGTTACCTTTCTCGAAGACTTCCTCAGCAGTTTGGCCCCACACAATGATGTCGTCGATGTACTGGATGTGCTCTGGAGCTTTACCTTTCTCCAGTGCATTGTGGATGACTGAGTGACAGATGGTTGAGCTGTGTTTCCACCCCTGAGGCAAACGATTGAACTGGTACTGGATTCCTCTCCAGGTGAATGCAAACTGAGGCCTGCACTCCTTTGCTATGGGAATAGAGAAGAAAGCATTAGCAATGTCTATGGTTGCATACCACTTAGCCTCCTTCGATTCCAGCTCATACTGGAGTTCCAGCATGTCCGGCACAGCTGCACTCATGGGTGGCGTCACCTCGTTGAGGGCACGAAAGTCAACTGTCAGTCTCCAGTCACCCGTAGGTTTGCGCACAGGCCAGATGGGACTGTTGAAAGGTGAATGAGCTTTCTCGATGACAGCCTGACTCTCCAGTTGACGAATCAGCTGATGAATGGGCAACAAAGAGTCACGGTTAGTTCTGTACTGCCTATGATGAACAGTTTGAGTTGCAATTGGCACTTCCAGCTCCTCTATGTCATGATGTCCCACAACTGCAGACTCATCAGAAAGTTCAGGTCTAATAGACAATTTCAATTTATCATCCTCAATCTCTACAGATGCTATTCCAAAAGCCCATTTGTGACCTTTAGGATCTTTGAAACAACCTTGTCTCAAAAAGTCAATTCCCAAAATGCAAGGCGCATCAGGACCAGTTACAATAGTATGTGTCTTCCACTCTTTACCAGTTAAACTGATCTCAGCCTGTATCTTAGTTAACTCTTGAGATCCACCAGTAATTCCAAAGATAGAAATGGACTCTGTCCCTTTACAATTTGATGGCAATAAAGTACACTGAGCACCTGTGTCAACTAAAGCCCTGTATTTCCGAACTCTTGAACTGCCAGGCCACCTAATGAATACATTCCAATAGATTCGGTTCTCTCCACTATCCCTTTCCTCCTCCTGGCTGGAGGCAGGGCACCCCTAATGCTGAACATGGCATGTGGGGTGTACACAATGATGGGTGTTGTTGTGAGAGGAACTGCAACTGTTGGAACAATTGCAGTTGCTCTCGGGAGCTGAAGAAGTGACAGCTACTTTCCTGGCATTGCTGCCTCTGTTTCTGCCACTCTGCAGATCCCTGACCCTCTTTGAAAGAGCTGAAGTAGGTTTACCATCCCATTTGTTCATGTTCTCACCGTATGTGTCACGCAGAAGTATCCACAGTGACGCACGTGATTGCTGATGTCTGGGTGGAATTTGTCTCCTCCTGGGCTGGAATTGCCTTGCAGGAGGTGGGCGTCTGTTCCTGACTGCAGAAACATGCACCCATTCAGATGATGCAGGAATGGTATCTTTTACCAGATTTTTGAGATCCTCCTTCAGTTCTTTCATGGTATCTTTAATCTCTGTGGTCATAGTTTGTATGGCAGAGACTAGGCCAGAATGTGACAAGCTGTCCTCAATCTGCCTGAGCTGATCAGTGAATTCACCAACAGTGAAAGATCTTCCATTATCACTCCTTGCTAGAAACTTACTGGCCAAGATGTTAGCATAGGATGAAGGAGCAAGCTTAATCAGCTTCTTCATGAGACCTGTTCCCAAAGGAATATCGTCAGGCTCATGAGTGCCATGATCTCCATAAAGCACTTCCTTCACAGCAAACTCCTTCAGAAGCTTAATTCCCTGCTCAACGGTGTTCCACTTCTTGGCAGCCCATGGCAGATCATCTCGGGAAGGATATCTCATAGCCACAGCCAACAGAAGGCGTGTCCACAAGCTAACCCTACCAAGAGGACTTGCTAGGTATTTGTCCACTCCACTCTCCTTAGTGAGTGGTCCCAGCTGCTTGGCAGACTTGTCTCCTACCTGCAGAGCATTAGCACCAATGCCACGGCATCTCACTAGCCAGCTTAGGATTGGCTCACCTGATTCCCTTGTGTATTCCTTCCTAACTTCCCTGACCTCTCTGAGTGGATCCTTGGAGCCTTGGATGTCATCTTCCTCCTCCTCTTCCTGTTGATCTGGTGGTGCCTGGCCTAACACAATCTTCCTCATAGCATTCCTAAACTCATTGGAACCATCCTCTCTCCTGGCAGCTAACCTCACAGCGCTCCTCTCACTTGAGTATTGTTGTCTCAGCACATCTACAAGGTCTCGCAGACTAACTGCCTCCTCTTCCTCCTCTTGCTGCTGATCACCAGAGGTCCCCTGTCTTACATCCTCCTGCGAACCACTCTTTGTCTTAGCTTTTGCCTTAGCAGGTGCCAGAAGGGCCTGAGCAGCAACAGACTTGGATGTGTCTGCTGGAGGATTTGAATCTTTAGGAGTCTGACTTGGAGGGTTTAAATCCTTAGGGGTCTGACCTCGAGCATTTGAATTATTGGAGGTCTGACTTGGAGCTTGTGAGTTCAAATCTGCCTTGCTCTTAACAGGAGGGTTTTGGTTCTGGTCTGCTGGCTGGGGGTTCGAATTGGCTAAGCTGGTGTCATTAGGATTTGGACTGACTGGGCTAGCGTTACCAACACTAGTAGTATTATTATTTGCCTGTCCTCCTGGGATGTCTGCCAACCCTGACTTGTTATCATTTTTGCTAGGAACATTCTGATTTTGGGTACCTGCCTGTCCTCCTGAGGCTCCTGCTAAACTCTGTCCGTTATCATTATTGTTTACGTTATTGGCGGGAACACTGGCTGTGTTCCCAGCACTTGGAGAAGGAGGGGCAGAGGCTGACAAGGGGGAAGCCGACAACTGTGTTCCCTTGTTTTGCTGTGAAAGAGACTGCTTCTGAGACACAGAATTTTTCCTAGCTCTTACAGAAGCTGGTTTTGAATTTTTCACCAATAATACCAAAATTAATATGAAAATTAAAATCATAAGAGCCAGATTACTGCACACCAACCCTGCCACAATCTCTTTTCTGTAAAAATCCTTGCATGGACTTGGCATTTCAGTTTGGGGCTGGATGACCCTCATGAGAGCAGTAGATAAAGCAGACTCTCGATTGATTGTAACATTATTGACAAAAACTCTTGTAATATCACTAGTAATATTCTCAGTGACACTAAAACCAGCATAACCAAGGATAAAATCACCCCAGCTCCAGAACATGTTTGAAAGCTTAACTTTAGCCTTCTTAAAAACTACATGAAGCAAGAAATAACCAGTTTGATCTTTGATCCAGTTGTACACAAAAAACCAGAAAACAGGCCACACAGCAATCCCCACCAAGTACAATAGCTGCTTGATTAGCTTCATCTTAATTCCCAGAGCTAATTTCCACTCACTGAAATATCTAGCCCCACGTTGGGAAAGCCAATTAAAAAAATGTGATGGTTTGGGGGTTACCCCGCCCCTCCCACACTTTGTATTTGCCCCAGCTAACTCAGACGGACCCTGGGAATATAGATGAAGCAATTTATTTACAGCTAGCAGAATTTACAAGCAGCTATTTACAATATATACAGTTATATACAATTATATACAGAAATATACAAAGGATAAACAATACAGAAGCACAACTCCCCTCCCAGAAACCTGAGTCCCCAGGAGGGGCTCACAAACCACCCCAACACCTCCCCCCGGCCCTCTCAACCTTACCCCAGTTCTCAGGAAGAAGAGAGGTGCAGTCAAGAGGTTAGGGAGCAAGGTTAGTGGGAGCAGGGTTAATGAGATGTGACCAGGTCTAAGGCAAAAGCAAGAGTGAAAAAACAAAATGGAGAAAAAGTCTTTCTTCTTCCCAGAGTTCTCAGCGTGACTGTGAGAGAAGTTGACATCAATTGTTTTCATTTCACTGCCCATTATCTAGTTCTGTTACCAAAACATTCCAGCTTGCTTCAAACTAGCACACTACCAAAGTGCGTTGATCATCAAATGGCAACCCTATCAGGCATGTTTTAAATGGGTCTGTGGCTGCTGATAAGTGTAAGCAAAAGGATGGGTTATTTGTCTCCTTTGCCCAATGTGGAAGAATTTCTCACCAGTCGAGGACATAAAGTCATAAACATGGGTAACTTGCGCTGAGAACGTCCTTGGTTCCCAGCGAGGCTAGGAAATCGAGATGTAAACAACTGAGCACCCCACACACAGCTGCAGTGGGCAGAGACTAGATAACCAAGGGGGCTGGAGTGGGTGGTCTGGGAGGCTGACCCTTAGAATGTTGTGATAAGTTAACCTATGCACACCTTACATGTAACTCTGGACCCTCTGACTGTAACCAATCTTAAGCTGAGCACGCCTCTTGCTAGAATGCATATAAGTCACTGTATCACGGAAATAAAGTGGATTTGACCATCTAACCATATTGGTGAGCAAAGAGTCATCTTCCCATAGTGCTCCACCGAATGTGTTTCCCAACATCTGGCGCTCGAACAGAGGAGTCAGGACACAAGCCGGCCGCAGGTGAGACTGCGTTGGGGGCCGGAGGGTTGGCCCGAAGAAGAGGGGTCTGATCAACTTGTGGGACGTTCTCCATATCGGAGAGAGTAAGCGTCATTCGGTGCCGCTGGGCCGGGTAGCGCTGCCCGGAGGTGGCAGTAGTCTGGACGTTCATTTCCGGAGTGAACAGCCCGTGTGTAAGGCAGGTAAGGCCCACAGTGGATTTGCTGGGGCACTGCGTCTGCTGGCGTATTTATCTCATGAGAGAAGTTCGACGGACATTGAGCTCTGAGAGCTGCTGGCCCGGGCGTATGCGCAGGGTCATGCGAGTAATGAGCCTCCCATGATTTTAAGATCGAAAGCGCAGCGGGAGGTTGGAGACGCACTGTGGGACGCGGTTCTTAGCAACGGCACAGACTCTGAGTCAACCCGCCAGCTAAGTCCCGCCCGGCGGGAGGTGCTCCGCGCGTTACTAAGGATGAAAGCCGACTGCAAGGCGGCGGCAGTGGTTCTCCTGTTACTTCTTGCCCTGCCGGCCGTTACAAACAGCTCTGACGCGTGCGCGGCGCCAGGTTTCTCCTCTGCCCCCAGCCCCGAGCGTCCCGAAGAAAGAAAGCTCCGTGGTTCGGTTTTTCGGTCTCGGCAGAGCTGCTTCCGTTAAAGGCGTGGCTGGGAAGGTTGCCAGCTCTGTGGCGGAGTTGAAAATGAGCGTGCCGTACGATCCCGGCGGGCACCCAGGTGGCCCGCCGCCCGCCCTGCCTACGCGCCCGGTAGCCCGATTGTAGCCACATTGGCCGCAGGGGCATCGGCAAGAGACAAGTTAGAACGTATCCACGGCAGGGAGCGATACGCGGTTCGCAACAAGGTTGCCGGCTGTTTGCCTTTACAGTACCATCTGTGACTGCAGCTGAGCCTGCGAGCCGCCCTGAGTACACAACTTTGCCGCGAGGCATGCGGACCACACCAACTCTCTGCTGATTGTTCGTTGCAAAGCATTTCAAGCTCCCCGAAAAGAACTGGGCATGTGCAATTGTTTATCACTATGTGAATGACTTTGTTTTCTGTCCCCGCTGACGAGTCTTAGTCTCCGAGAGACATCTCGTAGTGTTTCAGCTCTGTGGGCTGCGCGTAGGAAGCTAAGGACTTTTTGATCGGTCTAGCCGGAGCGCTAGGAGAGATGCGCTTGGGACTGAGTTGTTGCTGCCCGTAGTGACTCACTGACACACCCATGATGGCGACTGCCCGTAGCGACCTGCCGGCAGCCAGTTACAATCGCTTCTCAGCTTGGAAAAGTTTTCGGCCCTGCCGCGCAGAGGGCGGCTGCCTGCCGCTGTGTGTACTGTGTCGAATCTGCCGCTGTAGCCCGCGCGTCCCCGCGGATGACTGCATGCGATACGGGACACAGACTTTTAGTTTTCAGCCGGTAAAAGACGTTACTGAAGGTACAGAGGAACGGACGGTAAAGAGAGAATGGACCGACGGCAGACGCAACCGCACCGGATGGCTCGGGACCCTCCCTTTCCCGCGGCTCGGCGGAACAGTCTTCAGATCCGCCCCCTTCACCGCCGCACGTCCGCCCCATCTCCGACGGACCGCATCCCAAAGCCGTGGGGTCTCCCGCGAGTCTTCAACAGCTGGGGGACTGAGGGGGATGCTGAGGGGATCGGTGAGGTGGGAAGAGTCTGTGGGTTTCCTTCAGTCGTTTCAGAGTTTCGTCAATTTGCGTTTGTATAGCTATAGGGAGATTAGCTGTTCGATAGCTCACAGCTTCACCTCTGCCTTTTTTTTCTCTCTCTGTCTTGAAGAGTCTGAGAGGGAGGACGGCAGTTTGGAAGTTTTCAGAGTAGATTTCATGTTGTGTACCAAGGATCGATAGTGGGATGGGAGACGGACGGAAACGGCAAGTGGTGGCTGACCTGAAACAGCTGGGGGTTGGGCAAGCTGGAGGGCCGAGGACAAAAGCAGCGCTGCGGCTGCTGGTCTCCTCCCCCTCCTCCTCCCCCTCTCTAGCCACCTGTGGAGGGCCCGCGGGGCCCCGTTCCCCCCCCTGCCCGTTGTTTCTTTTACTGATTTTTTTTCTGCCGGAGTTATCTCCTCGTACGGATTTTTTTTTCCCTGCTGGGAGGCAGCGAAGCCTCGAAGCTGTTTAGACAATGCCAGATGTGAGGAGAGAGCTCTTCACTGAGAGACTGATTGGATACTGGAATGGGCTGCCCGGGGAGGTGGTAGAGTCGCCGTCCCTGGTGCCCTGGAGCTGTTCAAGACAAGGTTGGACGTGGCGCTTGGTGCCATGGTCTGACCTCGAGCCCCGTGGTGAAGGGTTGGACTTGATGACCTATGAGGTCTCTTCCAACCCTGATGGTACTGTGGTACTGTGCTACTGCAGACAGATGTCAGACAGTTTATGGAAATGGTAGCAAGAATGACGAGGATGACTTAGGACCATTTTTGCCCCTGTTACAGGCATGGACATGCACAGGTGTATTTTTTTTAGTCACCTGATGATAACAGTTTGCATTCCGGATGATAGCTGATAGTTCCTGGCTGGGGTATTCACCATCGCCTTGCTGGTTAATTCCTTTTGCACCCACTGCTCAGTGGCAAAGAGAAAAAGAGGGAGATTGCTAGGCCATAGCAGAGATGCCAGTGCCACTGACCATGGGTGGAAACTTATACAGACACGGAAGGCACCAAGCAGGACAGACTAGAACTCAGATGCATTGCCTCTCACAGCGAGGGTGTAGGCACTGAAATCCACATTGCAAGTCACTAACCAGATTCTGGACTAGGAGCAGGGAATGATAGAGCTTGTAGGCTAATGCCAGTCAGCTCCTTCCCCCAATAACAGATAAAGACAGGACTAGCATAGAAGTTTACTGGAACAGCTGCTAATTGCAATGAAATGAGTCTTGTGACAATTCTGACTTTTCCCTTTTCTGAGAATACCATGGGATTGTTATCTTCTTGGATTTTCCTTGCGTTTTCTTGAAATTCCTATAGCTGATAGATTCTTAGAGTAATATAAGTTAAGACTAAGGGTTTGTAGTTTTGGGAACTTAGGACATAAGGATGTTATGGGATGTTTTTCTTGGGTATATCTAGGCATTATTGAAAAGGGGAATATGGGTTAGAGGACAGTAGGATAGCAGAAGAAATCTTTTCCTTCTCGGGATTTTTCTAATCACAGCATACAGACTAGGCCAGTGGATCTGCTAGCCTAGGCAATGAATATGTCTGCATTTGTTCTTGTATCTGCTTGTGTTTGACCATTTATCTTCACAGGCCTTGATGAAGACCAACCTGATTATGACCAACCTGTTTTTTCCTAAAGTGAGCAGAAGTCTTGCTCACATGGCAGAACTGTGAAAGGACTTGAAAGAAGCACTGACATGACGATTGTATTTGTATGGATCTTAAAGGTTTGGACCATGGCTAACGAATTTGTGTATTTTTACGAGTTTTCAGTGATTGTGGTTTAACAGAATAGGTTCAGTTTAACAGCTTTGTAAAGGCCAAGGCCCACTCAAATTGGCATAAGATGGCAATGTGACCTTTTTCTCTCTTGCAAGGGCCCTGCAAGAGATAAAAAACACTGCCCTAAATTCTAAAAGCAGATGAAGAACTGTGGGAAAAGGCCTAAGTAGAATAGACTGATAGTAACATCTAGGGCATATCTTTGTATTGTATTTAGAGGTTAGTAGTTCTTAAGCACAATAGTCAGACACAGCTCATAGCTAAGGAGTGTAATGAGAACATCGAGTGAATCCAGAACTATGGGAGTCTGAGAAGAATACTTGACAGCTGAGTGATCTGCGAGTCTGCAGCGTTGACTGCCACACAGAGCCAGCGAAGACGTGGCACACCTGCACTCTCCTGTGACTGTGATGTTCGTCTGTACTTTTGGGTTTCTGAACGAATGACTTACTGTCGCTTGCAGAAATAGCTTTTGGGATTGTTAGCTAAGCTTGGGTTGTTAGCTTGCCAGACTAATGCTACTGATGAAAGCTCTAACAGGTTTATTCCTTTTGATTGTAGCACTGTTGATTTATAGCTGCACCATTCACCCCTGTGTTAAACAGCCTATGATAACTTCCTTAGCAATGAGGGCGGACACTGCGGTTCAAACGACAGTGACAAGGCCCATGTTAGACCCTTAGGTGCTTTTGGAGTAAACAATTGGCGTTATGGTGTTAAAGCATCAAGAAAGGGCCGAGGTCATCTGTTGTGGAACAACAGAACTGCCAAGGCACTTCCCACTGGTGTGTTCCTTATTTGTGGTGATAGAGCCTGGCAAGGTATACCAAAGAACCTTTATGGAGGTCCATGTTATCTGGGTAAATTGACAATGTTTGCCCCTCATCTTAGTCAGCTTAGGGACCTAGCCCGACGCCGGTCTAAGCGATCTCTAAAATTGAGTCCTAATTGCAATGACAACGTTCAATTATTATCTACAGCTGCTCGTGTTGCCTTAGCTGTATTTCTACCAGGAGGAGCAGCTGGAAAAGCATTAGTACAGCTAGAGAGACTCGCGTGTTGGTCAGCAAAACAAGCCAATGTCACCACAAAGGTTTTAGGACAACTATTGGTTGATCAAAATAGCCTTCGTCATGCCCTGTTGCAAAATCGAGCAGCCGTTGATTTTCTTTTGCTAGCCCAAGGACACGTCTGCCAGGACTTTGAAGGGATGTGTTGTTTGAATTTATCAGATCATGGTGAGTCCATTCACAAGAGTATAACCTGGTTGAAAGGTCATATTGACAAGATCGAAAAGGAAACATCGACCTTTGATGACTGGTTGCAGAACCTGTTTGGGACAATCCCGGGGTGGTTAAGCAGCTTATTAGGAGAAGGCTTACGGCTATTTGTTATCTTCATAATAGTTTTGCTATGCACTTGTACTGTCTTTGCTTGCGTTAAGAAGAGCTTAACTAAGGTAGTTAGCCAGGTGTGCGTTGCTCAAAAAGAAAAAGAGGGAATTGTGGAAGAATTTCTCACCAGTCGAGGACATAAAGTCATAAACATGGGTAACTTGCGCTGAGAACGTCCTTGGTTCCCAGCGAGGCTAGGAAATCGAGATGTAAACAACTGAGCACCCCACACACAGCTGCAGTGGGCAGAGACTAGATAACCAAGGGGGCTGGAGTGGGTGGTCTGGAAGGCTGACCCTTAGAATGTTGTGATAAGTTAACCTATGCACACCTTACATGTAACTCTGGACCCTCTGACTGTAACCAATCTTAAGCTGAGCACGCCTCTTGCTAGAACGCATATAAGTCACTGTATCACGGAAATAAAGTGGATTTGACCATCTAACCATATTGGTGAGCAAAGAGTCATCTTCCCATAGCGCTCCACCGAACGTGTTTCCCAACAGCCCAATTCACCCAAAAGTTATCTTCACTAGCCCACCCAAAATTCTCCTGCACCACAAAAATAATTACAATAGCAGATAACCAATACATATTGTTCAACATTTAGCTCAGATCAGTTGTCTCTGGTGATGTTGTGTGCAGCTTCTAAGTCAGCAATTTCTTCTATCGACGTTTGATCATCCTCCTTGTTTTCCTTGGTTTCAGCATGTAGCCAGGGTCGCACCCACTTGGCTGGCAACCACCGCTCTCCGTCCTCTGTAATGACACAAGCATATCCACGACCCCAAGTTATTAATCTCCATGGTCCATTCCAGGTGGCTGATGAGGGGTCCCAAACTTGCACAGAAACGTGTGTTTCTTTTAAAGGATTGTTTTGAGTAAAATGTCTAAAGATAGGGGTTGACCCAACTTCTTGATTCGACTTTTGTGACCAGAGTTTCCAATTTAAAACATAAATGGCCTTTGAAAGAATATCATGGGGGGAGTGGGAATGGGAAAACTCCCCCTGTCTTTGAAAAATGGCAATATATCATTTGAGATCAGAATGCTTTCTTTCAACAATCGCCTGTCCTGTACTATTGTAAGGAATTCCAAATAAATGTTTGATATTTGTGCTAGTTTGAAGCAAGCTGGAATGTTTTGGTAACAGAACTAGATAACAGGCAGTGAAATGAAAACAATTGTGTCTACTTCTCTAGTTATCTAGTTCTGTTACCAAAACATTCCAGCTTGCTTCAAACTAGCACAATATTCCAGGCTGAAAGAAACGCTTCAACAATTTGGCTTTTATAATTTGGACCATTGTCTGTCTTAATTGTTTGGGGGTTTCCTAATACAGCAAATGCCATTCTCCAATGTCGACACGTTGCTGACGCCCCCGATGATGTCATGGCAGATGCCCACAAGGCTGAACTATAGGTATCTACTGTGACATGAACATATTTTAGACGTCCAAATGACGGAACAATTGTAATGTCTGTTTGAAATAACTCTCTTGCCTCAGTCCCCCTAGGATTAGTGCCTTCTGATTGTAGGGGTGAGACCTTGGCACAATCAGGACACGAGGCAATAATGCCACGAGCAGTTTGCAGAGATATAGAGAATTCTTTAGACAAACTTTTTGCAGATTGGTGAAAGAATGCATGACTTACTTGTGCTTGCTTAATTGCCTGTGTGGCTGATTTGACAGAAACAGAAGGTTCATCAGTATCATTTTGTTGGGCTCCAGCACTCACCACCTCATCGGCTTTCGCGTTTCCTTCTGACAAGAATCCAGGCAAGTTAGTATGACTACGAATATGAGTACAAAAATATAAACATTTTCTGTTTAGAATCAAATTCAACAATTGAATAATCACAGCTTCAATAACCTTGTTAGAAATGTGTCCAATAATTGACTCCTCTACTCGATTCACAACAGAAGCTACATACATAGAATCAGTAATAATATTTACAGGGATATTTACAAAGTCTTCAAACACCATTGTTACTGCTTTGAGTTCAAGGCATTGAACGGAAACTCCTTCTAGTTCTTTCACTACAGTCTTCCATTGTTTGGAAGTGTCACACCATTTAGCATAGCCATATTTGTGTGTTTTCCCAGAAGCATCAGTAAAAACTGTAACACCATTTTCAATAGGTTGTTCACATTTCAGTGCTTTCTGGTTTAACATCAATTGAGTACCGAATAGAGGAAATGCAGGATAATGATTATCGATAGATGTAGCAGTCACTGCAGTAGCAAAAGAATATGACATGTTACACCATTCTTCTATCACTGATTTCATTGCAAATGGTAACACAATCTTAGTTACTTCTACCCCAAAAACATGACGTACTCTACGTTTTGCCTTTAACAGCAAGGAACCAACAAGGTCAAGTTTGTGTAACAGTGATGCATGAGGCTGACTTTTTGGAAAAAAACACTCCAATAGTAGGAATGTCTTCTGATCCTGTTCCTGTCCTATTGCCAAATAGTAATCATTGTCTTGTTGGCATAAATAAACATTGATTGGCAAGGCAGTATTGTAACGATATGCTTGTAATTCAGCTATTTTGTTATTAATTTTTTCAAGTGCCTCATAGTGCTGGTTTTGCAAAACTCTAGGTTCTGCTGGATGTTTTGATCCTTTCAGCAACTCTCTAAGGGGTTCAAGATCTTTATTAGTAATCCCTATCCATTGTCTGATCCATTGCAATTCTCCTAATAATTTTTGGACATCGTTCACTGTTTCTATTTTCACATGTAGTGTAATTTTTTGAGGTCTGATTCTGCTTTCTGTCACTATTAGTCCTAGATAATTCCATGGTTCTTGGGCCTGAATCTTATCTTTTGCAATTGTCAATCCCCAGTGCTTAAGAGTCTGTGATAATGTAGTCTTTTCAGTTTCTGTTAAGGGAATGGGAGAAGCAATCAAGATATCATCCATATAATGTAATACCACGTATGTAGGGTGTGAACTCTTCCAATTTTGTAATGCTTGGTTAACATACCATTGACATATGGTTGGGCTATTACGCATTCCCTGTGGCAGAACTACCCATTCAAATCTTCTCATGGGGGCACTGTTATTCTTTGATGGTATACTAAAGGCAAATCGTTGAGTATCAGCAGGATCGAGTGGAATACTAAAGAAACAATCCTTAAGATCAATAATGTAGACAGCCCAATTAACAGGTATTGCAGTTGGAGAAGGTAGGCCTGGTTGTAATGCTCCCATTGGCATCATTTGTTCATTAACAGCACGAAGATCGTGCAAAAATCGCCATTTTCCTGATTTTTTCTGTATAACAAAAACTGGAGTGTTCCAAGGACTAAAAGATTCTTTTATATGGCCTTTCTCCAATTGTTCATCTACAAGCTGGTTCAGGTGCTCCAATTTTTCATCAATGAGCGGCCACTGATCAACCCACACAGGCTTATCAGTTTTCCAAGTCAGCTTAATAGTGGGAAGAGCACCTTCGTCAGTGGCCGCTATGAAAAAGGAGTAGACAAAACAAGTTGCCATTGGGAGAGTACATCTCGACCTAGCAACCATAAGGGTGTGTCCATGATTACAGGTGTTACTTTTGCAATGTTCCCCTCATTGTCTTTGATGTCCAATAACACAGCACTTTTTCTCATTTCTGCTAGTCCTGCTATTCCCAAAACCTTCTCAGATGAATTTACAATTGGCCACGCTTTTGGCCAATATGCAGCTGGCACTATAGTGACATCTGCACCCGTGTCAATCATCATCTCAACTGTAATGGTTTTAGGGGTGATCTGAGTGTCGGGATGGATAATGGTAACAGAACGTGTAGGTTTGTTGTTAGTTATCACCTCAGAGAAAGCTATTAGTGGCTCTGTAGACCCAAACCCTCCTGTTCCTCTGATTTTGGGTGTTGAATGTGGTACACAGGCTTTGAAAGGAATCAATTGTGCTATCTTACTGCCTTTTGGAACGGTAATTGGTGGTGTAAAAACATTAACCATAATGTGAATAACTCCTGTGAAGTCACTATCGATTAATCCTGGTTGTACAAAAATTCCAGTTCTTGTAGCTGAAGATCTACCTATTAGCAAGGCAGAAAGTCCATACCCTAATGGTCCTTTACTGGTAGTAGGGATTAGTGTAACCTCCTGTGTTGTGATTGTTATTGTTTCACTTACAACCAAATCGAGGCCAGCGCTTCCTCTGGTGGCGGCGAGTAGATCGTCGAGGCAGCCTCCGTTGTGGGGGGTCCGGTCGCTTAAGATGAGGTCTGAGCCGCGCCCCCCACGCGGCCTCCCCCGTTTCCCTGCTGGGGCACAAGAGGTGTTCCATCCTTCTTAAATTGGGATTTGCAGTCTGACGCTCTGTGTCCGAACTTGTCACACTTGTTGCAGGCACCTGCGAATGGAGAACTCATCGACGATACTTGGTTAGTAACAGCCTTAATTGTAGGACAATGCTTTTTAAAATGTCCCGTCTGTCCACATTTAAAACATACAGGATTTGAGCCCTTGTCCCCCTTTCCTTGTGGCAAGCATTTGGACAATGCAGCCGCTAATGCAGAGGCATGAATTCGAGCCTTTTCCTTCTCTTCTTCCATCGGGGCTCGAGAGCATTGTTCTACCATTTGCAGTAAAGAAGCAGCAGGGGGTAAAGTGGCAATTAACCTTCGACAGGCAGCATTGGCATTTTGCATAGCAATCTCTTTTATCAATGTCTCTTTCATGTTGACTGGAATGTCAGGTGCCATTTCAACACCTTCTGTAATTCTGTCAACAAATGCCATAAATGACTCAGTATCTTTCTGTTTAATTTGCAAGTATGGTTGTTTTGGAGTGCCGACTTGTGGCAAACTGGCGAAAGCTTCAAGGGCAGCCACTTTGCTTTGAGCCAGAATTCGCAAGTCCAGCGCAGCTTGCCGCTGTGGGTCAACGTATTGACCGTTCCACATCAATTGCTCTAGGGAGGCCACCCGTAAGGGATCTCCGTGCGGCAATGTCAAGTTATCAAGCTGTTTCTGCTCTAATCTTTCCTGCCACTTGTTAACAAACATCATATAACTCGTAGGTCCCAGCATCAGCTCAAAAAGATGTTTAATGTCTGTGGGTATTAGTGTCTGATGTTTTATAAATGTTTCCATCTGTCTTCTGACCAGTCGATTGTCTATTCCATAATCTAAAATTGCTTTCTGTATTTTGGCAACTGTGGTCCAGTCTATAGGCTGCCAGTTTCTCTGTCCATTATTATCAATAGTTACTGGTGCAGCTGTAAACTGAAAATCCCCAGTAATTTCAGCATTGGTTATAACTCCCTTCCACCGGTTTGACATGTCAAAGTTGGGATCTTTTGGAATGTAATCAGAATTTCTCTGTTTAGGAGTCTCCTTTGACTTTTCCTCATTCGCTTTCCCTCTCCACCACTTCCAGACATCATCCACCATTCCGCTTGCTGAACCCTCTTTCCTTTTATACTGAGGATACAATGCAAACCAATCTGCAAGCTTTCTCTTATCCTCCGCAGACAGTCTCACTTCTGAACCATAATTAGACCGCAAATACCAATCGCCCTCCTCTATGTCCATTTCACCATCTCTGATACTTTGTAACACCCGTTGACGAACCCTTTCCACTGACATTTTACCATCTGTATTCTTCTCTTCAGTAACAGCAGCAGGGTGAACACAATTACCAGACTCAATCTTTGTTAATTGTTTCTCAATATTTTTCAGACCTTCAACAATAGACTTATGCGCCTTGCGATAACTCTCTTTAACCACCCTTGATTTGGAACCTTTATCCAACCGTTGCATCTCATTCAATAGTTTAGTCATTGCATCTGCCTGCTCATGTAAAAGAGTCTTTAACTCCTCTTCCTCAGGAGGCAGAGGGACAGTCGAAGGATCTATTTGCGGAGCTGATGGTACCGCTTGTCCCACTTCCATAGGCTCGGGGACTTGTGAACCTCCCGCTCCCTTATCGGGGTCCCAATCAGGAATGAGATAATCGTAAGGACCTTGGGTAGCAGGGCAAACAGTTTTCGTCTCAGTTTTTGTCTCCGCGGCAGTTTTTGTCTCCGCCCCCGATCCCGATGTTACTTTATTTTTAGCGTCTTTCAAGATGGTCTGAATTATTGCTTCAACTTCTGCCTCCGCTCCTATTTTTTGTACTAAGAGACTGATCTGTCGATAGGTTGAAGCAAGTCTTTTTGCTTCTTTATTATCAGTTTGGACAGATTCCCATATTTCCTCCCCTATACGCTTCCACATCTCGTCTTTAAAAACTTGTGCAGTTTCCTTGAGTAAGCCTCTACGGCGTGCCCAAGACAACAAATCCATCACTAGAGCCCGATCCAGTGGGTCTCCAGCTTTCTGTCCAAATTTCAACAAGGCTTCAACAGTAGCCTTTTCTACTCCCGGGGCCGTATTCCCCACTCCGCGCCTTTTCCCTGCTCAAGGCAGCCGACTCACCCGCTGAGTCGAAAATCCGTGGTACCACTCACGCCTCTCTCGGACACCCGGCCGCAGCCGCCGCGGAATTTCTTTTCTCTTCCTCGCTTTGCAGTCAGCTCAGCTCTCTTCCCAGGTATCAGGTCTCTTGCTGATCACGTCGGGGGTCACCAGATGTCGCTGTTGGTCGCTGTTAGCATGCTGACTATTCCCAAAGTTGAGGAAATGGACTTACAGAATCCAATATGGATTGTAAATGTAAGACGTTTAATACACAAATCAAAAGGCTTTTTATACTATTACAGGATTACATGTCGATTTCTAATTGGTCCATGCAATACATTTTTGTGGTTTAAAGCATAATCATTAGTAGATACAAAAAGGTATTTTTATAAGCAGTATGTGTGCTCATATATCAAACCCTACATTTCCAGATGTGCAGATCCTTTGTTCTAAGGTATATTCATGACTGATTCATTACTTTGTTTTACTTTGCACAGCTGTACCACAAGGACGCAACATCCTCAGGCCAACCCTGCTTTTTTTCATAGAAAGCACGAAGCGGACACAGTGTCCTTGGGCTGACCGGTGTCTTACCCGCTGTGTTCCAATCGCCTACATATTGATTGCAAAGCAACAGCCCCTACAAAATTCCCCACACCAGCTTAGGATTGGTTCACCTGATTCCCTTGCATATTTCTTTCTAACTTCCCTGACCTCTCTGAGAGGATCATTGGAGTCCTGGATGTTATCCTCCTCCTCTTCCTCCTCTTGACCTGGTTGTCCCTGGCCTAACAGAACCTTCCTCATAGCACTCTTAAACTCATTGGAACCATCCTCTCTCTTGGCAGCCAACCTCACAATGCTCCTCTCATTTGAGTATTGATGTCTCAGCACATTTGCGAGGTCTCGCAGACTGCCTCCTCTTCCTCCTCTTGCTGATCACCAGAGGTCCCCTCTCTCACATCCTCCTGTGAACCACACTTTGTCTTAGCTTTTGCCTTAGCAGGTGCCAGAAGGACCTGAGCAGCAACAGACTTGGACGTGACTGCTGGAGGGTTTGAATCATTAGGGGTCTCACTTGGAGCTTGTGAGTTCAGATCTGCCTTACTTTTAGTAGGAGGATTTTGGTTCTGGTCTGCTGGCTGGGGGTTCGAATTGGCTGAGCTGGTGTCATTAGGATTTGGACTGACTGGGCTAGCGTTACCAGCATTAGTGGGATTATTTGCCTGTCCTCCTGGGATGCCTGCCAACCCTGACATGTTATCACTGTTGCTAGGAACATTCTGATTTTGGGTACCTGCCTGTCCTCCTGGGACTCCTGCCAAACTCTGCGGATTGTTGTTATCCTTGTTTACATTACTGGCAGAAACATTGGCAGAATTCCCAGAACCTACAGAGGAGGGTGGAGAGGCTGGCAGGGGGGAAGCAGATAACTGTGTTCCCTTGTTTTGCTGTGAAAGAGACTGCTTCTGAGACACAGAATTTTTCCTAGTTCTTACAGAAGCTGGTTTTGAATTTTTCACAAATAATGCCAAAATTAATATGAATATTAATCCCATGAGACATACATTAAAAATTGAGAGAATTAGAACAGTTTTGCAAGAGCAATTTGCTAAACAAACATCTGGAATCCCAGTCTTAGGCTGAATCATTCTCATCAAAGTTGTGGGTAAAGCAGAATTCCGATTGATTGTAACATTATTGACAAGAGCTCCTGTAATATTACTGGTAAGGTTTTCAGAGACATTAAAACCAGCATAACCAAGGATAAAGTCATCCCAGCTCCAGAACATGCTTGAAAGCTTAGCTTTGACCTTCTTATAAGCTACATGAAGCAAGAAATAACCAATTTGATCTTTGATCCAATTGTACACAAAAATCCAGAAAACAGGGCACACAATACTCCACACCAAGTACAATAGCTGCTTTATTAGCTTCATCTTAATTCCCAGAGCCACTGAACAGTCACTCAAATAAAATTAGCCCCACATTGGGCGCCAATTAAAAAATGTGATGGTTTGGGCTCTTACCCGCCCCCCCACACTTTTGAATTTGCCCCAGATAACTCAGACGGCCTCTGGGAATATAAATGAAGCTATTTATTTTACAGCAGCAAATATACAAGCAGCTATTTACAATATATATAGTTATATACAGAAATATACAAAGGATAAACAATACAAAAGCACAACTCCCCTCCCAGAAACCTGAGTCCCCAGGAGGGGCTCTCAAACCACCCCAACACCTCCCCTTGCCCTCTCAACCTTACCCCAGTTCTCAGGAAGAAGAGAGGTGCAGCCAAGAGCTTAGGGAGCAAGGTTAGTAGGAGCAGGGTTAATGAGATGTGACTAGGTCTGAAGGCAAAGGCAGAATGAAAGACAAAATGGAGAACATTTTACTTCTTCTTCCCAGAGTTCTCAGCGTGACTGTGAGCAAAGAGACACAATTGTTTTTCATTTCACTGCCCATTATCTAGTTCTTTTACCAAAACATTCTAGCTTGCTTCAAACTAGCACACTGGCCCCACACACACTTTCGAAAGTACCCCAGCTAACTCAGTCGGACTCTGGGAATATAAATGAAGCTATTTATTTACAGCTAGCACAATATACAAGCCGATATTTACAGTATATGCAGCAATATGCAAAAATATACAAGGTAAAATGTAATACAGAAACACAACTCCCCTCCCAGAAACCTGAGTCCCCAAGAGGGGCTCTCAACCACCCCTGCACCTTCTCCCTGCCCCTCTCAACCTTTCATGGAGGGTAGCAGAAGCCCTTAGCAGGCCTCCCTGTTGTAAAAGTTGCAGTGTCTCACATTTTAAGTCAGAAGCATCGTAAAACCAAAACAGTCTTCCAGTCCCATGAGAAGTTTCCTCCCTAGAGGAGATAAAAGGTAAACATTGGCCTTGTTTTCCAACTTTCGGCCTTGGTTCTCATGCACACTGACCACCTGCTGATGGGCCGAGCTTTGGGTGGTCCTACAGGTTGTTTTGGTAAGGACTGTCCAATTATATAGGTTAATTATAATTTGTGCCAATCTGTAAGAATAACGTAAAATAGCTTGGGCTGGAGGGTTACACCTATTTTGAACATTATAAAAATGGTGTGCCTTCCTGGATCGGGGGCTTGCTTCTTTAAAAGTCAAGCATTGATCCTTCCTGGATCGGGGGCTTGCTTGCTTGAGCTTGCTGGTACCTGCTCCTACCTGCTCGCTCGCTAGCCTGCCTGTCTGCCTCGCTCCTGTCCCGGTGACCTCTCGTTCCTGATAGTCCCTGCCCGACGAGGGGCCCGCAGAGGCCTGAAGCTGCTTGGGCCCGATCCTGACGAACAAAGGGACACCGCCCAAACTTCGAATCCTGCTAATCTGAACCACTGAATCGTGAGTAAACCAAAGAAAGAACTCCTCACCTAAAGACTGAGTAACTTTAAAGACTCAAAAGAACTCTAAAGAAATCACAGACTCTCCTTTATCTGCTATTTTCTGAAATGTTATTCTACAACTTCAATCCTAAAAGAACTCACGTGGGGAATTTAGTTCGGGAGGGGGATCTCCGTGTTTGAGCAATAAATCACTTGAAATCCACAAGTGAGCCTCCGCGTATTTTCCCCACAACCTCCCAAACTACCTTCCATGACACAACCTTACCCCAGTCCTAAGGAAAAATAGAGGTGCAGCCAAGAGGTTAAGGAGCAATGTTAGTGGCAGGCGAGGTTAAGGAGATGCGGCTCAGTCAAAGCCCAGCCCGAAAGTGAAGGCAAAATGGCGAGAGTGTTATCTAATGTTTACATTCTTCTTCAGCAAGGCTCTGAGGGAAGGAGACATCACCGTTTTTTTTATTTTTCACAGCCTATGATCTAGTTTTTTCTCACCAAAACATTCTAGCTTGCTTCAAACTAGCACACATGAGCACCACGCCATACTAATTTATGTGGTGCGTACTTTTTATGGAATTGGAGAATAGTACTATCATTAGGGGTTAGGACAGACAGTCATCCAAGACTACATGGTCCTCCTTTTATAGGCAAGGGAATGGAGGGCCATGCTCTATCTCTGCAGATAAGAAAAATTCCTGAAGGTAATTGGAAATTCCTCAATGCGGGATGATATGGTGAAACATCCCAAGCACTTGATTGATTTTTCCCTGTATAATTAAACTTCAGACAATAATCCATTTTTACACATCCCAAAAGTTCAAGCTCCTGTGGTTCCAATCCTGCTTTTGGTAATTGACTTACCCAGGGATCTCAAGCATCAGTCAATTTTTTATTATTTTGTCCGATTATACTAGCTAAATATTCTGGAAGAGGCCAATTATCTAAAGGCAAACCTACCAGGCATATTGAAAAGGGGTTCTCTGGGGATGCAGTAGCTTAGCTCGGAGAGCTCTGTCCTGTTACATTAGCAAGGGTGATCCAAACATTAGTTTTGTGTAAAGAAAAGGGTAAGGGGAGAAGAAAGATTTTTTTTTTACAAGTATAGAGAGGATGTGTAATTCAAAATTCCCTTCTGTGAATGACATTTTGCTGGGGACTTCACTTGTAGTTTGAAGACTCAATCTTCAGTGTTCAACAGTCCCTCTCGAAATGGTCATATGTTCTTTGATGGAAGCCACCAAGGTCCTTTTTCTGTGGAGACACAAGCATACCCTTTGCCCCATATTATTAATGGATACAGACCTAAAATTCTCCCAGCTTCTAAGTCATGAATCATAACAGGTGGCTTCTCCTTTTTCTCAAAAGAATCGTTGGCATTAAAATGCCCAATGATGGGGGGATTATCACAGTATCACAGTATCACAGTATCACCAAGGTTGGAAGAGACCTCACAGATCATCAAGTCCAACCCTTTACCACAGTGCCCAAGGCTAGACCATGGCACCAAGTGCCACGAGTTTAATAACAGTGGACATGACAAGGGCTATGGCTTTCTCCATGATCTCTGGTATTGTGCTGCCACAAGGAAATCATGCATGTAATGATATAGCAAAGCTTCAGGTATTTCCATTCATTCTGTGCTAAGAACCCTAGCCACATACCATTGACAAATCGTAGGACTGTGTTTCATCCCTTGAGGCAGTACAACCCATTGATATCTTTGCAACAGAGCTTGCATGTTAATACTTGGAACTGAGAAAGCAAACTTAGGAGCATCATCTGGATGCAGTGGAATGTTGAAAAAACAGTCCTTAAGATCAATATTAGTCAAATGCCAATATCTCGGGATCATAGTTGGAGAGGGGAGGCCAGGTTGCAAAGCCCCCATAGGTTCCATCACATCATTAACTTTCCTGAGATCATGGAGCAAGCACCACTTGCCTGATTGTTTTTTAAAAACAAAGATAGCTGCATGTTGGCACAGTTAGCCAGCCCAAGGGCTGACCCCTGTAGAATGTTATTTTATATTACCCTATCCATGCCATGCTTGTAACCCTGTACCCTCCACATGTAACCAATCTTAGTTGTGCACGCCTCTTGCAAGAAAGCATGTAAGTGTCTGTAACACCGGAAATAAACGTAGAATGACCATTGTGCTAGTTTGAAGCAGGCTAGAATGTTTTGGTGAAAAGAACTAGATCATAGGCTGTGAAAGGAAAACAATGGTGATGTCTACTCCCCTCAGAGTCTTGCTGAAGAAGAAACTAAAACAGATAACACTCTCACCATTTTGTCGCACTCTCTGGCTGGGCTCCGACTGAGATGCATCTCCCTAACCTCACCTTCCACTCACCTTTGCTTCTTAACCTCTTGGCTGAACCTCTATTCTTCCTTAGGACTGGGGTAAGGTTGAGAGGGGCAGGGGGAAGGTGCAGGGGTGGTTGGGAGCCCCTCCTGGGGACTCAGGTTTCTGGGAGGGGAGTTGTGTTTCCGTATTACCTTTTACCTTGTATATTTCTGTATATAACTGTATATATTGTAAATATCTGCTTGTATATTGTGCTAGCTGTAAATAAATAGATTCATTTATATCCCCAGAGCCGGATGAGACTAGTTGGGTAATTTCTAAAGTGTGGGGGGTGGGGTAGCCCCAAACCATCGCAACCATCTAATCATATTGATGAACAAAGAGTCATTTTACCCAGATGCTCCACCGGCAAGAGCCCCCACTGTGACAACACATTACGTCCCCACAGAATCATAGGTACTGGTAGCTGTGATGGTTTGAGCTGTTACCCACCCCCCCCCCACTTTGTATTTGCCCCAGCTAACTCAGACGGACCCTGGGAATATAGATGAAGCTATTTATTTACAGCTAGCAGAATTTACAAGCAGCTATTTACAATATATACAGTTATATACAGAAATATACAAAGGATAAACAATACAGAAGCACAACTCCCCTCCCAGAAACCTGAGTCCCCAGGAGGGGATCTAAAACCACCCCAACACCTCCCTCGGCCCTCTCAACCTTACCCCAGTTCTCAGGAAGAAGAGAGGTGCGGCCAAGAGGTTAGGGAGCAAGGTTAGTAAGAGGAAGGTTAATGAGATGTGACCAGGTCTGAAGGCAAAGGCAGAAGAAAAAAACAAAGTGGAGAAAGTTTACTTCCTCTTCCCAGAGCTCTCAGCGAGACTGTGAGAGAAGTTGACATCAATTGTTTTCATTTCACTGCCTGTTATCTAGTTCTTTTACCAAAACATTCTAGCTTGCTTCTAACTAGCACAATCCACCCCTTGTCTACTTCGCTCAGAGTATCGCTGAGAATTATCCAATCTAATCTAAACCAATATTTACACTAAAACAATATATACAAGTTCAGTTCACACTTCAATCAGATGTAGGTGATACAAAAGCTCAGAACAGGGACTCCCAGGTGATGCTGGGTTCGTGCTCACGTACTGTAGATTCTCTCGTAGATTCTCTCAGTGTTGGGCGCCGATGTTACCTAGAACAGAAAACTCCTAATAGCTTGAATTTAAACTCTCTCAGCTAAAGTTAGATTTCTCTGTGGAATACACTGAATTTCACCATTCTCCTGCATTACCCAATATGTATGACCAGGACCTTCAGCAGAAACCACCCCTTGGACAGGTTTCCCTTCGCCCGATGGTGAAAATACCCAAACAGTTTTCCCTAACAGATTCTTCTCACGTACAACAGGAACTTTATCACCGTCTACTGTTTGGACCAAATCTGATTGTGCAGGTCCTGCTCTGTTTACTGAACCTCTACTATTTACCAACCAGGTAGCTTGTGCTAAATATTTGTCCCAGTTTTTTAGAGTTCCACCCCCCATGGCTTTTAGGGTGGTTTTCAGCAAACCGCTGTAGCGCTCAGTCTTCCCTGAAGCTGGTGCATAGTAGGGTATATGATAGATCCATTCAATACCGTGCTCTTTGGCCCACTTTTTCACAAGATTGTTCTTGAAATGAGTACCATTGTCTGACTCGATTCTCTCTGGAGTTCCATGTCTCCACATGATCTGTCTCTCCAAACCAACAATGGTGTTACGTGCAGTAGCATGTGGAATTGGATAGGTTTCCAACCATCCAGTGCTGGCTTCTACCATCGTCAGCACATACTGCTTGCCAGAACGTGATCGAGGTAAAGTGATGTAGTCAATCTGCCAGGCTTCACCATACTTGTACTTTGACCATCTCTCACCATACCATAAGGGCTTGATTCGCTTAGCCTGCTTAATAGCAGCACAAATGTCACAGTCATAGATGACTTGGGTGATAGCGTCCATGGACAAGTCAATTGACCTGTCACGAGCCCATCGGTATGTTCCATCTCTGCCTTGATGTCCAGACGAATCATGGGCCCACCGAGCTAAGAACAGTTCACCTCGGTGTTTCCAATCAAGGTCAATGTCAAGTTCAGAGTTGGTATCAACTTGAGCAATCTTAGCAGCTTGGTCTGCCTTCTGGTTATGTTGATGCTCCTCAGTGGCTCTGCTCTTAGGCATGTGTGCACCTACGTGCCGCACCTTCACTGGAATTTTCTCCAGCCGTGCATCAATGTCCTGCCATAGATCAGCACACCAAATAGGCTTTCCTTTCCTCTGCCAACCATTCTTCTTCCAGTCCTTTAGCCAACCCCATAGAGCATTGGCTACCATTGTGATGGTTTGGGGGTTACCCCACCCCCCCCCACACTTTTGAATTTGCCCCAGCTAACTCAGACGGACTCTGGGAATATAGATGAAGCAATTTATTTACAGCTAGCAGAATTTACAAGCAGCTATTTACAATATATACAGTTATATACAATTATATACAGAAATATACAAAGGATAAACAACACAAAAGCACAACTCCCCTCCCAGAAACCTGAGTCCCCAGGAGGGGCTCTCAAACCACCCCAACACCTCCCCCCGGCCCTCTCAACCTTACCCCAGTTCTCAGGAAGAAGAGAGGTGCAGCCAAGAGGTTAGGGAGCAAGGTTAGTAGGAGCAGGGTTAATGAGATGTGACCAGGTCTAAGGCAAAAGCAAGAGTGAGAGACAAAATGGAGAAAAAGTCTTTCTTCTTCCCAGAGTTCTCAGCGTAACTGTGAGAGAAGTTGACATCAATTGTTTTTCATTTCACTGCCTGTTATCTAGTTCTTTTACCAAAACATTCTAGCTTGCTTCAAACTAGCACAACCATCCATGAGTCGGTGTAGAGGTAAAGGATAGGCAAATTCTCACGTGCAGCCACATCAAGAGCAAGTTGAACAGCTTTTACCTCAGAGAACTGACTGGATTCTCCTTCTCCATCTTTCGTTTCGCTAACTCTCCTGGTTGGTCTCCAAACCGCTGACTTCCATATTCACTTGATCCCAACAAGACGACAGGAACCATCTGTGAACAAAGCATAGTTCTTTTCCTCATCAGAGAGATCACCATAGGGAGGAGCTTCCTCAGCATGAGTTATTTTCTCCTCTGGAGGTTTGGTACAGTCTGTGCCTTCCAGCCAGTTGGTGATCACCTCCACCAGACCAGGTCGGTCAAGATTACCCATTCGTGCTCGTTGGGTTATCAAAGCCATCCATTTAGACCAGGTTGCATCTGTGGCATGATGCGGTGATGAACCTTTGCCCTTGAACATCCAGTTAAGAACTGGCAGTCTAGGAGCTAAAAGCAATTGTGACTCAGTTCCAATCACTTCAGAAGCTGCTTTCACTCCCTCATAGGCTGCTAGTATCTCCTTCTCAGTTGCAGTGTAATTTGTCTCTGAACCTCTGTAACAATGTCCCCAGAAACCAAGTGGACGACCACATGTCTCGTTTGGAGCTCTCTGCCAAAGACTCCAAGTTGGACCATTTTCACTGGCAGCCTTGTACAGAATGTTTTTAATGTCCGGACCAGATCTCACAGGTCCCAAGCCCACTGCATGGACTACTTCTCGTTTGATTTGATCAAAGGCTGCTTGCTGCTCAGGTCCCCACTCAAAATTGTTTCTCTTACGAGTCACATCATGCAGAGGTTTGACAATCTGACTGAAACCAGGAATGTGTAGTCTCCAGAATCCCACCACACCAAGCAAAGAAAGTGTGTCCTTCTTACTGGTGGGAACTGCCATGGTAGAGACTTTTTTGATCACATCCTGAGGAATGTAACGGCGACCATCCTGCCACCGCACTCCCAGAAACTGAACTTCTTTGGCAGGTTCTTTGACCTTGTCTCTCTTAATGGCAAAACCTGCTTGCAACAGAATGTCAATGATTTTGTTACCTTTCTCGAAGACTTCCTCAGCAGTTTGGCCCCACACAATGATGTCGTCGATGTACTGGATGTGCTCTAGAGCTTTACCTTTCTCCAGTGCATTGTGGATGACAGAATGACAGATGGTTGAGCTGTGTTTCCACCCCTGAGGCAAATGATTGAACTGATACTGGATTCCTCTCCAGGTGAATGCAAACTGAGGCCTGCACTCCTTTGCTATGGGAATAGAGTAGAAAGCATTAGCAATGTCTGTGGTTGCATACCATTTAGCCTCCTTCGATTCCAGCTCGTACTGGAGTTCCAGCATGTCCGGCACAGCTGCACTCATGGGTGGAGTCACCTCGTTGAGGGCACGAAAGTCAACTGTCAGTCTCCAGTCGCCCGCAGGTTTACGCACAGGCCAGATGGGACTGTTGAAAGGTGAATGAGCTTTCTCGATGACAGCCTGACTCTCCAATTGACGAATCAGCTGATGAATGGGCAACAAAGAGTCACGGTTAGTTCTGTACTGTCTGTGATGAACAGTTTGAGTTGCAATTGGCACTTCCAGGTCCTCTATGTCATGATGTCCCACAACTGCAGATTCATCAGAAAGTTCAGGTCTAATAGACAGTTTCAATTTATCATCCTCAATCTCTACAGATGCTATTCAAAAAGCCCATTTATGACCCTTAGGATCTTTGAAACAACCTTGTCTCAAAAAGTCAAAGTACACTGAGCACCTGTGTCAACTAAAACCCTGTATTTCTGAACTTTTGAACTGCCAGGCCACCTGATGAATACATTCCAATAGATTCGGTTCTCTCCACTATCCCTTTCCTCCTCCTGGCTGGAGGCAGGGCACCCCTAATGCTGAACATGGCATGTAGGGTGTACACAGTGATTGGTGTTGTTGTGAGCGGAATTGCAACTGTTGGAACAATTGCAGTTGTGAGAGGAATTGCAATTGTTGGAACAATTGCAGTTGCTCTCGGGAGCTGAAGAAGTGACAGCTACTTTCCTGGCATTGCTGCCTCTGTTTCTGCCACTCTGCAGATCCCTGACTCTCTTTGAAAGAGCTGAAGTAGTTTTACCATCTCATTTGTTCATGTTCTCCCCGTATGTGTCACGCAGAAGTATCCACAGTGACGCACGTGATTGCTGATGTCTAGGTGGAATTTGTCTCCTCCTGGGCTGAAATTGCCTTGCAGGAGGTGGGCGTCTGTTCCTGATTGCAGAAACATGCACCCATTCAGATGATGCAGGAACGGTATCTTTTACCAGATTAGAAATTGAGGTTTTAAGATCCTCCTTCAGTTCTTTCATGGTATCTTTAATCTCTGTGGTCATAGTTTGTATGGCAGAGATTAGGCCAGAATGTGACTAGCTGTCCTCTATCCGCCTGAGCTGGTCAGTGAATTCACCAACAGTGAAAGACCTTCCATTATCACTCCTTGCTAGGAATTTACTGGCCAAGATGTTAGCATAGGATGAAGGAGTAAGTTTAATCAGCTTCTTCATGAGACCTGTTCCCAAAGGAATATTGTCAGGCTCATGAGTGCCATGATCTCCATAAAGCACTTCCTTCACAGCAAACTCCTTCAGAAGCTTAATTCCCTGCTCAATGGTGTTCCACTTCTTGGCAGCCCATGGCAAATCATCTCGGGAAGGATATCTCATAGCCACAGCCAACAAAGGGCGTGTCCACAAGCTAACCCTACCAAGAGGACTTGCTAGGTATTTGTCCACTCCACTCTCCTTAGTGAGTGGTCCCAGCTGCTTGGCAGACTTGTCTCCTACCTGCAGAGCATTAGCACCAATGCCACAGCATCTCACTAGCCAGCTTAAGATTGGCTCACCTGATTCCCTTGTGTATTCCTTCCTAACTTCCCTGACCTCTCTGAGTGGATCCTTGGAGCCTTGGATGTCATCTTCCACCTTCTCTTCCACCTGTTGATCTGGTGGTACTGGGCCGAACAGAACATTCCTCATAGCACTCCTAAACTCATTGGAACCATCCTCTCTCTTGGCAGCTAACCTCACAGCACTCCTCTCACTTGAGTATTGTTGTCTCAGCACATCTACAAGGTCTCGCAGACTAACTGCCTCCTCTTCCTCCTCTTGCTGCTGATCACCAGAGGTCCCCTCTCTTACATCCTCCTGCGAACCACTCTTTGTCTTAGCTTTTGCCTTAGCAGGTGCCAGAAAGGCCTGAACAGCAACAGACTTGGATGTGTCTGCTGGAGGATTTGAATCATTAGGGGTCTGACCTGGAGCTTGTGAGTTCAAATCTGCCTTGCTTTTAACAGGAGGATTTTGGTTCTGGTCTGCTGGCTGGGGGTTCGAATTGGCTGAGCTGGTGTCATTAGGATTTGGACTGACTGGGCTAGCGTTACCAGCATTAGTGGGATTATTTGCCTGTCCTCCTGGGATGCCTGCCAACCCTGACATGTTATCACTGTTGCTAGGAACATTCTGATTTTGGGTACCTGCCTGTCCTCCTAGGTCTCCTGCTGAACTCTGCCCGTTGTTTTTGCTATCCTTATCATTGTTTATGTTAGTGGCGGGAACATTGCCCGTGTTCCCAGCACTTGGAGAAGGAGGGGCAGAGGCTGGCAAGGGGGAACCGATAACTGTGTTCCCTTGTTTTGCTGTGAAAGAGACTGCTTCTGAGACACAGAATTTTTCCTAGTTCTTACAGAAGCTGGTTTTGAATTTTTCACCAATAATGCCAAAATTAATATGAATATTAAAATAATGAGGCAAATATCAAAAACTGTGAGTAGCAAAACAGTTTTACACGAGCATGTGCCTAAACAAACAGTTGGAATTCCTGTCTTAGGCTGAATAACTCTCATTAGAGCTGTATTTAAAGCAGAATTTCCATTGATTGTCATATTATTGACCAGAGCTCCTATAATATCCTTGGTAATATTCTCAGAGATATTAAAACCAGCATAACCAAGAATCAAATCACCCCAGCTCCAGAACATATCTGAAACCTTAGCTTTAGCCTTATTATAAGCCAGATCAAGAAAACAAAACCAGACCAGAGCAATGCACCAACCAAATACAATAGCTGCTTGATTAGCTTCATCTTAATTCCCAGAGCTAATTTCCAATCACTCAAATCTATCTAGCCCCACGTTGGGAAAGCCAATTAAAAATGTGATGGTTTGGGCTCTTACCCGCCCCCCCACACTTTGTATTTGCCCCAGCTAACTCAGACGGACCCTGGGAATATAGATGAAGCAATTTATTTACAGCTAGCAGAATTTACAAGCAGCTATTTACAATATATACAGTTATATACAATTATATACAGAAATATACAAAGGATAAACAATACAAAAGCACAACTCCCCTCCCAGAAACCTGAGTCCCCAGGAGGGGCTCTCAAACCACCCCAACACCTCCCCCGGCCCTCTCAACCTTACCCCAGTTCTCAGGAAGAAGAGAGGTGCGGCCAAGAGGTTAGGGAGCAAGGTTAGTAGGAGCAAGGTTAATGAGATGTGACCAGGTCTGAAGGCAAAGGCAGAAGAAAAAAACCAAAACATTCTAGCTTGCTTCAAACTAGCACAGTAGCACAAAAGGTTTAACTGAGGCTACTCGTCCCTCCAGTCCTATAATTTGGATCAGTTTGAGACTCTGTTGACTCTTATCTGCACCTCCAATTCCAGACAGAGTCTGCAAGGCCCTAGTTAGGGGCCATTGAGGAGGCCATTTAGCTTGGGAAATAACAGTGACATCAGCTCCAGTGTCTATGATTCCACTTAGAACAAGTTTTTGGGACCCCCTAACAAGTGTGCATTGACACATAAGGGGTGTTTGGGAGATAGAACGCACCCAATATATTTCTGGGATACCTGTTGACCCCAAACCCCCTTCTCTTTCCAAGTCAGTATCAGATGCCTCTATGCTTCGGGAAAATAACACTAACTGTGCTATTTTGCTACCTTGGGGTATTGTGCAAGGTGGAAATGGTGTCCACGCCACGAACTTAATCTCCTTGGAACCCAAATCAATTACTCCAGGAAGTACAAAAAGTCCTGACAGTGTTGTAGAGGATCTACATATAAGGAATGCACACATATTAAAGGGTAAAGGACCAGAAATATTAGTTTCTAGTAAATGCACAGAGGAATCAAGTAAAGTTACTGTGTAGGAGGTTTCCAACTCCAGTCCTGCGCTTCCTTTGGTTGCAGGGCGGAGGTTGGTGGTGCTGACGGTCCTGCCTGTTCATGATTCTTTGGCCATAAAACTTGTGTCTGAGTGCAACGCTGTCCCGTGCAACATTCTGTTGCAAGCAGGTTTTGCCATTAAGAGAGACAAGGTCAAAGGACCTGCCAAAGAAATTCAGTTTCTGGGAGTGCGGTGGCAAGATGGTCGCCGTTACATTCCTCAGGATGTGATCAACAAAGTCTCTACCATGGCAGTTCCCACCAGTAAGAAGGACACACTTTCTTTGCTTGGTGTGGTGGGATTTTGGAGACTACACATTCCTGGTTTCAGTCAGATTGTCAAACCTCTGCACGATGTGACTCGTAAGAGAAACAATTTTGAGTGGGGACTTGAACAACAAGCAGCCTTTGATCAGATTAAGCGAGAAATAGTCCATGCAGTGGGCTTGGGACCTGTGAGAGCTGGTCAGGACATTAAAAACATTCTGTACACGGCTCCCAGTGACAATGGTCAAACTTGGAGTCTTTGGCAGAGAGCTCCAAATGAGACACGTGGTCGTCCTCTTGGTTTCTGGGGACGTTGTTACAGAGGTTCAGAGACAAATTACACTGCAACTGAGAAGGAGATACTAGCAGCCTATGAGGGAGTGAAAGCAGCTTCTGAAGTGATTGGAACTGAGTCACAATTGCTTTTAGCTCCTAGACTGCCAGTTCTTAACTGGATGTTCAAAGGCAAAGGTTCATCACCGCATCATGCCACAGATGCAACCTGGTCTAAATGGATGGCTTTGATAACCCAACGAGCACGAATGGGTAATCTTGACCGACCTGGTCTGGTGGAGGTGATCACCAACTGGCTGGAAGGCACAGACTGTTCCAAACCTCCAGAGGAGAAAATAACTCGTGCTGAGGAAACTCCTCCCTATGGTGATCTCTCTGATGAGGAAAAGAACTATGCTTTGTTCACAGATGGTTGCTGTCGTCTTGTTGGGAACAAGCGAATATGGAAGTCTGAAGTTTGGAGTCCTACCAGGAGAGTTACCGAAACGAAAGATGGAGAAGGAGAATCCAATCAGTTCGCTGAGGTAAAAGCTGTCCAACTTGCTCTTGATGTGGCTGAACGTGAAAATTGGCCTATCCTTTACCTCTACACCGACTCGTGGACGGTAGCCAATGCTCTATGGGGTTGGCTAAAGGACTGGAAGAAGCATGGTTGGCAGAGGAAAGGAAAGCCTATTTGGTGTGCTGATCTATGGCAGGACATTGAAGCACGGCTGGAGAAAATTCCAGTGAAGGTGCGGCACGTAGGTGCACACATGCCTAAGAGCAGAGCCACTGAGGAACATCAACATAACCAGAAGGCAGACCAAGCTGCTAAGATTGCTCAAGTTGATACCAACTCTGAACTTGACATTGACCTTGATTGGAAACACCGAGGTGAGCTGTTCTTAGCTCGGTGGGCCCATGACTCATATGGACATGAAGGCAGAGATGGAACATACCAATGGGCTCGTGATAGGTCAATTGACTTGTCCATGGACGCTATCACCCAAGTCATCTATGACTGTGACATTTGTGCTGCTATTAAGCAGGCTAAGCAAATCAAGCCCTTATGGTATGGTGAGAGATGGTCAAAGTACAAGTATGGTGAAGCCTAGCAAATTGACTACATCACTTTACCTCGATCTCGTTCTGGCAAGCAGTATGTGCTGACGATGGTAGAAGCCAGCACTGAATGGTTGGAAACCTATCCAGTTCCACATGCTACTGCACGTAACACCATTGTTGGTTTGGAGAGACAGATCATGTGGAGACATGGAACTCCAGAGACAATCGAGTCAGACAATGGTACTCATTTCAAGAACAATCTAGTGAAAAACTGGGCCAAAGAGCATGGTATTGAATGGATCTATCACATACCCTACTATGCACCAGCTTCAGGGAAGATTGAACGCTACAATGGTTTGCTGAATACCACCCTAAAAGCCATGGGGGGTGGAACTCTAAAAAACTGGGACAAACATTTAGCACAAGCTACCTGGTTGGTAAATAGTAGAGGTTCAGTAAACAGAGCAGGACCTGCACAATCAGATTTGGTCCAAACAGTAGACGGTGATAAAGTTCCTGTTGTACGTGAGAAGAATCTGTTAGGGAAAACTGTTTGGGTATTTTCTCCTTCAGGCGAAGGGAAACCTGTCCGAGGGGTGGTGTCTGGTGAAGGTCCTGGTCATACATACTGGGTAATGCAGGAGAATGGTGAAATCCAGTGTATTCCACAGAGAAATTTAACCTTAGCTGAGAGAGTTTAAATTCAAGCTGTTAGGAGTTTTCTGTTCTAGGTAACATCGGCGCCCAACACTGAGAGAATCTACGATAGAATCTACAGTACGTGAGCATGAACCCAACATCACCTGGGAGTCCCTCTTCTGAGCTTTTGAATAACTTACATCTGATTGAAGTGTGAACTGAACTTGTATATATTGTTTTAGTGTAAATATTGGTTTAGATTAGATTGGATAATTCTCAGCGATACTCTGAGCGAAGTAGACAAGGGGTGGATTGTGCTAGTTAGAAGCAAGCTGGAATGTTTTGGTAAAAGAACTAGATAACGGGCAGTGAAATGAAAACAACTGATGTCAACTTCTCTCACAGTCTCGCTGAGAGCTCTGGGAAGAAGAAGTAAACATTCTCCATTTTGTCTTTTTCTTCTGCCTTTGCCTTCAGACCTAGACACATCTCATTAACCTTGCTCCCACTAACCTTGCTCCTTAACCTCTTGGCTGCACCTCTCTTCTTCCTGAGAACTGGGGTAAGGTTGAGAGGGCCAGGGGAGGTGTTGGGGTGGTTTTAGATCCCCTCCTGGGGACTCAGGTTTCTGGGAGGGGAGTTGTGCTTTTGTATTGTTTATCCTTTGTATATTTCTGTATATAATTGTATATAACTGTATATATTGTAAATAGCTGCTTGTAAATTCTGCTAGCTGTAAATAAATTGCTTCATCTATATTCCCAGGGTCCGTCTGAGTTAGCTGGGGCAAATACAAAGTGTGGGGGGGCGGGTAAGAGCCCAAACCATCACACGTGCTCTGCTGGGCATTTCCCAAGATCGTTTGTCCCTGTAAATCATACTTAGAATGACATTGATTGGCATAGTGACGTCCTTTCTTAGCTTCTTCTCAGACAGCCTCTAGGTCTTCTCGAGGGCAATCTTTCGCTTGTGCTGCAGGATCAGTATGCGGACCCATTCCCATGAGGTGGTCTAATGTTAAAAGCCTGCATCGCTGGGTTGTTGTGACCCACAAAAGTAAGCTGTAACACCTGGAGCCCCTGTCTCCACTGTGACTTCCACAACGTAAATCATGTAGGCATAAGGAGGAGATGAGCCAAGGATCTAAGATCATAGAGAGTCATAATATGTGCATCACAAACATGTAAGTAGACTCATGAAGTAGGGACATGAGAGTCCGTGTTCCGTCACTGTGTGACGGAGCTCCTTAACAATTGAAAACAAGAGGGCTTCCCATTGCGGGTTACCCCCTCGCCCAGGGTATTTTACCGGAGCGACAATCAGATTAGCTATTTCCATATCTCCTTCCTTAAGAGCCTGTTTTTTAATGTTTGCCCACGTTTCATGTGGATCAGGGGGATAAAGATCAGGCTCTTTTTCAGGATCAAAAGGACCCAGATCAAAGGGATCTTCTTCAGGGGGGAATCTTTTCACAGCAGTAACATCAATCTTTGAACAAGGCTTAGGTTTTGGGACGGCTTTGAGCACTGTGGCTGCGGCTTAGATTCCAGGAGCAGAGGTGGGACTGCAGGTGTTGTGGATGACTCATCTGAGTCCTTCGTCCCCTCTGTTCCCCCTCCCCCTTCTTGGGTTTTCAATGTTTCAAAGATAATTCACCACCCAGGGAGAAGTCATTGTGCTGTGCTGAGATATCTTCTCAAGATAAAGCTAGGGTGTATACTACCTAAAGCACATGTTCCAGTCCAATTGGAGGGTAACTCTGAATAAGCAAATTTTCCACGTATCCAATACAACCCCTCAGGTGCTGGCCACTTGTCAGCATATCTCCTAAGTAGGGTCCATTCTTTTACAGCCTGGCTTAAGGTCTCTAGTTTGGAGGATGAACCCCACCATGTGAAATTGCCCTGGGTCTCATTCCAAGTCCACATCCCTGTACACATCAAACTTCCCACCTCCACTCTTCACCCTAATCTTAATTTCCTCTGCTAGCAATATTCTCCAACAATGCTGTTTCGTAATGCTCATTGTTTTGCCCTCTATAATTCCATATGTCAGGCCTGCTAACGTTTGTTTTTCTAAATTCCCAGGGCCATTGTTCTCCCATATTAGTCCTGCAGACAAAACAATTAGTTATATTCAAAACCTTGGCTATATTCTCTGCTAGGTTAGTAAACAAATTCTTGGCTGTAGGTACCTCATATTTAACCCCTGTTTCTATTTCTGGGTAAAAGGAATTGAAAAGTATATGATATTCTTTATTCATCTGGACTTCCTCCCAGATTTGGATGTACATCATGGTTACTAGATCTCATCCTTTCCCTGCAATTGTGTCTCAATTCTAATTTAAATTCCCAGACACTCAGATATAGTTGATAGAACAAAAAACAATTTATAGAATGCCCTTCCCTCTTTCCCCCTTCTTTCCCAAATGAAAAGGAATTAGATGGAGAGAGAGGAAAGGTATGCAGACCCAAATAAATAATCTCACTGTGATTTGGAAGTTAAAAGAAGAAAAGTTTAACAATAAATAAAAGGTATATGAGGTAGGGAAGTTACAAAGTGTAGGGAAGGGAAAACAAGTTACAAAATATGTAAATATACAACCAGATTTGTGATGGCAATGGCTTTTGTCCGCCTAGTGGTGATGATGGCCACGTGGTAAGACAAAGAACAGCAGGAAACAAGAATAGTGATGCAGGCAGGCAAGGAAAAAAAGGAAGAGGAAGTCCCCCTGCTGTTATGGATCTTTAGACAGGAAGGGGGAGTGGACTAACTGTCGTGGAACGCAGTTTCGCGGCAGAATTTATGGGGGAAATACGCGAGGCGTTGACTATTTTATCAGTGATTTATTGCAAAGAATGCGAATTCCCTCTTCCCGAAACTACACCACCACTGTGAATTCTTTTTTGATTGAGATCAAAGTAACATTTCCGAAAATGGCAAATTAAAGAGTCTACGATGTTTAAAGAGAGTTCTTTGAGTCTCTGGTTCGAGTTAATAGTTCGTCAGCTACTCACAGTCTGTAGCTTGGCAGGGAGTCCCTTTCTCCCAATGAGGGTCCAGGCATGCAGGCTTTAGCCTCTGCGACTCGGCGTCCGCCCGAGGCGAGGCTAGATCGGCGAGCAGTTTGTTGTTGTTAAGTCCGGGGAAGGACAGGAGCGAGGGTGAGATCCAGGGCAAAAGAGCAAAAGGCAAAAAGCAAAAGGCAAAAGGCAAAAGGCAAAAAGGCCTCGATCCTGGCCTGTCCACCATTTTTATAATGTTCCAAAACAGGACTAGCCCACAATTCAGACCACTTTTACGTTGTTCACATACATTGGTAAAAAACAGTAAGCAATTTATATAATTGGATAACAATACCTAAACAATGTAAAGACCACCCCTCAGGCCAGCCCACCTGCAGGTGCTGGGCAGGCCTAAGATAGTCGTTTCTACTTAACCAAAACAATACCCTGTTGTCTGGAAAGCAAGGCCAAGTGAAAAGGAAACATGGCCAGTGTTTACCTCTCACTTACCCTAGGGAGAAATCTTCCCATGGGACTGAAAGATTGTTTTGGTTTTTCGATGCTTCTGGCTTGAATGTGAGGCACTAGAAACTACACAATATAGCAAAAGCTTAGAGAGCCTTTGCTACTCTCCATGACACTAACCACCATCTGGTAGTGTTCAGACCCACCCCTGGGGAGGGGTCAAGATCACCTGGGATCAGGTTCAAGGTCACTCCCCCCAGGAGGATTAACCCTGTACATTCCATCCCTTGGTTAGACCATTTCCACCTTCCTGCAAGACAGTCTCATTTTCCAAAGATAGGAAAATGTGTCCATATATTGAGTTCTTAAGTCCTTTTTGGTCCATGGCTGTATCCCAAGGCGATGTACTTCTCTGGTGCAGGTTGGTGAAGTGAGGTGTGAGCAGGACAGTAACATGGAGGAAGAATCAGGGAAACAGGAACAGTTCTTGTGGGAAACTGAGGAAAAAAAAGTCTTTTCCTCTGGAAGGAAACATCAGGAACAGTCTTTCACTGTAGGGCATCAGGGAAACAGGTGCAGGGTTCCATTCGACACCTTGTTGTGATGATGTAGACTTTCTCTGAATTGCTGCTTGTGTGGTGTGGATTCTGTTGGACGTGTTGTGGTGATGGTGTAAGTGGAAAAGAAACTTGTAACCAATTATAACTATAATACAACTATGATACAAGATTACATGGAACCAACTCTGAGATTAGACCTTTTCAGCCAAAGTGAGGTTTCTCTGGGGAACACAATAGTACCAAGTATGTGTGACCAGGACCCTCTGCAGATACCACTCATTTGATAGGTTTGCCCCCCAGAAGCAGGAGCAACCCACACAGTTTTCCCCAGTAGATTCCTTTCACAGACCACAGGAACTCATTCTTCCTCAACTATGGGCAATAGGGCAGACTGAGCTGGACCAGCTCTGTTGACTGATCCCCTGCTATTCACTAGCCAGGTGGCTTCTGCTAGATGTTTCTCCCAGTTTTTGAAAGTTCCACCCCCCCATAGCTTTCAGGGTGGTTTTCAGCAGGCCACTGTGATGCTCAATCTTTCCTGTAACTTGTGGATTGTATGGGATGTGGTAAACCCATTCAATCCCATGTTCTTTTGCCCAGTTGCTTACAAGGTTGTTCTTGAAATGGGCCCCACTGTCTGACTCAATTCTCTCTGGGGTACCATGTTTCCACAGGATGTGACTCTGCAGACCCAGAATGGTGTTGCAGGCAGTAGCATGAGGTACTGGGTAGGTTTCCAGCCAGCCAGTGCTTGCCTTCTCCATGGTTAACACATACTGTTTGCCACTGCGAGATCGAGGCAGAGTGATGTAATCAATCTGCCAGGCCTCCCCATACTTGTATTTTGACCACCATCCCCTGTACCACAAAGGTTTCATGCACTTAGATTGCTTTATGGCAGTGCAGATGTCACAGTCATGGATAACTTGGGCTATGACATCCATGGGTATATCCACGGACCTGTCACGGGCCCATTGGTATCTGGCATCTCTTTCTTGGTGGACAGAAGAGTCATGCGCCCACCGAGCTAAGAACAGTTCACCTTTGTGTTTCCAGTCCAGGTCTATTTGGGAGATGTCGGCTTGGTGGCTGTGTTGTTCTTCAATGGCTCTGCTCTTGGGGATGTGAGCACAGATGTGTCTGATTTTAACTGTCAGTTTGTCCAGGCATGCAGAAATGTCATGCCACAGGTCAGCAACCCAAATAGGCTTTCCCTTTCTCTGTTGGTGCGGTATTGCCTGCGATGAACTACACGAGAAGCAACAGGTAACTTAACATCTTCCACCTTGTGGGTACCAACCACGGAAGGGTCATCTGACAAGCCAGGCATGATAGACAGCTGCTCTTTGTCTGCAGTCTCTACAGCTGCTATGCCAAAAGCCCACTTGTTCCCCTTCGGATCTTTAAAGTACCCTTCCCGGAGAAAGTCGATCCCCAGGATGCAAGGTGCATCAGGGCCAGTTACTATGGTGTGCTTCTGTCACGGACGGGAAAGTTTGTTTGGGGGGGGGGTAGGTTTGACGTAATGATATGCGAGGCCGATGTTTTGTAAAAAGGTATAAGTAATTTAATATTATACACTAGAAATCCCCTTCCCCAAACTTATTTGTAATTATCCCGCGTAGATTCTTGGTTCGTAGTTGAGATTTAATATACAGAATGACTAAAATGAAGAGAGTCTATGATATGAGAGAGTCCATTGAAGTCTTGAGAAGTTATTCAGTTTCAAATAGAAGTTTATCAATTACTCACTGTCCCAAATGCAGTTCAGAGAAGTTTCAAAGTCTTTATGGATTTTAAGGCGCGTCGTCCGAGGCTCCACGGGTCCGGTCGAGCTGAATGTTGACTCCCGGGGCTCGTAAGGATCGGGCCCTTGTCTGGAACGGTGCAGTCTTGAGCTGGTTGTTTGCGATGCGAATGCCGCGTGTGTGTGCGTGTGTAATCAGCGATCAGGGTATCGAGCAAAAGAGGTACAGGGTAGAGAGCGAGGGGCCAGTTAAGTTAAGGTAAGGAGCAAGAGGTAAGGAGCAAGAGGTACAAGTGGGTACATTTTTTATAGTATTTCAGAAGAGGTGTGTTCAACCAACTCAGTCAGACTCACGTTAACTTTACAGATTGGTACAAAGTTGTAATCAACCTATACAATTGGCTAATTCTTACCAAAAACAACTTATGGAACCACCCAGGGGTCAGCCCCCAGCAGATGTTTGTCGAGTGGTCACTGTGTCTGAGAATTCGAACCCTTTTTCCAAAACATAGCCATGTTTATGTCTTTGCTTCTCTGAGAGAGAGATTCTCTCAAGGCCTGTGCGTCTGCTGGTACAGCAGCTGCGTCAGTGCAAGCAGATAGGAAATATTGTTTTGACTTTTTCGATGGAAGGCCTCTGAGCCACAATTTTGTGTACAAATGAAAATTCTGCAATAAGGCAAAAGGGCTCTGATCCCTTCCACGACAGCTTCTCCCACACATTCCCGGTGAGGCTTATCTCAGCCTGCAGCACAGTCAACTCCTGAGACCCCCCTGTGACTCCTGCAATTGTAATAGTTTCTGTCCCCCTGTGGCTGGAGGGGATCAGAGTGCATTGGGCACCGGTGTCTACCAACGCTCTGTACTTCTCGGCTTCAGAAGTGCCAGGCCATTTCACAAACACGTCCCAATATACTCTGTTATCCCTGGCCTCCGCCTGGCTGGAGACAGGGCACCTCTAATGCTGAGCAGTGTGACCGCATGAGGCACATGGACCTGAGTTACTGGCTTCACCACCCCTTGGGCGAGAGGGCTGCCTGCGGGACACTGGGGCAACCCCTCTTCTGGAGGAGTTATTCCCTGTGTTTGTCCCCTGCAGTTCCCTTACCCTGGCCGATAGAGCTGAGGTGGGCTGGCCATGCCATCTGTCCATGTTTTCCCCATGTTCACACAGTGTTCTCCAAAGTGAACCCCTGTGTGTACCCTGTCTGCTCTGGGCTGGTCTCCTGCGAGGAGGAGCACGGCGGCGTGTGTTCCTTACAGCTGAGACTTGCACCCATTCTGAAGGTGAAGAGCAGTCATCCTCTGCCTTCTGCAGTTCAGAGAAAGAGGCTTTTAGCTCATTCACTTCTTGGGTGAGGGTCTCCCTGATTGTGGGAAGGTTGTTGGGGTCTCTGCCCAGCAGCAGTGCTCCCAGTGTAGGGGCATATGTGGAAGGGGCACACTGGGTCAGTTTCTTTAAGAGGGCTGGCTTCATGCGGACATCATCAGGGTCCGAGGGCATCTGGCCAGCTCCATAGATTATCTCCTGTACAGCCATTTGCCTCAGGTATGAGATACCCTGTTCCATATCTGTCCATTTAAGGGGATGGAAAATCATATCATCCTTGGTCGGTTATCTGTACCTCACGGCGATGAGAAGCCTGGCCCAAAGTGAGTGGGTACCATCGAGCCTCCCCAGCTCTTTATCTACACCCCCATCCCTCGACAAGGATCCCAGCTGCTTTGCCTCCCTCTGATCTAGGTCCACGGTTTCTGCTCCTGCATCCCAACATTTCAAAAGCCAGGCTAAAAGGGACTGTCCGTTTGCCCTTGCATATTCCTGCCTTGTGTGCCTGATTTCCTTTCTGGGCGTGGAGCTGATAAGGATAACTCCATTATCAGGTCCATTTCCAGCTGATTGCTGTTGCTGGGGGGTGCTGGTTCCCGAAGAGGTCCCTTGCCCTGGATCTGTGTCTGCGGGAGGGTTCGGGTTTCTGGTTTGCCGCGTGGTGGTAATGGGGGAGAGTTGAATGGGGCTGGGCTGTGGGGGTAGGGTCCGGGGGGCTGCCCTGGGCGGGACCGGGGGTGGAGTTCGGGGCGGAGCCACACTAGGGGCGGTGTCTGCACTCGGGGCTGCCTGACCGGTCGGACCAGTCTGACCTGTCGCCCACCCCCTGCAGCTGCAGCCAGGGCAGTGAGAGCCACCCCTCCCCCTAAGCATCCCAATGGCGGCACCCACACGAGCTCTCCACGTGTTCCAGCTCAGAGCTACATTGTAAATTCCCCAAACCACATTTACACACAGTGAAATAACAGTTATCCAGTGCCATTTCTCCCCCAAAATATCTGGAGCTTCTGTGTCCCAATACATATACTCAGATTGATTCCATGTTCCAGAAACATTTCTAAACACAGTTAGATTACTAACAGAATTCAGGAAATAGGCATAGACTCGGACAGGCAAATGCTTAGAATATTCCCAGACCATATCAATGACAATCCAGAAGACATGGTAACTTATAAACTTTAACAGCCAGGACCAAAACAGCCATGCAAAAGCGTGAATGATTAAGACCCTCAGAATATCCATTTTTTAACTTCCAAATCTTCTCTGAAAGAATTCTTTCTACCTAGCCCCACGTTGAGACGCCAAATAAATTGTCTTGGGTTAAAATGCAGGTTCCCAGAGACTCTAATAAATTTAATAGACCCAATGACAATTTATAGAATTTATAGAGTGCCCTCCCCTCTTCCCCCTCCTTTTCCCAAAAGACAGGGAGAGAGAGAAAGGTAGGGACACCCAAATAAATCAATCTCACTCGATTTGGAAGTTAAAAAGGAAAAGTTTAACAATAACTTAGAAAAGGTATTGGAGGTAGGGGAGTTTACAAAGGATAAGGAAGGGAAAACAGCAAAATACAAGGGATGGATACAACCCGAGTAATGTGATGGTGTCTCTGCCTCGTGGCTGCCACGTGGTGTGCTGGTATGCAGTATGAGTGTGTGTGTCAAGAGGTAGCGAAGGAAAAAGAGAAAGAGGAGCAAGAAGCTCCTCTGTTTTATAGGACAGGAAGTGGGGGGGGGGGGGGGGGGAGTGGGCTAACCATCACCTGGAGTGTGGCCCACCCCTAGGGAGGGGCCAAGACCCCTAGGGTCAGGTTCAGGGTTACTCCCCCAGGAGTGTTAACCCTATACACTCTGCCAGTCATTTCGCTTTCCTTCAGCCACCCCCATAAGGCATTTGCTACCATCCACAATTCAGTGTAGATGTAGAGCATTGGCCACTGTTCTCGTTCTGCAATGTCCAGGGCCAGCTGGATGGCTTTTACCTCAGCAAATTGGCTGGATTTGCCTTCTCCGTCTCTTGCCTCTGCAACTCTTCATGTAGGGTTCCAGACGGCAGCCTTCCATCTCTGCTTGCTGCCTACAAGACGGCAGGATCCATCTGTGAACAGAGCATATCCCTTTTCCTTATCAGGAAGGTCATTGTATGGGGGCCCTTCCTTCTGCTGGTTTTGTGAAGTCAGTGCCCTCTGGCCAATTTGTGATGACTTCCACAATGCCTGGGCGTTTGAGGCTCCCCATCTGTGATGGTTTGGGTGTTACCTGCCCCTCCCCCCCAACTTCGAAAATCGCCCAGAGTAGACTCAGCTGGCTCTAGAAATTGAACAAAGCTTATTATTTACAGCTTAGCACAATATACAAGCAGATATTTACAGTATATACAGTTATATACAGAAATATACAAGGTAAAAAGGTAATAGAGAACATGTTGCCATTTGAGCTGATTTTCTAGCTCAGACATAGGGGAGAGGTGAACATTCCAGGGATAGATCATGTAACGTCCACAATAGATAAGTGAATATAATTTGATTGGAGCATCAAGAGCTTAATGTCTAGAAGCACAGCTTGTTCTCCCCGCTTTTGCTGGCCTCTGCTGCTTTAGCTGCGCCTGCCTGCTCTCTTCCCTAGCTGCTGCTTTTGCTGCTTCGCCCATCTCACTTAAGATTATAATTTTTTTTGTTATTTTCTTCTCTAGTAGTTTATCTCTTTTATACTGTTATACTTACACTATAAGAAATACAGTTTCATCTTTCCTTGACTTTCAAAAAGTCTGTATTGTGGTTAGTTTATTCTCCCGGGGGAGGGATCCATCCTAACCTGGGACATTAATTTTGGTGTTTTTCCAAACATGGGGCACAATCTTGGTTTGCTTTTTTTTCCTTTGATTGATAATCAGGATAAGGACATCAGGGAAAAATGAATTTGTTTGGTATATTTTAGCCTATTATTGCCTCAATTTTTACTTTATCAGTTCAGCAGTGTTTTACCACTATGGTGCATTACTAGGTGTGTTTGTTCTTTGCTAAGATGGTCTGGAGCTCAGTAAAAGCTGTGTTAGCAAAGGTTGGAGATTTTGTTATGGATGTTTTAGGGTTTAGGAATGTAGCTGGGTGGTGCCGTATGTTATACTGGTGTCAGAAACTAGGAGTTATTTGGGAGAGCTGAGTTACCCAGTGGCATGCCCAATATGTTTGAACTTGATGTTTCTGGCTACTATTGTAGGTCTGGTTGTAGTTTGGAGATGAGAGAGATGCAGGAACAAACGGGCTACAAGTGAGGTTTTTACCTTCCCCAGAAGCAATAGCAGGGAGCTAGGGGTTAAAGACACAGTCTGCGACCGAAGCGGGGGAGGGAAGGCCACGGCACCAGGCAGACGGATTGCTCTCAGAGCAGCGAAACGTCCTGCCTCAGGACCTTTGAAAGAAAAAAAAATAGTTGGACATGGCCTGTACCCCACTGACCCTGAAGCGTGGAGTCAGGAAATAATCTGGTTCCCGTTCGTACCGAATAGAACGGAGGAAAGTAAAGGTAGAAGTGAAGTGCAGTCACAAAGGGCTGCGGCGGTGGCGCTGGATTTGGCTGCAGACGGTGTGGCCCCCTCGGACGGATAAAATTGAGGAACTGGTTTGTGGAAAATGTGGCCGAGTCGGGAAATTATACAAAAATAGTTAATTTTTATTTTTCCCAAAAACCCGCCCCCAAAACTATATATACAAAGATTAATTTAGTTTAATTAGCAGATTCAGTCGCATGAGAATTACCTACAGGGATACTATCAATAATCTGACTATATTGGAAGTCAGAAGTTGGAAAAGGCTTTAGCTATTAATTAATAGCGGTTTCTTACTAAGTTGAGCCAAGAACAACTCACGACTGGGCTGGCTTGCTCGCGTCTGTCTTTCTCCACCTTTCAGCGGCTGTAGGTGAACGATTAAGAGTCGTTAGGCTCACAAAGGTGTCAATAGGGAACAGTCCCTTTGATGATCTCTGCAGCCAAGGCGAGGAGAGTGTGGGAGCTCAGGCAGACACATACGTCCAGGCACAGGCAAAATCCAAAGCGGGAATCCCCAAAGGTGGGAAGACCCCAATATTTATAACCTTCGCTAGACAAAGGCCAGAGTTACCACGCCTCAGGCGCGAAAGCGCACGGCAAATCCCAGCCTGCTTCCAGCGCGCTCCCCGCATGGGGCAGTCCTCATGTGGACTGGACCCCTTCATGGCTGCAGGGCAGGCGAGGGGGGAGGGAAACCAGGCGGCTTTCCCCCTTCCCCCCCGAAGTCCGGGCAGGAGAGGAATTTAGGGGTACAGGACTCCAGGACAGATTTGTAGGAGGGTTGCTGACACCGGAGCCTCCGCCATTAGAGGGGCTGCTGAGGCAAAGGTTCTTACGCTTGCAACCAGGGGACTGGAAGCGGTACCGGGGGATGCGGCGGTGTCCTCGGAGAGCGAGCCCACTAATGCCATCGAGCCTGCTAATTCCACTGCTCCTGCCTTAGCCCCGCTTACCTCCGCTGAGCCGGCTGCTGCTGCTGCTGTGGGAAAGCGTCCCTCTGCCTCAGTCTCAGCACCACTGTGAGGAACGGAGCCAGGCAGACAAACAAAATTCAGATGATTCAATGAAAGGCACCTCCCAGAGTAAGACACGATTTACTTTAAGCAAAGAAGTTCAGACAGATGGTAGTGAGCAGGAAGATTCAAACGCAAGAGTTAAGATCTCCCTTGCTCTGATTAAAACAAGGAGAAAAATGGCAGCTAGCCTTGGGGGTCGAGATAGCTCAGATGACAATGGGGATAAACCAGAGCAGGGTAACCCTTTTGCTGTGGATGAGTAGCTTCAGAAGTCTGCTCAACTCATGAAGCAAAGGGAAGAGGATCCAGGAGAGGGTACATAGGCTGGTGTGAAGGCTAGTACCCTTGTGGGTGACAGGAATGGAAAGGCTAGAGCTAAGGGAAAATATACTCAGGAGATGGATGATAGTGATGATGGGGAGAAAGCCCCGTTGCCAAGGAAGGAGGTCAGGCATATTAGGCAAGATTATGCCCACAAAGAGTGAGAAATGTTGATGAGTTGGCTAAACAGATGCTGGGATGGAGGCATGGATACCATAGAAATAAACCCTGGGACAGTAAGGCAGTTGGGAGTTTTCTCGAGAGACAATGGCGTAGAAAAGCACTTAGGATATCTTGGCGGCAACTCTAACCTCTGGTCACGCGTATTGACAGCTGTGGTACTGCGGTACCCCAACAGGGATGATTTACCCTGGAGACATTCACGCTGGAATACAGTTGAACAGGGGGTTCAGTGTTTGCGAGAGATGGCCATAAAAGAGCTAATCTACGGAGATCATGTGACAGAAGACCCTGATGAGGTACCTGTGAGCCATGCTTTCCTAAAGAAATGTATTCAGCTTGCCCCCTCTAATTATGCCCATACATAGGCAAGTAAAATGGTGGGGAAAGATGATGAAACAACTCCTCTGACTGTGGGTGAGTTTGCTGATCAGATGAGGCAGATGGAGGATAGTCTTACATTTAATGCCATGGTGTCAGCCATCAATACTATGGCCGAACGGATAAAAGATGGCATGAAACAACTCAAGGAGGAAATTAAAACCTCCGTATCCCAGTTAGCAAAGGACAATGACCTTTCTTCTTTGCCATCAGAGTGGGTACATGTCTCGGCCAGATGCTAGTTTGAAGCAGGGTAGAATGTTTTGGTGAAAAGAACTAGATCATAGGCTGTGAAAGGAAAACAATGGTGATGTCTACTCCCCTCAGAGTCTTGCTGAAGAAGAAAGTAAACATTAGATAACACTCTCGTCATTTTGTGGCCCTCTCTGTCTGGCCACTGACTGAGCTGCATCTCCCTAACCTCACCTTCTGTGGGAAGCTTTCTCCTGCAGCGAGGTGTGGAATGTAAACATCAGGCCCTGTGATAGGAAGTGTCCTTGGAGTCTTACTGATTCCCAGGGGCCTAAGCTAACAGACCCGTGAGCAACCCACGCACAGCTGTCAGGGGGTAGAATCTGCCGGCTCCCAGGGCGGACACAGCCCCAAGGGGGCTGACCCTGGCCAGCCCCCCTGGGTGGTACTCACAGGTTGTTTACCACAGGTAACCTATCTCTGCCTTGCACATAACTTGGGGCCAATCTGTATTGTCCACTTGTGCCAGCCCCAGGCTGGCTGGAAACACCTCCTCTGAAGCACTATATAAGCCATTGCACTACCCTAATAAAATTGTACTGATGCACAGATGCCTAGAAGCTGCTGTCTCGAGTCGTCAGTACCCCGATCTCGCCTCTCGCCAGCCGCCGTACCCCAACAACCTTCCACTCACCTTTGCTTCTTAACCTCTTGGCTGAACCTCTATTCTTCCTTAGGACTGGGGTAAGGTTGAGAGGGGCTGGGGGAAGGTGCAGAGGTGGTTGAGAGCCCCTCCTGGGGACTCAGGTTTCTGGGAGGGGAGTTGTGTTTCTGTATTACTTTTACCTTGTATATTTCTGTGTATAACTGTATATATTGTAAATATCTGCTTGTATATTGTGCTAGCTGTAAATAAATAGCTTCATTTATATTCCCAGAGCCAGCTGAAACTAGTTGGGTAATTTCTAAAGTGTGTTGGGCGGGATACGCCCAAACCATCACATATTTTTATTTGGTGCCCAACGTGGGGCAAATTCATTTGGAGTGATTGTTAATTAACTCTGGGAATCAGAATGAAGCTAATGAAGCAGCTATTTTACTTGGTGGGGGCTATTATGTGGCCTGTTTTCTGTTTTCTTGCTTACAATTGGATCAAAGCCCAAATTGTTTATTACTTTCTTAATGTAGCTTATACGAAGGCTAAAGCTAAGCTCACAACCATTTTCTGGTCCTGGGGTGATCTCATTCTTGGATATGCTGATTTTAACGTCACTGAAAATCTTACCAGTAACATTACAGGGGTATTTACCAATAATATTACAATCAATGGAAGTACTCCTTTGTCCACCGCATTGATGAGAGTAATTTCCACAGAACTTAGATGCCAGACCCTTGTTCAGGATTTTGTTCATGTAAGACCATGTTGTTAAACTTAGGTGTCAATTTATGTCTTGTAATTTTGATTTTTATATTAATTCTGGCATTATGTAAGAAAAATTTGAGTGCCATGCCTGTAAGAACTAGGAAGGTCTCTGTGTCTAAACCAAAAGGGACAGTGTTGCAAAAACAAAGTGATCCAAACCAAAACAAAGATAACTCAGGAACACCACCTCTCTCCCAGTCAGCTCCCTCTCCAGATTCTGGGAATGCTGCCAACATTCCTAGCTGGAATGATAACAAAGCAGGATTGACAGGTGTCCCAGGAGCACAGGCAAATATTCAAAGCCAGAATGTTCCTAATAACACTGATAATACTAGTAACACTACCTCAGTCAGTACGAATCTCCATGCAGCAGACCAGAACCCTGTTAGCTCTAAGGCAGATCTGAACTCACAGGCCTCAGGCCAGACCCCCAATGATTCAAACCTGTGAAAAATAGTACCCGTGTCAATATGAGACAAGGCAGAACAGAATATAAAAATATGAGAAAATAAAAATATGACAATATGAGAATGGCAAAGCAGGGTGTGTCGAAGCTAACTAAGGTGGAGATGTTGAAAGCTACGAGCGATAACACAAAACACTGCAGAAAGATAGCCCCCTTTCAATATGGGACGCGAGTAAAACAGGGGAACAGGGGTGTGTCAGAGCTAAGGAAGCTGGAGACGTTGGAATCTTCGGGTGATAACACAAAACGCTGTGAGGAGATAGCGACCTGTCAATGGGGGACGTAAACAAAACAGGGGTGTGCCAGGGCTAACTGTAGCAAAGCCAGGGACGAATGATAACAGAAAAACACTATGAGCAGGGTAGATTAGAAACTAAAAAGCGCACGAACATGAAGACACAAAGAGCTGAGTCATAAGGACACCTGAGGAAGACTCGTTACTTCAGCCTCACGACCACCAGAGAGACCCCCAGGAGGATTAACACGCATGCGTAAAAGTTCCAGGAAAAACTGCAACCATTTCGGGAAATGATAAAATATGTATTAAACTGCTTTATGAATATGTATCTGAGCGGGAAATAAAAACCCTGCAACCGCGTGTGTACAGCGTGCAGCTGTGGAGATAAACTCCCCTGCGCCCAGCGCTGCTCCCTGCTTGCCAAAATAAAACTCCTTAAACTTATCTCTAAGTTTTTGGTGGCTCAATTTTAACAAACCCCCCAGTAGACACATCAAAGTCTGTCGCTGTGCAGGCCATATTGGAACCTGCTACGGTGAAAGCCAAGACACAGCATTTGACAAAGGAGGATGTAAGACAGGGGACCTCTGGTGGGCAAGAGGAGGAAGAGGAGGCATTTAGTCTTCGGGACCTGGCAAACATGCTTAGATCCCAGAACTCTGATGAGAAGAGCACTGTGAGGTTGGCTTCCAAGAAAGAGGATGATTCCAATGAGTTTAAGAGTGCTATGAGGAAAGTACTGCTTCTAGGCCAGGGACAACCAGATCAACAAGAGGAAGAGGAGGATGACATCCAGGACTCCAACGATCCACTCAGAGAGGTCAGGGAAGTTAGAAAGGCATACTCAAGGGAATCAGGTGAACCAATCCTAAGCTGGCTAGTGAGATACTGTAGCATTGGTGCTAATGCCCTGCAGGTAGGAGACAAGTCTGCCAAGCAGCTAGGACCACTCACCAAGGAGAGTGGAGCGGACAAATAGCTAGTAAGTCCTCTTGGTAATGTTAGCTTGTGGACACACCTCCTGTTGGCTGTGGCTATGACATATCCTTCCCGAGATGATCTGCCATGGGACAGCTAGGGAGTGGAACACCATAGAGCAGGGAATTAAGCTTCTGAAGGAGTTTGCTGTGAAGGAAGTGCTTTATGGAGATCATAGCACACATGAGCCTGATGACATTCCTTTGGGAACAGGTCTCATGAAGAAGCTTACTAAGCTTGATCCTTCATCCTATGTGTCATGGAGAGTAGCAAAAGGCTCTCTAAGCTTTTTGCTATATTGTGTAGTTTCTAGTGCCTCACATTCAAGCCAGAAGCATCGAAAACCCAAAACAATCTTTCAGTCCCATGGGAAGATTTCTCCCCAGGGTAAGTGAAAAGGTAAACACTGGCCATGTTTTCCCTTCCACTTGACCTCGCTTTCCAGACAACAGGGTATTGTTTTGGTTAAGTAGAAACGACTATCTCAGGCCTGCCCAGCACCTGCAGGTGGGCTGGCCTGAGGAGTGGTCTTTATATTGTTTGAGTAATATTATCCAATTATATAAATTGCTTACTGGTTTTTACCAATGTATGTGAACAACGTAAAAGTGGTCTGAATTGTGGGCTAGTCCTATTTTGGAGCATTATAAAAATGGTGGACAGGCCAGGATTGAGGCCCTTGCGCCCTTGCCCTAGCCTTCTGGGTCTGCGTCTTGTCCTTCTGGGTTTTTCCAGCCTTTCTGGTTTTTTTCCCGGACTTAACAACAACAAACTGCTCGCCGATCTAGTCTCGTCTCGGGCGGACGCCGAGTCGCAGAGGCTAAAGCCTGCATGCCTGGACCCTCATTGGGAGAAAGAGACTCCTACCAAGCTACAGACTGTGAGTAGCCGACGAACTATTAACTCAAACCACAAAAACTCAAAAGAACTCTCTTTGAACATCATAGACTCTTTAATTTGCCATTTTCGGAAATGTTACTTTGATCTCAATCAAAAAGAATTCACAGTGGTGGTGTAGTTTCGGGAAGAGGGAATCCGCATTCTTTGCAATAAATCACTGATAAAATAGTCAACGCCTCGCGTATTTTCCCCATAACTCTGCCGCGAAACTGCGTTCCACGACACTATGCTAACATCTTGGACAGCAAATTTCTATCAAGGAGTGATAATGGAAGGTCTTTCACTGTTGGTGAATTCACTGACCAGCTGTCACGGAAGGTAGTTTGGGAGGTTGTGGGGAAAATACGTGGAGACTCACTTGTGGATTTTCAAGTGATTTATTGCTCAAACACGGAGATCCCCCTCCCGAACTAAATTCCCCACGTGAGTTCTTTTGGATTGAAGTTGTAAAATAACAGTTCAGAAAATAGCAGATAAAAGAGAGTCTGTGATTTCTTTAGAGTTCCTTTGAGTCTTTAAAGTTACTCAGTCTTTAGGTAAAGAGTTCTTTCTCCAATTTACTCACTGTTCGTAGTTCAGTTCAGCAAAGTTCGAGGTTTTGGGCGGTGTCCCTTTGTTCGCCAGGATCGGGCCCAAGCAGGTTTCAGGCCTCTGCGAGCCCCTCGTCGGGCAGGGCCGATCAGGAACGTGAGGGCACCGCAGCAGGAGCGAGGCAGACAGGCAGGCTAGCGAGCGAGCGGTAGGAGCAGATACCAGCAAGCTCAAGCCAGCAAGCGCCCCGATCCAGGAAGGCACACCATTTTTATAATGTTCAAAAGAGGTGTAACCCTCCAGTCCAGGCTATTTTACGTTATTCTTACAGATTGGCACAAAATTACAATTAACCTATATAATTGGACAGTTCTTACCAAAACAACCTGTAGGAGCACCCAAAGCTCGGCCCACACCAGGTGTCGAGCGGGCATGATAACTGCCGTTCCCCTAGCCAAAACAGTGGCCATTGTTTACCTTTTATCTCAACTAGGGAGAGACTTTCTCATGGGGCTGAAGGACTGTTTTGGTTTACGATGCTTCTGGCTTAAAATGTGAGACACTGCAACTTTTACAGCAGGGAGGCCTGCTAAGGGCTTCTGCTACCCTCCATGACACCAGCTCAGGCAGGTACAGGACAGCTTGTCACATTCTGCCCTAGTCTCTGCTATAAAAACTCTAGGTACAGAGATAAAGGATGGCATTAAACACAGCATGAAGGAACTGAAGGAGGATCTTAAAAACATTGCCAATCTGGTAAAAGATACCATTCCTGCATCATCTGCAGGATGATTATAACTTTGTACCCGTCTGTAAGAATAACGTAAAATTAGCCTGAACTCGTGGGTTACACCTCTTTTGAACATTATAAAATGGCGTGCCAGCCTGGATCGGGGTTCCTGCTCGCTAGCCTGCCTGCCTGCCTGCCTCGCTCCTGCTCCAGATCGGCCTGCCCGAATACAAAGGCCGCAGCGGACGAACCGCCTGCTTGGGCCCGATCCTGACAAGGGAAGGGACACCGCCCAAAACTTCGAATCCAGCTAAACGGCTTGGAACAGTGAGTAGCTGATGAACTCTTAGAATCAAGACTAAATAACTTCTAAGACTCAAAGAACTCTCAAAACCACAGACTCTCTTTATTGCCATTTTCTGGAATGTTACTCTGCAACCTCATATCAAAAGAATTCACGTGGGTAATTTAGTTTCGGGAGGGGAATCTCCGTGTCTGAGCAATAAATCACTTGATCCTTACAAGTTAGCCTCACGTGTTTTCCCCACAATTTTCCTGAGAACTACTTTCCACGACACTGAGATGAAAGCATGATAGAACTGAAGGAGGTTCTTAAAAACTCCATTTCCAATCTGGCAAGGGATACCATCCCTGCATGGGTGCATGTTTCTGCCATCAGGAACAGACGCCCACCTCCTGCAAGGCAATTCCATCCCAGGAGGAGACAAATTCCACCCAGACATCAGCAATCACTTGCGTCACTGTGGATAATTCTGCATGACAAATATGGTGAGAACATGAACAAATGGGATGGTCAACCTACTTCAGCTCTTTCAGAGTCAGGGAACTGCAGAGTGGCAGAAACAGAGGCAGCAATGCCAGAAAAGTAGCTGCCACTTCTTCAGCTCCCCAGAGCAACTGCAATTATTCCAAGAATTGCAGTTTCTCTCACAACACCACCAATCATTGAGTACACCCTACATGCCATGTTCAGCATTAGGGGTGCCCTGCCTCCAGCCAGGAGGAGGAAAGCGATAGTGGAGATGTGGGAGAATTTCTCCTGCAATGAGGTATGCTATGTAAACATCAGGCCCTGTGGTGGGAGATGTCCTTGGAGCCTTGCAAGTTCCCAAGGAGCTAGGCTGAGAACTATGAGCAACCCACGCATAGCTGCCAGGGGGTGGAATCTGCCGGCCCCTGGGGCGGACACAGCGCCAGGGGGCTGACCCCAGCCAGCCCCCCTGGGTGGGAACCTCAGGCTATTTACCATAAGGTAACCTATCTCTGCCTTACACTTGACTTGGAGCCAATCTGTACCTTCCACTTGTACCAATCTCAAACTAAGTTGGTTGTGTACACCCCTTTTTGGGGCTATAAAAATCACTGCATCGCCCTAATAAAACGCACTGCTGCACAGTAGCCACAGAGTCGACTCTCAGTGCCATGATCTCTCGTCGCTCCAGCCTCCGACCTGCAGCATGGAGAGAACCGAATCTATTGGAATGTATTCACTAAGTGGCCTGGCAGTTCAAAAGTTCAGAAATACAGGGCTTTAGTTGACACAGGTGCTCGGTGTACTTTGTTTCCAGCTAATTGCAAGGGGACAGAGTCCATATCTATTTTTGGAATCACTGGTGGATCTCAAGATTTAACTAAGTTGCAGGCTGAGATCAGTTTCACTGGTAAAGAGTGGAAGACACATACTACTGTAACTGGTCCTAATGCCCCTTCCATTGTGGGAATTGACTTTTTGAGACAAGGTTGTTTCAAAGATCCTAAGGGTCACAAATGGGCTTTTGGAATAGCATTTGTAGAGACTGAGGATGGTAAATTGAAATTGTCCATTAGACCTGAACTTTCTGATGAATCTGCAGTTGTGGGACATCATGACATAGAGGATCTGGAAGTGCCAATTGCTACTCAAACTGTGCACTACAGACAGTACAGAACTAACCGTGACTCTTTGTTGCCCATTCATCAGCTGATTCGTCAACTGGAGGATCAGGCTGTCCTTTGCGTAAACTTAATGGCGATTGGAGACTGACAGTTGATTTTCGTGCCCTCAATGAGGTGACTCCACCCATGAGCGCAGCTGTGCCCGACATGCTGGAACTCCAGTACGAGCTGGAATCGAAGGAGGCTAAATGGTATGCTACCATAGACATTGCTAATGCTTTCTTCTCTATTCCCATAGCAAAGGAGTGCAGGCCTCAGTTTGCATTCACCTGGAGAGAAATCCAGTACCAGTTCAACCGTTTGCCTCAGGGGTGGGAACACAGCTCAACCATCTGTCACTCAGTCATCCACAATGCACTGGAGAAAGGTAAAGCTCCAGAGCACATCCAATTCATCGACGACATCATTGTGTGGGGCCAAACTGCTGAGGAAGAATCCGAGAAAGGTAACAAAATCATTGACATTCTGTTGCAAGCAGGTTTTGCCATTAAGAGAGACAAGGTCAAAGGACCTGCCAAAGAAATTCAGTTTCTGGGAGTGTGGTGGCAGGATGGTCGCCGTCACATTCCACAGGATGTGATCAACAAAGTCTCTACTATGGCAGTTCCCACCAATAAGAAGGACACTCTATCTTTCTTGGGTGCAGTGGGCTTTTGGAGACTACACATTCCTGGATTCAGTCAAATTGTCAAACCTCTGCATGATGTGACTCGTAAGAGAAACAATTTCGAGTGGGGACCTGAACAACAAGCAGCCTTTGATCAGATCAAGAGAGAAGTAGTCCATGCAGTGGGCTTGGGACCTGTGCGATCTGGTCCGGACATTAAGAACATTCTGTACACGGCTGCCAGTGACAATGGTCCAACTTGGAGCCTTTGGCAGAGATCTCCACACGAGACATGTTGTCGTCCTCTTGGTTTCTGGGGTCGTAGCGACAGAGGTTCAGAGGCAAATTACACCCCAACTGAGAAAGAAATTCTAGGAGCTTACGAAAGAGTGAAAGCAGCTTCTGAAGTGATTGGAACTGAGTCACAATTGCTTTTAGCTCCTTGACTGGATGTTCATCACCACATCATGCCACAGATGGAACCTGGTCTAAATGGATGGCTTTGATAACCCAACGAGCGCGAATGGGTAATCTTGATCAACCTGGTCTGGTTGAGGTGATCACCAACTGGCCAGAAGGCACAGACTGTACCAAACCTCCAGAGGAATAAAATAACCCGTGCTGAAGAAGCTCCTCCCTGTGGTGATCTCTCTGATCAGGAAAAGAAATATGCTTTCTTCACAGATGGTTCCTGTCGTCTTGTTGGGGACAAGCTGTGATGGTTTGGGGGTTACACCGCCCCCCCCACACTTTGTATTTGCCCCAGCTAACTCAGACGGACCCTGGGAATATAGATGAAGCAATTTATTTACTGCTAGCAGAATTTACAAGCAGCTATTTAGAATATATACAGTTATATACAATTATATACAGAAATATACAAAGGATAAACAATACAAAAGCACAACTCCCCTCCCAGAAACCTGAGTCCCCAGGAGGGGCTCTCAAACCACCCCAACACCTCCCCCGGCCCTCTCAACCTTACCCCAGTTCTCAGGAAGAAGAGAGGTGCAGCCAAGAGGTTAGGGAGCAAGGTTAGTAGGAGCAAGGTTAATGAGATGTGTCTAGGTCTGAAGGCAAAGGCAGAAGAAAAAGACAAAATGGAGAATGTTTACTTCTTCTTCCCAGAGCTCTCAGCGAGACTGTGAGAGAAGTTGACATCAGTTGTTTTCATTTCACTGCCCGTTATCTAGTTCTTTTACCAAAACATTCTAGCTTGCTTCAAACTAGCACACAAGCGAAGGTGGAAGTCAGCAGTCTGGAGTCCTACCAGGAGAGTTACTGATGTGGGAGATGGAGAAGGAGAATCCAGTCAATTTGCTGAGGTAAAATCTGTCCCGCTTGCTCTTGATGAGGCTGAATGTAAGAATTGGCCTATCCTTTACCTCTACACCGACTCATGGATGGTAGCCAATGCTCTATGGGGTTGGCTAAAGGACTGGAAGAAGAATGGTTGGCAGAGGAAAGGAAAGCCTATCTGGTGTGCTGATCTATGGCAGGACATTGATGCACAACTGGAGAGAATTCCAGTGAAGGTGTGGCACGTAGATGCACGCATGCCTCAGAATAGAGCCAATGAGGAATACCAGCACAACCAGCAGGCAGACCAAGCTGCTAAGATTTCTCAAGTTGATACCAACTTGGATCTAGACCTTGATTGGAAACACCGAGGTGAACTGTTCTTAGCTCCATGGGCCCATGACTCATCTGGACATCAAGGCAGAGATGGAACATACCGATGGGCAGTCAATTGACTTGTCCATGGACGCTATCACCCAAGTCATCCATGACTGCGACATTTGTGCTGCTATTAAGCAGGCTAAGCAAATGAAGACCATATGATATGGTGAGAGATGGTCAAAGTACAAGTATGGTGAAGCCTGGCAGATTGACTACGTCACTTTACCTTGATCTCGTTCTGGCAAGCAGTGTGTGCTAACGATGGTAGAGGCCAGCACCGGATGGCTGGAAACCTATCCAGTTCCACATGCTACTGCACGTAACACCATTCTTGGCTTGGTGAGTCACAGTATCACAGTATCACCAAGGTTGGAAGAGACCTCACAGATCATCAAGTCCAACCCTTTACCACAGTGCCCAAGGCTAGACCATGGCACCAAGTGCCACATCCAACCTTGCCTTGAACTGCCCCAGGGACGACGACTCCACCACCTCCCCAGGCAGCCCATTCCAGTGCCCAATGACTCTCTCAGTGAAGAACTTTCTCCTCACCTCGAGCCGAAATTTCCCCTGGCGCAGCCTGAGGCTGTGTCCCCTTGTTCTGGAGCTGGCCACCTGAGAGAAGAGAGCAACCTCCTCCTGGCCACAACCACCCTTCGGGTAGTTGTAGACAGCAATAAGGTCACCCCTGAGCCTCCTCTTCTCCAGGCTAAACAACCCCCGCTCCCTCAGCCTCTCCTCGTAGGGCTTGTGCTCGAGGCCTCTCACCAGCCTCGTCGCCCTTCTCTGGACACGCTCAAGCATTTCGATGTCCCTCCTAAACTGGGGGGCCCAGAACTGAACGCAGTACTCGAGGTGTGGTCTGACCAGTGCAGAGTACAGGGGCAGAATGACCTCCCTGCTCCTGCTGACCACACCATTCCTGATGCAGGCCAGGATGCCACTGGCTCTCTTGGCCACCTGGGCACACTGCTGGCTCATGTTCAGGCGGGTATCAATCAGTACCCCCAGATCAAATCATGTGGAGACATGGAACTCCAGAGATAATCGAGTCAGACAATGGCACTCATTTCAAGAACAATCTTGTGAAAAACTGGGCCAAAGAACACGGTATTGAGTGGATCTATCACATACCCTACTATGCACCAGCTTCAGGGAAGATTGAACGCTACAATGGTTTGCTGAATACCACCCTAAAAGCCATGGGGGGTGGAACTCTGAAAAACTGGGACAAACATTTAGCACAAGCTACCTGGTTTGTAAATAGTAGAGGTTCAGTAAACAGAGCAGGACCTGCACAATCAGACTTGGTCCAAACAGTTGACGGTGATAAAGTTCCTGTTGTACGTGAAAATAATCTGTTAGGGAAATCTGTTTGGGTATTTTCTCCTGCGGGTGAAGGGAAACCTGTCCGAGGGGTGGTGTCTGCTGAAGGTCCTGGTCATACATATTGGGTAATGCATACGAATCATGGGAGCACCAAGCTAAGAACATTTCACCTCAGTGTTTCCAGTCAAGGTCAAGATCCGAGTTTGTATCAACTCGAGAAATCTTAGCAGCTTGGTCTGCTTGCTGGTTGTGTTGGTGTTCCTCAGTGACTCTGCTCTTAGGCATGTGTGTGTCTATGTATCACATTGTCCTGGAGTCCTGTACCCCTAAATTCCTCTCCTGCCCGGGACTTCGGGGGGAAAGGGGAAAAGCTGCCTGGTTTCCCTCCCCCTTCGCGTGCCCTGCAGCCGTGAAGGGGGGGAGGACTGCCCCGTGAGTTCCCGCGATGGAGCCAGGCTGGGATTGGCCGTGCGCTTTCGTGCCTAAAGGTGTGGTAACTCTGCCCTTTGTCTAGCGAAGGTTATAAATATTGGGGATCTTCCCGCCTTTGGGGTTCCCGCTTTGGAGTTTTGCCTGTGCCTGGACGTATGTGTCTGCCGGAGCTCATCACCCCCCTCGCCTGGACTGCAGAGAGACCTTCAAAGAATTTGCTTTCCTATTGACACCTTTGTGTGCCTAACGACCCTTAATGACCTCTTAACGATTCACCTGCAGCTGCTGAAAGGAAAAGAGGAAGACAGACCGCGAACAAGTCGGCCTGAGTGAGTTATTTGGCTTAGCTTAATTTAGTAAGAAACTGCTATTAATTAATAGCTAAAGTCTTTTCCAACTTCTGACTTCCAAAATAGTCAGATTATTGATGGTATCCTTGTAGGTTAATTCTCATGCTACTGAATCTGCTAATTAAACTAAATTAATCTTTGTATATATAGTTGTGGGGGCGGGTTTTTGGGAAAATAAAAAATAACTATTTTTGATAAATTCCCGACTCAGCCACATATTAATTCCTGCTCTCCGCAACACGCACCTTCACTGTAATTCTGTCCAGCCATGCATCTATGTGAAAAGAATCTGTTAGGGAAAACTGTTTGGGTATTTTCACCTTTGGGCGAAGGGAAACCTGTAAGAGGGGTGGTGTTTGCTGAAGGTCCTGGTCGTACCTAATGGGTAATGCAGGAGAATGGTGAAATCCAGTGTATTACACAGAGAACTTAATTTCTCCCCTCCGCCTAAATTGGCGTAGGCGGCAGAATACCCCTCCGCGACAGCTGGCAATAAAGTACACTGAGGACCTGTATCAACTAAAGCCCTGTATTTCCAAACTTTTGAACTGCCAGGCAACCTAATGTCATGTGCTGCAATACCATACTATCAGGGGGATAGTAAGAGATGGGGAAAACCAAGCTTGATACAAGCCAATCCAAATCCGAATCCAGTCCAAATCCAAATCCCATTCAAATCCCTTAATTGCACCCCAAGCATAGGGTTATATACTTTTTTATCAGAAGGCTACACAAGAATGTTACAAATCTCAGACTCCAATTGCTTACATGCACCTGTGTTAGAACTATGGTAGGATTACACACTACTTGCCATAGACATTCTTCATATTCTCTCAACAACACGTATATTGTGTCTGGTGATTCTAAGTCCGCAGAGATAGACAAAAACCACAGACTCCAGGCTTACACTTGTTTACATTTGCTACAGAGAGAGTCATTTGCCATTGGAATGGGCTGCCCAAGGAGGTGGTGGAGTCACTATCCCTGGAGGTGTTCAAGAGAAGACTGGATGAGGCACTTAGTACCATGGTCTAGTTGACTGAATAGGGCTGGGGGATCGGTTGGGCTGGATGATCTTGGAGGTCTCTTCCAATCTGGCTGATTCTATGATTCTATGATTCTACACCAGTCTCTAAGGCCATTCCAACCTTCCACTTTATCTCTAACTCCACACTTACTGAACACTCTCCTGTCCATGGCTGGACTACAGCTACACCACAGTCACACAATTCTATAAAATCACTGCATTTAATATTACTATATCCAACAACCTAATGAATACATTCCAATAGATTTGGTTTACTCCACTATCTCTTTCCTCCTCCTGGATGGAGGCAGGGCATCCCTGATCCTGAATGTGACATGTGGTGTGTACACAATGATTGGTGTTGTGAGAGAAATTGCAATTGTTGGAATAATTGCAGTTGCACTGGGGAGCTGAAGAAGTGACAGCTACTTAGCTACTTTTCTGGCATTGCTGCCTCTGTTTCTGCCACTCTGCAGTTCCCTGACTCTCTTTGAAAGAAATGAAGTAGGCTGACCATCCCACTTGTTCATGTTCTCACCAAATTGGTCATGCAGAATTATCCACAGTGACGCAAGTGATTGCTGATGTCTGGGTGGAATTTGTCTCCTCCTGGGATGGAATTGCCTTGCAGGAGGTGGGCGTCTGTTCCTGATGGCAGAAACATGCACCCATGCAGGGATGGTATCCCTTGCCAGATTGGAAATGGAGTTTTTAAGAACCTCCTTCAGTTCTATCATGCTTTCATCTCAGTGTCGTGGAAAGTAGTTCTCGGGAAAATTGTGGGGAAAACACGTGAGGCTAACTTGTAAGGATCAAGTGATTTATTGCTCAGACACGGAGATTCCCCTCCCGAAACTAAATTACCCACGTGAATTCTTTTGATATGAGGTTGCAGAGTAACATTCCAGAAAATGGCAATAAAGAGAGTCTGTGGTTTTGAGAGTTCTTTGAGTCTTAGAAGTTATTTAGTCTTGATTCTAAGAGTTCATCAGCTACTCACTGTTCCAAGCCGTTTAGCTGGATTCGAAGTTTTGGGCGGTGTCCCTTCCCTTGTCAGGATCGGGCCCAAGCAGGCGGTTCGTCCGCTGCGGCCTTTGTATTCGGGCAGGCCGATCTGGAGCAGGAGCGAGGCAGGCAGGCAGGCAGGCTAGCGAGCAGGAACCCCGATCCAGGCTGGCACGCCATTTTATAATGTTCAAAAGAGGTGTAACCCACGAGTTCAGGCTAATTTTACGTTATTCTTACAGATTGGTACAAAGTTATAATCAACCTGCATAATTGGACAATTCTTACCAAAACAACCTGTAAGACCACCCAAAGTTCGGCCCACCAACAGGTGGTCAGCGTACATGAGAACCAAGGCCAACAGTTGGAAAACAGTGGCCAATGTTTACCTTTTATCTTCATTAGGGAGGCATTTCTCATGGGACTGGAAGATTGTTTTGGTTTTTCAGTGCTTTTGGCCTTCAATGTGAGGCACTAACATGCACGACAAATGCCTGCTAGAAGGGGCTTTGCTACCCTCCATGATACTCAGTACCCAGAGTTTTTACAGCAGAGACTAGGGCAGAATGTGACAAGTTGTCCTCTATCTGCCTCAGCTGGTCAGTGAATTCACCAACAGTGAGAGAGGCTTTCCATTATCACTCCTTGATAGAAACCTGCTAGCCAAGACGTTAGCATAGGATGAAGGAGCAAGCTTAATAAGCTTCTTCATGAGACCTGTTCCAAGAGGAATGTCATCAGGCTCATATGTGCCATGATCTCCATAAAGCACTTCCTTCACAGCAAACTCCTTCAGATGCTTAATTCCCTGCTCAATGGTGTTTCACTTCTTGGCCGCCCATGGCAGGTCATCTCGGGAAGGATATGTCATAGCCACAGCCAACAGGAGGCATGTCCACAAGCTAACCTTACCAAGAGGACTTACTAGCTATTTGTCCACTCCACTCACCTTGGTGAGTGGCCCTATCTGCTTTGCAGGCTTCTCTCCTACCTGCAGGGCATTGGCACCAATGCTATGGCATCTCACTACCCAGCTTAGAATTGGCTCTCCTGATTCCCTTGAGTATTCCTTTCTAACTTCCCTGACCTCTTTGAGGGGATCATTGGAATCCTGGATGTCATCCTTCTCTTCATCTTGTTGTCCTTGTCCTTGAAACAGTACTTTCCTAAGAACACTCTTAAACGCCACAGAGCCATCCTTCTTCTTGGCAGCCAATCTTACAAAGCTCCTCTCATCAGAGTATTGTGATTTGAGTATATTGGCTAAGTCTCTAAGACTGTATTTCTCCTCTTCTTCATCTTGTGTACCAGAGGTCCCCTCTCCTAAATCCTCCCTTGAATCAATCTTTATCAAATGGTTCATCTTAGCCTGAGCCTCGGCTGGAGCAAGAAAGGCTGGAGCTAGAAAATCTTTCGAATGTCCTTCTAGTGGGTCTGAATTATTGTCTGATCTGATGCCTGTGAGTTTGAATTTCATTTAGGATTAGAAGCCTGTGGATTTGAACTAGGTGCAGAATTAAAAACAGCTGAAACCTGAACAGCTTGAGGAGAAGAAGCCCTTTGGCCATCTCCCATGTTATTGGTAGATAGCATATTCTTGGCCATGTTATTGTCAATAGCTGAGATTTTGGCACTTGTCCCAGAACCTGTGGGAGGAGGTGCAGCAGTGGACATGACTGCCCCATTGCTCTACCCCCGGAACAGACATGGTTTTCATTTTCTGCAGACCTTATCTCTAACTCTATTTGTGAGGAAACTAGTCTCTTTTTTTTTCTTAAAGTACCCACATCCATTTTTTTAATGAATAATGTTACAATTAGTCCTAAACCCAGAATTATTAGGGCAAAGATCGCACATGATTGTGATGGATTATGCAAAATTATTAATCTATATTAATTTTTATATCCAGTCTATGATTGTTAATAACTATGAAAACAGTTTATTAACATTAAAACTCATCAGAAAACTTATTCACCAGGTTAAAAAATGCACAGGTTGGAAAATTATACATGCAGGAGTGCTAGTTTGAAGCTAGCTAGAATGTTTTGGTGAGAAGAATTAGATCACAGGCTGTGAAAGAGAAACAATGGTGATGTCTATTTCACTCATAGTCTTGCTGAGAGGTATAAGAACAGTAATGTAAATATAGATAAGGGAGACGCTCTCTGTCTGGGCTTTTGGCTGCATTTTCCCTCTCTAACCTAACCTGATTAATCCACCTGCTTCCTAACCCACCTGGCCCACTCTCCATTCTTCCTTGGGCACAAGGCAACGTCTGGGATAAGGTAGAGAGAGGTGGGAGAAGGTGGAAGGGCAGTTGGAAGCCCCTCCTGGGGACTCAGGTTTCTGGGAGGGGTGTTGTGTTTCTGTATTAACTTTTACCTTGTATATTTCTGGTATATTTCTGTATGTAACTGTATATATTGTAAATATCTGCTTGTATATTGTGCTAAGCTGTAAATATAAAGCCTCATTCAATTTCCAGAGCCAGCTGAGTCTAGCCTGGGTGATTTCTTTAGTGTGTGGGGGTGGGTAACACCCAAACCATCATAGCAGGGAAAACTAGATATGTACAGGCAAAACTAGATCACTTATTTCTTAAGGTGGCAAACACAAATATTATACTGGAAGTGGCTTTTAAGTATTTACTCATAAAATTATTATTACCCGACTCATGGGGCTAGCCACAGTCCCAGACAGTACCCAAACACTTTCAGGGAATTCTGTCTTGTCGGCTGCTGAGACTGGATTCTTCCCAGACTTCCGGGGAAAGGAGGCAGGCAATCTCTGACCTTGTCTCCTGTCCCCTCTGGACGATCTGTGTATCTCCAGGATGTCTCATCTTGGCAGGAGACTTTCAGGTGCTGGCAGGATGTCTTGCAATGTGCAGTCTCAGCACGATGTCACGCTGGCTATGCAGGCCAATCACGTGCAGGCATTTAGAGCCTGTCCCTGGTAAAATCTCCAGGCAGATTCAGGATGCAAAATGAGGCAGCGGCAACACCCTATGCTACCTGCTTGTCCCTTTTATCAATATCTGTCCCAAGACTAATGGGGCATTGGACATAGATTAGCCAATTGGAACAGTTAGATCAAGAGAAATTAATTATCCCTCTGGGGACAAAGTATCTTGTGTGGATTACCTTGGGTACAAGCATGTTGCCTTTCTTGGCAGTGGACACCCTGCTTATCACATATGGATTAGGTTGCCTGTACAAACACAGTAAGTTACATATACGCATAGTTATTTACATACTATATGCATTATACAAACAGTGTATACAACAATAGTTCCATAATACTCTATGTAGAGCATAACACAAAACAGTGTAGAGCTTTATTTCTCTGAGCCCAATCCCTGGTAGTCTTTATTAGCCACCCCACCCCCTCGAACAGTGAGTTTGGGCTTTCGTGATACTGAATCAAAGGTATGCATGGAGCTTTTCAATTTCCCCCCCACCCAGATGGAGATGGATTTCTGTCACAGTGACAGCTATTCCTCAATATTGTGAGGAGTAATTTTCTCCCTTTCTAAGTGCCAACGGAATGCGTTATCTACAAATGTGATCAGTGTCATCTTCTTCAGTAACCATAAAGGCAGTTGCCTTATCACATGTGTTGCGGAGGGCAGTAATAATTCGTGGCCGAGTCGAAAATTTATCAAAAATAGATATTTTTTATTTTTACAAAACCCGCCCCCACAACTATATATACAAAGATTAATTTCGTTTGATAAACAGGTTCAGTTACATGAGAATTCTACAAGGATACCATTAATAATCTGACTATATATATTTGGAAGTCAGTTTTTGGAAAAGGACTCAGCTATTAATTAATAGCGGTTTCTTACTAAATTAAGCTAAGCCAAATAACTCACTCAAGCTGGCTCGTGCGGTCTGTCTTCCTCCTCCAGCGGCTGCAGGAGTCGTTAAGGGTCGTTAAGGGTCGTTAGGCAGACAAAGGTGTGTGCCTAACAACAAAGCAAGTCCTTAGTCTCTCTGCAGTCCAGGCACAAGGGAGTGAACGAACTCTGGCAGAGACATGCGTCCAACACGGGCAAAATCCAAAGCGGGAACCCCAAAGGCGGGAAGACCCCCAATATTTATAACCTTGGCTAGACAAAGGGCAGAGTAACCACACCTTAGGCGCGAAAGCGCACGGCCAATCCCAGCCTGGCTCCATCGCGGGAACTCACGGGGCAGTCGCCGCCCCCTTCTCGGCTGCAGGGCAGGCGAGGGGGGGGGAAACCAGGCGGCTTTTCCCCTTTCCCCCTGAAGTCCGGGCAGGAGAGGAATTTAGGGGTACAGGACTCCAGGACAACATGTTCAGGCAACCCTGTGTCACGTAGTTGCTGAATACAATCAAGGAATGCTGGAAGCTGCCTGGGGTCCAGTGGAGGCTGCCTAGGGTCCAGAGTTTTCAATACATGGAGAAACCAGGAGGGGCATTAACAGAACCTCCACACTGGACTTCCGAAGGGCAGTCTTCAGCCTATTTAAGGAACTAATTCAGAAAGTTCCTTGGGAAAAAGCCCAAGGGGTACAGGAAGGTTGGACCTACTTCAAGAAAGAACTCCTGAAGGCACAGGAGCAGGCAGTGCCATTGAGCTGGAAGATGAGCCAACGAGGGAGGCAGCAAGACTGGATGGGCAGGGAGCTGCTGAAGGAATTAAAGATTAAAAAGAGAGTGTATCACCTTTGGAAAAGAGGGGAGGTGTCCCAGGAGAAGTTCAAGGAGGTTGCTAGGTCTTGTAGACGAAAAATTAGAGAGGCAAAAGCCCATTTGGAGCTCAGGCTGGCCACGGCTGTCAAGGAAAATAAAAAGTGTTTCTTTAAATATCTGAATGGCAAGAGAAGTGCCAAGGACAACCTCCAGTCCTTATTAGATAGAGAGGGAAACATAGTGACAAAGGATGAGGAAAAGGCAGAGGTGCTTAGCACCTTCTTTGCCTCAATCTTCACTAGTGGGACAGGTTGTCTCCAGGACAGCTGGACTCCTGAAGTGGTGGATGGAGTCAGGGACCAGTATAGTCCCCCTCTAATCCATGAGGAAGCAGTAAGGGACCTGCTGCGTCATTTGGATCCTCACAAGTCCATGGGACTGGATGTGATCCACCCTAGGGTGCTGAGAGAGCTGGCAGATGAGCTGGCCAAGCCACTCTCCATCATTTTTCAGCAGTGCTGGCTCACTGGAGAGGTCTCCGAAGAATGGAAGCTGGCCAATGTGATTCCCATACACAAGAAGGGTCAATAGGAGGAGCCAGAAAACTACAGACCTGTGAGCCTGACCTCAGTGCCAGGCAAGGTCATGGAACCGGTCATCTTGGGTGCCATCGCAAAGCACCTACAGGATGGCCAAGGGATCAGGCCCAGCCAGCATGGGTTTAGGAAGGGCAGGTCCTGCCTCACCAACCTGATCTCCTTTTATGATCAGGTTACCCGCCTGGTGAATGTGGGGAAGGCTGTGGATGTAGTCTACTTGGACTTCAGCAAAGCCTTTGACACTGTCTGCCACAAGAAGCTCCTAGCCAAGCTGGCAGCTCGTGGTTTGGACAGATTCACTCTGTGCTGGATCAAGAACTGGCTGGATGGCAGAGCCCAGAGAGTGGTGGTGAATGGTGCCACATCCAGTTGGCAGCCAGTCACTAGTGGTGTTCCCCAGGGATCAGTGCTGGGCCCAATCCTGTTCAATATCTTTATTGATGACCTGGACGAGGGGATTGAGTCCAGCATCAGTAAGTTTGCAGATGACACCAAGCTGGGAGCAGGTGTTGATCTGTTGGAAGGTAGGAGAGCCCTGCAGAGGTACCTGGACAGGCTGGATGGGTGGGCAGAGGCCAGTGGGATGAGATTGAACAAGGCCAAGTGCAGGGTTGTGCACTTTGGCCACAACAACCCTAAGCAGTGTTACAGGCTGGGGACAGAGTGGCTGGAGAGCAGCCAGGAGGAAAGGGACCTGGGGGTACTGATAGATAGTAGGCTGAAGATGAGCCAGCAGTGTGCCCAGGTGGCTAAGAGAGCCAATGGCATCCTGGCCTGCATCAGGAACAGTGTGGCCAGTAGGACAAGGGAGGTTATTCTTCCCCTGTACTCAGCACTGGTCAGGCCACACCTTGAGTACTGTGTCCAGTTCTGGGCCCCTCAATTCAAGAAAGATGTTGAGGTTCTGGAGCTTGTCCAGAGAAGGGCAACAAAGCTGGTGAGGGGCCTGGAACACAAACCCTATGAGGAGAGGCTGAGGGAGCTGGGCCTGTTTAGCCTGGAGAAGAGGAGGCTCAGGGGTGATCTTATTACTGTCTACAAATACCTGAAAGGACATTGTAGCCAGGTGGCCTCTTCTCCCAGGCAACCAGCAATAGAACAAGAGGACACAGTCTCAAGTTGTGCCGGGGTAGGTCTAGACTGGATGTTAGGAGGAAGTTCTTCACAGAGAGAGTGATTTCCCATTGGAATGGGCTGCCCAGAGAGGTGGTGGAGGCACCGTCCCTGGAGGTCTTCAAGAAAAGACTGGATGAGGCACTTAGTGCCATGGTCTAGTTGACTGGATAGGGCTGGGTGATAGGTTGGACTGGATGATCTTGGAGGTCTCTTCCAACCTGGTTGATTCTATGATTCTATGATTCTGTGGTGAAGTGCCTTACAGACCAGATGCACATTTTGAGGGTGTCTGTCACAAATAATAAAAAAACAAACTTTGTAGAAATGTTTGTTTATAGTAATCAGTTGATAATATGCAAACCTAAACAATGGCTACTGTAGAAGTGTCTGCAGTTACTTGTTGGAGATCTGTGATATGTAATCTTGTAAAGGCCCAGGCCTGCAGTGACTAAGGAAAGCAGGAAGGAGATAAAGGAGAAGCAGAGATATCCTGACATTAGCAATAAAGAGGAGTCTGCTAACCAGAGATGGAAAGACCCTGTGAGGAAGACTATGTTGGTGTTCATCACAAGTAACCATTCAAGATCACCGGGGTGGGTTGGAATTGGGGCAGAGAATGGAAAAATACCTATTTCAATGTAATAACCCTACATCTTATTATGAATATGCATGCTCTTGTACCATAAATTGTGGCTTGTGCCAGCATGGGGTGTGAAGGATTGATGGAGCAAACCTGCCTGCACTCAGCACTGTAATAAAATATACCTACTTCATAACTCTGCATGAGTTTTGGGGTTCATTTCACAGGTCAGTTTTCTGGCACCTCCAGATGGGACGTTCTCTGTCCGACTGCATGGTCTGCTGAGACTGGGACCCCTCAAGGAGCTTCCCCAAGATTTTTTTGGAGAGGGCTCCCCAACTCATACGGCTCACCGCAGGGACAGACAATGACCATCAGTGTGAAACAGGTATGTTTTGGGGAAATGTCGTGGAGGGGTATTCTGCCGCCTACGCCAATTTTGGCAGAGGGGAGAAATTAATTGATGCGAGATAATATTCTATAAAAATATATATTTATTAAACTCAATATTCTGAACTCTCGCCATCCCCAACCACTGTATATTTAATATTAAAATGGATTCTACATGGTCATGAAAACATTCTAGGATAAATATCTACAGTAACTTATTAATAACTAGCAAACATTCAAACTATAAACAGAGAGGATTTTTTCCCCGCGGCTTAATGCCTTTTGAGGTCTATATGCTATTTGCACAGCAGAGTGGGCTGAAACTGTGTGATGGTTTGGGCTCTTACCCTCCCCACACACTTTTGGAATTGCCCCAGCTAACTCAGAAGGCCTCCGGGAATATAAATGAAGCTATTTATTTTACAGCAGAAAATATACAAGCAGATATTTACAGTATATACAGTTATATACAGAAATATACAAAGGATAAACAATACAGAAGCACAACTCCCCTCCCAGAAACCTGAGTCCCCAGGAGGGGCTCTCAAACCACCCCAGCACCTTCCCCGGCCCCTCTCAACCTTACCACAGTTCCCAGGAAGAATAAAGGTGCAGCCAAGAGGATAAGAAGGAAGGTTAGTGGCAGTGGGGTTAAGGAGATGTGGCTAGGTCTGAAGCTCAAAGCAGAATGAAAGACAAAATGGAGAATATAATCTATTGTTTACTTCTTCTCAGAGTTCTCAGCGAGACTGATGAGGGAAGGAGACACAACCATGTTTACCTTTTCACAGCCTATTATCTAGTTCTTTTACCAAAACATTCTAGCTTGCTTCAAACTAGCACAATCCACCCCTTGTCTACTTTGCTCAGAGTATCGCTGAGAATTATCCAATCTAATCTAAACCAATATTCACACTAAAACAATATATACAAGTTCAGTTCACACTTCAATCGGATGTAGGTGATTCAAAAGCTCAGAACAGGGACTCCCAGGTTGTTGGAGGACGGAGACCGGTGCGGCGAGAGATCGGGGCACTGAGAGTCGACTCTGTGGCTTCTGCGCAGCAGTGCCCCGATCTCTCGCCGCACCGGTCTCCGTCCTCCAACAGATGGCGCCCGAACACACCGATTGAACCTCCGAACGACTACGCGACCAGGTACATTCTGACCCGCACCCCGGGCCACTTGCCGCCGCCGGCAGCGCCGGCTAGGCCTCTCTCCCCCCCCACCGCCAGGCCGCGAAGAAACCGCCAGGCCTCTCTCCCCCCCCCACCGCCAGGCCGCGAAGAAACCGCCAGGCCTCTCTCCCCCCCCCACCGCCAGGCCACGAAGAAACCGCTAGGCCTCTCTCCCCCCCCCACCGCCGGGCCGCGAAGAAACCGCCAGGCCTCTCTCCCCCCCCCCCACCGTCAGGCCGCGAAGAAACCGCTAGGCCTCTCTCCCCCCCCCACCGCCGGGCCGCGAAGAAACCGCCAGGCCTCTCTCCCCCCCCCACCGCCAGGCCGCGAAGAAACCGCCGGGCCGCGAAGAAACCACCAGGCCTCTCTCCCCCCCCCCCCACCGTCAGGCCGCGAAGAAACCGCTAGGCCTCTCTCCCCCCCCCACCGCCGGGCCGCGAAGAAACCCCCAGGCCTCTCTCCCCCCCCACCGTCAGGCCGCGAAGAAACCGCCAGGCCTCTCTCCCCCCCCCACCGCCAGGCCGCGAAGAAACCACCAGGCCTCTCTCCCCCCCCCACCGCCAGGCCGCAAAGATACCGCCAGGCCGCTTCCCCCCTCTCCCCCTCCTCTGGCCACGAAGGACATAGAGGCTTCCACATAAAAGGAGCTGGTGGAAACGCAAGAGATCGGACGCTACTATACCCCCTGCTGGGGAAACACGTCTCCTTTTTTTTTTTTTCCTCTTTCTCTTTTTTCCTTTTCTTTCTTTCTATTTTTCCTTTTTTTTCCCTTTTTTTCTTTTTTTTTTTTCCCCTCGTTAAACCTGTTACTAACCAAGGGATAGGTGTCTGCCGATACGGACGGCCTATATAGATAGGCGTTTATTTAAAAAAAAAAAAAAAAAAAAAGGAGTCGCCACTCATAAATATGGGGGCAAATTTTAATAACGGCAGCTGGTGTGACGACAGGTGCGACCATATAGATGGGCACTTCTGGGGGCAGTGATCGTGCATAGTCAGATCCCCCCAGGGCAGTTGCCGCCGAAAGGCGAACACACCACCCACAACCCCCCCCCCCCCCCTTTTTTTTTCCTTCTTTCCTTTTTTTTCTCTTCTTCCGCGCGCTTACGGAACCTTGCAGTTACCATGGAACCTCCCAGCCGCCCCTCCCTTCTTCCGCAGTTTTTTCAAAGTATTGGTGACTCCCTTTGGGGAGCTGGCGAACCGACCACGCAAGCACTTTTGGATAAACAAGTAGCAATTTCTCTCCTCTTGAACTTTTTGGAAAAGCGAGGAGTTTCCATGTCAAAGAAAAAATTGACTTCCTTAGTAGCATATGGACTAGTAAGAGGACACTTTCAAACTTCAGACTCTTTTTTTGATGAATCTGAATGGCGCCGCTGTGGCGATACTATTTTTGACCAGGCTATTGACGGTGACAAAACAGCCAAAAGCGTACAAAAGCAATGGCGTGATGTCATCAATTGCTTGAAGAAATACAGACTGGAACAGACCCTTGCAGCTACAGCAGCGGCACGGCTTGCTGACGGCTTGGACACTCGGGGGGAGAGACCACTAGAGGCAATGGTTACGCCAGCTAGCTCTCTCTTTTCCGACCTGAAAATTTCTCCAGGCACGGTGGTGCCTTTGATGACTCTCCCCAGTGCATCTACTGTTCCGATGCTGTCCGCAGTGCCGATGCAACCGGTGCCGCCAACTTCAAACACTCCGACGCAGCCGGCAGCGCCTCAGCAACCGGTGCCGCCAACTCCAAACACTCCGACGCAGCCGGCAGCGCCTCAGCAACCAGCGCCGCCTCAGCAGGACGTCCCGATGCAGCCGGTGCCGCCTCAGCAGCCGGCGCCGCCGGCTCAGGACCCTTCGTTATACCCTGCGCTGCCTCAACAACCGACGCCACTTCCTCAAGACGTTCCCGATGTTCCTGCCGTTCCAGTGCAGCCACCAGCACCCCCGATGCCAGCGGCACCAATTCCCCAAAACATTCCCACCATCCCTGCCGTTCCGGTGCAGCCGTCTGCCCCCCTGCTCCCAGCGCCACCGCCCTACAGTGGTCCGTTTTCCCCACTCCCGGCTTCCGCTGCCATCTCGCCACGTCCGGCGCAAACTCCTTCTGCTACATTCCGACCCGCCCCCCCGGCTGCAGCGGGCCCGAGTTGGACTTCCGCCGCGGAAGCCGGATAGACAGCAAACACAGCCTGGTTGATTTCTCTAGATATAGACTGGGGTCTTGATGACTATGTTGGACTCTGGAATTTTACCGTTGTTTTTGACTTTAATTATAATATATTTTGTATTTTGGACATTTGTTGGATAAGGTACTGATGCTTATTAATAATATTGGATTTTTAGGATAATGTTAATAATGCAGTAATTCTTAGGCAATCATGATAGAGCATAATTAGCTTTTGATAGATATTATACTGATATACTATGGTAAGGCATCATATTTTATACTTATAAGTCCCTACTCACTTTTTCTATACTAAAGATAATATGGTACCATATTCTCTTTTACACACTCACTCACACACCTTTTTTCTTTTCCTTTTCTACTAGGCTTATAAGTTAAGACAGTATTATAGTTATATGATTATTATTTTTTTTTTTTCTTTAACGTATAGAAATGTAGAATTTTGTCTTTTATATAAATTTAAAAAAAAAAAAAAAAAAGAGGAAAAGGGGGCGAGGTGGAAGAGGAGCTAGTAAAATAAGAAGAGAGGCATGGAGAAACACTACAGCCCTTTTGGACACATCATACAAGTAAGATCAGTGGATTTATCAGCTTAGGTATTGAATATGTTCGTATTATGCTTTATCACCTGTCTGTACAGGCCCTAAGGTGGATACCAACTTGAATATGATTGGTTTGTCCTTTCATGAAGTGAGCAGAAAATCTTGCTCAGATGGCAGAATTGTGGTAAGATCTTGGGAGAGTCATAGAGATGATGATCATGAGTATTTGGATTATAAGGCATTGGATCTTGGCTAATGAATTTGGGTATTTTCATGAGCTTCAATGATTGTAGCTTAATGGAATAGATTCGGTCTGGTCCCTTTGATGAAGGCCAAAGCCCACTTAAAATTGGCATAAGATGGCAAGTGATTTCTTTATCTCTTGCAAGGGCCCTGCAAGGGATGAAAAAACACTGCTCCAAATTCTTGAAGTGAATCGAGAGCTGTGGGAAAAGGCCTAAGCAGAATAGCCTGAAAGCAACATCTAAGATGCACTCTTGTATTGTATTTGGGGGTTGGTAGTTCTTAAGCACAATCGTCAGACGCAGCTCATAGCCGAGGACTGCACTGGGAACATCAAGATCTCTGAGAAGTATGAAGTGAACTTAAAGCTATGGAGAGATACTGGACAATTCACTCGCCCACAACATCGGCTACCACAGTGAGCTAATGAAGACGTGACAGACTTGCACCCTCCAGAAGCTGTGATGTTCGTCTGGACTTTTGGGTTTTTTGAACATTTGACTCACTGTCGCTTGCAGAAATAGCTTTTGGGATCATTAGCTAAGCTTGGGTGGCTGGTTTGCCAGATTGTTGTCACTAGCAAAATTCTTAACGAATGTATACTCTTTACTTTAACACCATTGACCTGCGCTCCCACTGAGCACAGCTCGTTTAAAATCAAATGTGGGTTGCTCAAAAGAAAAGAAGGGGGTACTGTGGGAAGCTTCCTCCCGCAGCGGAGCATGAAAGGTAAACATCAGACCCTGTGATGAGAAGTGTCCTTGGAGCCTTGAGGCTCCCAGGGGCCTGAGCCTGCGACTATGAGCAACCCACGCACAGCTGTCAGGGGGTGGAATCTGCCGGCCCCTGGGGTGGGCACGGCCCAGGGGGCTGACTCTGGCCACCCCCCCTGGGTGGGATCCTTAAGGTGTTTACTGTAAGTTAACCTATCTCTGCCTTACACTTAACCTGGAGCCAATCTGTACCCTCCACTTGTACCAATCTTGAGCTAAGTTAGTTGTCTACACCCCCTTTGGGGGCTATAAAGGTCGCTGCATCGCCCTAATAAATTGCACTGCTGCGCAGAAGCCACAGAGTCGACTCTCAGTGCCCCGATCTCTCGCCGCACCGGTCTCCGTCCTCCAACACCAGGTGATGTTGGGTTCGTGCTCATGTACTGTAGATCCTCTTGGAGATTCTTCCAGTGTTGGGTGCCGATAGTATCTAGAACAGAAAACTCCTAACAGCTCGTATTATACACTCTGAATTTAAACTCTCTCAGCTAAGGTTAGATTTCTTTGTGGAATACACTGGATTTCACCATTCTCGCGCATTACCCAATAGGTATGACCAGGACCTTCAGCAGACACCACCCCTCGGACAGGTTTCCCTTCGCCCAAAGGTGAAAATACCCAAACAGTTTTCCCTAACGGATTCTTCTCACGTACAACAGGAACTTTATCACCGTCTACTGTTTGGACCAAATCTGATTGTGCAGGTCCTGCTCTGTTTACTGAACCTCTACTATTTACCAACCAGGTAGCTTGTGCTAAATGTTTGTCCCAGTTTTTCAGAGTTCCACCCCCCATGGCTTTTAGGGTGGTTTTCAGCAAACCGTTGTAGCGTTCAATCTTCCCTGAAGCTGGTGCATAGTAGGGTATATGGTAAATCCATTCAATACCATGCTCTTTGGCCCAATTTTTCACAAGATTGTTCTTGAAATGAGTGCCATTGTCTGACTGTCCTGGAGTCCTGTACCCCAAAATGCCTCTCCTGCCCGGACTTCGGGGGGAAAGGGGAAAAGCCTCCTGTTTTCCCCCCCGCCTCGCCTGCCCTGCAGCCGTGAAGGGGGGGACGACTGCCCCATGAGTTCCCACGCTGGAGCCAGGCTGGGATTGGCCGTGCGCTTTCGCGCCTAAAGGTGTGGTAACTCTGCCCTTTGTCTAGTGAAGGTTATAAATATTGGGGGTCTTCCTACCTTTGGGTTCCCGCTTTGGAGTTTGCCTGTGCTTGGACGTATGTGTCTGCCTGAGCTCACACACTCCCCTGTGCCTGGACTGCAGAGAGACCAAGGATTCGCTTTCCTATTGACACCTTTGTGTGCCTAACGATCCTTAACGATTCACCTGCAGTCGCTGAAAGGAAGAGGAAGACAGACCCCACGAGTCAGCCTGAATGAGTTATTTGGCTTAGCTTAATTTAGTAAGAAACCGCTATTAATTGATAGCTAATGCCTTTTCCAACTTCTGACTTCCAATATAGTCAGATTATTGATGGTATCCTTGTAGGTTAATTCTCATGCAACTGAATCTGCTTATTAAACTAAATTAATCTTTGTATATATAGTTGTGGGGGCGGGTTTTGGGAAAATAAAAAATAACTATTTTTCATAAATTCCCAACTTGGCCACGTATTAATTACTGCTCTCCGCAACACTGACTCAATTCTCTCTGGAGTTCCATGTCTCCACATGATCTGTCTCTCCAAGCCAACAATGGTGTTACGTGCAGTAGCATGTGGAACTGGATAGGTTTCCAGCCATCCGGTGCTGGCCTCTACCATCGTCAGCACATACTGCTTGCCAAAACGAGATCAAGGTAAAGTGATGTATTCAATCTGCCAGGCTTCACCATACTTGTACTTTGACCATCTCTCACCATACCATAAGGGCTTGATTCGCTTAGCCTGCTTAATAGCAGCACAAATGTCACAGTCATAGATGACTTGGGTGATAGCATCCATGGACAAGTCAATTGACCCATCACAAGCCCATCGGTATGTTGCATCTCTGCCTTGATGTCCAGATGAGTCATGGGCCCACCGAGCTAAAAACAGTTCACCTCGGTGTTTCCAATCAAGGCCAATGTCAAGGTCAGAGTCGGTATCAACTTGAGCAATCTTAGCAGATTGGTCTGCCTTCCGGTTATGTTGATGTTCCGCAGTAGCTCTGCTCTTAGGCATGTGTGCATCGATGTGCCGCACCTTCACTGGAATTTTCTCCAGCCGTGCATCAATGTCCTGCCATAGATGAGCACACCAAATAGGCTTTCCTTTCCTCTGCCAACCATTCTTCTTCCAGTCCTTTAGCCAACCCCATAGAGCATTGGCTACCATCCATGAGCCAACGTGATCCCCATCCACAAGAAGGGTCAGATGGAGGAACCTGGGAACTACAGACCCGTCAGCCTGACCTCAGTGCCAGGGAAACTGATGGAGCAGGTAATCTTGAGGGTGATAAGAGCACACCTGAGGGATGGCCAAGGGCTCAGGTCCAGCCAGCATGGGTTTAGGAAGGGCAGATCCTGCCTTTCTAACCTGATCTCCTTCTATGATCAGGTGACCCGCTTGGTGGATGTGGGGAGGCCTGTGGATGTGGTCTATCTGGACTTCAGCAAGGCCTTTAACACTGTCCCCCACAGCAAACTGCTGGCTAAGCTGTCAGCCCGTGGCTTGGATGGCAACACGCTGTGCTGGGTTAGGAACTGGCTGGAGAGAGTGGTGGTGAATGGTGCCACATCCAGCTGGCGGCCAGTCACTAGTGGTGTCCCTCAGGGATCAGTGCTGGGCCCCATCCTCTTTAACATCTTCATAGATGATCTGGATGAGGGCATGGAGTCAGTCATCAGCAAGTTTGCAGATGACACTAAGCTGGGGGCAGATGTGACTGAGCTGGAGGGCAGAAGGGTTCTGCAGCGGGACCTTGACCACCTGGACAGATGGGCTGAGTCCAATGGGATGGTGTTCAATAGCTCGAAGTGCAGGGTGCTGCACTTTGGCCACAACAACCCCATGCAGAGATACAAACTGGGGTCGGAGTGGCTGGAGAGCAGCCAAACAGAGAGGGATCTAGGGTTGCTGATTGATACCCACCTGAACATGAGTCAGCAGTGTGCCCAGGTGGCCAAGAGAGCCAATGGCATACTGACCTGCATCAGGAATGGTGTGGTCAGCAGGAGCAGGGAGGTCATTCTACCCCTGTACTCTGCACTGGTTAGACCACACCTTGAGTACTGTGTTCATTTCTGGGCCCCCCAGTTTAGGAAGGACATTGAGATGCTTGAGCGTGTCCAGAAAAGGGCAATGAGGCTGGTGAGACACCTCGAGCACAAGCCCTATGAGGAGAGGCTGAGGGAGCTGGGATTGTTTAGCCTGGAGAAGAGGAGGCTCAGGGGAGACCTTATTGCTGTATACAACTACCTGAAGGGTGGTTGTGGCCAGGAGGAGGTTGCTCTCTTCTCTCAGGTGGCCAGCGCCAGAATGAGAGGACACAGCCTCAGGCTGCACCAGGGGAGATTTAGGCTCGAGGTGAGGAGAAAGTTCTTCACTGAGAGAGTCATTAGATACTGGAATGGGCTGCCCCGGGAGGTGGTGGAGTCGCCGTCCCTGGGGCTGTTCAAGGCAAGATTGGATGTGGCACTTGGTGCCATGGTCTAGCCTTGAGCTCTGTGGTAAAGGATTGGACTTGATGATCTGTGAGGTCTTTTCCAACCCTGATGATACTGTGATACTGTGAAAGTGGTACGCCTACCTAGATGGGATATTACAGCTCTTGCCGTTGAGAGAAGGACCTACAAAGGTATCCAAACTGCAGCAGCCCATAAACCCTGATAAAGCACTGCTTGGCCAACCATATAAGTCTTCTCCCATCCAGGTGGCCCCAGAAATGACCACAGACTCGGATAAATCAGGAGTGTGGTTTACAGATGCATCCTCTCGGAGGGTGGGGTCAATGCGGCGTTATAGAGCCGCGGCCTTGGAGATTGGCACGGGCCAAACCATTACTGAGGAGGGTGATGGCAGTGCACAAGTAGGGGAACTACGCGCTCTCATGCTAGCAGCAGAGCATGGAGCAGAGACTATTTACACTGATTCCTACTCCACGTTCAAAGGCGCCACCGAGTGGATCTGCCAGTGGGAGGCGAATCAGTGGAAGGTTTCAAACGTAGAAGTTTGGAGGGCTGATGACTGGAAGAGGCTATTGGAGATAAGCTGATCCAGACCCCTTAAAGTGGGCTGGGTCAAAGGGCACTCCATACAGCAAACCCCGGCTGCAACCTGGAATGATCAGGTAGACTACCTGGCAAAAATAAACATGGTCAATGATGAGAAGGATGACTGGTGGTGATTGGCTGAATGGCTACACATTAAAAGAGGCCATTCAGGAAAGGCAGACTTCTATTATGAATTTAGATCCAGAGGATGGCCAATTTCTATAACCACCTGTGAGGCAATTATTTCAGGCTGCCCACAGTGCAAAATCAGGCTGAAAGCCAATCACCCCAACTTTGCCCCAGATCAGCACATAAGAAAGGACAAAAGACTCTGGAGCACATGGCAAATTGACTATGTGGGTCCACTCAAACCTTCACATGGAAAGAGATACATACTGGTGGGGGTGGAGGTGGTCTCAGAGTTAGTCATGGCTACGGCCACCAGTGCTGCCACAGGCACTCAAACCATTGAGGCCTTGAGGCAGTGGTTCAATTTTCTGCCAATGCCAGAGTACATTCAGAGTGATAACGGATCTCACTTCACAGCGTCATCTGTACAAAACTGGGCTAAGGGTGAGGGAGTTAAATGGGTATTCCATACTCCCTACTATCCCCAAGCTAATGGCATGGTAGAGAGGACAAATGCCCTAATCAAGAAGCATGCCATCGTATCAAAGGGTAACTGGGATAAATGCCTACCACATGCAGACTTCATTGTAAATAACAGGTGGGGCAACTACGGCAGCCCAAAAGTCAAAGCATTTTGTCCTGACGAGCCAGTGGGAAATACTAATCATCCGCCAGATGAATCCAAACACCCTCAACACTCATTACACAAGTTACAGGTGGGACAACCAGTGATGGTAAACTTGCCCTCAATTGGAGTTGTGCCTATGACTCTATCGAAACCAAATGGGTTATACGCATGGGAAGCAACCGATGTAAATGGGAAAACTCATCGCATAAGCGTGTGATGGATTATCCCAGACTTCTGAAATTGCTTCCACATATAACAGGTTTTCCTTGCCTTGCAAATGTTTGATATGTATAATAAAGTTATTTTGTTATCAGGGGGTGGGTATACAAGAGTTGATCTGCTTTAACCTGGTTTAGAGCATAGTTATGCATATATATGTTATGTACACTGTCTGTATACTTTAGGGTTCAAAGTGTTATATGTATAATGTTTATGTATATATATATATATATATGTATCCTGCCTTATTTCTCAATTTCTGGCCTATGAGCCAGGGGGTGGGGCCCTCTTGCAAAACCCTCATTTGGACAGAACTGTGGCTCAAAGGCCATCAATCGAGGAGTCAAAACATTGCTCCCATCTGCCTGCATGATGACAGCCGCTGTCCCAGCCGCCGTTTCTAGCTGCGGGAAGATTTCTCCCCCAGAGGGGCATAAGTTGTAAACATGAGCCGTTGTTTTGGGAAAAAGACCTTGGGTCTGAGACACTGTGAGCACCCTACGCACGCCTGCTGGGGGTTGACCCTTACCAGCCCCTGGGGTGGTACCATAGGTTGGTTTTGGTGAAAAATAGCCTATCTGTGCCTTACCCATAACTTTGAGCCAATCAGTATTGTCCACTTGTACTAGCTTCAGTCTGGCTGGCACACCTCTTCTGAACACTATTTAAGATGCTGCATTATCCTAATAAACTGTACTGGCACTCTCTCTCACTCGCTCTCACACACACACACACACATGCACGGCACAGCTCGGCACTCGTACGGCATTCGCATCCGCACCGATCGCACTGCAGCATCAAAGCTACAGCCGACTCGCCAGTGCTCTGATCCTCGCCAGCCTCCGGAAGCCAACGCCCAGCTTGGCCCGGACCCGCGGAGGCTCAGACAGCGTGCCTCAATAGCCTTGAATATCCACGATATCTGGGACTTTCCGAACTGACTCCCGGCCAGTGAGTAACTGAGAAACTTGATCTGAGCCAGAATAATCTCCCAATAAGCCTATCAGCGGCACCTTCAAGCCATAGACTCTCTTCCTAAATTCTTTCAAACTGTTGCTAAATTCCTGATTTCTTATACATAGACATTCTGTAATTTAATTCGCAAACCGCTTACAAAGAACTTGTGTGGGGTAGTTGTAAATAAGTTTGGGGAGGGGAATTCCTAGTGTATATAATATTAAATCATTTAAACATTTTTTTTTAAACAATTCGGCCTCGTACTTCATTTCCCCAAAACCCAGACAAACTCCTCCATAACAAATATACTGCTCATGGATTAAATAATTTTCCAAATACTGATCCATTAACTATTTGCATCCATTCCTGTATCCTGGGAGATATTGTGCGACTGAGCAATGGAACTGTAAATAATATTTTACTGATTTTGTATATAGGTTATGTGGGTGGTGGGATTTTTAAATTAATAAATAAATTATATTTTTATTAATTCCCTACCTGTGCCCCTTTATTTGTAACAACAGGTTATGGTCCCTTCAACTACAGTTAACACTGGAGTCCATGTTCAGTTAGTAGAGCATGAGACATAATCTCAGGGTCATGGGTTTGAGCTCTATATTTGGCACCAAAAAAGACTATTTCCATTCCCGAGGCAATTGATTCCAGGTATATTGCACATCCCTCCATGTGAAAGCAAACTGTGGCTTTGCACTCTATTGCCAAAGGGATCAAGAAAAATGAATTGGCAATATCAGTTATGGTATACTGTTGGGGTATGGAGGCTGGCGAGAGGCGAGATCGGGGTACTGACGACTCAAGACAGCAGCTTCTAGGCATCAGTGCATCAGTACGATTTATTAAGGCAATACAATGGCTTATATAGCCTCCATAGGAGGTGTGCACAACCAGCCTGGGGCTGGCAGAAGTGGACAGTACAGATTGGCCCCAAGTTATGTGTAAGGCAGAGATAGGTTAGCTTGCGGTAAACACCCTGAGGCTCCCACCCAGGGGGGCTGGCTGGGGTCAGCCCCCTGGGGCTGTGTCCGCCCCAGGGGCCGGCAGTTTCCACCCCCTGACAGCTGTGCGTGGGTTGCTCACTGTTCTCAGCCTAGGCCTCTGGGAATCTGTAAGACTCCAAGGACACTTCCCATCACAGGGCCTGATGTTTACATTCCATACCTTGTTGCAGGAGAAAGCTTCCCACAGTATACCACTTGAAAGCTTCTATTTCCCTTCATATTGGAGTTCCAGCATGTCCAGTACAACAGCATTTAATAACTGCATAATGTTGCTTAGGCTACAATAGTTTAATTATAGAATCATAGAATCATTAAGGTCAGAAAAGACCTTTAAGGTCATCAAGTCCAACTGTAACCAAACTACCATGACTCCTATACTATATCCTGAAGTTCCACATTGCTGGTTGTGATGGTTTGGGGGTTACCCTGCCCCCCCCACACTTTTGAATTTGCCCCAGCTAACTCAGACGGACCCTGGGAATATAGATGAAGCAATTTATTTACAGCTAGCAGAATTTACAAGCAGCTATTTACAATATATACAGTTATATACAATTATATACAGAAATATACAAAGGATAAACAATACAAAAGCACAACTCCCCTCCCAGAAACCTGAGTCCCCGGGAGGGGCTTTCAAACCACCCCAACACCTCCCCCGGCCCTCTCAACCTTACCCCAGTTCTCAGGAAGAAGAGAGGTGCAGCCAAGAGGTTAGGGAGCAGGGTTAGAAAGCAGTGATGTTAGAAAGATGTGTCTCGGTCTAAGCCAAAAGCAAGAGTGAGAGACAAAATGGAGAAAAAGTCTTTCTTCTTCCCCGAGCTCTCAGCGAGACTGTGAGAGAAGTTGACATCAACTGTTTTCATTTCACTGCCCGTTATCTAGTTCTTCTACCAAAACATTCCAGCTTGCTTCAAACTAGCACACTGGTCAATGTTCAAGGATCACCTCCTCCAGGCCCAGGAGCAATGCATCCCAAAAAAGAGGAAGGCGGGTAAGAACACCAGGAGCTCTGCATGGATGAATATAGAGCTCCTGGATGTTGCAGCTACCTATTTGCTGCTGCGGAAACATGATCAAAGCGCACACAGATCAGTGTGATTGGAGTGATGGCACATGGACTCCAGACGATTCAATGAGAATTACACCAGAGACCTTTATTGAGCATTTTGGCTCTCATTATATAGTCTTGAGCATAGAGCACACACCTACACATTAGCATAATGAGATAGTGGAGTTTTCAACATGCAGGGAGATAGGGAGGAACTATAACAAAACCCACACCTTGGACTTTCGGAGGGCAAACTTCAATTTGTTTAAGAAATTTATTTCCAAAGTCCCCTGGGCAGCAGTCCTTGAGAACAGGGGGGACCAGGATGGTTGGACCTACTTTAAATGGGAGCTCTTGAAGGCACAGGAACTGTGCCATTAATCTTGGCCCACAGTCTATAAAGAGGGGTGCACAAGAGCCCCACGTGTTCAGATTCAGCTCGGTTCAGATTCAGCGCTCTGACCCTGCCTGCAGCGCAGCTCAGCTCTCTGACCCACATTGCAGCGTCCTGCTGCCCTGACTCACCTACAAGGCCCAGACACAGTCTGGCCCTCACATGCAGCTCACTGAGGCACAGACCTCATGCATTGATTTCAATTCACAGTTAACCTGTCTGCATACTTTAGATGCAGAAGCTCATTCAAGCCTGCACCCATATGTATATAAGGAGCCGACAGAACCTCCTAGAGTTATCTGTGCATATCGGCCAGCTATCTTGCATTTATCCACGGAGCTCAGTCTCCCAGCAGCCTGGCACACCGCATGCCTTCTGCTTTTGCCTGGTGAAAGCCATAGCAGCTAAGAGAACCAGGAGGCAGACCTTTTGGATTGTCTGTACCCACACACATGGCCTGCTAGCCATGAAAGACCATGCCAGAAACTGCATGGACATTCTCCTCCTGCTCCTGGAATCCTGCCAGCTGATCGTCCCTGGATGCAGTATCCAGAGGAGACAGCAGCATCGAGGCAGAGACCGTCCCTCACCAGGAGAACAAAAGGTTAGAGAAACCTAAGACCCCAGAGACTGGGAAGATTTATCATTTCCCTCTCAAGCCAGGAAGATTCCAGCCCCACAGAGTCCACAGGCAGAGCCCCTGGAAGTCCGGACACTGGGCACAGGCTCGAGGTGAGGAGAAAGTTCTTCACTGAGAAAGTCATTGGACACTGGAATGGGCTGCCCAGGGAGGTGGTGGAGTCGCCGCCCCTGGAGCTGTTCAAGGCAAGATTGGACGTGGCACTTGGTGCCATGGTCTAGCCTTGAGCTCTGTGGTAAAGGGTTGGACTTGATGATCTGTGAGGTCTCTTCCAACCCTGATAATACTGTGATACAACCCCGGGAGGGTGATTAATAATTAAGAGCAACACTTACAAGTAAAGCTTAATTCCTCTGTAATATAAGTTACCTCTGCCTTAGAGCAGACAGAACTTCAACCCCTGCTGGGAAACAGCATAGCTCCCAAGCGGCATTAAGCCAAAGGGAAATCTCTCTCTGTCTATAGTTAAATGTTTTACTAGTTATTAACCAGATCCCTGTATATATTATAGACTAAATTGTTTTCATAAACTTGCACAAAAGAACTAAACAGTGGTTGGGTGTGGCAAGAGTTTGTAAATATTAATTTTAACAAATTTAATTTTTATATAAAATTAATACCACCTCAAATTAATGTCTCTCCTCCGCCAAACAGGCGTAGGTATAGAGAACCCCCTTCACAACATCCCCCAAAGTTAGAAATAGCAGTTTGGAGTTCTATAGAATTGCCTAAGAGCCAGTTCAAGTAATCCAGGCCAATTGGAACATAAATGGCTCCTGGATCTTTGCCACTAATGTCTATGATTTGGGATCTCCCTTTGATGATCAATTGAGCAAATATCTCTGGATGCATTAAAATAGTTTTTCATGGGCGAAATGGTAAAAATACCCATTCAAGGAGTTTAAGAGGGTTTAAAATATCTTTAACCCATTGCATGATGAGAGCATATAGATGTTGCTGGCTTTTGTTGGAATTAATTATCATTAAATCTATGGAGTAGCCTTCTGACACTCATGCTGCATGGGAAGTTTGTATTTTGTTCAATATTATTTGTAAGGCTTTTTGCTGATCGTTCACAGGCATCTCTTTGCATTTACCTGTGAATATGTTCTTAAAAGTCGAATGAGTGGTTCCGTATCATCATTCATGATACCACACAATGTGTGCACTCACTGAATATCTCCTATGAGTTTTTGAACATCATTCAGTGTTGAGATTGTTGATGTTAATTCTAGCTTCTTTGGAGACACATATGTTCCTGATATCACCCACACAAGATATTGCCAAGGTGGAGACTGTGGAACCTTTTCTGGGGCTATTTTCAACCCCCGTTCTGATAGGGTTGCAGTTATTTGATCTAAGACAATTTTGTGTCATTTTGGCTGCAGAGCCGATCGAGAGAGCACTGCTGCTGAGCTTGGATTTTCTGCTCTGTTCTGCTGCTCCATGGTTCCAGGGGACCTTAAGGTAGGCAGGGGGGACGGCAGGGCTGTTGTCTCGCGAGAGAGAGCGGGGCTGTGACGGGGGCTCGTGACGTCAGCCGCGGGAGGTTTAAATCCCCGCCGGGTGCCGCGGGCGCCGCCATTTTGGCTGCAGAGCCTCCTGCGGCTGGGAGCTTTTTTTTTTTTTTTTTTTTTTCTTCTTCCTGTTTCTGACTGTCAATACCACTGTGCACTATGCCTGTCACTCGCACTACAAAGGGCAGGAAAAGCGTGGGCACGCAGACTGACTCGACCCAGGAACACACAGGAGTCCAGGCTACTGGATGCAGGGAGTGCTGGAGCCTCTCACTTGCTGTAGAAGGGGAAGGGGAGAACAATTGCACCAGGTGTGAGCAGGTGAACTTCCTTCTCACCTTGGTGGCAGAATTGAAAGATGAAGTGGCCGAGCTGAAGGACGAAGTATCCAGGCTCAGGTCAATAAGGGAGAATGAAAGGGAGCTGGATCTGTGGGTGCAGGCACTGCAGATTGCCCCTGCTAAGGAAACTGCCCCTGGAAACAGTGAGGGATGGGTACAGATCCCTGTCAGGGGTAGTAAGGGAAATCCACTCTGTCCCTCTCCTCCTCTTCCTCTGCCCTTGCACAACAAGCATGAGGCCCTGCATGCAGAGGGCACAGAGGATGAGAGCACTGAGGAGCATCCAACTGTGATGATGCCTAGGGTGGAGCAGTCCCCACCAACTGTGGTGACTAGCTCCACAAAAAACAAAAAAAAAGAGAAGGGTTATAGTTGTTGGGGACTCCGTCTTGAGGGGGACAGAGGGACCCATCTGTTGTCCCAACCTGTCTCACAGGGAGGTCTGCTCCTTTCCTGGTGCCCGGGTTAGGGACATCACCAGGAGAATCCCTAACCTAATACAGCCCTCTGATTATTACCCTGTGGAAGAATTTCTCACCAGTCGAGGACATAAAGTCATAAACATGGGTAACTTGCACTGAGAATGTCCTTGGTTCCCAGCGAGGCTAGGAAATCGAGATGTAAACAACTGAGCACCCCACACACAGCTGCAGTGGGCAGAGACTAGATAACCAAGGGGGCTGGAGTGGGTGGTCTGGAAGGCTGACCCTTAGAATGTTGTGATAAGTTAACGTATGTGAACATTACATGTAACCTTTCAATTATCACCTGTAACCAATCTTAAGCTGAGCACGCCTCTTGCTAGAACGCATATAAGTCACTGTATTACGGAAATAAAGGGGATTTGACCATCTAATCATATTGGTGAACAAAGAGTCATCTTCCCATAGCGCTTGTCATGGAGAGTAGCAAAAGCTCTCTCAGCTTTTGCTATATTGTGTAGTTTCTAGTGCCTCACATTCAAGCCAGAAGCATCGAAAAACCAAAACAATCTTTCAGTCCCATGGGAAGATTTCTCCCTAGAGTAAATGAAAGGTAAACACTGGCCATGTTTCCCTTTCATTTGGCCTTGCTTTCCAGACAACAGGGTATTGTTTTGGTTAAGTAGAAACGACTATCTTAGGCCTGCCCAGCACCTGCAGGTGGGCTGGCCTGAGGAGTGGTCTTTATATTGTTTTAGGTAATGTTATCCAATTGTGTAAGTTGATTACTGTTTTTTACCAATGTATGTTAACAACGTAAAAGTGGTCTGAATTGTGGGCTAGTCCTGTTTTGGAACATTATAAAAATGGTGGACAGGCCAGGATCGAGGCTTTTTGCCTTTTGCTCTTTTGCCCTGGATCTCACCCTCGCTCCTGTCCTTCCCCGGACTTAACAACAACAAACTGCTTGCCGATCTAGCCTCGCCTCGGGCGGACACCGAGTCGCAGAGGCTAAAGCCTGCATGCCTGGACCCTCACCGGGAGAAAGGGACTCCCTACCAAGCTACAGACTGTGAGTAGCTGACGAACTGTTAACTCAAATCTCAGAGACTCGAAAGAACTCTCTTTAAACATCGTAGACTCTTTAATTTGCCATTTTTGGAAATGTTACTTTGACCTCAATCAAAAGAATTCACAGTGGTGGTGTAGTTTCGGGAAGAGGGAATTCGCATTCTTTGCAATAAATCACTGATAAAATAGTCAACGCCTCGCGTATTTCCCCTATAAATTCTGCCGCGAAACTGCGTTCCACGACAGCGCTCCACCGAACGTGTTTCCCAACATCTGGCACTCGAACAGAGGAGTCAGGACACAAGCCGGCTGCAGGTGAGACTGCGTTAGGAGGCCGGAGGGTTGGCCCGAAGAAGAGGGGGCCGATCATCTTGTGGGACGTTCTCCGTATCGGAGAGAGTAAGCGTCATTCGGTGCCGCTGGGCCGGGTAGCGCTGCCTGGAGGTGGCAGTAGTTTGGACGTTCATTTCTGGAGTGAACAGCCCGTGTGTGTAAGGCAGGTAAGGCCCACAGTGGATTTGCTGGGGCACTGCGTCTGCTGGCATTTTTATCTCATGAGAGCAGTTTGCGGGACATTGAGCTCTAAGAGCTGCTGGCCCGGGCGTATGCGCAGGGTCATGCGAGTGAAAAGCCTCCCATGGTTTTAAAATCGAAAGTGCAGTGGGAGGTCGGAGACGTGCTGTGGGATGCGGTTCTTAGCAACAGCAAGTACTCTGAGTCGACCCGCCAGCTAAGTCCCACCCGGTGGGAGGTGCTCCGTGCGTTACTAAAGATGAAAGCCAAAAGAAACGTGGCGGCGGTGGTTTTCCTGTTACTTCTCCTGGCCACGCCAGCCGTTGCAGAGAGCACTGACGTGTGCGTGGCGCCAGGTTTCTCCTCTGCCCCCACCCCGAGCGTCCCGAAGGGAGAAGGCTCTGTGCTTAGGTTTTTCAGTCTTGGCAGAGCTGCTTCCGTTAAAGGCGTGGCTGGGAAGGTTGCCAGTTCTGTGGCGGAGTTGAAAATGAGCGTGCAGCACGATCCTGGCGGGCACCCGTGTCGCCCGCCGCGCGCCCCGCCTCCACCCTCCTTCCCTGCTGGAGCCGTGCCCGGTAACCCGATTGTAGCCACGTTGACCGCAGGGGCATCGGCAAGAGACATGTTAGAACGTATCCACGGCAGGGAGCGATACGCGGTTCGCAACAAGGTTGCCCGTGATTTGCCTTTATAGTACCATCTGAGCCTGCGAGCCGCTTTGAGTACACAACTTTGCCGCGAGGCATGCAGACCACACCAACTCTCTGCTGATTGTTCGTTGCAAAGCATTGCAAGCCCCCCGAAAAGAACTGGGCATGTGCAATTGTTTATCACTATGTGAATGACTTTATTTTCTGTCCCCGCTGACGAGTCTTAGTCTCCGAGAGACAATCTCGTCTTGCTTCAGCTCTGTGGGCTGCGCATAGGAAGCTAAGGACTTTTTAATCGGTCTAGCCGGAGCGCTAGGAGAGACGCGCTTGGGACTGAGTTGTTGTTGCTGCTGCCCGTAGTGACTCACTGATATACCCATAATGGCGTCTGCCCGTAGCGACCCGCTGGCAGCCAGTTACAAATGCTTCTCAGCTTGACAAAGTTTTCGGACCTACTGCACGGAGGGCGGCTGCCTGCCGCTGTGTGTACTGTATCGAATCTGCCGCTGTGGCCTGCGCGTCCCTGCGGATGACGGCATGCGATACAGGACACAGACTTTTAGTGTTCAGCCGGTAAGAGACGCTACTGAAGGTACAGAGGAACGGACAGTAAAGAGAGAATGGACTGACGGCAGATGTGACCGCACCGGACGGCTCGGGACCCTCCCTTTCCCGCAGCTTGGCGGAACAGTCTTCAGATCCGCCCCCCCTCGCCCGCCCGCCCCATCTCCAACGGACCGCATCACGGAGTTCCCCCCCCCCCGTGGGTCTTCAACAGCTGGGGGACTGAGGGAGATGCTGAGGGGATCGGTGGGGTGGGAAGAATTTGTGGGTTTCCTTGAGTCGTTTTCAGAGTTTAGTCAATTTGCGTTTGTATGGCTACAGGGGGATTAGCAATTCGATAGCTCACAGCTTAGCCTCTGCTTTTTTTTTTCTCTCTCTGTCTTGAAGAGACTGAGAGGGAAGACGGCAGTTTGGAAGTTTTCAGAGTAGATTTCATATTGTGTACTAAGGATTGATCGTGGGATGGGAGAAGGACGAAAACAGCGAGTGGTGGCTGACCTGAAACAGCTGGGGGTTGGTGTTATGGAGGGTGGCAAAGCCCCTGAAAGGTCCCCATGTCATGAAGGTTACAGTGTCTCACATTGTAAGCCAGAAGCATCGTAAAACCAAAACAATCTTCTAGTCCCATGAGAAGTTTCCTCCCTAGAGGAGATAAAAGGTAAACATCGGCCTTGTTTTCCAACTTTCGGCCTTGGTTCTCATGCACACTGACCACCTGCTGATGGGCCGAGCTTTGGGTGGTCCTACAGGTTGTTTTGGTAAGAACTGTCCAATTATACAGGTTAATTATAACTTTGTACCAATCTGTAATAATATCGTAAAAATTGTCAGAACTGGTGAACACACCTCTTTGGAACATTATAAAAATGGTGTGTCTGCCTGGATTGAGGTTCGGATCGTTCGGATCGTACGGACTGTTCGGATCGTTCGGACTGTTCAGATCGGCTGGTTCGGTTCATATGCTACCAACCTGCCTGCGGCCCGTTCCAACTTATCAGCCTGCTCCAGCGTGCTTGCCTGCTTCGGCCTGCCTGCCTGCTTCGGTCTCAGCTCGGCATAAGACTGCTGACGCCCGACTTTCAGAGACCGAGGGCCTGCATGGACCCGATCCTGGCCGGGGGAAACGGGACAACGCCCTAGTGGTGCACCGAAACCCTGCTAAGCTGCTGACTGTGAGTAGACTGATGAACTCTTAAATCGAAACTGAACAACTTCAAAGACTCAAAGAACTCTTTAAAAAACCATAGACTCTCTTTTATTTACCATTTTTGAAATGTTACTCTAGCCTAATCAAAAATAATTCACATGGGTAACTCGGTTCTCGGGAAGGGGATCTTCACATTTAGCAATAAATCACTTGATCTCTGCAAGCCAGCCTTGCGTGTTTTCCCCATGAATTTCTCGTGAAACTGCGTTCCACGACAGTTGGGCAGAATGGAGGGCTGAGGACAAAAGCAGCGCTGTGGCTGCTGGCCTCCTCCCCCTCCTCCTCCCCCCCCTCTAGCCACCTATGGAGGGCCCACGGGGCCCCGTGCCCCCCCGCACGTTGTTTTCTTTTACGGATTTTTTTTTTTTCCTTGCTAGGAGGCAGCGAAGCCTCGAAGCTGTTTTGACAATATCAAATGTGAGGAGACAGCTCTTCACTGAGAGACTGATTGGATACTGGAATGGGCTCCCCGGGGAGGTGGTAGAGTCGCTGTCCCTGGAGCCCTGGAGCTGTTCAAGGCAGGATTGGACGTGGCACTTGGTGCCATGGTCTGACCTTGAGCTCTGTGGTATAGGGTTGTACGTGGTGATCTATGAGGTCTCTTCCAACCCTGATGGTACTGTGATACTATGCTACTGAAGACAGATGTCAGAAAGTTTATGGAAATGATAGCAAGAATGACGAGGACGACTTAGGACCATTTTTGCCCCTGTTACGGGCATGGACACGCACAGGTGTATTTTTTTAGTCACCTGATGATAACAGTTTTCATTCCGGATGATAGCTGATAGTTCCTGGCTGGGGTATTCACCATCGCCTTACTGGTTAATTCCTTCTACAGATTAGGCAGCAATGACTTTTGCACCCACTGCTCAGTGGCAAAAAGAAAAAGAGGGAGATTGCTAGGACATAGCAGAGATGCCAGTGCCATGGACAATGGGTGGAAAATCATACAGACACAGAAGGCACCAAGCAGGACAGACTAGAATTCAGATGCATTGCCTCTCACAGCGAGAGTATAGGCACTGAAATCCACATTGCAAGTCACTAACCAGATTCTGGACTAGGAACAGGGAATGATAGAGCTTGTAGGCTAATGCCAGTCAGCTCCTTCCCCCAATAACAGATAAAGACAGGACTAGCATAGAAGTTTACTGGAACAGCTGCTAATTGCAATGAAATGAGTCTTGTGACAATTCTGACTTTTCCCTTTTCTGAGAATACCATGGGATTGTTATCTTCTTGGATTTTCCTTGCGTTTTCTTGAAATTCCTATAGCTGATAGATTCTTAGAGTAATATAAGTTAAGACTAAGGGTTTGTAGTTTTGGGAACTTAGGACATAAGGATGTTATGGGATGTTTTTCTTGGGTACATTTAGGCATTATTGAAAAGGGAAATATGGGTTAGAGGACAGTAGGATAGCAGAAGAAATCTTTTCCTTCTCAAGATTTTTCTAATCACATCATACAGACTAGGCCAGTGGATCTGCTAGCCTAGGAAATGGATGTGTCTGCATTTGTTCTTGTATCTGCTTGTGTTTGACCATTTATCTTCACAGGCCTTGATGAAGACCAACCTGATTATGACCAACCTGTTTTTTCCTAAAGTGAGCAGAAGTCTTGCTCAGATGGCAGAACTGTGAAAGGACTTGAAAGAAGCACTGACATGATGATTGTATTTGTATGGATCTTTAAGGTTTGGACCATGGCTAACGAATTTGGGTATTTTTATGAGTTTTCAGTGTTTGTGGTTTAACGGAATAGGTTCAGTTTAACAGCTTTGTAAAGGCCAAGGCCCACTCAAATTGGCATAAGATGGCAATGTGGCTTTTGTCTCTTGCAAGGGCCCTGCAAGAGATAAAAAACACTGCCCTAAATTCTAAAAGCAGATGAAGAACTGTGGGAAAAGGCCTAAGTAGAATAGACTGATAGTAACATCTAGGGTATATCTTTGTATTGTATTTAGAGGTTAGTAGCTCTTAAGCACAATAGTCAGACACAGCTCATAGCTAAGGAGTGCAATGAGAACATCGCGTGAACCCAGAACTATGGGAGTCTGAGGAGAAATACTTGACAGCTGATTGACCTACAAATCTGCAATGTCGACTGCCACACAGAGCCAGTGATGACGTGGCACACCTGCACTCTCCTGTGACTGTGATGTTCATCTGGACTTTTGGGTTTTTGAACGAATGACTTACTGTCGCTTGCAGAAATAGCTTTTGGGATTGTTAGCTAAGCTTGGGTTGTTAGCTTGTCAGACTAATGCTACTGATGAAAGCTCTAACAGGTTTATTCCTTTTGATTGTAGCACTGTTGATTTGTAGCTGCACCATTCACCCCTGTGTTAAACAGCCTATGATAACTTCCTTAGCAATGAGGGCGGACACTGCAGTTCAAACGACAGTGACAAGGCCCATGTTAGACCTTTAGGTGCTTTTGGAGCAAACAATTGGCACAATGGTGTCAAAGCATCAAGAAGGGGCCGAGGTCATCTGTTGTGGAACAACAGAACCGCCAAGGCACTTCCCCCTGGTGTGTTCCTTATTTGTGGTGATAGAGCCTGGCAAGGCATACCAAAGAACGCTTATGGAGGTCCATGTTATCTGGGTAAATTGACAATGTTTGCCCCTCATCTTAGTCAACTTAGGAACCTAGCCCGACGCCGGCCTAAGCGATCTCTAAAATTGAGTCCTAATTGCAATGACAGCATTCAATTATTATCCACAGCTGCTCGTGTTGCCTTAGCTGTATTTCTACCAGGAGGAGCAGCTGGAAAAGCATTAGTACAGCTAGAAAGACTCGCGTGTTGGTCAGCAAAACGAGCCAATGTCACCACAAAGGTTTTAGGACAACTATTGGTTGACCAAAATAGCCTTCATCGTGCCCTGTTGCAAAATCGAGCAGCCGTTGATTTTCTTTTGCTAGCCCAAGGACATGGCTGCGAGGACTTCGAAGGGATGTGTTGTTTGAATTTATCAGATCATGGTGAGTCCATTCACAAGAGTATAACCTAGTTGAAAGGTCATATTGACAAGATCGAAAAGGAAACATCGACTTTTGATGACTGGTTGCAGAACCTGTTTGGGACAATCCCGGGGCGGTTAAGCAGCTTATTAGGAGAAGGCTTACGGTTATTTGTCATTTTCATAATAATTTTGCTATGCACTTGAATTGTCTTTGCTTGCGTTAAGAAGAGCTTAACTAAGGTAGTTAGCCAGGTGTGCGTTGCTCAAAAAGAAAAAGAGGGAATTGTGGAAGAATTTCTCACCAGTCGAGGACATAAAGTCATAAACATGGGTAACTCGCACTGAGAACGTCCTTGGTTCCCAGCGAGGCTAGGAAATCGAGATGTAAACAACTGAGCACCCCACACACAGCTGCAGTGGGCAGAGACTAGATAACCAAGGGGGCTTGGAGTGGGTGGTCTGGGAGGCTGACCCTTAGAATGTTGTGATAAGTTAACCTATTTGAACATTACATGTAACCTTTCAATTATCACCTGTAACCAATCTTAAGCTGAGCACGCCTCTTGCTAGAACGCATATAAGTCACTGTATTACGGAAATAAAGGGGATTTTGACCATCTAACCATATTGGTGAACAAAGAGTCATCTTCCCATAGCGCTCCACCGAACGTGTTTTCCAACATTACCCCTTGCTGGTAATACAGGCTGGCAGGGATGAAATTGAAAACGAGGGTACCAGGGCAATTAAAAAGGAAATTAAGGCCCTGGGGAAATTGATAGACGGGGCGGGAGCACAGGTGGTGTTCTGCTCAGTTCCCTCTGTGGCAAGGGAGTTCACAGAGAGGAACAGCAGAACCTATGATATCAACAAATGGCTCAAGGGATGGTGCGAGCGGCGGCATTTTGGGTTCTTTGACTACGGGGGAACTTTTACTGTGCCGGACCTGCTTGATCATGATGGGGTGCAGTTGTCTAGGAGGGGCAGAAGAGTCCTGGCACTGGAGTTGGCAGGGCTCATTAGGCGGGCTTTAAACTATGTCTGAAGGGGGTGGGTGAGGCAATTACTCTCTCTAAGAAGAAGAGAGTGGGAAGGAAACTAGGGACAATTGGGGAATCAAGAGCCCAGCTGAAGTGCATTTACACCAATGCATGCAGCTTGGGTAACAAGCAGGAGGAATTGGAAGTCCTGGTCCACCAGGGTGACTATGATATAGTCGCCATTTCAGAAACTTGGTGGGATGACAGGCATGACTGGAGTGCTATACTGGGGGGATATAACCTCTTCAGGAGAGATAGGCAAGGGAGAAGAGGAGGAGGGGTGGCTCTGTATATTAGGGAGTCACTCCATGCCACTGAGCTTAAGGTGAGGGATGAAGGGGTTGAGAGCTTGTGGGTTAAAATCAGAGGGAGGACTAATAAATCTGACATCCTGGTTGGAGTCTGTCCTGGGTTTGGGCTGATCCCTCCCCCGGGAAGAAAATTCACAACACAAACCCCCTTACTTTTTGAAAGTCAGGGAAAGATGAAATTGTATTTTCTTATAATATAAGTATAACAATGTAAAGAGAAAATAATAACTAGAGAAGGAAGGAAGGAAGGAAAAAAAACCCCAATACAATAACCTTAAGGGAGATGGGGAGGGGGTCAAGCGGCGGCGAAGCAGCAGAAGCAGCAGTAGCCAAAACAGCAGCCGGGGAAGATAGGCGAAGCTGCAGCAGCAGAAGCCAGCGGGAGAAGGGGGAGAACAAACTGTGCTTCTAGACATTAAGTTCTTGATGCTCCAATGAAATTATATTAATTTATCTATTGTTGCCATTTATGTGGCCTATCCCTGGAATGTTCATCTCTCCCCTATGTCTGAGCTAGAGGATCAGCTCAAACGGCCACAATCCACCCCTTTAATATAATTTACCATTGCAGCATCAAGTCATTCTATGTAACTAGGAATAACATCAGTATCGTAGATGGTCATTTTGAAGGCTTCAAGCATTTTTCTTCAATTTTCGATCATTCATCTTCTTATTTCCGTCTGTCTCAGGCGTTGGCTAGCTCAATGTTTTTTTTCAATGAGTGGAACAGAGCAGGACTCTTGGCACTCTCAGGGCTCATGCTCATGGATAGCGGGCTCTTCATGGCTTTCTTGGGCACCACAATCATCTGCAAAAGAACTCATAACAACATATCTACATTCTTTCTGCCAATGTCAGATTCTTTTGTGGCACACATTGTATTTTACCATTTTTCTGCATAACCCAATATGTATGACCAGGTCCTTCAGCAGAAACCACCCCTCGGACAGGTGTAGCCTCCCCCAAAGGGGAGAATACCCAAACAGACTTGCCCAACAAATTCTTTTCACGAATGACAGGAACCCTGTCACCTTCTACCTTTTGTAAGACCTCTGAATGAGCTGGGCCAGCTCGGTTGGTGGAACCTCTACTATTCACTACCCAAATGGCTTGGGCTAGATGTTTCTCCCAGTTCTTTAAGGTTCCTCCCCCCATTGCCTTTAAAGTTGTTTTCAACAAGCCATTGTAGCGTTCAATTTTGCCTGAGGCGGGTGCATAGTAGGGGATGTGATAAATCCACTCAATGCCGTGCTCTTTGGCCCAAGATTTTATGAGATTGTTTTTAAAGTGGGTACCATTATCTGATTCAATTCTCTCTGGAGTGCCATGTCGCCACAGGATTTGTCTTTCCAAGCCCAAAATGGTGTTACGTGCAGTGGCACGGGAAACTGGATAGGTTTCCAGCCATCCGGTGCTTGCTTCCACCATGGTCAGCACATATTGCTTTCCAGTCCGAGAACGAGGTAGAGTGATGTAATCAATCTGCCACGCTTCACCGTATTTGCACTTTGCCCATCGCTCACCATACCGCAAGGGCTTCAGACGCTTGGCATGTTTAATAGTAGCACAAATATCACAGTCATGTATAACTTGTGTTACAGCGTCCATGGAGATGTTGATTGCTCTGTCCCATGCCCATTGGTAGGTAGCATCTCTGCCTTGATGTCCTGAGGAATCATGGGCCCACCGGGCTAAGAACAGTTCACCTCGGTGTTCCCAATCTAAATCTAAATCACAATTTACATCGGTCTGAAACACCTTGGCAGCTAAATCTGCCTGATGGTTGTGCTGATGTTCCTCAGTAGCTTTACTTTTGGGCATGTGAGCGTCTATGTGTCGTACTCTTACAGGGATTTTCTCTAGACGGGTAGCAATGTCCTGCCATAAGTCAGCAGCCCAAATTGGCTTTCCTTTCCGTTGCCAATTATTTCTTTTCCAGTCCTTTAGCCAACCCCATAAGGCATTAGCCACCATCCATGAATCAGTATAGAGGTAAAGCATGGGCCAGTTCTCACGTTCAGCCACATCAAGAGCAAGTTGGATAGCTTTTACTTCTGCAAACTGGCTTGACTCACCTTCTCCAGCTTTTGTTTCAGCCACTGCCCGTATAGGACTCCAAACTGCAGCTCTCCATTTTCTCTTGTTTCCAACAAGGCGACAGGAACCATCAGTAAATAGAGCATAGTTTCTTTCTTCTTCAGACAAATCACTGTAAGGAGGAGATTCTTCAGACCGACTCATTCGCTTCTCTGGAGGATTTATACAGTTTGTACCTTCTGGCCAGTTGGTGATCATCTCCACTATGCCAGGTCGTTCAAGGCTCCCCATGCGTGCTCGCTGTGTTATGAGAGCCATCCACTTAGACCAGATAGCATCGGTTGCGTCATGTGGCGATGACCCCTTTCCCTTAAACATCCAGTTCAAAACTGGTAATCTGAGAGCCAAAAGAAGCTGAGAGTCTGTTCCTATTACTTCTGAAGCAGCTTTCACACCTTCATAAGCAGCAAGGATCTCTTTCTCTGTTGGTGTATAGTTTACTTCTGACCCTCTATATCCTCTACTCCAGAAACCAAGTGATCGGCCACGTGTTTCTCCTGGGGCCCTCTGCCAGGTTGGACCATTATCACTCGCAGCCATATACAGAATGTTCTTAATGTCTGGACCAGTTCGAACAGGCCCCAAACCCATTGCATGAACTACTTCCTGTTTTATCTGATCAAAGGCTGCTTGTTGTTCAGGTCCCCACTGAAAGTTGTTTCTCTTTCAAGTTATATCATATAAAGGTTTTACAATTTGGCTGTACCCAGGGATGTGCAGCCTCCAAAATCCAACTGTTCCTAAGAAAGACAATGTGTCCTTCTTATTTGTGGGATTTGCCATGGCAGAAACCTTATTTATCACATCCATTGGAATGTGACGGCGACCATCTTGCCAACGAATTCCCAAGAACTGAATCTCTCTAGCAGGTCCCTTCACCTTGTCTCGCTTTATGGCAAAACCTGCCTTCAGCAGAATGTCAATTATTTTGTTACCTTTTTCAAAAACTTCCTGTGCCGTGTTCCCCCAGACAATGATGTGATCAATGAACTGCAGGTGCTCTGGAGCTCCACCTTTCTCCAATGCATCATGGATCACTGCATGACAGATCGTTGAGCTGTGCTTCCACCCCTGGGGCAAACGATTAAACGTATACTGAATCCCCCTCCAAGTGAAAGCAAATTGAGGCTTGCATCCTTCTGCTATTGGAATAGAAAAGAAAGCATTAGCAACATCTATGATTGCATACCATTTGGATTCCAGCTCATATTGGAGTTCTAACATGTCCGGCACAGCAGAACTCATGGGCGGAGTCACTTCATTTAGGCTGCGGAAATCAACTGTAAGTCGCCACTCTCCATTTCCCTTTCGCACAGGCCATATGGGACTATTGAAAGGTGAATGGGTCTTTTTAATGACGTCCTGGCACTCCAGACGACGAATCAGATCATGTATGGGCACCAAAGAGTCACGGTTTGTTCTATATTGCCTGTGGTGTACAATTTGGGTGGCAACTGGCAACTTCACATCCTCTACATTATGCTGCCCAACAACTGCAGACTCATCTGAGAGCTCAGGCCTAGCAGACAACTTCAATTTGTCTCCAACAGCTTCTACAGTTGCTATTCCAAAGGTCCACTTAAAACCCTTGGGATCTTTGAAACGTCCTTCTCTCAGGTTACAATGACATGCCTTCGCCAATCACTTCCAGTCAAACTCATCTCTGCCTCTAACCTTGTCAATTCTTGAGAGCCTCCTGTAATTCCAGAAATAGTAATAGACTCCATTCCTTTACAGTTTGAAGGCATCAATGTGCATTGTGCACCCGTGTCCACTAGAGCCCTGTATTTCTGAATTTTCAAGGTACCAGGCCATTTAACATATACATTCCAGTATATTCTGTTGTCTTCCTGGTCCCTGGCCTCCGCCTGGTAAGAGGCAGGGCCCCCCTAATGTTGGCCATTACAATTGCAATTGGCACAGTGTTTAGTGGTGTTAGTTGAATCATCACCAGAACCATCTGAGTCATGTGGTGAAACTGAGGCGACTACTCTTTTAGGCTTCTCACTCTGTAACTCTCTCACTCTTTTTAGGAGAAGAGAGGTAGGTTTTCCATCCCATTTATCCATGTTTTCACCAAACTGGTCACGTAGGATTAACCAAAGAGACCCACGTGACTGTTGTCTATTTTTTAGTGAGTTAGGTTGAAATAGTCTTCTAGGAAGACGCCTATCCCTGATGGCCGAGACATGTACCCACTCTGAGGGTGAAGAAGAAAGTTCACTGTCCTTTGCCAACTGGGATAGGGAGGTTACCCCTTGTTGGTAATACAGGCTGGCAGCGATGAAATTGAAAAGAAGGGGACCAGGGCAATTAAAAAGGAATTTAAAGCCCTGGGGAAATTGATAGATGGGGCGGGAGCACAGGTGGTGTTCTGCTCAGTTCCCTCTGTGGCAAGGGAGCTCACAGAGAGGAATAGCAGAACCTACGATATCAACAAATGGCTGAAGGGATGGTGCCAGCGGCGGCGTTTTGGGTTTTTTGATCATGGGGGAACTTTTACTGCGCCGGACCTGCTGGCTTGTGATGGGGTGCAGTTATCTAGGAAGGGCAGGAGAGTCCTGGCACTGGAGTTGGCAGGGCTCATTAGGCGGGCTTTAAACTAGGTCTGAAGGGGGTGGGTGAGGAAATTACTCTCTCTGAGAAGGAGAGAGATGGAAGGAAACTAAGGACAATTGAATCGAGAGCCCAGCTGAAGTGTATCTACACCAATGCACGCAGCTTGGGTAACAAACAGGAGGAATTGGAAGTCCTGGTCCACCAGGGGGACTACGATGTAGTTGCCATTTCAGAAACTTGGTGGGACGACAGACATGACTGGGCTGTTATACTGGAGGGATATAACCTTTTCAGGAGAGATAGGCAAGGGAGAAGAGGAGGAGGGGTGGCCCTGTATATTAGAGAGTCACTCCATGCCATTGAGCTAGAAGTGAGGGATGAAGGGGTAGAGACCCTGTGGATTAAAATCAGAGGTAGGACTAATAAATCTGACATCCTGGTTGGAGTCTGTTACAGACCACCCAACCAGGATGAGGGAACAGATGAGATATTTTACAAACAGTTGGAGGCTGTCTCAAGATCTTCAGATCTTGTCCTTGTGGGTGACTTTAACCTGCCAGATATCTGCTGGGAACTTAATTCAGCAGAGAGGAGGCAGTCCAGGAGATTTCTGGAGTGCATGGAGGACAGCTTCATGACCCAACTGTTAAACGAGCCTACTAGGGGTCAAGCTCAGCTTGACCTGCTGCTCTCCAACAGAGAAGGGCTGGTAGGAGATGTGATAGTGGGAGGCTGCCTAGGGTGTAGCGACCACGAGTTAGTGGAGTTTTCAATATACAGGGAGGTAGGGAGGCACCTCAACAAAACCTACACCTTGGACTTTAGGAGGGCAAACTTCAATTTGCTCAAGGAACTTATTTCCAATGTCCCCTGGGCAGCAGTTCTTGAGAACAAAGGGGTCCAGGATGGTTGGACTTACTTTAAACAGGAGCTCTTGAAGGCACAGGAACTGGCAGTTCCCACATGCCGAAAGATGAGCCGCAGGGGGAGGCGACCAGCCTGGATGAGCAAAGAGCTCCTGAAGGAAGTGGGGGAGAAAAAGAGGGTGTATCGCCTCTGGAAGGAGGGGAAGGCTTCTCCTGATGTGTTTAAGGAGGTAGCCAGACTATGTAGGAGAAAAATTAGAGAGGCTAAGGCTCAGCTAGAACTTAGGCTGGCCACTTCCGTGAAATTTAACAAAAAACACTTTTATAAATTTATCAATGCTAAAAGGAAGGGCAAGAAGACCCTCCACTCCTTACTGGACCAGGAGGGGAACACTATAACTGATGATGAAGCAAAGGCAGAGGTCCTGAATGCCTTCTTTGCCTCAGTTTTCAACAGTAAGGAGAGAGGAGGAGGAGGCAAATGGCCTCTTAAACTGGGGGATGGGGTCGGGGAGCAGTGTGTTCCCCTGGAAATTCATGAGGAATTAGTTCAGGACCTGCTGAGCCATCTGGACACCCACAAGTCCATGGGACCAGATGGGATCCATCCCAGGGTGCTGAGAGAGCTGGCAGCTGAGCTGGCCAAGCCACTCTCCATCATTTTCCAGCAGTCCTGGCTCACCGGAGAGGTTCCAGGAGACTGGAAAATGGCCAACGTGGTCCCCATCCACAAAAAGGGTCGGATGGAGGAACCTGGGAACTACAGACCCGTCAGCCTGACCTCAGTGCCAGGGAAACTGATGGAGCAGGTTCTCTTGGGGCCAATAACTGCGCACCTGAGGGATGGCAAAGATCTCAGGTCCAGCCAGCATGGGTTTAGGAAGGGCAGATCCTGCCTTTCTAACCTGATCTCCTTCTATGATCAGGTGACCCGCTTGGTGGATGTGGGGAGGCCTGTGGATGTGGTCTATCTGGACTTCAGCAAGGCCTTTGACACTGTCCCCCACAGCAAACTGCTGGCTAAGCTGTCAACCCGCGGCTTGGATGGTAACACTCTGTGCTGGGTTAGGAACTGGCTGGAGGGCCGGACCCAGAGAGTGGTGGTGAATGGTGCCACATCCAGCTGGCGGCCAGTCACTAGTGGTGTCCCTCAGGGATCAGTGCTGGGCCCCATCCTCTTTAACATCTTCATAGATGATCTGGATGAGGGCATCGAGTCAGTCATCAGCAAGTTTGCAGATGACACTAAGCTGGGGGCAGATGTGACTGAGCTGGAGGGCAGAAGGGCTCTGCAGCGGGACCTTGACCGCCTGCACAGATGGGCAGAGGCCAATGGGATGGGGTTCAATAGCTCAAAGTGCAGGGTGCTGCACTTTGGCCACAACAACCCCATGCAGAGATACAGGCTGGGGTCGGAGTGGCTGGAGAGCAGCCAGACAGAGAGGGATCTGGGGGTACTGATTGATACCCGCCTGAACATGAGCCAGCAGTGTGCCCAGGTGGCCAAGAGAGCCAGTGGCATCCTGGCTTGTATCAGGAGTGGTGTGGTCAGCAGGAGCAGGGAGGTCATTCTGCCCCTGTACTCTGCACTGGTCAGACCACACCTCGAGTACTGCGTTCAGTTCTGGGCCCCCCAGTTTAGGAAGGACACTGAGATGCTTGAGCGTGTCCAGAGAAGGGCGACGAGGCTGGTGAGAGGCCTTGAGCACAAGCCCTACGAGGAGAGGCTTAGGGAGCTGGGGTTGTTTAGCCTGGAGAAGAGGAGGCTCAGGGGTGACCTTATTGCTGTCTACAACTACCTGAGGGGTGGTTGTGGCCAGGAGGAGGTTGCTCTCTTCTCTCAGGTGGCCAGCTCCAGAACAAGAGGACACAGCCTCAGGCTGCGCCAGGGGAAATTTCGGCTCGAGGTGAGGAGAAAGTTCTTCACTGAGAGAGTCATTAGGCACTGGAATGGGCTGCCTGGGGAGGTGGTGGAGTCGTCGTCCCTGGGGCAGTTCAAGGCAAGGTTGGATGTGGCACTTGGTGCCATGGTCTAGCCTTGGGCACTGTGGTAAAGGGTTGGACTTGATGATCTGTGAGGTCTCTTCCAACCTTGGTGATACTGTGATACTGTTTTAAATTCCTCCTTGAGTTGTTTCATGCTATCTTTAATCTCTTCAGTCATAGTATTTATGGCTGACACCATAGCATTAACCGTAAGGCTATCCTCCATTTGCCTCATTTGATCAGCGAATTCACCCACAGTCATAGAAGTTGTTGCATCATCTTTCCCCACCATCTTACTTGCCAATGTATGGGCATAACTAGAGGGGGCAAGCTGAATAAGTTTCTTTAGGAGAGCTCGGCTCATTGGTATCTCCTCAGGGTTCTCTGTTGTATAATCTCCATAGATTAGCTCTCTTATGGCCATCTCTCGCAAGCACTGAACCCCCTGTTCAATTGTGTTCCAGTGTAAGGGTCTCCAGGGTAAATCATCCCTGTTAGGGTACCGCAGTACCACAGCTGTTAATACGCGTGACCAGAGGTTAGAGTTGCCACCAAGATGTCCTAAGTGTTTATCTATGCCATTGTCTCTTGAGAAAACTCCCAACTGCCTTACTGTCGGAGGGTTTATTTTTATGGTGTCCATGCCTCCGTACCAGCATCTGTTCAGCCACCTCATCAGCAGCTCTCGCTCTTTCCGGTCATAGTCTTGCCTAATATGCCTGACCTCCTTCTTTGGCAACGGGGCTCCCTCCTCATCATCGCTATCGTCACTATCATCCGTCTCCTGAATATGTTTTTCCTTTGCTTTTGCCTTTCCACTCCTTGTGCCCACAAGGGTACTGACCTTCACACCAGCCGATGTCCCTTCTCCTGGATCCTCTTCCTTTTGTTCACCCTGCTCTGGTTTATCCCCATTGTCATCTGAGCTATCTCGACCCCCAAGGCTAGCTGCCATTTTTCTCCTCGTTTTAACCGGGGCAAGGGAGACCTTATCTAAGGTAAACTCTGTCTTACTCTGGGATGTGGTTTTCACTGAATCATCTGAGTTTTGTTTGTCTGCCTGGCTCTGTTCCACATGCGGTAGTGGGGCTGAGGCTGAGGCAGAAGGACCCTTCCCCACAGCAGCAACAGCAGCCGGCTCGGCAGAGACAAGCGGGGCTAAGGCAGGAGCAGTGGCATTAGCAGGCTTGATGGCGTTAGTGGGTTCGCCTTCCGAGGGCCTCGCCGCCTCCCCCGGGACCGCTTCCAGTCCCCTGGTTGCAGGCGAAAGAATCTTTGCCTCAGCAGCCTCTCTGCTGGCAGAGGCTCTGGTGTCAGCGACCCTCCTACAGATCAAAACGTTCGAGCCGCATTTTCCACAAACCAGTTCCTCAACTTTATCTGTCCGAGGAACTTTGCCATAGCCCACACTGTCTGCAGCCAGATCTGCCGCCGCCGCAGCAGCCCTTTGTGACTGCACTTCTGCAGGGGTTCCATCGCCTCTACCTTTACTTTCCTCCATTCTATTAGGTACGAATGGGAACCAGATTGTTTCCTGCCTCCATGCTTCAGGGTCAGTGGGGTACGGGCCATGTCCAACAATTTTTTCTCCTCTCAAAGACTCCGAGGCAGGACGTTTCACTGCTCTGCGAGCAGTCCGTCTGCCCAGTGCCGTGGCCCTCCCTCCCCCGCTTCGGTTGCAGACTGTTTCTTTAACCCCTAGCTCCCTACTATTGCCTCCGGAGAAGGTAAAATCCTCACTTACAGCCTGTTTGTTCCTGCATTTCTCTCGTCTCCACACTATAACCAGACCTACAATAGCAGCCAAAAACATCAAGTTCACACATATTAGGCAGGCTACTGGGTAACTCATCTCTTCCAAATAACTCCTAGTCTCTGACACCAATGTCACATACGGCACACCCTCAACGACATTCCTAAACCCTAAAATATTCCTAACAACATCTCCAACCTTCCTTAGCACAGCTTTTACAGAGTCCCAGACCATCTTAGCAAAGAATGAACACACCTGGTAGTGCACCATAGCTGTAAAACACTGCTGAAACGACAGAGTCAGAATTGAGGCAATAATAGGCCAGAATATATCAAACAACTTCATTTTTCCCTGATGTTCTTATTCTGATTATAAATCAACAGGGGGAAAGGAAAAAAAACAAAACAACAAGCCAAGATCGTGCCCCACATTAAGGCACCAAAAAGAATTCTGTCCTGGGTTTGGGCTGATCCCTCCCCCGGGAAGAAAATTCACAACACAAACCCCCCTACTTTTTGAAAGTCAGGGAAAGATGAAATTGTATTTTCTTATAATATAACAATGAAAAGAGAAAATAATAACTAGAGAAGGAAGGAAGGAAAAAAAAAAATACAATAACCTTAAGGGAGATGGGGAGGGGGTCAAGCGGCGGCAAAGCAGCAGAAGCAGCAGTAGCCAAAACAGCAGGCGGGGAAGATAGGCGAAGCTGCAGCAGCAGAAGCCAGCGGGAGAAGGGGGAGAACAAACTGTGCTTCTAGACATTAAGTTCTTGATGCTCCAATGAAATTATATTAATTTATCTATTGTTGCCATTTATGTGGCCTATCCCTGGAATGTTCATCTCTCCCCTATGTCTGAGCTAGAGGATCAGCTCAAACGGCCACAGAGTCTGTTATAGACTACCCAACCAGGATGAGGAAACAGATGAGATATTTTACAAACAGTTGGAGGCTGTCTCAAGATCATCAGATCTTGTCCTTGTGGGTGACTTTAACCTGCCAGATATCTGCTGGGAACTTAATTCAGCAGAGAGGAGGCAGTCCAGGAGATTTCTAGCGTGCATGGAGGACAGCTTCATGACCCAGCTGTTAAGCGAGCCTACTAGGGATCAAGCTCAGCTTGACTTGCTGCTCTCCAACAGAGAAGGGCTGGTAGAAGGTGTGACAGTGGGAGGCTGCCTGGGGTGTAGTGATCATGAGATAGTGGAGTTTTCAATATGCAGGGAGATAGGGAGGCACTACAACAAAACCCACACCTCGGACTTTCGGAGGGCAAACTTCAATTTGTTCAAGAAACTTATTTCCAAAGTCCCCTGGGCAGCAGTCCTTAAGAACAAAGGGGTCCAGGATGGTTGGACCTACTTTAAACAGGAGCTCTTGAAGGCACAGGAACTGGCAGTTCCCATGTGCCGAAAGATGAGCTGGCGGGGAAGGTGACCAGCCTGGATGAGCAAACAGCTCCTGAACGAATTGGGGGAAAAAAAGAGGGTGTATCACCTTTGGAAGGATGGGAAGGCTTCTCCTGACGTGTTTAAGGATGTAGCCAGATTATGCAGGAGAAAAATTAGAGAGGTAAAGGCCCAGCTAGAACTCAGGCTGCCACCTCTGTGAAGGATAACAAAAAGCACTTTTATAAATTTATCAATGCTAAAAAGAAGGGCAAGAAGAGCCTCCACTCCTTACTGGACCAGGAGGGGAACACTATAACTGATGATGTAGAAAAGGCTGAGGTCCTGAATGCCTTCTTTGCCTCAGTTTTCAACAGCAAGGAGGGAGGAGTTCAAGGCAAGTGGCCTCTTGAACTGGGGGATGGGGTTGGGGAGCGGTGTGTTGCCCTGGAAATTCATGAAGAATTAGTTCAGGACCTGCTGAGCCATCTGGACACCCACAAGTCCATGGGACCAGGTGGGATCCATCCCAGGGTGCTGAGAGAGCTGGCAGCTGAGCTGGCCAAGCCGCTCTCCATCATTTTCCAGCAGTCCTGGCTCACCGGAGAGGTCCCAGGAGACTGGAAAATGGCCAACGTGATCCCCATCCACAAGAAGGGTCGGATGGAGGAACCTGGGAACTATAGACCCATCAGCCTGACCTCAGTGCCAGGGAAACTGATGGAGCAGGTTATCTTGGGGGTGATAAGAGCGCACCTGAGGGATGGCGAAGGGCTCAGGTCCAGCCAGCATGGGTTTAGGAAGGGCAGATCCTGCCTCTCCAACCTGATCTCCTTCTATGATCAGGTGACCCGCTTGGTGGATGTGGGGAGGCCTGTGGATGTGGCCTATCTGGACTTCAGCAAGGCCTTTGACACTGTCCCCCACAGCAAACTGCTGATTAAGCTATCAGCCCGTGGCTTGGATGGCAACACTCTGTGCTGGGTTAGGAACTGGCTGGAGGGCCGGACCCAGAGAGTGGTGGTGAATGGTGCCACATCCAGCTGGCGGCCAGTCACTAGTGGTGTCCCTCAGGCATAAGTGCTGGGCCCCATCCTCTTTAACATCTTCATAGATGATCTGGATGAGGGCATGGAGTCAGTCATCAGCAAGTTTGCAGATGACTCTAAGCTGGGGGCAGATGTGACTGAGTTGGAGGGCAGAAGGGCTCTGCAGCGGGACCTTGACCGCCTGGACAGATGGGCAGAGTCCAATGGGATGGCGTTCAACAGCTCCCAGTGCCGGGTGCTGCACTTTGGCCACGACAACCCCATGCAGAGATACAAGCTGGGGTCGGAGTGGCTGGAGAGCAGCCAAACAGAGAGGGATCTGGGGGTGCTGATTGATACCCGCCTGAACATGAGCCAGCAGTGTGCCCAGGTGGCCAAGAGAGCCAGTGGCATACTGGCCTGCATCTGGAATGGTGTGGTCAGCAGGAGCAGGGAGGTCATTCTGCCCCTGTACTCTGCACTGGTCAGACCACACCTCGAGTACTGCGTTCAGTTCTGGGCCCCCCAGTTTAGGAAGGACACTGAGATGCTTGAGCGTGTCCAGAGAAGGGCGACGAGGCTGGTGAGAGGCCTCGAGCACAAGCCCTACGAGGAGAGGCTTAGGGAGCTGGGGTTGTTTAGCCTGGAGAAGAGGAGGCTCAGGGGTGACCTTATTGCTGTCTACAACTACCTGAAGGGTGGTTGTGGCCAGGAGGAGGTTGCTCTCTTCTCTCAGGTGGCCAGCTCCAGAACAAGAGGACACAGCCTCAGGCTGCGCCAGGGGAAATTTCGGCTCGAGGTGAGGAGAAAGTTCTTCACTGAGAGAGTCATTAGGCACTGGAATGGGCTGCCTGGGGAGGTGGTGGAGTCGTCGTCCCTGGGGCAGTTCAAGGCAAGGTTGGATGTGGCACTTGGTGCCATGGTCTAGCCTTGGGCACTGTGGTAAAGGGTTGGACTTGATGATCTGTGAGGTCTCTTCCAACCTTGGTGATACTGTGATACATCCCAAGCTGCCCTTACATAACAGATATAGGGCACTAGAGGTTGAGGATGAGGTGATCCTGGAGCAGGCAGAAGCATCACCGGCTGGGAGGGCAACTGAGACAAATCAGTTGCCCCCTCGCATCAGAACAAGTACCCAGAAGAAAAAGAGGAGGGTAATTGTTATTGGTGATTCCCTTCTGCAGGGAACAGAGGGCCCCATATGCCGGCCAGACCCCTTTCACAGGGAGCTCTGCTGCCTCCCTGGAGTCCGGGTCAGGGATGTTACCAGGAGGCTGCCTACTGTAGTGCAGCCCTCTGATTACTATCCCTTATTAGTTATACAGGCAGGGAATGATGAGATTAATAACAGAGGGCTAAAAGCTATCAAAAGGGACTTTAAGACACTGGGGAAAGCAGTTGAGGGAGCAGGGGCACAGGTAATCTTTTCATCTATACCCTTAGTTACGGGCTGGAATACAGAGAAGAACAGGAAAGCATATTTGATGAACAAGTGGCTCAGAGGTTGGTGCATCCAAAATAACTTTGGATTCTTTGATCTTGGGGAACTTCATCTTGCCACAGGTCTGCAATCAGCAGATGGGATACAACTATCACAGAAGGGGAGAAGGACCCTGGCACATAAGCTGGCTGGGCTTGTTGAGAGGGCTTTAAACTAGAATGGAAGGGGGAGGGGGTTAAACATGACAGCACCAGAGATAAATCAAAGGGAATTGAGGATGGTAGGCTAGAGCTAGGAGTAAAAGCAGCAGCCCAGCTGAAGTGCATGTACGCTAATGCACGCAGTATGGGTAACAAACAAGAGGAGCTGGAAGCTCTGGTGCTGGAGGAAAACTATGATATTGTCGCCATCACTGAAACGTGGTGGGATGGCTCACATGATTGGTGTGCTGTAATCAATGGCTACAGACTCTTCAGGAGAGACAGGCAAGGGAGAAAGGGCGGGGGAGTGGCTCTGTATATTAGGGATGCTCTGGATGTCATGGAGGTAGAAATCAAAGATGATCAAGTTGAGTCATTATGGGTGAGACTTAAGGCGAAGGCCAACAAGGCTGATATCCTGGTTGGAGTCTGTTACAGACCACCCAACCAGGAAGAAGAGGTTGATTTATTACTCTTTAAGCAACTGGAGGCTGCCTCAAGATCACCTGCCCTTGTTCTGGTGGGCGACTTTAACCTACCAGACATCTGCTGGGACTTAAACACTGCAGAGAAGAAGCAGTCTAGAAGGTTTCTGCAATGTGTGGAAGACAACTTCCTGTCCCAGCTGTTACGTGAGCCTACCAGGGGGGCAGCCCTGCTTGACCTGCTGCTCACAAATAGAGAGGGGCTGGTAGGGGATGTGGTGGTTGAAGGCTGCCTGGGGTCCAGTGACCATGAAATTATAGAGTTTTCAATACATGGAGAAACCAGGAGGGGCATCAACACAACCTCCACACTGGACTTCCGAAGGGCAGACTTCAGCCTATTTAAGGAACTAATTCAGAAAGTTCCTTGGGAAATAGCCCTTAGAAACAAAGGGGTCCAGGAAGGTTGGACCTACTTCAAGAAAGAACTCCTGAAGGCACAGGAGCAGGCAGTGCCACTGAGCCGGAAGATGAGCCGACGAGGGAGGAAGCCAGGCTGGATGGGCAGGGAGCTGCTGAAGGAATTAAAGATTAAAAAGAGAGTGTATCACCTTTGGAAAAGAGGGGAGGTGTCCCAGGAGAAGTTCAAGGAGGTTGCTAGGTCTTGTAGAGGAAAAATTAGAGAGGCAAAAGCCCACTTGGAGCTCAGGCTGGCCACGGCTGCCAAGGAAAATAAAAAGTGTTTCTTTAAATATATGAATGGCAAGAGAAGGGCCAAGGACAACCTCCAGTCCTTGTTAGATAGAGAGGGGAACATAGTGACAAAGGATGAGGAAAAGGCAGAGGTGCTTAACACCTTCTTTGCCTCAATCTTCACTAGTGGGACAGGTTGTCTCCAGGACAGCTGGACTCCTGAAGTGGTGGATGGAGTCAGGGACCAGTACAGTCCCCCTCTAATCCATGAGGAAGCAGTAAGGGACCTGCTGCGTCATTTGGATCCTCACAAGTCCATGGGACCGGATGGGATCCACCCTAGGGTGCTGAGAGAGCTGGCAGCTGAGCTGGCCAAGCCACTCTCCATCATTTATCAACAGTCCTGGCTCACTGGAGAGGTCCCTGAAGACTGGAAGCTGGCCAATGTGATTCCCATACACAAGAAGGGTCGTAAGGAGGAGCCAGAAAACTACAGACCTGTCAGTCTGACCTCAGTGCCAGGCAAGGTCATGGAACAGGTAATCTTGGGTGCCATCACAAAGCACCTACAGGATGGCCAAGGGATCAGGCCCAGCCAGCATGGGTTTAGGAAGGGCAGGTCCTGCCTCACCAACCTGATCTCCTTTTATGATCAGGTTACCCGCCTGGTGAATGTGGGGAAGGCTGTGGATGTAGTCTACTTGGACTTCAGCAAAGCCTTTGACACTGTCTGCCACAAGAAGCTCCTAGCCAAGCTGGCAGCTCATGGTTTGGACAGATTCACTCTGTGCTGGATCAAGAACTGGCTGGATGGCAGAGCTACTGGAATGGGCTGCCCGGGGAGGTGGTGGAGTCGCCGTCCCTGGGGCTGTTCAAGGCAAGATTGAACGTGGCACTTGGTGCTATGTTCTAGCCTTGAGCTCTGTGGTAAAGGGTTGGACTTGATGATCCGTGAGGTCTTTTCCAACCCTGATGATACTGTGATACAGTGAAAAATTTTTCCAGTTATCAATATATCATCCATATAATGATAAATTAACAGGGTCCTGAACTGCTTTCTAACAGGTTATAAGGCCCAATCTGCAAAATTTTGACACATGGCAGGTGAATTTTTCATTCCCTGGGGCAGAACTACCCAGGGATATCATTTAGCAGGGGCAGCCTTGTTTACTGATGGTACTGTAAAGGCGAATCTTTCCACATCCTGCGGGTGGAGTAGAATTGTAAAAAATAGTCCTTCAGGTCTATTATCAACAGTTGCCAATTTTGTGGTATCATAACAGGAGATGGTAGCCCTGTCTGTAATGCACCCATATCATGCATTACTGCACTGACAGCTGTTAAATCATGCAGCAATCGCCATAGGCTGTGAAAGGAAAACAATAGTGATGTCTACTCCCCTCAAAGTCTCGCTGAGATGTATGGGAACAAGAAGGGTAAACACTAGATAACACGCTCACCATTTTTGTCTTCACTCTCGGGCTGGGCTTTGACTGAGCTGCATCTCCCTAACCTCACCTGCCACTCACCTTTGCATCTTAACCTCTTGGCTGAACCTCTATTCTTCCTTAGGACTGGGCTAAGGTTGAGAGGGGCAGGGGGAAGGTGCAGGGGTGGTTTAGAGCCCCTCCTGGGGACTCAGGTTTCTGGGAGGGGAGTTGTGATTCTGTATTACTTTTACCTTGTATATTTCTGTATATAACTGTATATGCTGTGAATATCTACTTGTATATTGTGCTAGCTGTAAATAAATAACTTCATTTATATTCCCAGAGCTGGCTGAGTCTAGTCTGGGTAATTTCTAAAGTGTGGGAGTGTGGGGAACACCCAAACCATCACATATTTTTATTTGGCTCCCCAACGTGGGGCAAATTCATTTGAGTGACTGTTAATTAACTCTGGGAATCAGAATGAAGCTAATAAAGCAGCTATTGTACTTGGTGGGGGCTCATATGTGGTCTGGTTTCTGTTTTCTTGCATTCAATTGGATCAAAGACCAAATTGGTTATTTCTTGCTTAATGTAGTGTGCTAGTTAGAAGCAAGCTGGAATGTTTTGGTAAAAGAACTAGATAACGGGCAGTGAAATGAAAACAATTGATGTCAACTTCTCTCACAGTTACGCTGAGAGCTCTGGGAAGAAGAAGTAAACTTTCTCCATTTTGTTTTTTTCTTCTGCCTTTGCCTTCAGACCTGGTCACATCTCATTAACCTTGCTCCTACTAACCTTGCTCCCTAACCTCTTGGCTGCACCTCTCTTCTTCCTGAGAACTGGGGTAAGGTTGAGAGGGCCAGGGGAGGTGTTGGGGTGGTTTGAGAGCCCCTCCTGGGGACTCAGGTTTCTGGGAGGGGACTTGTGCTTTTGTATTGTTTATCCTTTGTATATTTCTGTATGTAATTGTATATAACTGTATATATTGTAAATAGCTGCTTGTAAATTCTGCTAGCTGTAAATAAATTGCTTCATCTATATTCCCAGAGGCTGTCTGAGTTAGCTGGGGCAAATTCAAATGTGTGGGGGGCGAGTAAGAGCCCAAACCATCACGTTTTTAATTGGCTTTCCCAACGTGGGGCTAGATAGATTTGAGTGATTGGAAATTAGCTCTGAGAATTAAGATGAAGCTAATCAAGCTGCTATTGTATTTGGTGGGGATTATTGTGTGGCCTGTTTTCTGGTTTTTTGTGTACAATTGGATCAAAGATCACATTGGTTATTTCTTTCTTCATGTAGTTTTTAAGAAGGTCAAAGCTAAGCTTTCAAGCATGTTCTGGACCTGGGGTGATTTTATTCTTGGTTATGCTGGTTTTAGTGTCACTGAGAATGTTACTAGTGATATTACAAGAGTTTTTGTCAATAATGTTACAATCAATCGAGAGTCTGCTTTATCTACTGCTCTCATGAGGGTCATCCAGCCCCAAACTGAAATGCCAAGTCCATGCAAGGATTTTTACAGAAAAGAGACTGTGACGGGGTTGCTGTGCATTATCATGGCTCTTATGATTTTAATATTCATATTAATTTTGGCATTATGTGTGAAAAATTCAAAACCAGCTTCTGTAAGAACTAGGAAAATTTCTGTGTCTCAGAAGCAGTCTCTTTCACAGCAAAACAAGGGAACACAGTTATCGGCTTCCCCCTTGCCAGCCTCTGCCCCTCCTTCTCCAAGTGCTGGGAACCCGGCCAATGTTCCCGCCACTAACATAAACAATGATAAGGATAACAAAAACAACGGGCAGAGTTTCACAGGAGCCCCAGGAGCACAGACAGGTACCCAAAATCAGAATGTTCCTAGCAACAATAACACATCAGGGTTGGCAGGCATCCCAGGAGGACAGGCAAACAATCCCACTAATGCTAGGTACACTAGCCCAGTCAGTCCAAATCCTAATGACACGAGCTCAGCCAATTCAAACCCCCAGCCAGCAGACCAGAACCAAAATCCTCCTGTTAAAAGCAAGGCAGATTTGAACTCACAAGCTCCAGGTCAGACCCCTAATGATTCAAACCCTCCAGGTCAGACTCCTAACGATTCAAATCCTCCAGCAGACACATTCAAGTCTGTTGCTGCTCAGGCCTTTCTGGCACCTGCTAAGGCAAAAGCTAAGACAAAGAGTGGTTCGCAGGAGGATGTAAGAGAGGGGACCTCTGGTGATCAGCAAGTGGCGGAGGAGGAGATAGTTAGTCTGCGAGACCTTGCAGATGTGCTGAGACATCAATACTCAAGTGAGAGGAGTGCTGTGAGGTTAGCTGCCAAGACAGAGGATGGTTCCAATGACTTTAGGAATGCTATGAGGAAGATTGTGTTAGGCCAGGCACCACCAGAACAACAGGTGGAAAAGGAGGAGGAAGATGACATCCAAGGCTCCAAGGATCCACTCAGAGAGGTCAGGGAAGTTAGAAAGGAATACACAATGGAATCAGGTGAGCCAATCTTAAGCTGGCTAGTGAGATGCCGTGGCATTGGTGCTAATGCCCTGCAGGTAGGAGACAAGTCTGCCAAGCAGCTGGGACCACTCACTAAGGAGAGTGGAGTGGACAAACACCTGGCAAGTCCTCTTGGTAGGGTTAGCTTGTGGACACGCCTTCTGTTGGCTGTGGCTATGAGATATCCTTCCCGAGATGATTTGCCATGGGCTGCCAAGAAGTGGAACACCGTTGAGCAGGGAATTAAGCTTCTGAAGGAGTTTGCTGTGAAGGAAGTGCTTTATGGAGATCATGGCACTCATGAGCCTGATGATATTCCTTTGGGAACAGGTCTCATGAAGAAGCTGATTAAACTTGCTCCTTCATCCTATGCTAACATCTTGGCCAGTAAATTTCTAGCAAGGAGTGATAATGGAAGGTCTTTCACTGTTGGTGAATTCACTGACCAGCTCAGGCAGACAGAGGATAGCTTGTCACATTCTGGTATAATCTGTGCCATAAAGACTATGACTACAGACCTTAAAGATGGTATTAGGGATGGCATTAAGGAGAGCATGAAAGAACTGAAGGAGGATCTCAAAACCTTACCAATCTGGTAAAAGATACTGTTCCTGCATCATCTGAATGGGTGCATGTTTCTGCCATCAGGAACAGACGCCCACCTCCTGCAAGGCAATTCCAGCCTAGGAGGAGACAAATTCCACCCAGACATCAGCAATCACGTGCGTCAATGTGGATACTTCTGCGTGACACATACGCTGAGAACATGAACAAATGGGATGGTAAACCTACTTCAGCTCTTTCAAAGAGAGTCAGGGATCTGCAGAGTGGCAGAAACAGAGGCAATAATGCCAGAAAAGTAGCTGTCACTTCTTCATCTCCCGAGAGCAACTGCAATTGTTCCAACAGTTGCAATTTCTCTCACAACAACGCCAATCATTGTGTACACCCTACATGCCATGTTCAGCATTAGGGGTGCCCTGCCTCCAGCCAGGAGGAGGAAAGGGATAGTGGAGAGAACCGAATCTATTGGAATGTATTCATTAGGTAGCCTGGCAGTTCAAGAGGTCGGAAATACAGGGCTTTAGTTGACACAGGTGCTCAGTGTACTTTGTTGCCATCAAATTGTAAAGGGACAGAGTCTATTTCTATCTTTGGAATCACTGGTGGATCTCAAGAGTTAACTAAGATACAGGCTGAGATCAGTTTAACTGGTAAAGAGTGGAAGACACATACTATTGTAACTGCTCCTGATGCGCCTTGCATTTTGGGAATTGACTTTTTGAGACAAGGTTGTTTCAAAGATCCTAAGGGTCATAAATGGGCTTTTGGAATAGCATCTGTAGAGATTGAGGATGATAAATTGAAATTGTCTATTAGACCTGAACTTTCTGATGAATCTGCAGTTGTGGGACATCATGACATAGAGGATCTGGAAGGGCTAATTGCTACTCAAACTGTTCATCATAGGCAGTACAGAACTAACCATGACTCTTTGTTGCCCATTCATCAGCTGATTCGTCAATTGGAGAGTCAGGCTGTCATCGAGAAAGCTCATTCACCTTTCAACAGTCCCATCTGGCCTGTGCATAAACCTACGGGCGACTGGAGTCTGACAGTTGACTTCCGTGCCCTCAACGAGGTGACGCCACCCATGAGTGCAGCTGTGCCGGACATGCTGGAACTCCAGTACGAGCTGGAATCGAAGGAGGCTAAGTGGTATGCAACCATAGACATTGCTAATGCTTTCTTCTCTATTCCCATAGCAAAGGAGTGCAGGCCTCAGTTTGCATTCACCTGGAGAGGAATCCAGTACCAGTTCAACCGTTTGCCTCAGGGGTGGAAACACAGCTCAACCATCTGTCACTCAGTCATCCACAATGCACTGGAGAAAGGTAAAGCTCCAGAGCACATCCAGTATGTCGACGACATCATTGTGTGGGGCCAAACTGCTGAGGAAGTCTTCGAGAAAGGTAACAAAATCATTGACATTCTGTTGCAAGCAGGTTTTGTCATTAAGAGAGACAAGGTCAAAGGACCTGCCAAAGAAATTCAGTTTCTGGGAGTGTGGTGGCAGGATGGGCGCCGTTATATTCCTCAGGATGTGATTAACAAAGTCTCTACCATGGCAGTTCCCACCAATAAAAAGGACACACTTTCTTTTCTTGGTGTGGTGGGATTTTGGAGACTACACATTCCTGGTTTCAGTCAGATTGTCAAACCTCTGCATGATGTGACTTGTAAGAGAAACAATTTCGAGTGGGGACCTGAACAACAAGCAGCCTTTGATCAAATTAAACGAGAAATAGTCCATGCAGTGGGCTTGGGACCTGTGAGATCTGGTCCGGACATTAAGAACATTCTGTACACGGCTGCCAGTGAAAATGGTCCAACTTGGATTCTTTGGCCGAGAGCTCCAAATGAGACACGTGGTCGTCCACTTGGTTTCTGGGGACGTTGCTACAGAGGTTCAGAGACAAATTACACTGCAACTGAGAAAGACATACTAGCAGCCTATGAGGGAGTGAAAGCAGCTTCTGAAGTGAGAGAGCAGGACCGAGGCTAGCTCAGCTTAAACGCGCTTTCTCGCAGCCTTTTTTCTCCTCTTTTTTGAGGCTCTCTCGATCTGAGGAGCCCAGAAGGGGGCCGGGAGCGGCAAGCAGGCGCTAAGTGCTCGCAGGAAGGTGAGTCAGAGGGCAATGCCTGGCGAGTGGCAGATTTAAACGAGGAGCGGCAGAGGCGAAGCCACAGCCTGGTTCGGCAAGAGAGCAGGACCGAGGCTAGCTCAGCTTAAACGCGCTTTCTCGCAGCCTTTTCTCTCCTCTTTTTTGAGGCTCTCTCGATCTGAGGAGCCCAGAACGGGGCAGGGAGCGGCAAGCAGGCGCTAAGTGCTCTCAGGAAGGTAAGTCAGAGGGCGGTGCCTGGCGAGCGGCAGATTTAAACGAGGAGCGGCAGAGGCGAAGCCACAGCCTGGTTCGGCAAGAGAGCAGGACCGAGGCTAGCTCAGCTTAAACGCGCTTTCTCGCAGCCTTTTCTCTCCTCTTTTTTGAGGCTCTCTCGATCTGAGGAGCCCAGAAGGGAGCAGGGAGTGGCAAGCAGGCGCTAAGTGCTCGCAGGGAGGTGAGTCAGAGGGCGGTGCCTGGCGAGCGGCAGATTTAAACGAGGAGCTCGCTGCTGTCTCTGCTGAGCGCAGCGCGTGCCGCTGAAAGAAAAAAAAAAAAAAAAAGCCACCACCCCTAACAACTCCCCTCGGACCTTCAGGATAGCAGACATGGTTTGAACTAGGTTCAAGCTGTATAATACTTGTAAAACTGTGGGCACCCAAACAGAGCCCACCTGTAGGAATGCAGGCGTCCAGACATCTGGATGTGAGGAGTGCTGGAGCCTGGCACTCGACACAGGCAATGGCTGCATTAGGTGTGAGCAGATTGATTGTCTGCTCAACCTGGTGGCTGAACTTAAGGGAGAGGTGGAACGACTGAAGGCTGAAAGGGAAGGTACAAGAGAGCAACATGCTCTGCAGTCCCCCTTGCCAGAGGGAGACGAACAGAGCAACCAAGAAGAATGGATGCAGGTGCCTGCCAGAAGGGGCAAGGGAAAACCCTTCCAGCCATCTGGCTGGTAGGAGATGTGATAGTGGGAGGCTGCCTGGGGTGTAGTGATCACGAGTTAGTGGAGTTTTCAATATACAGGGAGGTAGGGAGGCACTTCAACAAAACCTACACCTTGGACTTTAGGAGGGCAAACTTCAATTTGCTCAAGGAACTTATTTCCAATGTCCCCTGGGCAGCAGTTCTTGAGAACAAAGGGGTCCAGGATGGTTGGACTTACTTTAAACAGGAGCTCTTGAAGGCACAGGAACTGGCAGTTCCCACGTGCCGAAAGATGAGCCGCAGGGGGAGGCGACCAGCCTGGATGAGCAAAGAGCTCCTGAAGGAAGTGGGGGAGAAAAAGAGGGTGTATCGCCTCTGGAAGGAGGGGAAGGCTTCTCCTGATGTGTTTAAGGAGGTAGCCAGACTATGTAGGAGAAAAATTAGAGAGGCTAAGGCTCAGCTAGAACTTAGGCTGGCCACTTCCGTGAAAGTTAACAAAAAACACTTTTATAAATTTATCAATGCTAAAAGGAAGGGCAAGAAGAGCCTCCACTCCTTACTGGACCAGGAGGGGAACACTATAACTGATGATGAAGCAAAGGCAGAGGTCCTGAATGCCTTCTTCGCCTCAGTTTTCAACAGTAAGGAGAGAGGAGGAGGAGGCAAATGGCCTCTTAAACTGGGGGATGGGGTCGGGGAGCAGTGTGTTCCCCTGGAAATTCATGAGGAATTAGTTCAGGACCTGCTGAGCCACCTGGACACCCACAAGTCCATGGGACCAGATGGGATCCATCCCAGGGTGCTGAGAGAGCTGGCAGCTGAGCTGGCCAAGCCACTCTCCATCATTTTCCAGCAGTCCTGGCTCACCGGAGAGGTCCCAGGAGACTGGAAAATGGCCAACGTGGTCCCCATCCACAAAAAGGGTCGGATGGAGGAACCTGGGAACTACAGACCCGTCAGCCTGACCTCAGTGCCAGGGAAACTGATGGAGCAGGTTCTCTTGGGGCCAATAACTGCGCACCTGAGGGATGGCAAAGATCTCAGGTCCAGCCAGCATGGGTTTAGGAAGGGCAGATCCTGCCTTTCTAACCTGATCTCCTTCTATGATCAGGTGACCCGCTTGGTGGATGTGGGGAGGCCTGTGGATGTGGTCTATCTGGACTTCAGCAAGGCCTTTGACACTGTCCCCCACAGCAAACTGCTGGCTAAGCTGTCAGCCCGCAGCTTGGATGGTAACACTCTGTGCTGGGTTAGGAACTGGCTGGAGGGCCGGACCCAGAGAGTGGTGGTGAATGGTGCCACATCCAGCTGGCAGCTGTCACTAGTGGTGTCCCTCAGGGATCAGTGCTGGGCCCCATCCTCTTTAACATCTTCATAGATGATCTGGATGAGGGCATCGAGTCAGTCATCAGCAAGTTTGCAGATGACACTAAGCTGGGGGCAGATGTGACTGAGCTGGAGGGCAGAAGGGCTCTGCAGCGGGACCTTGACCGCCTGTACAGATGGGCAGAGGCCAATGGGATGGGGTTCAATAGCTCAAAGTGCAGGGTGCTGCACTTTGGCCACAACAACCCCATGCAGAGATACAGGCTGGGGTTGGAGTGGCTGGAGAGCAGCCAGACAGAGAGGGATCTGGGGGTACTGATTGATACCCGCCTGAACATGAGCCAGCAGTGTGCCCAGGTGGCCAAGAGAGCCAGTGGCATCCTGGCCTGCATCAGGAGTGGTGTGGTCAGCAGGAGCAGGGAGGTCATTCTGCCCCTGTACTCTGCACTGGTCAGACCACACCTCGAGTACTGCGTTCACTTCTGGGCCCCCCAGTTTAGGAAGGACACTGAGATGCTTGAGCGTGTCCAGAGAAGGGCGACGAGGCTGGTGAGAGGCCTCGAGCACAAGCCCTACGAGGAGAGGCTTAGGGAGCTGGGGTTGTTTAGCCTGGAGAAGAGGAGGCTCAGGGGTGACCTTATTGCTGTCTACAACTACCTGAAGGGTGGTTGTGGCCAGGAGGAGGTTGCTCTCTTCTCTCAGGTGGCCAGCTCCAGAACAAGAGGACACAGCCTCAGGCTGCGCCAGGGGAAATTTCGGCTCGAGGTGAGGAGAAAGTTCTTCACTGAGAGAGTCATTAGGCACTGGAATGGGCTGCCTGGGGAGGTGGTGGAGTCGTCGTCCCTGGGGCAGTTCAAGGCAAGGTTGGATGTGGCACTTGGTGCCATGGTCTAGCCTTGGGCACTGTGGTAAAGGGTTGGACTTGATGATCTGTGAGGTCTCTTCCAACCTTGGTGATACTGTGATACATCCCAAGCTGCCCTTACATAACAGATATAGGGCACTAGAGGTTGAGGATGAGGTGATCCTGGAGCAGGCAGAAGCATCACCGGCTGGGAGGGCAACTGAGACAAATCAGTTGCCCCCTCGCATCAGAACAAGTACCCAGAAGAAAAAGAGGAGGGTAATTGTTATTGGTGATTCCCTTCTGCAGGGAACAGAGGGCCCCATATGCCGGCCAGACCCCTTTCACAGGGAGCTCTGCTGCCTCCCTGGAGTCCGGGTCAGGGATGTTACCAGGAGGCTGCCTACTGTAGTGCAGCCCTCTGATTACTATCCCTTATTAGTTATACAGGCAGGGAATGATGAGATTAATAACAGAGGGCTAAAAGCTATCAAAAGGGACTTTAAGACACTGGGGAAAGCAGTTGAGGGAGCAGGGGCACAGGTAATCTTTTCATCTATACCCTTAGTTACGGGCTGGAATACAGAGAAGAACAGGAAAGCATATTTGATGAACAAGTGGCTCAGAGGTTGGTGCATCCAAAATAACTTTGGATTCTTTGATCTTGGGGAACTTCATCTTGCCACAGGTCTGCAATCAGCAGATGGGATACAACTATCACAGAAGGGGAGAAGGACCCTGGCACATAAGCTGGCTGGGCTTGTTGAGAGGGCTTTAAACTAGAATGGAAGGGGGAGGGGGTTAAACATGACAGCACCAGAGATAAATCAAAGGGAATTGAGGATGGTAGGCTAGAGCTAGGAGTAAAAGCAGCAGCCCAGCTGAAGTGCATGTACGCTAATGCACGCAGTATGGGTAACAAACAAGAGGAGCTGGAAGCTCTGGTGCTGGAGGAAAACTATGATATTGTCGCCATCACTGAAACGTGGTGGGATGGCTCACATGATTGGTGTGCTGTAATCAATGGCTACAGACTCTTCAGGAGAGACAGGCAAGGGAGAAAGGGCGGGGGAGTGGCTCTGTATATTAGGGATGCTCTGGATGTCATGGAGGTAGAAATCAAAGATGATCAAGTTGAGTCATTATGGGTGAGACTTAAGGCGAAGGCCAACAAGGCTGATATCCTGGTTGGAGTCTGTTACAGACCACCCAACCAGGAAGAAGAGGTTGATTTATTACTCTTTAAGCAACTGGAGGCTGCCTCAAGATCACCTGCCCTTGTTCTGGTGGGCGACTTTAACCTACCAGACATCTGCTGGGACTTAAACACTGCAGAGAAGAAGCAGTCTAGAAGGTTTCTGCAATGTGTGGAAGACAACTTCCTGTCCCAGCTGTTACGTGAGCCTACCAGGGGGGCAGCCCTGCTTGACCTGCTGCTCACAAATAGAGAGGGGCTGGTAGGGGATGTGGTGGTTGAAGGCTGCCTGGGGTCCAGTGACCATGAAATTATAGAGTTTTCAATACATGGAGAAACCAGGAGGGGCATCAACACAACCTCCACACTGGACTTCCGAAGGGCAGACTTCAGCCTATTTAAGGAACTAATTCAGAAAGTTCCTTGGGAAATAGCCCTTAGAAACAAAGGGGTCCAGGAAGGTTGGACCTACTTCAAGAAAGAACTCCTGAAGGCACAGGAGCAGGCAGTGCCACTGAGCCGGAAGATGAGCCGACGAGGGAGGAAGCCAGGCTGGATGGGCAGGGAGCTGCTGAAGGAATTAAAGATTAAAAAGAGAGTGTATCACCTTTGGAAAAGAGGGGAGGTGTCCCAGGAGAAGTTCAAGGAGGTTGCTAGGTCTTGTAGAGGAAAAATTAGAGAGGCAAAAGCCCACTTGGAGCTCAGGCTGGCCACGGCTGCCAAGGAAAATAAAAAGTGTTTCTTTAAATATATGAATGGCAAGAGAAGGGCCAAGGACAACCTCCAGTCCTTGTTAGATAGAGAGGGGAACATAGTGACAAAGGATGAGGAAAAGGCAGAGGTGCTTAACACCTTCTTTGCCTCAATCTTCACTAGTGGGACAGGTTGTCTCCAGGACAGCTGGACTCCTGAAGTGGTGGATGGAGTCAGGGACCAGTACAGTCCCCCTCTAATCCATGAGGAAGCAGTAAGGGACCTGCTGCGTCATTTGGATCCTCACAAGTCCATGGGACCGGATGGGATCCACCCTAGGGTGCTGAGAGAGCTGGCAGCTGAGCTGGCCAAGCCACTCTCCATCATTTATCAACAGTCCTGGCTCACTGGAGAGGTCCCTGAAGACTGGAAGCTGGCCAATGTGATTCCCATACACAAGAAGGGTCGTAAGGAGGAGCCAGAAAACTACAGACCTGTCAGTCTGACCTCAGTGCCAGGCAAGGTCATGGAACAGGTAATCTTGGGTGCCATCACAAAGCACCTACAGGATGGCCAAGGGATCAGGCCCAGCCAGCATGGGTTTAGGAAGGGCAGGTCCTGCCTCACCAACCTGATCTCCTTTTATGATCAGGTTACCCGCCTGGTGAATGTGGGGAAGGCTGTGGATGTAGTCTACTTGGACTTCAGCAAAGCCTTTGACACTGTCTGCCACAAGAAGCTCCTAGCCAAGCTGGCAGCTCATGGTTTGGACAGATTCACTCTGTGCTGGATCAAGAACTGGCTGGATGGCAGAGCTACTGGAATGGGCTGCCCGGGGAGGTGGTGGAGTCGCCGTCCCTGGGGCTGTTCAAGGCAAGATTGAACGTGGCACTTGGTGCTATGTTCTAGCCTTGAGCTCTGTGGTAAAGGGTTGGACTTGATGATCCGTGAGGTCTTTTCCAACCCTGATGATACTGTGATACAGTGAAAAATTTTTCCAGTTATCAATATATCATCCATATAATGATAAATTAACAGGGTCCTGAACTGCTTTCTAACAGGTTATAAGGCCCAATCTGCAAAATTTTGACACATGGCAGGTGAATTTTTCATTCCCTGGGGCAGAACTACCCAGGGATATCATTTAGCAGGGGCAGCCTTGTTTACTGATGGTACTGTAAAGGCGAATCTTTCCACATCCTGCGGGTGGAGTAGAATTGTAAAAAATAGTCCTTCAGGTCTATTATCAACAGTTGCCAATTTTGTGGTATCATAACAGGAGATGGTAGCCCTGTCTGTAATGCACCCATATCATGCATTACTGCACTGACAGCTGTTAAATCATGCAGCAATCGCCATAGGCTGTGAAAGGAAAACAATAGTGATGTCTACTCCCCTCAAAGTCTCGCTGAGATGTATGGGAACAAGAAGGGTAAACACTAGATAACACGCTCACCATTTTTGTCTTCACTCTCGGGCTGGGCTTTGACTGAGCTGCATCTCCCTAACCTCACCTGCCACTCACCTTTGCATCTTAACCTCTTGGCTGAACCTCTATTCTTCCTTAGGACTGGGCTAAGGTTGAGAGGGGCAGGGGGAAGGTGCAGGGGTGGTTTAGAGCCCCTCCTGGGGACTCAGGTTTCTGGGAGGGGAGTTGTGATTCTGTATTACTTTTACCTTGTATATTTCTGTATATAACTGTATATGCTGTGAATATCTACTTGTATATTGTGCTAGCTGTAAATAAATAACTTCATTTATATTCCCAGAGCTGGCTGAGTCTAGTCTGGGTAATTTCTAAAGTGTGGGAGTGTGGGGAACACCCAAACCATCACATATTTTTATTTGGCTCCCCAACGTGGGGCAAATTCATTTGAGTGACTGTTAATTAACTCTGGGAATCAGAATGAAGCTAATAAAGCAGCTATTGTACTTGGTGGGGGCTCATATGTGGTCTGGTTTCTGTTTTCTTGCATTCAATTGGATCAAAGACCAAATTGGTTATTTCTTGCTTAATGTAGTGTGCTAGTTAGAAGCAAGCTGGAATGTTTTGGTAAAAGAACTAGATAACGGGCAGTGAAATGAAAACAATTGATGTCAACTTCTCTCACAGTTACGCTGAGAGCTCTGGGAAGAAGAAGTAAACTTTCTCCATTTTGTTTTTTTCTTCTGCCTTTGCCTTCAGACCTGGTCACATCTCATTAACCTTGCTCCTACTAACCTTGCTCCCTAACCTCTTGGCTGCACCTCTCTTCTTCCTGAGAACTGGGGTAAGGTTGAGAGGGCCAGGGGAGGTGTTGGGGTGGTTTGAGAGCCCCTCCTGGGGACTCAGGTTTCTGGGAGGGGACTTGTGCTTTTGTATTGTTTATCCTTTGTATATTTCTGTATGTAATTGTATATAACTGTATATATTGTAAATAGCTGCTTGTAAATTCTGCTAGCTGTAAATAAATTGCTTCATCTATATTCCCAGAGGCTGTCTGAGTTAGCTGGGGCAAATTCAAATGTGTGGGGGGCGAGTAAGAGCCCAAACCATCACGTTTTTAATTGGCTTTCCCAACGTGGGGCTAGATAGATTTGAGTGATTGGAAATTAGCTCTGAGAATTAAGATGAAGCTAATCAAGCTGCTATTGTATTTGGTGGGGATTATTGTGTGGCCTGTTTTCTGGTTTTTTGTGTACAATTGGATCAAAGATCACATTGGTTATTTCTTTCTTCATGTAGTTTTTAAGAAGGTCAAAGCTAAGCTTTCAAGCATGTTCTGGACCTGGGGTGATTTTATTCTTGGTTATGCTGGTTTTAGTGTCACTGAGAATGTTACTAGTGATATTACAAGAGTTTTTGTCAATAATGTTACAATCAATCGAGAGTCTGCTTTATCTACTGCTCTCATGAGGGTCATCCAGCCCCAAACTGAAATGCCAAGTCCATGCAAGGATTTTTACAGAAAAGAGACTGTGACGGGGTTGCTGTGCATTATCATGGCTCTTATGATTTTAATATTCATATTAATTTTGGCATTATGTGTGAAAAATTCAAAACCAGCTTCTGTAAGAACTAGGAAAATTTCTGTGTCTCAGAAGCAGTCTCTTTCACAGCAAAACAAGGGAACACAGTTATCGGCTTCCCCCTTGCCAGCCTCTGCCCCTCCTTCTCCAAGTGCTGGGAACCCGGCCAATGTTCCCGCCACTAACATAAACAATGATAAGGATAACAAAAACAACGGGCAGAGTTTCACAGGAGCCCCAGGAGCACAGACAGGTACCCAAAATCAGAATGTTCCTAGCAACAATAACACATCAGGGTTGGCAGGCATCCCAGGAGGACAGGCAAACAATCCCACTAATGCTAGGTACACTAGCCCAGTCAGTCCAAATCCTAATGACACGAGCTCAGCCAATTCAAACCCCCAGCCAGCAGACCAGAACCAAAATCCTCCTGTTAAAAGCAAGGCAGATTTGAACTCACAAGCTCCAGGTCAGACCCCTAATGATTCAAACCCTCCAGGTCAGACTCCTAACGATTCAAATCCTCCAGCAGACACATTCAAGTCTGTTGCTGCTCAGGCCTTTCTGGCACCTGCTAAGGCAAAAGCTAAGACAAAGAGTGGTTCGCAGGAGGATGTAAGAGAGGGGACCTCTGGTGATCAGCAAGTGGCGGAGGAGGAGATAGTTAGTCTGCGAGACCTTGCAGATGTGCTGAGACATCAATACTCAAGTGAGAGGAGTGCTGTGAGGTTAGCTGCCAAGACAGAGGATGGTTCCAATGACTTTAGGAATGCTATGAGGAAGATTGTGTTAGGCCAGGCACCACCAGAACAACAGGTGGAAAAGGAGGAGGAAGATGACATCCAAGGCTCCAAGGATCCACTCAGAGAGGTCAGGGAAGTTAGAAAGGAATACACAATGGAATCAGGTGAGCCAATCTTAAGCTGGCTAGTGAGATGCCGTGGCATTGGTGCTAATGCCCTGCAGGTAGGAGACAAGTCTGCCAAGCAGCTGGGACCACTCACTAAGGAGAGTGGAGTGGACAAACACCTGGCAAGTCCTCTTGGTAGGGTTAGCTTGTGGACACGCCTTCTGTTGGCTGTGGCTATGAGATATCCTTCCCGAGATGATTTGCCATGGGCTGCCAAGAAGTGGAACACCGTTGAGCAGGGAATTAAGCTTCTGAAGGAGTTTGCTGTGAAGGAAGTGCTTTATGGAGATCATGGCACTCATGAGCCTGATGATATTCCTTTGGGAACAGGTCTCATGAAGAAGCTGATTAAACTTGCTCCTTCATCCTATGCTAACATCTTGGCCAGTAAATTTCTAGCAAGGAGTGATAATGGAAGGTCTTTCACTGTTGGTGAATTCACTGACCAGCTCAGGCAGACAGAGGATAGCTTGTCACATTCTGGTATAATCTGTGCCATAAAGACTATGACTACAGACCTTAAAGATGGTATTAGGGATGGCATTAAGGAGAGCATGAAAGAACTGAAGGAGGATCTCAAAACCTTACCAATCTGGTAAAAGATACTGTTCCTGCATCATCTGAATGGGTGCATGTTTCTGCCATCAGGAACAGACGCCCACCTCCTGCAAGGCAATTCCAGCCTAGGAGGAGACAAATTCCACCCAGACATCAGCAATCACGTGCGTCAATGTGGATACTTCTGCGTGACACATACGCTGAGAACATGAACAAATGGGATGGTAAACCTACTTCAGCTCTTTCAAAGAGAGTCAGGGATCTGCAGAGTGGCAGAAACAGAGGCAATAATGCCAGAAAAGTAGCTGTCACTTCTTCATCTCCCGAGAGCAACTGCAATTGTTCCAACAGTTGCAATTTCTCTCACAACAACGCCAATCATTGTGTACACCCTACATGCCATGTTCAGCATTAGGGGTGCCCTGCCTCCAGCCAGGAGGAGGAAAGGGATAGTGGAGAGAACCGAATCTATTGGAATGTATTCATTAGGTAGCCTGGCAGTTCAAGAGGTCGGAAATACAGGGCTTTAGTTGACACAGGTGCTCAGTGTACTTTGTTGCCATCAAATTGTAAAGGGACAGAGTCTATTTCTATCTTTGGAATCACTGGTGGATCTCAAGAGTTAACTAAGATACAGGCTGAGATCAGTTTAACTGGTAAAGAGTGGAAGACACATACTATTGTAACTGCTCCTGATGCGCCTTGCATTTTGGGAATTGACTTTTTGAGACAAGGTTGTTTCAAAGATCCTAAGGGTCATAAATGGGCTTTTGGAATAGCATCTGTAGAGATTGAGGATGATAAATTGAAATTGTCTATTAGACCTGAACTTTCTGATGAATCTGCAGTTGTGGGACATCATGACATAGAGGATCTGGAAGGGCTAATTGCTACTCAAACTGTTCATCATAGGCAGTACAGAACTAACCATGACTCTTTGTTGCCCATTCATCAGCTGATTCGTCAATTGGAGAGTCAGGCTGTCATCGAGAAAGCTCATTCACCTTTCAACAGTCCCATCTGGCCTGTGCATAAACCTACGGGCGACTGGAGTCTGACAGTTGACTTCCGTGCCCTCAACGAGGTGACGCCACCCATGAGTGCAGCTGTGCCGGACATGCTGGAACTCCAGTACGAGCTGGAATCGAAGGAGGCTAAGTGGTATGCAACCATAGACATTGCTAATGCTTTCTTCTCTATTCCCATAGCAAAGGAGTGCAGGCCTCAGTTTGCATTCACCTGGAGAGGAATCCAGTACCAGTTCAACCGTTTGCCTCAGGGGTGGAAACACAGCTCAACCATCTGTCACTCAGTCATCCACAATGCACTGGAGAAAGGTAAAGCTCCAGAGCACATCCAGTATGTCGACGACATCATTGTGTGGGGCCAAACTGCTGAGGAAGTCTTCGAGAAAGGTAACAAAATCATTGACATTCTGTTGCAAGCAGGTTTTGTCATTAAGAGAGACAAGGTCAAAGGACCTGCCAAAGAAATTCAGTTTCTGGGAGTGTGGTGGCAGGATGGGCGCCGTTATATTCCTCAGGATGTGATTAACAAAGTCTCTACCATGGCAGTTCCCACCAATAAAAAGGACACACTTTCTTTTCTTGGTGTGGTGGGATTTTGGAGACTACACATTCCTGGTTTCAGTCAGATTGTCAAACCTCTGCATGATGTGACTTGTAAGAGAAACAATTTCGAGTGGGGACCTGAACAACAAGCAGCCTTTGATCAAATTAAACGAGAAATAGTCCATGCAGTGGGCTTGGGACCTGTGAGATCTGGTCCGGACATTAAGAACATTCTGTACACGGCTGCCAGTGAAAATGGTCCAACTTGGATTCTTTGGCCGAGAGCTCCAAATGAGACACGTGGTCGTCCACTTGGTTTCTGGGGACGTTGCTACAGAGGTTCAGAGACAAATTACACTGCAACTGAGAAAGACATACTAGCAGCCTATGAGGGAGTGAAAGCAGCTTCTGAAGTGAGAGAGCAGGACCGAGGCTAGCTCAGCTTAAACGCGCTTTCTCGCAGCCTTTTTTCTCCTCTTTTTTGAGGCTCTCTCGATCTGAGGAGCCCAGAAGGGGGCCGGGAGCGGCAAGCAGGCGCTAAGTGCTCGCAGGAAGGTGAGTCAGAGGGCAATGCCTGGCGAGTGGCAGATTTAAACGAGGAGCGGCAGAGGCGAAGCCACAGCCTGGTTCGGCAAGAGAGCAGGACCGAGGCTAGCTCAGCTTAAACGCGCTTTCTCGCAGCCTTTTCTCTCCTCTTTTTTGAGGCTCTCTCGATCTGAGGAGCCCAGAACGGGGCAGGGAGCGGCAAGCAGGCGCTAAGTGCTCTCAGGAAGGTAAGTCAGAGGGCGGTGCCTGGCGAGCGGCAGATTTAAACGAGGAGCGGCAGAGGCGAAGCCACAGCCTGGTTCGGCAAGAGAGCAGGACCGAGGCTAGCTCAGCTTAAACGCGCTTTCTCGCAGCCTTTTCTCTCCTCTTTTTTGAGGCTCTCTCGATCTGAGGAGCCCAGAAGGGAGCAGGGAGTGGCAAGCAGGCGCTAAGTGCTCGCAGGGAGGTGAGTCAGAGGGCGGTGCCTGGCGAGCGGCAGATTTAAACGAGGAGCTCGCTGCTGTCTCTGCTGAGCGCAGCGCGTGCCGCTGAAATAAAAAAAAAAAAAAAAAAAGCCACCACCCCTAACAACTCCCCTCGGACCTTCAGGATAGCAGACATGGTTTGAACTAGGTTCAAGCTGTATAATACTTGTAAAACTGTGGGCACCCAAACAGAGCCCACCTGTAGGAATGCAGGCGTCCAGACATCTGGATGTGAGGAGTGCTGGAGCCTGGCACTCGACACAGGCAATGGCTGCATTAGGTGTGAGCAGATTGATTGTCTGCTCAACCTGGTGGCTGAACTTAAGGGAGAGGTGGAACGACTGAAGGCTGAAAGGGAAGGTACAAGAGAGCAACATGCTCTGCAGTCCCCCTTGCCAGAGGGAGACGAACAGAGCAACCAAGAAGAATGGATGCAGGTGCCTGCCAGAAGGGGCAAGGGAAAACCCTTCCAGCCATCTGGCTGGTAGGAGATGTGATAGTGGGAGGCTGCCTGGGGTGTAGTGATCACGAGTTAGTGGAGTTTTCAATATACAGGGAGGTAGGGAGGCACTTCAACAAAACCTACACCTTGGACTTTAGGAGGGCAAACTTCAATTTGCTCAAGGAACTTATTTCCAATGTCCCCTGGGCAGCAGTTCTTGAGAACAAAGGGGTCCAGGATGGTTGGACTTACTTTAAACAGGAGCTCTTGAAGGCACAGGAACTGGCAGTTCCCACGTGCCGAAAGATGAGCCGCAGGGGGAGGCGACCAGCCTGGATGAGCAAAGAGCTCCTGAAGGAAGTGGGGGAGAAAAAGAGGGTGTATCGCCTCTGGAAGGAGGGGAAGGCTTCTCCTGATGTGTTTAAGGAGGTAGCCAGACTATGTAGGAGAAAAATTAGAGAGGCTAAGGCTCAGCTAGAACTTAGGCTGGCCACTTCCGTGAAAGTTAACAAAAAACACTTTTATAAATTTATCAATGCTAAAAGGAAGGGCAAGAAGAGCCTCCACTCCTTACTGGACCAGGAGGGGAACACTATAACTGATGATGAAGCAAAGGCAGAGGTCCTGAATGCCTTCTTCGCCTCAGTTTTCAACAGTAAGGAGAGAGGAGGAGGAGGCAAATGGCCTCTTAAACTGGGGGATGGGGTCGGGGAGCAGTGTGTTCCCCTGGAAATTCATGAGGAATTAGTTCAGGACCTGCTGAGCCACCTGGACACCCACAAGTCCATGGGACCAGATGGGATCCATCCCAGGGTGCTGAGAGAGCTGGCAGCTGAGCTGGCCAAGCCACTCTCCATCATTTTCCAGCAGTCCTGGCTCACCGGAGAGGTCCCAGGAGACTGGAAAATGGCCAACGTGGTCCCCATCCACAAAAAGGGTCGGATGGAGGAACCTGGGAACTACAGACCCGTCAGCCTGACCTCAGTGCCAGGGAAACTGATGGAGCAGGTTCTCTTGGGGCCAATAACTGCGCACCTGAGGGATGGCAAAGATCTCAGGTCCAGCCAGCATGGGTTTAGGAAGGGCAGATCCTGCCTTTCTAACCTGATCTCCTTCTATGATCAGGTGACCCGCTTGGTGGATGTGGGGAGGCCTGTGGATGTGGTCTATCTGGACTTCAGCAAGGCCTTTGACACTGTCCCCCACAGCAAACTGCTGGCTAAGCTGTCAGCCCGCAGCTTGGATGGTAACACTCTGTGCTGGGTTAGGAACTGGCTGGAGGGCCGGACCCAGAGAGTGGTGGTGAATGGTGCCACATCCAGCTGGCAGCTGTCACTAGTGGTGTCCCTCAGGGATCAGTGCTGGGCCCCATCCTCTTTAACATCTTCATAGATGATCTGGATGAGGGCATCGAGTCAGTCATCAGCAAGTTTGCAGATGACACTAAGCTGGGGGGCAGATGTGACTGAGCTGGAGGGCAGAAGGGCTCTGCAGCGGGACCTTGACCGCCTGTACAGATGGGCAGAGGCCAATGGGATGGGGTTCAATAGCTCAAAGTGCAGGGTGCTGCACTTTGGCCACAACAACCCCATGCAGAGATACAGGCTGGGGTCGGAGTGGCTGGAGAGCAGCCAGACAGAGAGGGATCTGGGGGTACTGATTGATACCCGCCTGAACATGAGCCAGCAGTGTGCCCAGGTGGCCAAGAGAGCCAGTGGCATCCTGGCCTGCATCAGGAGTGGTGTGGTCAGCAGGAGCAGGGAGGTCATTCTGCCCCTGTACTCTGCACTGGTCAGACCACACCTCGAGTACTGCGTTCACTTCTGGGCCCCCCAGTTTAGGAAGGACACTGAGATGCTTGAGCGTGTCCAGAGAAGGGCGACGAGGCTGGTGAGAGGCCTCGAGCACAAGCCCTACGAGGAGAGGCTTAGGGAGCTGGGGTTGTTTAGCCTGGAGAAGAGGAGGCTCAGGGGTGACCTTATTGCTGTCTACAACTACCTGAAGGGTGGTTGTGGCCAGGAGGAGGTTGCTCTCTTCTCTCAGGTGGCCAGCTCCAGAACAAGAGGACACAGCCTCAGGCTGCGCCAGGGGAAATTTCGGCTCGAGGTGAGGAGAAAGTTCTTCACTGAGAGAGTCATTAGGCACTGGAATGGGCTGCCTGGGGAGGTGGTGGAGTCGTCGTCCCTGGGGCAGTTCAAGGCAAGGTTGGATGTGGCACTTGGTGCCATGGTCTAGCCTTGGGCACTGTGGTAAAGGGTTGGACTTGATGATCTGTGAGGTCTCTTCCAACCTTGGTGATACTGTGATACATCCCAAGCTGCCCTTACATAACAGATATAGGGCACTAGAGGTTGAGGATGAGGTGATCCTGGAGCAGGCAGAAGCATCACCGGCTGGGAGGGCAACTGAGACAAATCAGTTGCCCCCTCGCATCAGAACAAGTACCCAGAAGAAAAAGAGGAGGGTAATTGTTATTGGTGATTCCCTTCTGCAGGGAACAGAGGGCCCCATATGCCGGCCAGACCCCTTTCACAGGGAGCTCTGCTGCCTCCCTGGAGTCCGGGTCAGGGATGTTACCAGGAGGCTGCCTACTGTAGTGCAGCCCTCTGATTACTATCCCTTATTAGTTATACAGGCAGGGAATGATGAGATTAATAACAGAGGGCTAAAAGCTATCAAAAGGGACTTTAAGACACTGGGGAAAGCAGTTGAGGGAGCAGGGGCACAGGTAATCTTTTCATCTATACCCTTAGTTACGGGCTGGAATACAGAGAAGAACAGGAAAGCATATTTGATGAACAAGTGGCTCAGAGGTTGGTGCATCCAAAATAACTTTGGATTCTTTGATCTTGGGGAACTTCATCTTGCCACAGGTCTGCAATCAGCAGATGGGATACAACTATCACAGAAGGGGAGAAGGACCCTGGCACATAAGCTGGCTGGGCTTGTTGAGAGGGCTTTAAACTAGAATGGAAGGGGGAGGGGGTTAAACATGACAGCACCAGAGATAAATCAAAGGGAATTGAGGATGGTAGGCTAGAGCTAGGAGTAAAAGCAGCAGCCCAGCTGAAGTGCATGTACGCTAATGCACGCAGTATGGGTAACAAACAAGAGGAGCTGGAAGCTCTGGTGCTGGAGGAAAACTATGATATTGTCGCCATCACTGAAACGTGGTGGGATGGCTCACATGATTGGTGTGCTGTAATCAATGGCTACAGACTCTTCAGGAGAGACAGGCAAGGGAGAAAGGGCGGGGGAGTGGCTCTGTATATTAGGGATGCTCTGGATGTCATGGAGGTAGAAATCAAAGATGATCAAGTTGAGTCATTATGGGTGAGACTTAAGGCGAAGGCCAACAAGGCTGATATCCTGGTTGGAGTCTGTTACAGACCACCCAACCAGGAAGAAGAGGTTGATTTATTACTCTTTAAGCAACTGGAGGCTGCCTCAAGATCACCTGCCCTTGTTCTGGTGGGCGACTTTAACCTACCAGACATCTGCTGGGACTTAAACACTGCAGAGAAGAAGCAGTCTAGAAGGTTTCTGCAATGTGTGGAAGACAACTTCCTGTCCCAGCTGTTACGTGAGCCTACCAGGGGGGCAGCCCTGCTTGACCTGCTGCTCACAAATAGAGAGGGGCTGGTAGGGGATGTGGTGGTTGAAGGCTGCCTGGGGTCCAGTGACCATGAAATTATAGAGTTTTCAATACATGGAGAAACCAGGAGGGGCATCAACACAACCTCCACACTGGACTTCCGAAGGGCAGACTTCAGCCTATTTAAGGAACTAATTCAGAAAGTTCCTTGGGAAATAGCCCTTAGAAACAAAGGGGTCCAGGAAGGTTGGACCTACTTCAAGAAAGAACTCCTGAAGGCACAGGAGCAGGCAGTGCCACTGAGCCGGAAGATGAGCCGACGAGGGAGGAAGCCAGGCTGGATGGGCAGGGAGCTGCTGAAGGAATTAAAGATTAAAAAGAGAGTGTATCACCTTTGGAAAAGAGGGGAGGTGTCCCAGGAGAAGTTCAAGGAGGTTGCTAGGTCTTGTAGAGGAAAAATTAGAGAGGCAAAAGCCCACTTGGAGCTCAGGCTGGCCACGGCTGCCAAGGAAAATAAAAAGTGTTTCTTTAAATATATGAATGGCAAGAGAAGGGCCAAGGACAACCTCCAGTCCTTGTTAGATAGAGAGGGGAACATAGTGACAAAGGATGAGGAAAAGGCAGAGGTGCTTAACACCTTCTTTGCCTCAATCTTCACTAGTGGGACAGGTTGTCTCCAGGACAGCTGGACTCCTGAAGTGGTGGATGGAGTCAGGGACCAGTACAGTCCCCCTCTAATCCATGAGGAAGCAGTAAGGGACCTGCTGCGTCATTTGGATCCTCACAAGTCCATGGGACCGGATGGGATCCACCCTAGGGTGCTGAGAGAGCTGGCAGCTGAGCTGGCCAAGCCACTCTCCATCATTTATCAACAGTCCTGGCTCACTGGAGAGGTCCCTGAAGACTGGAAGCTGGCCAATGTGATTCCCATACACAAGAAGGGTCGTAAGGAGGAGCCAGAAAACTACAGACCTGTCAGTCTGACCTCAGTGCCAGGCAAGGTCATGGAACAGGTAATCTTGGGTGCCATCACAAAGCACCTACAGGATGGCCAAGGGATCAGGCCCAGCCAGCATGGGTTTAGGAAGGGCAGGTCCTGCCTCACCAACCTGATCTCCTTTTATGATCAGGTTACCCGCCTGGTGAATGTGGGGAAGGCTGTGGATGTAGTCTACTTGGACTTCAGCAAAGCCTTTGACACTGTCTGCCACAAGAAGCTCCTAGCCAAGCTGGCAGCTCATGGTTTGGACAGATTCACTCTGTGCTGGATCAAGAACTGGCTGGATGGCAGAGCTACTGGAATGGGCTGCCCGGGGAGGTGGTGGAGTCGCCGTCCCTGGGGCTGTTCAAGGCAAGATTGAACGTGGCACTTGGTGCTATGTTCTAGCCTTGAGCTCTGTGGTAAAGGGTTGGACTTGATGATCCGTGAGGTCTTTTCCAACCCTGATGATACTGTGATACAGTGAAAAATTTTTCCAGTTATCAATATATCATCCATATAATGATAAATTAACAGGGTCCTGAACTGCTTTCTAACAGGTTATAAGGCCCAATCTGCAAAATTTTGACACATGGCAGGTGAATTTTTCATTCCCTGGGGCAGAACTACCCAGGGATATCATTTAGCAGGGGCAGCCTTGTTTACTGATGGTACTGTAAAGGCGAATCTTTCCACATCCTGCGGGTGGAGTAGAATTGTAAAAAATAGTCCTTCAGGTCTATTATCAACAGTTGCCAATTTTGTGGTATCATAACAGGAGATGGTAGCCCTGTCTGTAATGCACCCATATCATGCATTACTGCACTGACAGCTGTTAAATCATGCAGCAATCGCCATAGGCTGTGAAAGGAAAACAATAGTGATGTCTACTCCCCTCAAAGTCTCGCTGAGATGTATGGGAACAAGAAGGGTAAACACTAGATAACACGCTCACCATTTTTGTCTTCACTCTCGGGCTGGGCTTTGACTGAGCTGCATCTCCCTAACCTCACCTGCCACTCACCTTTGCATCTTAACCTCTTGGCTGAACCTCTATTCTTCCTTAGGACTGGGCTAAGGTTGAGAGGGGCAGGGGGAAGGTGCAGGGGTGGTTTAGAGCCCCTCCTGGGGACTCAGGTTTCTGGGAGGGGAGTTGTGATTCTGTATTACTTTTACCTTGTATATTTCTGTATATAACTGTATATGCTGTGAATATCTACTTGTATATTGTGCTAGCTGTAAATAAATAACTTCATTTATATTCCCAGAGCTGGCTGAGTCTAGTCTGGGTAATTTCTAAAGTGTGGGAGTGTGGGGAACACCCAAACCATCACATATTTTTATTTGGCTCCCCAACGTGGGGCAAATTCATTTGAGTGACTGTTAATTAACTCTGGGAATCAGAATGAAGCTAATAAAGCAGCTATTGTACTTGGTGGGGGCTCATATGTGGTCTGGTTTCTGTTTTCTTGCATTCAATTGGATCAAAGACCAAATTGGTTATTTCTTGCTTAATGTAGTGTGCTAGTTAGAAGCAAGCTGGAATGTTTTGGTAAAAGAACTAGATAACGGGCAGTGAAATGAAAACAATTGATGTCAACTTCTCTCACAGTTACGCTGAGAGCTCTGGGAAGAAGAAGTAAACTTTCTCCATTTTGTTTTTTTCTTCTGCCTTTGCCTTCAGACCTGGTCACATCTCATTAACCTTGCTCCTACTAACCTTGCTCCCTAACCTCTTGGCTGCACCTCTCTTCTTCCTGAGAACTGGGGTAAGGTTGAGAGGGCCAGGGGAGGTGTTGGGGTGGTTTGAGAGCCCCTCCTGGGGACTCAGGTTTCTGGGAGGGGACTTGTGCTTTTGTATTGTTTATCCTTTGTATATTTCTGTATGTAATTGTATATAACTGTATATATTGTAAATAGCTGCTTGTAAATTCTGCTAGCTGTAAATAAATTGCTTCATCTATATTCCCAGAGGCTGTCTGAGTTAGCTGGGGCAAATTCAAATGTGTGGGGGGCGAGTAAGAGCCCAAACCATCACGTTTTTAATTGGCTTTCCCAACGTGGGGCTAGATAGATTTGAGTGATTGGAAATTAGCTCTGAGAATTAAGATGAAGCTAATCAAGCTGCTATTGTATTTGGTGGGGATTATTGTGTGGCCTGTTTTCTGGTTTTTTGTGTACAATTGGATCAAAGATCACATTGGTTATTTCTTTCTTCATGTAGTTTTTAAGAAGGTCAAAGCTAAGCTTTCAAGCATGTTCTGGACCTGGGGTGATTTTATTCTTGGTTATGCTGGTTTTAGTGTCACTGAGAATGTTACTAGTGATATTACAAGAGTTTTTGTCAATAATGTTACAATCAATCGAGAGTCTGCTTTATCTACTGCTCTCATGAGGGTCATCCAGCCCCAAACTGAAATGCCAAGTCCATGCAAGGATTTTTACAGAAAAGAGACTGTGACGGGGTTGCTGTGCATTATCATGGCTCTTATGATTTTAATATTCATATTAATTTTGGCATTATGTGTGAAAAATTCAAAACCAGCTTCTGTAAGAACTAGGAAAATTTCTGTGTCTCAGAAGCAGTCTCTTTCACAGCAAAACAAGGGAACACAGTTATCGGCTTCCCCCTTGCCAGCCTCTGCCCCTCCTTCTCCAAGTGCTGGGAACCCGGCCAATGTTCCCGCCACTAACATAAACAATGATAAGGATAACAAAAACAACGGGCAGAGTTTCACAGGAGCCCCAGGAGCACAGACAGGTACCCAAAATCAGAATGTTCCTAGCAACAATAACACATCAGGGTTGGCAGGCATCCCAGGAGGACAGGCAAACAATCCCACTAATGCTAGGTACACTAGCCCAGTCAGTCCAAATCCTAATGACACGAGCTCAGCCAATTCAAACCCCCAGCCAGCAGACCAGAACCAAAATCCTCCTGTTAAAAGCAAGGCAGATTTGAACTCACAAGCTCCAGGTCAGACCCCTAATGATTCAAACCCTCCAGGTCAGACTCCTAACGATTCAAATCCTCCAGCAGACACATTCAAGTCTGTTGCTGCTCAGGCCTTTCTGGCACCTGCTAAGGCAAAAGCTAAGACAAAGAGTGGTTCGCAGGAGGATGTAAGAGAGGGGACCTCTGGTGATCAGCAAGTGGCGGAGGAGGAGATAGTTAGTCTGCGAGACCTTGCAGATGTGCTGAGACATCAATACTCAAGTGAGAGGAGTGCTGTGAGGTTAGCTGCCAAGACAGAGGATGGTTCCAATGACTTTAGGAATGCTATGAGGAAGATTGTGTTAGGCCAGGCACCACCAGAACAACAGGTGGAAAAGGAGGAGGAAGATGACATCCAAGGCTCCAAGGATCCACTCAGAGAGGTCAGGGAAGTTAGAAAGGAATACACAATGGAATCAGGTGAGCCAATCTTAAGCTGGCTAGTGAGATGCCGTGGCATTGGTGCTAATGCCCTGCAGGTAGGAGACAAGTCTGCCAAGCAGCTGGGACCACTCACTAAGGAGAGTGGAGTGGACAAACACCTGGCAAGTCCTCTTGGTAGGGTTAGCTTGTGGACACGCCTTCTGTTGGCTGTGGCTATGAGATATCCTTCCCGAGATGATTTGCCATGGGCTGCCAAGAAGTGGAACACCGTTGAGCAGGGAATTAAGCTTCTGAAGGAGTTTGCTGTGAAGGAAGTGCTTTATGGAGATCATGGCACTCATGAGCCTGATGATATTCCTTTGGGAACAGGTCTCATGAAGAAGCTGATTAAACTTGCTCCTTCATCCTATGCTAACATCTTGGCCAGTAAATTTCTAGCAAGGAGTGATAATGGAAGGTCTTTCACTGTTGGTGAATTCACTGACCAGCTCAGGCAGACAGAGGATAGCTTGTCACATTCTGGTATAATCTGTGCCATAAAGACTATGACTACAGACCTTAAAGATGGTATTAGGGATGGCATTAAGGAGAGCATGAAAGAACTGAAGGAGGATCTCAAAACCTTACCAATCTGGTAAAAGATACTGTTCCTGCATCATCTGAATGGGTGCATGTTTCTGCCATCAGGAACAGACGCCCACCTCCTGCAAGGCAATTCCAGCCTAGGAGGAGACAAATTCCACCCAGACATCAGCAATCACGTGCGTCAATGTGGATACTTCTGCGTGACACATACGCTGAGAACATGAACAAATGGGATGGTAAACCTACTTCAGCTCTTTCAAAGAGAGTCAGGGATCTGCAGAGTGGCAGAAACAGAGGCAATAATGCCAGAAAAGTAGCTGTCACTTCTTCATCTCCCGAGAGCAACTGCAATTGTTCCAACAGTTGCAATTTCTCTCACAACAACGCCAATCATTGTGTACACCCTACATGCCATGTTCAGCATTAGGGGTGCCCTGCCTCCAGCCAGGAGGAGGAAAGGGATAGTGGAGAGAACCGAATCTATTGGAATGTATTCATTAGGTAGCCTGGCAGTTCAAGAGGTCGGAAATACAGGGCTTTAGTTGACACAGGTGCTCAGTGTACTTTGTTGCCATCAAATTGTAAAGGGACAGAGTCTATTTCTATCTTTGGAATCACTGGTGGATCTCAAGAGTTAACTAAGATACAGGCTGAGATCAGTTTAACTGGTAAAGAGTGGAAGACACATACTATTGTAACTGCTCCTGATGCGCCTTGCATTTTGGGAATTGACTTTTTGAGACAAGGTTGTTTCAAAGATCCTAAGGGTCATAAATGGGCTTTTGGAATAGCATCTGTAGAGATTGAGGATGATAAATTGAAATTGTCTATTAGACCTGAACTTTCTGATGAATCTGCAGTTGTGGGACATCATGACATAGAGGATCTGGAAGGGCTAATTGCTACTCAAACTGTTCATCATAGGCAGTACAGAACTAACCATGACTCTTTGTTGCCCATTCATCAGCTGATTCGTCAATTGGAGAGTCAGGCTGTCATCGAGAAAGCTCATTCACCTTTCAACAGTCCCATCTGGCCTGTGCATAAACCTACGGGCGACTGGAGTCTGACAGTTGACTTCCGTGCCCTCAACGAGGTGACGCCACCCATGAGTGCAGCTGTGCCGGACATGCTGGAACTCCAGTACGAGCTGGAATCGAAGGAGGCTAAGTGGTATGCAACCATAGACATTGCTAATGCTTTCTTCTCTATTCCCATAGCAAAGGAGTGCAGGCCTCAGTTTGCATTCACCTGGAGAGGAATCCAGTACCAGTTCAACCGTTTGCCTCAGGGGTGGAAACACAGCTCAACCATCTGTCACTCAGTCATCCACAATGCACTGGAGAAAGGTAAAGCTCCAGAGCACATCCAGTATGTCGACGACATCATTGTGTGGGGCCAAACTGCTGAGGAAGTCTTCGAGAAAGGTAACAAAATCATTGACATTCTGTTGCAAGCAGGTTTTGTCATTAAGAGAGACAAGGTCAAAGGACCTGCCAAAGAAATTCAGTTTCTGGGAGTGTGGTGGCAGGATGGGCGCCGTTATATTCCTCAGGATGTGATTAACAAAGTCTCTACCATGGCAGTTCCCACCAATAAAAAGGACACACTTTCTTTTCTTGGTGTGGTGGGATTTTGGAGACTACACATTCCTGGTTTCAGTCAGATTGTCAAACCTCTGCATGATGTGACTTGTAAGAGAAACAATTTCGAGTGGGGACCTGAACAACAAGCAGCCTTTGATCAAATTAAACGAGAAATAGTCCATGCAGTGGGCTTGGGACCTGTGAGATCTGGTCCGGACATTAAGAACATTCTGTACACGGCTGCCAGTGAAAATGGTCCAACTTGGATTCTTTGGCCGAGAGCTCCAAATGAGACACGTGGTCGTCCACTTGGTTTCTGGGGACGTTGCTACAGAGGTTCAGAGACAAATTACACTGCAACTGAGAAAGACATACTAGCAGCCTATGAGGGAGTGAAAGCAGCTTCTGAAGTGAGAGAGCAGGACCGAGGCTAGCTCAGCTTAAACGCGCTTTCTCGCAGCCTTTTTTCTCCTCTTTTTTGAGGCTCTCTCGATCTGAGGAGCCCAGAAGGGGGCCGGGAGCGGCAAGCAGGCGCTAAGTGCTCGCAGGAAGGTGAGTCAGAGGGCAATGCCTGGCGAGTGGCAGATTTAAACGAGGAGCGGCAGAGGCGAAGCCACAGCCTGGTTCGGCAAGAGAGCAGGACCGAGGCTAGCTCAGCTTAAACGCGCTTTCTCGCAGCCTTTTCTCTCCTCTTTTTTGAGGCTCTCTCGATCTGAGGAGCCCAGAACGGGGCAGGGAGCGGCAAGCAGGCGCTAAGTGCTCTCAGGAAGGTAAGTCAGAGGGCGGTGCCTGGCG